>NC_088990.1:19056995-19688605 GCF_963932015.1 Anas acuta
GTTGTGAGGTGTAGTTGATGATATTGGATAGATCAAAGCCTGCAATGTCTTCTTGAAAACATGTATTTTCTGTTGAGTGAGAAAAAACATATCAGGACTTCACTTGAAGTACTGCTTCATACAAGTGAACTTGGAATTAAAGAATGTAATTACATTTCCAATATTAATAATAGTAATATCAGAATATGCATAGAAGTATTAGTTCATCTGTGAAATACTGATTTACTCGTTTCTTCTTGCCCTTTGAAAATTAAATCTGAATGACCTTTATGACTGATTACAGAAATGGAAGAATTAAGTTGGAAACAGTTCGGTCAATTATTTTATTAACAGAGCCCTACATATGTTATTTTATGTCTTGAGGCAGAAATTAAAAAAATTATTAGCATTGCATTCCCTGATGCTTTTTAGTTATCTAACATTATTTCTCAATATTTAAACACGTCCTGTGGGGACTTAGGCACACTGCACAGAATATACCTTGATTATATACACTGTTATTCCTTACTACTAATGTCTGAATAATCTCGTCATTGAATTAAACCAGGTTAAATTTTATAGTTCTGTATTCCCATTGTAGCATGTTCATGGTTTCCTTTTTAGGAACCAAGATGATTTTTACCTAATAAGCAAGAATGATCCATTCTCTTAGAAACAGACACCCATTTCTTTGAATTTTTTTAACTTATAGCAGCCATGACCAGTTCTAGAAAGAGCACAATTACCAGCTGTTCACTGATTAGTATTACAAACAACCTGAATCTCAGCTTCTTAGTGCTTAATGAGCTGAAAACTGACAAAGCAGTCACTGGAGTGTTATATAAAACATAGGGTTATATAGCCTCACTGATCTGTTTTGTTTACTCAAACTTTGTTTTTAGGCACCCAGATCTCTCAAGTCCTTCAAGTCCAGTTGATTTACTGAAAATAAGAAACACTGTGCAGTCTGTAAGCAGCAATTGGACTGTATGCCAAACTATGACCTTGCTTCATTTTTTCATTAAATGCACAGGTAGCTGCCATGAATGTATTCAAAGTTCTAGACCTGTTCCCTTGTAAATTGATAGATTGCTTCCGATAGGAAGAAATCACATGAAAAAAGGTAGCACAGTCAGAAGTAGGATATTTCTGAAAATCTGTTCTGCCATCACTTGATCTTGTGTGGATATAACACAAAGTAATGCTGGTTGTGTAGCTGTAGCAAACTGGGGAAAAACATTTTGGAATTTGTGTGGTTTTTTCATATGAACTTTATATTTACTGCTACAGTTCTGATTACATATAAAAAAAAACAAACAAACATGGCTGGGTTAGAATGCCAGTTAAGAGTATGAATATACTCAAAGGATTAATCTTCCTTAAGCAACAAGAAATAGCTTAAGAGTGGGGTCAGAGAAACAGAAAAGGAATTTAAACTGGAACCAAGAAAATAAAACCATTATTGTTTGATCTATGTGTTTCTTCCACAAGGGATGTAGCTTCAGTTTTCAACTGATTATACTCAGTTATAGTGCTTGTTAATTAATAGGACTTAATTAATAGGTCTTAATTAATAGGTCTTAATTAATAGGACTAATTATTAGGACTTAATAATTTTAATATTTCTTCACCTGTGGTAAGCACATGTCAAATATGAGATATTATCCTCTCTAATAGTATGTTGACATGTTCTTGTGTTTATGTGCCTGCATCTCCCCTCAAATATATGGACTCTACTAATAATAATTTGTCTAATAAAAATAAAAGATTTATTTTGTACATATTTGGATAACATGGCATACTCAGAACCATCAAATAATTAACATTTGCAACCACATAAAAACCATTACATTGTAGTTACAAATCAAGTGGTTCGTAGTTTCAAGCACTAGAAGTAAGGAAAACAAATGGTGTTAAGTAGCTTAGGCTTTAATAGCTGTGATTTAAGGTTGCTAGTTACATTCTAATAACAGCTTCTCTGTGAAATCAGACATTTCACGGACATTTGATCCTAGCACCTCTGTGTACACTGTAAAGATAGGAAAATAAACTACTACAGCAGGAATGACTAAAAAATATGAGTTGCTCTCAAGTGGTCTTTTCTTGGTCTTTTCTAAAAGCTCAGCTACCTAGTAACTCTCCTTAAAGAAAGGGAGGTCTATTTTGGTTTAATTTGGAAGTTTAAGAAGGAGTGGGCTAGTCACAACCACATAACACAGAAAAGTTTGTCTTTGTACATATTTTGGCCCCCTGCTCCTCATAAGACAGCTTACTAGCTATGGAGATCAAAAAGAAAACTTCCAAAATAACTGAAAGTGAATTTATGCTGCTTGTTGAGGAACTGTGTTTCTTAGAAAGCAGAAACCACCAGGTCTTTGAATATTTCTTTGCAAATGACTCTTACACTCCTGAACTCTAGTAGCATCAGTATAAATCTCACCTTTTCACCCTAATTCAGCCTCACAGATTTTTCATAAGCTATAAATCATTTGAGTATTCTGCCAGTAACTTTTATCTGCTTCTGAAAGAGCAGTAAGTAATGAAATGGCACAGCTCAATAGGCCTTGTAATATACATCCTAGAATAAATGAAGTTTTCAGAAAGACACAATCTAAATATCAGTTTTGCTGCTGAATATGATCTTTCCCTTTCTAGGCTGCTGTCTTGTTAATAAAACAAAACACATTTTTAAAGGAGAATTGTATTTATTTTACTGTTAATAAGCTTTCTTTGCTAGTACTCTGCTTCACTTAAAAGTATCTATTATATGCATGGCAATATTTAATATTGTTAACATATAGGAGGGTTATTTATTTATCTGCCTATCCTTCCAACTGAAGTTTATATCTCTCATATATTACTTCAGATACTTTTTCAATGTCAGCTATATATTATTTTCACAAAGTTGCAGCTCTACATCTTTGCTCGGCAAAGAAATTAAATGGATGCTGAAGAGAAAGCATATGCTTAAGCTTCACTGAAGTTAATACTTCGACAGTGCTTAAAACATCCTTGGATCAGAGTTGAGAACATACATGTACAGAAAAACGGGGTGATGAACATGATATGCCAGAAGGATAGAAGTGTTGAGTGGCAAAGCTCACAGTATTTTATCCTCATAATTTATTTTTTTGAGTAAGTGCCATTGAAATTTTTAATAAAAAGCATTAGTTCAAGTATTTTCCATACTGAAGGCATTTCTATAACTAATTTAACCAGTCAAATAACCTGCTACTACCAGATTCACTAATATTCCCTCCAGAAAAAGTTGAGGGAAAGTAAAAAGTAAAAAGCAAGAAGCAGAAAACCCTTAACTAGAGGAATAACTTGCCCAAAGGGTATTCTCTTTCTTAACTTTCATCAGTGACTATTATTTCATCTGGTTTTGTGGACAGTCTCTGAAGAGTTGTTTTATCCCTGAAAGTCTCTCTTCTTTTGGTTTTCATATCTTGCCCTACTTTTTCTTTTGGTGATGCCTCAGGGTATTACGTTCTACTGGCCACTTGCAGACTAAGTAGAAAAGTATTGCTTTTCATTGTTTTAAATGTTGCAAGTCAGTTTTACCACCTGAACTGTTGTCGTTGTATCTATCCTAGAAAGAGCACTCACTTGCTCTTCTTACTTTAGTACATTTAACAAGGGCTGGCATGAGACAGGTTTCTCTTATTCATCTGTTGTTTGAAGTAAAAATTATATTTTCCTCATCAAATTAACTTTTATATTTCTAAATTATTTTTGTTGTCTGACTTTCCACTGAATGCTTTTGTTTAAAGATTTCTAAGAATAATCTATTTCTAGTACTCATTTCTTCATGTGGTCTGGATTAAATTGAGATTAGAGTACAATGGCATAAAAATAATTTTGGCACATTTTTACCTTTTAGTTTCTCCTGGATCATAGTTCATTAGCTTTTCATCAAAAACAATCAGTGGATAAATGTTTACATCAAGTGTCCCACTGATATTTCTTCCTCTTTTCCTGAATAGTACTTCTTAAACTCAGTGGTGCAGTCCATATTATTCTTTCTTATCCTGCATTTTCTAGCAATTAGTACCAACTCCATAAATTATTTGCACCCTTAGTTATCCAAAGTCCCAAACTGGTAGTCCTTAAATGAAGGCAGACATATAATTGTTGAACCTGAATTTGTTGTCACAAAAGACAGTAATATTTATGAGTGGAATTTTGTTTGCTTAGTAGACATTTTTCAGTAATGCACAATAGTTTAGGGTCTACTCACTAAAACCAGATATTTTTGTATGAGCTATAACATAGCTGAAAAATGTTATTTAGTACCAATTGCATGACATAAGTCTGTTCTCTAGAATTTTCCCTCAGTCTTACAATGTCTCTTAAGATTCCATAGTTGTTCTTTGTCAACCTTTCTTGCTATTTTAAGATTGCAGAACAAAATAAATGCTGAAAGATCATTTCAAACAACAGCTGTTTCCTATCTCATCAATCCATCCATGAGCATTACCAAATTGTTCCTTTATGATTACCATATAAGCACAAAAAAGTTCACAACAAATCAGAGAGGAGTGATAGATGTGTGTACACCTGTGCTGTGGGTTTTATTTCCCAGAATGACTGTCAACATTCTGCTTTTCCTTTCTTCTATGGACCTTAACTACCATACAAGAAAGTCAACATTCTTTTTTTTTTTTTTTTTTTTCTCCCCAATGTTGGATATATTCTAGAATTTTTGCACATATTCTTGAATGTTTGCACAAGAAATATGAGGAAAACCAAAGGGAAAATTTGAGGGACACAAAATATTTTATACATTCAAATTAATGCTTCTTTTTCAACATGCTGAGTTCAGCCTTATAAATCTGCTTGCATCACAATTTAAATCTTACTGAACTAAATAGCACCTGATTCATTTTTGTTTAAAGTAACTTTCTTTTGCAAAATGTAAGTGAAATCAATAAGGGAAAACCACAACATTCAGATTTTACGAGCTATAAGAACAGGATTTTTTCATAAGATTATCCTTGTCAATTCTTGTATGAATTAAAATTCTCTTCATCGAAGATCACATATATAATTAGTAGAAGTTATATCTACAAAACCAAAACGTGTCTCAGTCATCTATGAGAACTGAAAAAAGAAAAACAAAAAAAAAACAAAACAACAACAACAACAAACAACTAAAAACATCTCCACAAGCCTCCTTGCAGAGTCCTCTCATTCTAATTGATGGTGTAATAGAGAAATGGCTGTTGAAAACAGATCGGTAAAACATGATGAAAGACAGTTTAAAACTAAAGGTCTCCACACATAAATATTTTGGAAAACAAGGTTTTCTTGCATAGTCTCTTCTTGCTGTCACAGACGCAAGTCAACAGAAGACAACTTTGGAGTAAATCAGCCTTCAGATTCCAGTGTGGGGTGGATTGCAGGATAAGGACAAAATGACATTCAAAAACAAGTCTGGAGAAAACAGCTGGAGTTTAAATAACAATAGAATTATTGTGTTCTCAGACTTCTTAACACTTTTATGATCCTCCTTAATCCTGTGGTGATGAAAATGTAACAGGTTGTGCAAAGACTGCTTTCTTTTTCTTTGTTTTACACCTGCTGCTTCATTGGGTTACTGCTAGCTTCTGTGTTAGGAGAAATAGTGAATAATTTTTCCATATACATTTTCACCACATCATTCACCATGTAGAACAGACCTTATTTGTTTATGTCTTTCTTGCATTGGAGTGATTTTATGCCTTTCATTATTTATTTATATATTCTTGACATTGTTCAAATTTTCTGAGCTAGTCTGCCTCAAGGCTGAGTATATAATGAGTTAATGCAGTAGCATAATGAATGCCAGTGTTTTCATATATATTTCTATAAATTCTTGATATTCCATTTGTCATTTTTACTTGCCTTTGGCACTAAGCTATCTTTTCAGAGAAGTCTCCATAACCACAAGAAGATTTATTTTTCTAGTGGTATTAATGATATTAATAGACAGTCAGCTAAAGCCATTTTTTTCCTCATAAATTAATTTTTTTTCTAGAGACGCAACATTTATCTGCCATTTTATAGCCTGGTCATTTGAAATTGTGAATTTCCATGCAAACTTTTGCAGTTAGCGTTAGTTTTAAGGATCAAAATTTATGATTCACGTGAAGTTCTGAACAGCAGTTGGAGAAGGAAAAATTCAAATAGCATAGCACCTGGCTGCATTTGCAGAAGATAATGACAAACCAGTCTTGTCACTGTGGATCAGGCAGAAAATTCTACTTAATAGAATGGAATAGTTCAAATGCAAGGGACCTTCAAAGATCATCTAGTTCAACTATCAACCACACTCCAGGGCTAACTAGAAGAGCATGTTATTTGAGGGCATTATCCAAATACCTCTTGAACACTGACTGACAGGCATGGGGTATCAATTACCTTGCTAGGAAGCCTTTTCCAGTGTTTGACCACCCTCATGGTAAAGAATTTTTTTCTGATATCAAGTCTGAACCTCCCTTAGTGCAGCTTTGTACCATTAAAGTCCCTGGAAGTTTACGCACAATGAAAGAAATGCTTATGCACTTGGCTTTATTCCGTTTGGTTTGTCTAATGAAGAAAATTTCTAAAACACCTTAAACAAAGATTTCTCAATTATTTAAATGAATTAAACCTCCCATTGAAAACACTTACCATTTCTTCATTGTCTATGGAGGTCCGGATGAGCATGGCCATGGAAATACCAGATTTTCGAGCTGCAAGTGTCTGTTTAAAGCAAATGAAAAACTGTTAAAAATTATACTACTAATTCAAATTGTTGAATCTGATGTAAGGTAAGATGTACTATATTATGCTAATCTAATTGGATTAAAGTGTAACAGCAGAAGTTACAAAAACTTTCATTTAATGTTTTCAGCACACAACTTTTAAGTTTTCAACACATAATGGAGGCAAACTTTCCATCATCATTACTGTTTCTATCAGCAGCGTCTAGCTGAGCTGCCATTTCTAATATAAAATCTGTTATTCAGGGTTTGTGACTCAGTTTTTTAAATCACAGGCTGTCACCGGTTTTCTGCTTCGCCAACCAAATTCACATGGTAAAAAGATAGGCATCCTGCCCTAATTTGGAAGCTCTCTGTGCCTGCAGCAACATGGGAGATCATTTTGCAGCAGTCTTACAGTTCAAGTTGTTGGTCCTGATATTTTTTTTAATTCACTGAGCATTTTTTGAAGTGCAAATATGTATAAAATGCTACTTGCCTTAAATGAAAAAGTCTTTAGGAAGCCTAAAAGTTTTTTCCTCAAAGACACTTAATATTCATTCATATAAGAAGCAGTGTGGCCAGCAGGGCTAGGGAAGTGATTGTCCCCCTGTACTCGGCTCTGGTGAGGCCGCACCTCGAGTACTGTGTTCAGTTTTGGGCCCCTTGCTACAAGAAGGACATCGAGGTGCTTGAGAGAGTCCAGAGAAGGGCGACGAAGCTGGTGAGGGGCCTGGAGAACAAGTCCTACGAGGAGCGGCTGAGGGAGCTGGGCTTGTTCAGCCTGGAGAAAAGGAGGCTCAGGGGCGACCTTATTGCTCTCTACAGATACCTTAAAGGAGGCTGTAGCGAGGTGGGGGTTGGTCTGTTCTCCCACGTGCCTGGTGACAGGACGAGGGGGAATGGGCTTAAGTTGCGCCAGGGGAGGTTTAGGTTGGATGTTGTTAGACATCCAATCTAAGGGTTGTTAGACATTGGAATGGGCTGCCCAGGGAAGTGGTGGAGTCACCATCCCTGGAGGTCTTTAAAAGACATTTAGATGTAGAGCTTAGGGATATGGTTTAGTGGAGGACTGTTAGTGTTAGGTCAGAGGTTGGACTCGATGATCTTGAGGTCTCTTCCAACCCAGACAATTCTGTGATTCTGTCATTTGCTGTAGCACAGTACATACAAAAGGACTCAAAATAAAGTAGTTTTTAATGTACAAGAAACAAGGAAATTATCTCTTCCTATCTGCCATATATATCTAATTTAAATGGGTCCCTGAGAATTAATTAGAGGGTATAATGATTAAAAGTTAAAAGACTCTAGGGAAACAAGTTCTTCCCAAATAATATCTCTGAATATCACTTTTGCTATCAGTAATCCCTGTTGTCTGACAGAAATAAGTTAAAATTTATTCCAATTTACCAAATATTAACCATAAAAATAATAAGCAAATATTCCTATATTTTACCTGCAAAATTGGGCTCACAAATCCTTCCCCCTTCTCCAAGTCATTCCAAGTATGTCTTTATACTTGTACTGTATCTGTTATTCCCTAAACCAGCTTCTTTGTCATACATTGCTGCCCTCACAGTCTAGCAGCGTAAGGTTGATCAGTTGTGCCACCACCACCCACTGACCATTAAATCTGTTGTTGCCTTTGTTGTGAGGATATATTTTCACCTTGCTGTGAAACTGGGTCTCTGTAGTCCACCATCACACAGCTATTACAGCAAAAGTTTCAATGACATTTTACATATTATAATCACAACTTTGGTAAATACGTATTGGGTCAGAATCAATTTGGGCTCATATCAGCAGAGGAGCTGAGTCATTAGTCTTTTGATGGAATGAGAATTCCAATTTCTTCCCACTTAATAATCATAAACAATGACATAATTTAAATAGATTTTTGTATTTACAGATATTAAGGTTGTTCATTTTACTTTTAATTTTTTACTTTCTCCTGAGAGCACACCAATTTAATTTTCAATGTTTCCTGTAATAACTAATAAACTTGCAGACAAACATAAAATTAGTAATCTTGTGAAACCAATTACAGGGTAAAAACTCATCCTTGGAACAGAATGATTTGATTTGATTTGTCATTGTCCATTACAGTTAATGTGGGATGCAAAGAACCCCCTTTCTTCTTTTAAACTCTCAACAGTTTCCCAAGCCTATGACATTAAATTGCTATCAGTTTACCTGATTATTTTCTGATTCCCATTATTAGGGATTAAAGATTTTTGTTTGCTTCTCTGTAACCATGAATTGCTTTGATTTCTGTAAATATGGAAAATCCCATTGTTTTATGCCAGTGAGTGGTAAAGTAAAATGGAAGAGAACCCAGCTTTTGCTTTTTGCTTTTGCTTTTTCAAGCTTTCTGTGACAAAACTGTATGCTACTGGAACCACATATCAAAGTGATAAATGGTAAGCAAAATAAGAACATCAAGAAGAAAAGTAAATTTTCATAATCAGTAGAACTATAGGTTAAAAATATTCATATTAAATACACTTATCTTCTGATCCCTCTTGAAGCATATATCTCAAAGTCTTGGAAAGTAGCCATTTACATGCAGTATATTACTTTTATAGTTTTGACCTCTAATCTTCATGTCTGTTATACTTAGAAAGTGGTTTGATCCTTTTAATTCTAAAAAACACAGCCCAAGACATTCCAAGCCATACAGCATGTGTGGACTATTTATCAGGACAGGAGTACAAGGAGGATAAGAACATTAACCTTGATTGTAGGGTAGTGAATGATACCATGTTCTGTCCTCCAGCAATCTATGAGTCAATGCACAGGAGTCTGCAGGAGAACTACAGTTACATGCTACTGGTATAAGTCAATGAACAGATACTATTTCTGGTGAGAAAAAGCAAAGTAGGGAAACAATTTTGACTTTGCCATGTGTCCTTGAGACACACGTCTCCAAGGTTTATGCCTGGAATCACATAATTTGCCATTTTGCTCTTTAATCAGAAATGTGTCTAAAATCACAGTACAGTGTCCTATCTGCAATAGCAAAGACTAATAGGAAACAGATAATTAGGCTGTTCTTCATAAACTGTTTTATCATTTTGGGACACAATAGAAGAAAGTGATATCTAGAGGGATTTGTGAGAAACCAATGAAGTTAACAGCCATTATAGATTAAATTTACTGGACTGTCTCCATTTATGTATTACTGTCAGAATAAACTGCATCTTCAAGAGAAAACACATAAATAAAATGTTTCTGTTCTGAAATACTGTAGCTGGTAATAATTCAACAGCTTGAAGCATTGAATAAACAGATCAATGTCTTTTCTTAAAGATGAAGCAAGAAGGAGAGAGTACATTTCAAGGAGGAGTGGAAAGATACTGCTAGACTCATTTATGAAAAACAAGGTGACTGGTTATGAATGTAGCAAGAAAACATTTTCCCCTACTCTCTTTTTTATTTTATTATTTTATTTCTCCTAAGTATTAGCAAGGATGAAAGGTAATTGCAGCTAGCCATTTGAAGCCTGCAGGGAGGAGGTCCAGATTGCCGGAGCATCAGAACAGGGTGAGAAACATTGCTTTCCTTTAACAGGAGACAAAAATTGTCCAGCAGTTTATAGTTGCTTACCCTAACAAATTGACATTTAGATACTATCTCATGTCTATTATTATATGGGAATTTGAGCCGAAGAGTGTAAAAGGCCTCTCTGTACATATTACTGCATCAGGAACGTATTGCCACAAGGTTATAAAAAAATAAATATGGAGTGATAAAGCAGAACATAACCTATCTAATTTTTAAATGTTCTTCCAAATCCCTGACATAGGATTTAAAATAGCTTACTGTCCTTTGTTCTCAAGTCCTTTTATACCCCCTAATAACTTGTAACTACACTATCCCATCTATTACCTCCAAATTTGCCTTGACAGCTTAAATAAATAAATTAATATAATTAGAAATCATTCTAGCAAAATCAATGAAATTGTAAGCATAATCACAAAAGGATTAAATTCAAGCTACAATTAAGTGAAAAATTTTGTGGGTGAAAAACAAGCCACCTGTTACAATGAAATAAAAGAAAGCTGTGTTTTGAGCAGCTAAAGTGGAAGGCAGTAAGAATCAGATAAGCTAGCATTCTACAATTGTTCATGAATGCTGACTGTGGCATGCAATACTCATTCCCCTGTTTTACGACAGTTTCAGTTTTGTGGATCATCTTTTCCTTCACATTTTTTTATATATTTTTTTAATAATATTTGTTACTGCTTTATAAATACTATTATTTTTAAAAGGTAATTAAAAAGTTTTTCACTGGAGGAGATCCTGATAAAAAATTAATTTTCTACATTTAAAAGCTGCACTATTTCAAAACTATTTCTGTTAGAACAAATATAGGTAATTTGTCACTTTAAGGATCTAGTCTTCAGTATATAGAAATGGATTTCTACTCTGGTGCTGTGTAGGGCTGGAGGGGGAGGAAAAAAAATCACTTGAAGGGAAACAAGGTATTGTTTGCCACCCAGGGAATTACTTACCCCATTTTCCATAATTTCGCTATTAAAAAAAAATGATGTCTAATCCTAAAATGTTCAACACAACTGTGCTATTAGGCCCAGAAAAATATTTATAAAGGAAATGGCAACTCAGCTGAACTACAAAATGATTACCGGTCAGCACTGTAATAACATTTCCTTCATATTTGTTTCCATAGCACAGACACAAGAGCATGCCTTGTCCATCCTGTCATATCATTCTGAATATTAACATTAGTCAGAAATGGCATGAAAAGCAATAAAGATAAACAAGTTCATCAAAACCTTCCTAATGTGCCTACAACTAATTTTTAATTCCTGGAACACATCATAAGCATGAAAATAACAGAATATAATTATATTCTTATGATTGCCATCCAGTAGAATTAAAAGGAAAAAAAAAAAAAAACAACACCAAGAAACTCATAGATTTACAACTGTTATTTTTATTATTCATATATTAAATTGATATTATGGATATTAAAATATTTAATTCATGTTGACTATTAAAATTAATTAGTTAAGAAAATGTTCTGCAAACACCAGGTTTATTGCAAATAGTTAAAATATTTAATTTGTATCAAATAAGCATTCTGGAAATATACAAACTCCAAGAATTCTGCAGTTACAATTTACACGAGTGCCTTCAATCTTAAAAGAGCATAAACTACTTTAATTGAGTTTTAGTCTCTGCTTCTGCTTTAGCTTCTGCTGTGGAGACATTTACATAAATAAAAGTATCAGTGGATTATAATTTTAGCTGACATGGGCATTTTCTTCTGGTGTGTTCAACAGCAACCAAGATTCATAAATTCTTGTGCTGTTATGATCAAATGATAGAGCCAAGTAAAAATGCATTCATGAATAATCAGAAAAAGATATTTGCCTGATTACAGTGATTAAACTCTATAAAGTCACCTTTAAATCAAAAGAAACCAGGAATTTTCTAGTTTTCAAAACATTTGAAATGACATTAGAAGCAAAGATTAAAGCATAATGAGATGGAAGAATAGAGTTAGCTACCTTTGTCTATGACTGGAGAGACCACACCCCTATATGGTAATCATTAGTTGGTTCATATAACTTCCACTACAGTTATTATTCCTCTGTCTGGTTGAACTGAGATTTATTTATTTATTTATTTATTAAATAGAAGTCAGTGATTACATTAGCAAGGGCACTATTTATTCATTTATTTTATTTATTTATTTTTCTCCCGGTTCACTATTAAATGCAGGTAAATTTTAGCTCTCTGTATTGTTATTCTAACCTGCCTGAATGACTACTTTCATCATCTTTCCATCTTATAATGTATATTTTACTAGAACTAACAGTGACCCGTAGTGAAACTTGTGAATTCAATAAAGAGAACTGTTGCTGTAGATGGATTTTGACTGCCTTATCCTCTTCTAATGACTCAATCCAATAATACACAAGGAAAGTAGAATTTAGTATATTAGGAGAGGGAAAACTGATAAGGCTGCTAATGTTATCATAAAAAAAAATATTTTTGCACTACTCTGGGGCACAAAAGGACATCACAGGATACATAACATGACAATATTAAGGAAATGTCACAACATAATCTTGTTAATATTTAAGGAGTACACAAATAACTAGGCAAGCAGTTACAGTTTTGTAAAATATTAGCCAGTAATATCAGGACACTGGGTAGTCCTAAGACTTAGTGGGAGTCACTGCCTACTCAACAATATGTCATTTGGAATAGATACTTTAAGTAAAATGTTAGGTCTTAATATTTCTTAGTGTTCATTTTAAATGAAAATTGGATTTTCCAAAATATGAAGTTATGGAAACAAAAGGGAGTCAAAGATACCATCTTAAGAAATTGTATATTATTTTGATAAAACTGAGGTAACATGCTGAAAACATGCAAACTAATGCAGAGAAATGGAAGTACAAAGTGATTGGGAATAAAAGGAGGGACCCTTTACAGACACTAAAATCAATGGAAAGAGAAAATATTTCCATGTGTCATTGATTAGTTATCAGGTAAGATGACACCATAGTACATAGGAGGCTTCAATTGCTTTGGGAAAACTATCTCTTGCAACAGAGATCAAATAATTCAAGCTGATTGAAATGATTATTCAAAGCAGGGAACAATTCCAACCCCTCATTATCTAGGTATCTTCTAAGGTTGTTCAATTCCATATGGGAAGCATCACGATTGAGTCCTAAACAATCTTTTTTTCATCATTAGAAAGAAGAATATTTGGAATACATAAGTTTTTTACATTTTTTTTCCCTAATGATTTTGGCATATATGATATGAAGGACAAGACGTTTACAGAATCCATAACTTAATTTAGGATTAAATTCTTGGTCATAAAATAGTTTCTGTTTTGCAATGAAAGGCCAGCATAAATTGGGACATTCATTAAATACCTGAGGCTTATAATAAACATTTTAGAACATTAAGCAATAGAAAAGCACTTACCATAGCCTGAAAAATCCAGCCGCAATATGAAAGAGAGAATGTTAATAATTTGTCAGATTTATTAAAAAGATATCAAACACTGTCAAAAGAAACTAGCAATCATTTCAACTAGTAGTATTTCTGTTTGTGAAACAGCCATATAAGTAAACATAAAAAACATCATTTTCAGTCTATCGGATCCTAGAAGGACTTGAGAATTAAATTTCTGATTTAAATGAGGTATTTTTGAATCAATCTAATAAAAGCTCAGAGCTCAAAGGAGATTGCTTAGAATGCACAAGCCTTCATATACAAATAATATTTCAAAGATGATGGGGACCTACACCATAAGTCTGAAATAAATTCCTCATATCTTGGTAAAATTGTTTTAGATTTACGGCTGCAGAACTGAGACGTAATATAAGTTACTATTTAAAAAAGCATACAGTTAAAAAGTTATTGTTAAGAGTCAAGCTATATATTTATAATGATTAAATTCCAGAATAAATTTCAATTTTAAAACTTTAATTCCTACTTGTTAAAGCTAGAATTATTTCATGAGGAGTTATCCCTAAATGACTGGATACAAATGTGGTAATCATTACCTTTGACATATTTGAATAATAAAATGCAAGTTTTATTCTATCCTTTCAGAAAGTGAATGTTCTTTTTTGTTTCATTCTGATAATGTATCATGTTTTTTAAAGAAAGGGATTGTTAGGATTCTGATGGTTTTAGCTTATACTAAGAAACATCTATCTGTAAATAACTCCAATGATTAAGAATAAAGCAAAATTCTATATATTATGTGTAAATGAATAACAATATGGCTGTAAATTATACCTGTGTAATACAATGTACCATAGATTGGCTGCTGTCAAAAAGTTTGTTTTAATGACTGCAGGCTCTACTACATTAAAAATTGCAACTTTCAATTTATTTTAGAAGGAATTCTAACCTAAAACTGCTGTTATGTTTTCTAGTTGTGATGCATTTATAGTGTCATATATATCATGATATAGTAACCGAGCAGAGTGGCCAAGAAGACACTAAGTAATAACTTGGTTAAGGCTGATCTTTTGAAGACAACTATATTAATTTACTTGGGCTGACTCCCCTTGACTCACTCTTCAGAGAGAAACTGGTATTGGGGCTCGCTACCACCAGAGACTAAACATGTATTTTATTGAATTATGACTTCTGCATTTAAATTTTAATATTTAGTTTTACTTTTGAGATTCTACTTAATCTCACTTATAGTGGAAGTCAGAATAAATCTCAAAGGAACTTCCATTCCTTTCAAATTCTGAAATTTATTTGCCCAAATTGTTATTACCCATGACTGCTAAAATATCACACTTTGTAGTGAAAGTATGTTAAAATCTTGGAAACATGCATATTGAAGTCAATGTTATTTTTCTAAAAACATTTTTTCCTCTTCCGGTATCATGATAAATCAATTCAGTCAGTATCCCAAGCACTCAAGAACCCCTGTTTTCATAAGCTAGTTCAACGTGCACATTATCTGATTTCACAAATAATATCTAAATATTCATTGAGATATTCAGATTTACCCGGTGTATTATAAAAACGGTATCATTGGCTTTTACTGGTCACAAACCATTCTATTGAGATACTTTTTCCTCCCATAAAATAATTAATTGTAGACAAATTATCATTCACATGTACAATTACTTGGCTCTGGTGAGGCTGCACCTCGAGTACTGTGTTCAGTTTTGGGCCCCTCGCTACAAGAAGGACATCGAGGTGCTTCAGCGAGTACAGAGAAGGGCAATGAAGCTGGCGAGGGGTCTGGAGAACAAGTCTTATGAGGAGAGTCTGAGGGAGCTGGACTTGTTCAGCCTGGAGAAGAGGAGGCTCAGGGGCGACCTTATTGCTCTCTACAGGTACCTTAAAGGAGCCTGTAGTGAGGTGGGGGTTGGTCTGTTCTCCCACGTACCTGGTGACAGGACGAGGGGGAATGGGCTTAAGTTGCACCAGGGGATGTTTAGGTTGGATATTAGGAAGAACTTTATGGAAAGGGTTGTTAGGCTCAGGGTGGTGGAGTCGCCATCTCTGGAGGTCTTTAAAAGACATTTAGATTTAGAGCTTAGTGTTACGGTTTAGTGGAGGACTTGTTAGTGTTAGGTCAGAGGTTGGACTAAGTGATCTTGGAGGTCCCTTCCAACCTAGATGATTCTGTGATTCTGTAACTACAATACTAGTTAAAAGAAAGATCCAAACAACTGACTAATGAACACTTTCAACACTTTCATGCTGTCAGAAGCAACTTACCACATCTCGAACAATTGGAAAAGATTTCTTTCTGCGCAGGTCTGGCATACTATCAATTCCGTATAGCCCACAGCCAGCTCTGTAGGAGATGAAATGGTAAAGAAAATAAAATAAAAATCTGTGGCTTAGAAGCTTGCACTCTTTAGAACTGCTTACAATATCTGTGTTTACAGTTAACATAAAAATTAGCAGTCATCACAATCATCAGCTAAAGAATGTAAGCTTTCTGATTATTATGAAAAATTAATGAGTGTTCTTGGTTTGCCTGTATGTTTTACCCTGGCATTCTTGCATTCTCTCAAAGCAGAGAAAAGTAGCAAAGTAGCTGAAACATTGCCTAATACCTCCTAATACTTTTTTTTTTTTTTTTTTTTTTATCATGGATTTGAAAGGTGTAATGGTAGCTTTCCATCCAGAAGACTTGTAAATTTGTAGTTGAGATATCCTGTAAAATGTTGCTGTATATGTTGTTGTTTTATGTTTGACATAAGAGTTATAATTCTAACTAGACACATAATCAGATCCTGCTATATCATTTTTCAAGATGCAACATTTTCCCTGCCAAAATCCTTTGGTTTGGTACTGTCTCAAATACCTTTTCAGTTGTTCTTTTATTTCTCTCTTTCTCAACACATAAACCAAGAAGTTTTGCAGCAAATATCTTCACATCTTCAAGTTCTCATTCTATTTGTATACAGTTATGGATGGAAAGGAAATGTAACTGAAATTAGCGATAGAATTTTCACTTCCTTCAGAAAGGTCAGTACTTCATCCTAAATCTCTTCTCCTGTCTTGAGGATTAAAACCCTCCCAATAGTAGAGTTGACAAATTCTTTATTTATTCAACTCAAGACTGTGGCCAATGATTCCTGTTGGATATAATAGATGTTACAGTCCCACAGCTGCAGCTAAATAGAGTAGGAATTATGAATCAGAAATATTGGCTGCCAGAATTTAGAGCCTGACATAGTGATAAAAACTGAAATCAATGTTGGATTAGTATACTAGTATGATAGATTGTAAACTGTTCAGGGACAGAAATATTTGCTACTCTACTACTATTACCTTCAAACTGCATCAACAAAAGCTGACAGAACTCCTAAATTGGAAATCCAAATGACTTTAGTGGAGAAAAATACATTAATAGACGTTAGAAAGAAGAACACTAACTGTGGCTTGAGTAATCTCTGAATACAAACTTTTGGGAGACTAGGAGAGTATTCTAAGGAAATATCAGTTTATGCTATGCTTGCTTTTTTCTTAGAATTTCCAGCTTATCTGCTTTTGACCACTGTCAGGAAGAGCAGGATACTGGGCTAGATGGACCTTTGGTCAGACGCTGCATTGTTGTTCTTTGTATGGTGTATTTGCTTGTTTGTTTTTAAGTCAAAATATACCATAAATTTTCACTCTCACATAGAATAAAATGGGTTTCTATTTGGTCCCAGTACTATTCCACAGGATTCTGGAAGAAATTGGCACAGCAATAGACTAGCAATATTTATTGATGTGCTTTACTTTCAACAGATAAAATTTAGCAGATTTGCTCCCTTGTAGTTTGCTTAATAGGAGCCTTGAAAAGTTCAGCTTCTGTAAATATTAACTGAACTGAACTGAAAGATTAGAGGAAAGACACTGAGAAGAAAAGTAAGATGACATCATTTAATATAAACTTTTGGGGATATTTGCTCACCTTCCATTCAATATTTCCAAAAATGTTAAGTTCTAATCAAACTTGATCTTTATTTTGTGTTTCCTCTGCACCACCCATTCCATGTACTACCATTTTGACAGTACAGCCTTACGACAGAACTTCTGGGAAAGCTGGCAGGATCAATGAATATCTATAATCTAATATAAGAGAGAATTGGGACTGTGGTGCCCAGAAAGACTCCACTCAGTTTACATACTGGTCATCCTGCTATTAACTCTTCTGTGTTTGAAGGTTTCTAGAACATGTATATGTTCTATGACATGTTATTATGGACAGATCCATATTCTGATCTGCAGAGGAATGCGGGTGCCTTCTTTTCAAATTCCTGTCTCGAAGAAATGTTATGCACAAGCACAGTTACACTGTAAAACAGTGATGAAATGAACAGAGCAAATCTACCAGATCCACCAAATCTACATAGTGAACAAAATAGAAATAGAAATAAAAAATGCAAAAGGAGTTAAGAAGATATCCTTAATATTAAAGGGATTATTATTATTAATTATATATATATTTTTAAGAGAACAAAGCTGGAATAAAAAATAAACTTATAAAACACAAAGTGTAAACAAATATTTGGGGCAAAACCAGTAAGTATCATGACATGGATATAATCTGTGCTGTGGATGTGAGAGATCAGTTAGCATCAAGGGAATTGTTAACTGTCAAAACTAATACCAGAAAGTAATGAGTCAGAAAATACTGCTGCACTCTCCAGTCCCTGAGATTGTATTAGTCTGATGAAGCACTTGTCATAGCTGCCAAACACTAAAGCTCAAAAGTTAGATGTTACACATTTGGCTCTGTTGACACACAGGTAAATTCCACAGAGGAAACAAATTCCTTTTCTCATATCCTGTAATAAACAAAGACTCTCTGAGCATTGTTTCGCATGTGAATTTTTAAAGACCGAACCTTTTTAAAAGACTGGCAGATAACATTCATGATCATGTATACATTCACTTAATCCTTTTAGTCCAAAATACATAAGATGGTCCTCAATAAAAATTTCCTAATATTAACATTGAGACATGCAAGATCTGATCCCCACAAATCTACGGGCTTAACTCAAAAATCTATGGAGTCAAGAATCTTTCTCCACAAATTCAAATAGGATTGAGATTAAACACTATAAGCTCCATATATAGCTCTCCCAACACCATCAACCAGTTAGAATTCAAAGATATTTCCTCTATGAGTATCAATAACTTAGTAATCTATTTCACGTGGTGCCAAACTTAGATGATGAAAATACATCTTTCAAATAAATTCTACATGTATTAAAGTGTCTCCATAAATTATATCATATTATAACATTAGTTTAAAACAAACAAACTAATTTCACAATCAAATCACAAAGCAACTAGTTTCACATAGCTGGTAAGAGACTGAATTATATTTCTTAGCAGAAGAACTTTTGGTCTTCTAAAGCATTTCTGTTCTTTAGCAAAATCTTGCTTGACAATGAATTTTTAAATTTTATCTTGCAAAGAAAATAATATATATAGTTTACACTTATAACATGGTTCCAAAATAAAGATGAACTGATGCTTCCATCCTTAAGTTGTATATTGTTACAAACAAACCGACCAACTAGCAGAGACTTGGTAATGGATTAAACTACCTGACCCTAAGCATGCCAATCAAGATCAAACCCTTTACATTACACTTATGTTCTGTGGGTAATGCTCTGATTACAGATGAGAGTTTCCTGTTATAGAGGCTAGCTGATGTTTTTCCTAGGGATATGAGCAACATTTTCCTAGGGATATAGACAACATTCAGCTGAGTATCTTGTCTCAGCTGAGACACAGAAATTCCCATTGCAAAAGCTGTATCTGTTGGTGGAGTGGAAATTCAGTGACGGTAAAAATGTAAACTTTAGGATTCAGCTTTCTTAAGTTTTCTTGCTAAGCAATATTTTTAGCAACATGGATAAATTTTCATAATTACAGTTATGAAATAGTAATTTCTAGAGTCACAAGATAAATATAGTTCCTTTTATTTATTTATTTATTTTTTATTTTTAAGAATCTCTGGCTTTGAAAACTATATTGTTAATCTTCACAACCTGTGGAGTTATATTTTGAAATATATTTCATTAATTATAGAGAGCAGGGAAGATTATTTTATTTTTTTGTCACTTTTTCCCATAATAGTCCTTAATATTCAAATTCCAGAGAAGAAACAAGCAAGCTGTTTTCTGTTAGTGCGAAGATATATAATGCCTTGATAGAGACACAAAAAACTGCAAGCCAACAAATGAATACTAACAAATTACTTTAGACGTCTAGTACTTCTATAGTATTTTCCAAAGTCAGATTAAAAATAATGGCTGTTGTATTAAGGTAAAATTACAGATCAGCAGTTTGATTACTTACGTAATGTAGACCAATGAAAGCAAAATGGCTAGCACTGTTTACAGACCAAAATAACAAAATATATTGCTATTCATTTTCATGAAATACTTTGGCCTTTAATGTTTGGATATAAAATCTCAGTTAGCTCTGCTATATTCTTAAACAAAAACATATATTTCTATTATAAAACAAAACCATACAATTAAGGGGGGGGGGGGAAATCTCATCATTTGAATTACTGTTTGTAACATAAATTTTTACTACATAACTGAACAGGGGAAAAAAAGAGAAATTTGAGAGGATAAATATCATCTATCGTCATCACAAAAAAATGTAAAAATGTGATGTTACTCAGGACACCTTTCACTTTGATTTTTAAGATAGACTGACAACACAATGCTCTACTTCACAGACTCTTAGGTTGAACAAAACAGAGAATGTAATAAGAAATTAAAATGGTTTAAATCAGTTTCTTTGGTAATTTTTGTATCTGTCTATCTTGATGGATTGCCTCGAGGGAATCAAACACCCACCTTTGAGTAAATGCTAGCTAGCCAGTAAAAGCTATGCTGAAGACAAACAAAAGGGTAATGTTTAAAAGAAAGCCTATTAAAAAGCGATAACAAGTAAAGTTATTGCTAGGAACGTAATATTTAGTGCCTGCATAAAACCCCAAAATATTTCAGCTATTTGGAAGAAAATACAATGTCAGTAAACAGAAGATATAGATAATGTGTGAATCTGGTGCTGCATCCGTGTGGAAGTAGAGCTTCATTCTCACTTATGCATCTGCAAATGCATCTATAAAAGGCAGAATCCCTGTTTTTTCTTATTCTTTTTTTTTTTTTTTCTTGTATTATTATTAATATTTCCTGTATGTACATGAGAGTTCCTAAAAGGAACCGAAAGAGTAAACATAAAGAGTTGCTCACATCTGGAAGCCACTTAAATTAAATATTTACAGTATTACCCATCAGTGCTTTCTTCTTATATACTGTACATAATTCTAATGATATTTTAAATAATGTTCATTAAACTAATCACTGCATCATGAAGAATACTAATGCCCATATAAGAAGTGGTTGTAATGCCTGGTAATGACCTTATCCTTTAGCGATATGGTACCCCAAAATTATTTTATAATCCAGAGCAACCATGGTATTATAAGTAACTCTTAACTGTCAAGCAATCAAAAAATAAAACAAACAAACAAACATAAACAAACTAACAACCCGATATCCAGTTCTCTTTCTTTCTCCAATTTTCTCTTTCATACCCTTGCAGTCAGTTCTGATTCTATTCCGAAAAAAGAGTTTGTCTTTATCAAAATAAATAAATAAATAAATAAATAAATAAATAAATAAATAAATGGTCTCTTTTTCTAAAATATAAGGAAGCCATGAACAACAAATTTTCCTGTTCATGGACATTTTTTTCTACATTAATTGTAGATAATTGCTCATAGGCTAGAATTAGATAAAAAAAGGCAACTAGAGACATGTATCCACTTGGAGATAGTGGAGAAGATCCACTTTCTGACCTTTTTCCCTCTGTCCACTCCTCAGTTTTAGAGAACTGGAATACTAGTTGAGAGTTCTGACACAGCACGCATTTACTAGTGATTCTTAAAAAAATTACAGGTCATTGTACATTACTAATAAAAAATTGCAATTTCATGAAAGAAATCTTATTTAACAATAACTCTTTGATCAAAAATATATGTATATATATTATTGTTCCATCTCTAGGCAGACAAAATCTGGGAAGAATTGAAAACACTCTTTTATGTCTAAGACTAAGCTTATTTCTGTGTAAGACTGAATTTATTTTGAGATCCAAATAATGATAAAAATGAAGAGGTTTTTCTCTCTCTCTTTTAAATTACTCAATATTGAATTTACAATTTAGATTCAAGGATATATTATTTTCTTGAAGTGGTTAGGATTATAGAATATTTGAGATTAAAAGAACTCGTTTTATAGAATAATTAATCTTATGAAGTTAAATGTGATAAATAAAAAATCTAGGCATCTTTAATAAATCATATTATAATAAATATATAATAACAAATAGAAATTATATTGTAATATCATTATATTACATAGATATCTATATCTATAACAAAAATTATACTTTATTATAAAACTATAACAATATATTATGTAAAATATTGGGTTATAATTATATAATAAATATTCATAATAAAATATAATATAATTCATAATTATTTAATAAATATAATGCTGTTCTGATCTTGAAATTGCAATGAATTTTTCAGAAATTTAACTTGGGGGTGAGGAAGGGAAGTGTGTCATCAATGCGTCTTATAACCACAAAATGTAACCAGAGGTTTCTGTAATAGCTTAAAAGCAGTAGCATGGAAGTAAATGAAAAAAATGAGATGGCTATTCTTTAAGGTATCTGAAGACCCACAAATCCACACTTTGGTAGAGTTCTATAATTTTTGCTGGAGTGGAAAACCATAATTGGAAATATAAAATATAATATAAATATAATATATATAACATATATAATATACAATATACAATGTATAATATAAATACAAAATATATAAAATATTCATTTTGTATGAATGCTGGGAGAAAATATCAGCATTATAAAAGAGATTAAAAGACTAGATTTACAGCTTCTCCTGGGTCCTTAGTATATTAAAATGCCACCAAAGAAATACCTACCACTTCCTCTGAAAATTAAAGTTGAATTAAAGAAGTCTTTATATGAGCTAAAAATATCACATTTGGAAATGAAAGAAATGAGCTAAATAAGAGAAAAACTGCTCTCCTGGCCAATTCAGAAAGCTGTCAAGAAGGTGTAGGGGTACATTTAGATATACTGAAATATTTTATCTCAAATTATTATATTATTAAATATAATTATATATTAATATATTAATATATATTTATATAAATATATAAATAGTAATAAAATTTATATAAATATATTAAATATAAATATAAATATTAAATATTCTCTCAAAATATACTGAATATATTCTCTCAAATTTTGGCAGACTAGTCTCAAATAAGTATGAATATTAATTTCATGACAAATTTGAAATTATGTTTGTTAATTAGGTTTCTAGAATAAAAATATGAATTAATGACATGCCAGAATATACCGCCAGCTGCTCTGATTCTGGCTAAGGCAGCGGAAAATATTTTACAAAGACAGGTTTGAGCGTCCCTCTTTCTTTGTCTGATCACATATCTGTTGACTGTTTCAGCTAACAGGTCTCTGCGGCCATCTCAGATTTTGGGAAAAAAAAATAAAAAAATTGCTTGTAAAGAGGTTCTGTCTTCATTTCCTTCTGTCCTTTCTAGTCACATAACAGTGAGGTGATGCTGGCCGACTAAAATGACTTTATGCAAGCTTTGGGCAATGCAGCCTCAAAGTACCAACCTTTCAACTTTTAAATCTTATCCTTTAGTTCTTCCATATTTTGGAAAAAAATAAACAAAAACCTTCACAACTAATGTTATTTCCTAAGTCCCCCCAGAATACATGTTGTTAAAATAAACAAACAGGAAAACAGCAAATGTATCTTTTAAAAATATATTTTCCGATATTCTTGACCTTAACACCAGAGCTGATCTGTAGTACTACTAATGAAGACAAAGTATGTACAGCATTGCAAAAATTATCCAGAAGAAAGCTCTGATCTCAGTATCTACAAAAGAAAAATATGAACACTTCTCAAAATTAACACTTGCTTAGCAGAACTGCTGCAATACTACAAAATGAAGGAATCATTCTGAATTTCTTCTACTATCTTGCAGTTTATGTGAATGATTTAATTAGTATCAGCAAGACCATAATGATAAAAGACCAAGAAGAAAAAGAAACAATAACAATAATAATTTACATAAAGCTTATGAGAATGTATATGTTGAAGGTAGTAAGTTCTAACAAGAAAAATTCATTTGCAAAAACAAAATGAAGAACTTGTTAGAATTTGATCTTTGAACATATGTATCTCTGTGGCTGTCATTGTCATAGGATCATAGCTTTCAATTCTAACAAGTATATAAACATCCTGGACCATTAAGAGATACAATCAATTAAGAGCAGTACTGAAATGAAACATAAGTGACATCCTAATGAAGGTGATGAGACTAATGAGACTACAACTTATCAAAAAAACAACAACAACCAAACAACCAAACAAAAAGCACTCAAAATCTTCCTTTCTTCATCCTGATATTTATGTAGCTGTGAACTTTCAGCATGTTATGTCACTGGACCATGGCCAATCAGCTTTACTACTTTTCCACCTCTGATCAATTAATTATATCTGCAGATGTAAGGTCATAGATAAAAACTACACAGGAATACATAACCGATAGTTTCTAACTGTGAAATGTGTTCATCTGATTCCTGTCAATATGGAACAATGCTAGGGCCACATGATATGATGAAATGTGAACTTCTGTCTTACATACCCTTGTATAACCACAAGTCTAAGAAAAACAGAGTGGTTAATGTATATAGTTCTTGTATCTTGCAAAGGAATGGTCCAGCAATTCGTGTCAATAGGGGATTTGAAGGGTTAACATTGAGGCCTGGGGCTAGGGGATAAGAGAACAAATACGTTTCAGAATAACCACTAACTATTATGACTGTTGCATGGGACACTATGCAAGTCTCTGATATCTGGCTGAGAGATTAAGGAGAAGGGGAAAGCTGAGGGACGGCTAAAAGACAAAGCTTGCATGGGATGCTGTGCAAGTCTCTGACATCCGGCCAAGATGGACAAAGGAGAAGGACAAGGAAAAAGCCTGGGAGGAAGACTACGAGCCTTCAGCACGAGAGACCCCCAGAGGGACCACTGGAGACTGATATACACGTGCCAGTGGGAGGGTTTGGATTCCGGGAACTAATTATAACAACCCTGCCTTTTCTAGAAGTAGTAATGAATATGTATTAGCCTAGGTGCATAAAAACCAACTGCCTGACGTAATTTGTGTGCATCTTGTTGGAGCAGAGGTTCCCAGCGCACCCAGCGCTGTTTGCTTATCTCTATTTGTTTAATAAATTGTAAACTTTGATTGGAATCCTATTTGGGACTCAGTCATTTATTACATAACCTACATGTTTGGGTCTGGTAGTGTTCAAATTAAACTTCTTCAATGAAAGTGAAGACAATTAATTTTTACACCATATGTTGTGTTAGAAAGTCTCTCATAGAACAACCAAATTAACTCTCCAATAAGGAGAGTTAATTTGAAAAATGCAGAAAAGATTTGGAATTTGGGAGGCTGTGACTTCCTTATGGGTGTTTGTAAAAACAAGAGCACAACTCACCTGAGAGTTAAGAGGAAGGGTGAAATGGAAGCAGAAAAACCAGCAACAGATAAAATATTTGAAAATATTTGAAAAGAGACAAACAGGAACAAAAACTTGAAATGAGGAGGAAAAATTTAACTTGATTTGACACAGGCAAAAAGAGCCTTGAATCTCTCAGGTAAAGAATGTCTAGTGTACATTTATTTTTAAAAGTACAATTCATCTAACTCTTTTAATGCACCAAGCACATATTGAAATAAAATATTATATATATATTTTTTCACAGAATATTCACAAATTGCCTTTTGGCTACATGAAAATCCTCAGTGGCATCCCTCTGTTTGTGTTCATAAAGGTTCTCATTACATGAGAAAAAAATAGTCATCCCTTTTGTAAAATTGTTGAGTGGGCAAGGAACTTACCCAGAATATTGGAGAGGTTATTTTAGTCCTAAAAAATACCAAGGCTTTCCAAGCAGTATTCTAATCCCATAAACTTGGGAGATAATGTGTTTCTCCTATACCTCCTCTGGATGTTCCTGCACCATTCTATAAGAAGTGGAAAGGGATGCATAGACAGCTTTTTTTTTTTTTTTTTTAAATATATTTTCACATAGTTATTGTTTACAGGTTTCAGCTTTTCAATTCTTTTCTTCCCCCCTTACTCTCAAGAACACAAAGATTAAGGTAGATCCAAAATGCAGCTTCCAGACACATCTATAAATCTCATGATACAAATAAAACCATACAAATTGAATGATACAAATAAAATCACATTTTATTTTATGTGAAAGGTAAATGTACAGACTGAGACAGGGATTCTCAGGGCTCTGTTACTCAGGAGCAGTTTCGTTAGTGGTGAATAAAATACATCATGTGTATAAAGGATTCTTATGCTAGACCAAGCTACTTCTGACAAGCAATGGTTTTAAAAATTACTCTCTTTTCTTATTCTGCTCTATAACAAAGCAAACAAACAAACAAAACAAACAAACAACAACAACAAAAGATTAAAATTGAGGTCCTTACTGGACTCCTTTTATTGATCACTAAGGATTAGCATATAGCAAACAAAATATGTCAAATTCAAGAATGAATAATAGTCTTTTCCTGGGAGAAAAATTTATGTATGAATTAAGAATGCTGATGACAAGAAAGAAAGAAACAGATGACATGGCCTTTGAAGGAACAACAAGAATGACAATGTGGCACAATCAACACTGGTGGGTACAGAGGAAAAAGTAAGGAGAATTTATTATGACATGAGTGGTGTAATTTATGTTCAGTCATTAATTTGCCATAACTCATATCTGTCTCTTTAAGTAGCTTATTGGTCTCCCTAATCTGTACTTTCTTCTCTCTCAGCAAGTCTTGTCATTATGATTTTCAAATTCAGTTTAACAGAAAACTCTATATCTGCTTTCTTTTCCATGTATTTGCACACTGAAAATATTTGCTTAAAAGTAACAAATAATCAAGAAATTTGTATAGAGCTATTAAAACAAACAAACAGAAATATTACTAAAACTCAGTTTGTCATCTGCAAAATATCAAAATACATGAAACATTTTGGTTTTAAATGATCACCACCATGTCCTTTGAAAACATACAAGCAGTACTGTAGCTATCAAGAAGTGTGTCTATTCTAACAGCTGGTTCTGCAACTCTACAACTCTTACAATTGCTTAAATATGGCAATGTCAGAGAATCGCACATGCATACTTCACAACTAATACTTTTAAGAGATTAAAGAAGCTAACCAGAATTTAGGGAAGTGCAATTTTGAAAGGAAAATAATCTTCTCTCCCTTGTGCAATGAATCAACAATGAGATGAGTGATATAAGAATGAATATACAATGACAATACTTGTCTGTTCTTTGCCCAGCATCCAATCATTGTATAGTGAAGACCAAAGTAAAAAGTTGAGGCATTAAGGACTTTTTATGCCTCTAACAGCTTTAGTTCCTAGTGTAGAAAAGACAATTGCTTCCTTCATAGCTGTTAATTGTCAGAATGTATGTTAATTTAGATTATACCATGTTTATACTAATTTCACTACAATAACTTCTTTGACTTTAGCAGCTATGAGACATAATGTTATTATAAACAAAGACTAATTTTTATCTCTTTTATGTATTTAATGAAGCTCTACTGCCTACCAAGGAAAGTAAGTGACTTTCACCTCAAACATCACAAAGGGCTAAGTCCTTTGCTGAACCATTCCAGAATGTCACTTCTTTATTTTCACCATTAAAAATATTTGCTTGATTTCCTTGATCATACCTTGTACAAAGTACATAAAATGCCTAATCAGGAAATGGGAAGGCAGCCGTGCAAACTACCAGCATGTTATACTGAAAAATTCATTTTGCTGTTTGAAAAAATTAAATCCCAGCTGATATAGACAAAAAAAAAAAAAAAAAAAAGGGAGAAAAAAAAACAAAAATGAATACAATACAGAAGCAAGTATATTGCCCATTATTTCTAGAAGCATCACCAAAAACAAATATGCAAACTCCAAAATGGTTGCTTCTAGTCTTTAACCATCTTGAAATCAGAGTAACACATTAATGTCTTTGCTGAAACAAGTGAGGTTCCAAGTACCGTCCTGTGAACTGGATTGATGCTTGAAGCCAGGCTAGAATTAGCCATTGGCTTGAATGACACACACAAAAACAACAACAACAAAAAAGAAACACAAAAAATTGGGGAACAAAGTATTATCTGAATGTACTCTCTCCCTTTGATAATTCTGATGCAATACATACACTGTAGAGAAATAAGACCAGCTGTGGAAAAAGCTACTACTTTTGGTCTAGTGTCTACTTGTCTACTACTTCTCCACTACATCATGTGGACCCCGGATCATCATTAATTGTTCTCATTGTATTCTTGATGTAATTAATATTAATATCTTCTCCATTGCTTTTTATTTATTTTACTGGCCATCATTTTATTGAAGCAGAGATACTTCAGAATTCATTCTTTCTGTACTTTTGAAAAGTACATGGAGAATGGCTGAGTTTTTCACCATGCATATGAATCTAGGGTGCTACTCCTTCACTCTGAGTAGGCATTGGTTGTGAACTAAAACCTCAAGAGAACAACCTGGAAGAATGATATTTAATCCTGAAGCTTTTCTTTAGTGTATATCCACCCAACACTCTAGCGACAAGTTTAAATTTACCAACCACAGTCCAAGTTCTCCAAAATTTAAAAATACCTTAAAACCATAGTTTCAAATTTGTTTACTCTTTAGTTAAATAAGGGTGAGAAACTACAGGAAATTTATCACAGAAAATAAGTGGTCTAAGATAATGTCCCATAAAAGTCATAAATAGGCAGAAGGCAGAACTTCTCCCTCCCTCCGCCCCTCCCCCCCCCCCAAAAAAAACAGACAAAAAACCACACCACTACACATCTTAAATATTGCATAATGGCAGAAGAACCCCTCTGATACAAGTCTGCAATATAGCATGATTTATTGCTGAAAGTATCCACCTCTTGTTGTTACATAATGCTGAATGTTATACTACATTAAAGGCTTGATTCTTAGCTTATAAGATGTATGACTACTCTTATGTGTATCTATACATATTTACATACACAAAATGGTGAAGTAATACATTTTTGTATATGCACAAATATATTCATATAAATACAATTATAGTTTTGTTAGAGAATAAACCATTGGGAAAATACAATTCCACTAATGACCATGTATGCATGCTGAAAATGCATATTTAAATCTTATTCTTGAAAAACCACCTTTAGTACTGTTTCTTCTGTCATTACTGAAACAGCCATGTCTTTGGGGATGTGAACTAGAAATTCGCTTATGCACAAATTTGCCATATAGGAACAACTTGTATGCTTCTAATAACGTTTAGGAGTAAATATTCAAAGGTTGTTGGCTATAAAGCGGAAGTAAAGACCAATACATGTACACTGATCTGGAACACAATATTAAATTTCTTTTTGAAAAGTGGGGAACTATATACATTTACATTTGTTTTCTACAAACAAACTGGGAATTGCTGTTTTGACAGTAAAATGTTGATCTTTATCTGCAGGCTTTGGAACGCTGAACTCTATGGCCATAGGCAATCATCTGATATAAACCGTACATTAAATTCGCTGCTTCTCTTCCCACCCCCAGTAAAAGCAACCCAATGATGTCCAGATGCAGAAATGAATATGGAGGCACACAGGTTATTACTTAAAGCAAGAGAAAAACTACTGGATAGCTTCAGCTACTTTAAGAAATTCACAGTTCCTGTGGTTGAAATGCAGAATGCCATAAACTTTTGTGAATTTATGAAGTTACTCCACATTGCAATCTATTTGGATTTGTCAGAGAATGCAAGCAAAATAAATGTTCTACCACTAAGAACATGTCACTGAAGAAAAGGAGTAATCATCTACATGCAGCTCCATCTGTGCACCATTAGAAAATTTCAGAACGAATTAGGCCACATGGTAAAATGATCAGTCTTGGATGTAACCACCATCAGACAAGCAGTGAATTAACACAGAACAAGTCTCCAGAAAGAGTAAAGGAGTAGCACCCTGGATTCATATACAAGGTGAAAAAATCCACTGATCTCTATGTACTTTTCAGAAGTACTGAAAGAATGAATTCTGAAGTATCTCAGCTTCAATAAAATGATGGCCAATAAAATAAATAAAAAAGCAAAGGAAAACATTATTTCACACTGGCATGGAAAGAACAGTAAAAACTGAGCTTTTGCCTTTTAACAGGGAAGTAGAATGTGATTCCCCAGGCAAAATGTACTTGGTCTTTGCCTTTTCTCTCTCTGCTTTCTTATTTCATGCAGACAGGTGAAGACCATAGCAGAGAATGAAGAGATATAATCCATGCCTTGAACTTGAGATGTTTTGGTGCATGTAAGTTGGGTTCAGAGTGCTGTATCTATGAGAGAGATGGGAGAGTAAAGGCAGAAAAGAGGTAACATTTATAATTAGATAAAGCAAGATATCAAAGGTTTTGAGGGAAGTCCTACGAGGAGCGGCTGAGGAAGCTGGGCTTGTTCAGCCTGGAGAAGAGGAGGCTCAGGGGAGACCTTATTGCTCTCTACAGGTACCTTAAAGGAGGCTGTAGTGAGGTGGGGGTTGGTCTATTCTCCCACGTGCCTGGTGATAAGACGAGGGGGAATGGGCTAAAGTTGCACCAGGAGAGTTTTAGGTTGGATGTTAGGAAGAACTTCTTTACCGAAAGGGTTGTTAGACATTGGAACGGGCTGCCCAGGGAGGTGGTGGAGTCACCGTCCCTGGAGGTCTTTAAAAGACATTTAGATGTAGAGCTTAGGGATATGGTTTAGTGGAGGACTGTAAGTGTTAGGTCAGAGGTTGGACTCGATGACTTTGAGGTCTCTTCCAACCTAGAAATTCTGTGATTCTGTGAAAGAGTCTTCCCTTTCTTCAAATACCTTTGGTATAGAGTGAGTGAGAAGATGAAAAGGGAGTCATAGATAAGGCTGCAGCCAGCTATGCTGGCAAAGAAGAGACTGAGGGATGCCATCATTTGGGATTAGTATCTGAATGCAGGAATAGACTGGAAAGCATAATTAAAACGGAGCCACAACAATCTTTGAGATGTCAGGGTTCTTCAGCTGAATGAAAAGTTAAATGAAAATTGTATCATTGTTTTCAGGGGTCCTGGTGAAACAGACTCTTACAAAGAGAGTAGGGGCCCAGTCTAAACAGTGTCAGTAAAAGAAGTAAGGTTTAATCTAAAAACATGAGCTAGTATTGAATTACTGTCAGTCATTTGATGCAGTCCTATGCACTTGTTACAGGATGTCTGTAAATGGGATTGACTTACTCTATCCTCAGAGGTTTCATAATTTCAACTTCTTCACCTATGAATGTAACAGATGGCATAAAAAGAGCAATTTCTGTCTGAAAAATCCTTGTCAGTAGCAAAAAGGTATCCTTATATGCAAGATGGATTTCTGTCCTTTCATCTGCTTTTCACATGTGCTGCACACTGAAAAATATGAATTCTATACACTCATACAATGCTTTTCTAAGTCCTATGCTTATTTAATCCAGGCAACTGTAAATGTTTGACTATGGAAAGTAGTGCATACAGCAAAATCATATGATCATAGAGCTTTCTGCAGGTGTGGAAATCAACATTTCATTTTCAGAACCTATCGTGACAGAGTCTGCTTACAAAATGCTATTCCTAAACTACACAGTAACTAGACGTTAAACTGCTTCTTTAAAGCAATCAAGAGCATGAAAACTCTTTTTGCAAGGAACAAGAATGAGCTAATGAGTAAATGAGCTAATTCTTATTAAGCTTACTCATGTAGGGGGACAATCAGTAAAAGACAATAGAGAAACTAGAAGTGAATTATACAACAAAAAAATGTAAAATGAAAAACCAAATGAAACTGACAATTTTCTCCTCTATTCTGGTTATATTAAGAAACAAGTCTCTAACTTAAGCAGTGAAAGCCTGACCAAATGTAATGATCAAACTGGGTCATTAAAATGAATAGAAGAAATCTCCAAGACAGTTCTGGACTAGCTTTTTTTCCCTGTTTTCTATTTTTTTTTTCTACAGAAAACCAATCTGAGAGAAAATCATTTCTTCTTATTCTTGATTACAGCATTGAATGTAACAAAAAATTCTGCACTGAACAGCACCTATAAAAGTACCTAAGAGTGTTGATTTCTATACTGTATTTCATTAATTTCAACTGCTTTTGATGGCAAATATTCTTTTCTTACTAGTTCTGAAAACTTCCATGATCTACACACCAAATATCTTAAAAATAATTGTGGAAAGGTATGAGCAACATTTTTTAAATTTATTTTTTAGATGAAAACTATTTTTGTTACTACTACTCACTAATGATTATGAGTATTTTTTCTTAGTTATTCTACAGCTTATTCTACAGTAGTCAAGATGTAAGATTCCTGCTTCTCACTGGTGATGTACATTATTATTTGTGGCGCTTCATGTCCTAAATTCACTAATCAGTGGCCTATAAGTAAAAGTGAATTGACATGGCATAGCACAAATGAAAAGAAGGATATATCTTCTTCCGAAGATGTGATGAAGATAAGATTTTGTAACAAATATTAGAAACTGCCTCTGTGATGTCTCCTAGTTCTGATGTACATTAACTTTTTTCAGCAAAGAAGTCACCAAATACACATTTTCATAATTAGCTGTCACAATTGTGATGTCTTATGAAAGCTATGCAAGACTCTATTACAAGAATTATATGAATAACAACTTAGTGAGTTTTAGTAAATGTTTTTGTTGCTAACGTATTGCTGAATAAGTCTTTAAATCAGTAATCTAATCAAGAGAAAGAAAATTGCTTCAGATGATGCTAGTTTCTTTTTGCTGAACAATATAATTTGAATACAAATACCAAAGTTTTACATTTAGAAGTCAGGAATAAAATTTTACAGCACTTGTACTATTCTATTTTTGAAATGTAGAGATATAAGAGGATAAAGAATAGTATAGTACTCAGAAAATCCCACTGAGGCAGGAGCAGTAGTTTTAGCATAATGATATATAGTGTTGGTCAATACATGAAGCAAAAGTTGCTACAATTTTAGTTTCAAGAGTTTAGTTTCCAACCTTATGAGAAAACTGCAACTGAGCAAAGTTAAAACAATCCATCTGTGTGGTTTACAAGCCAAGAGACTATACCATATTATACTATAATTTTATCTTAATGTCAAAAGCTAGCTAATAAAACAAGTCAGCAATTATCTCTCACAATATTTAATCGGTGGGGGGGAGGTTCATTTAACAACTAATCCTGTATAATGTCACCTATGCCATTTGCATGTTTTTACAGGCTGGAAAAAGTAAAAATACAACAGTCTGAGGTATGACAAACTATACAGAAACTACCTAAGCCACTAAGGAACTGGATAGTGCTCCTAAACTTGTCCAAGATTGCCTAGCAATAACTACAAATGTTATCATAACTATAGTTCCCACAACTTGTGAATAATAAGCCAATAAAGTACTGGGGGCTGGTGGGGTTGGGGGAGCTATTTGAAAGCCATAGGAATCAAAGTGGATAAACTTCACAGTATCTTGATTTGTCTCTGTAACAAAAAATCCCTACAGCTAACAGTGATTATAATAGCACACCAAGAAGATAATATACCTTTTAAATAGTTATATAAATGACAGAAGTTTTACCAACAGTTTTTACTTTTTTCCTCCTTCCAAATTAAATAATAAAAGGGTTTTCAAAATAGGAAGGAGATATATTCTTCAAAGGAAGGAATCCCTAAAAACTTGATGCAAGATCTTTTGGAGACAATCAAAGTGTGTGAGTTTCAGCCACATTCATTCCCTTTCAGAAAATGGAAGATCTTTTTCCTCTTGGCATTTTAGATTTCAAATATTTGACTGATATTGTTACATTAATATCCATTTACTAAAATGAAAACATAAAATCAAACTTCAGCTCCAAGTGTAATTTAATTTGCATGTAAAGATGTAAAAACTTTTGTCCTCCTGTAGACTTGTGGAACTCAACTGTTTCATTAATTTCTTTTGGTTTTTAATGACTTAAAAAAGCCTCTCATTTTTCTTATAAGAACAAACCTTAGAAAAACATTACGGAACTAATTTGCAGATATAAATAACAAAATTCACAGTCATATTAGTACTTACCCACTAAATGCCTGGATTGCATAAAACTTGGAAGCATCCAAAGAACTTCCACTTACTATCTGAGCCTTTGAAGGGAAAAAAAAAAAGGGAAAAAAAAAAAAAAGAAAAAAAGAAGAAAAAAAAAAAAGTACAGTTACTTAGTTGTAAGTCTTGGACAAAGTTTAACTGCATCAAACATGTAACACCTAATATGAAAAATGCTTAGAAGGGTCAGCTCCAGGCCAAAGCTATTGTAACCATTGCTTTGGAATACATTTTAGTAGCATTCAGTGAAAACCAGGGGAAGAATGCATGGGAAGGTATAAGATATTGCTTCCCAAATATTGTAGCCCTTTAAGTCTTGTGTTTTATGCAATGTAGATGACCAAAAAAAAAAAGGTATAATGTTTGACAGTAGCAGACCCCTGTGCTCGCAGTCATGATCCTGTTTATAAATGCAACACACTCAAAGGAGAACAAAAGAGTGAAAAGCTGGAAAAAATCATGCAAATTTCACAACCGAAATGAAGGAACAAAAGAGGTCAAACCACAAACAAACAACAACAAAATGCACAATGTATTTGTGACAATACATAATTTTAAACCTTTTCATCCACAGAACTGCTATCTGAAAGAGAATTGGGAAGAAGGGGAATATAGGTTAGACAAAACAACTTCTGAGAAAATACCTTAAGCTGTGAAAAAATGTTACTTTTTAAATCTGCTAATGCAGAAACAAAATGAGGAGCAGAAGCCAATTAACCCCTGGTGCTTAAGTGTTTCATAGTAGCAGGATCACTGTCTTTACTTTTTAAAAAAGTGCACAGATGTTTTCAGTAGGTAAAAATCCATGATACTTATGCAAGACTGTATGGACACCACATAATTTATATATTCTATCCCATCTCCACAGCATTATTTATTAATTTATTATGATTTTTTTCAATATCAATAACAAAATACTGGTGAAGTGTTCAAAAATAATGCTCCATTTTCAAAAAGGAGAATTTCTCCTAAAGGCTAAAATAAAGCAAAACAAAAACTTCCTGAATTCTAACTATTCTGCTCTAACAGAACTACTCATGCAATGACAGAAAATACCCTCAAAAAGTCAGTACCTACTATATAAGAATTACAATTATGCAAGTTTTATATATGATATATATCATCATAAATTGTTTAATACAATTTGTGGTTCATTCACATTTACTATCAGGCCAAAAATATTTTCTGACAGGAAAATATAGCCTTATTTTATTGTCTTGCCAATTTTAAAATAGAAGTAAATTAATAATTGTTTTTATGTACACTACAGCATCAATAAAACTTTCTTCTGTTTGGATACTTTATAGTAGAGTGCATATAAAACTTCATTGTTTTAATTGTCACCTTACTGATCTTCTCTTTTTTTCCTCTCCAAACAGAGTACACAGTTCCTACAGGTCCTCTTTACAGTTCAGATCTTTTGAGATGTTTAGATCCTCCACATTATATATATATATATATACATATATCATAATCATTTTTGGGTGTTAAACACGTGGCATCTTTTATATTTTAAACAAGCTAATTGCAAGAAAATATCACATTAATATATATATATAAGAAAAACAAAAACAAAACTATATCAACAAATTTAAAAGAGTATACCCTGTAGTATTGACAATCAAGTAGAATCAAAGGACATTGCTGTGCTATAAGCATTGGCTATTGTTGTGCCACTAATTTTAGAGCCTACTTATGTAATCAAAGATAGTACATGCACAAGAACAGGTGGGATAGAACCTGGAGATGAGTTGTTTGAAACATGTTTTTACCAGTTAGATTATATCTGATTTTGTATTATTCAACAAAGTAAGAGTGGATCAGGGTACTAGGTATTGGCAACGTGGCCAAATCAAACTTGAACCTACAGAAAATCCAGCTATGCAGCGGACACTCCTCTTTGTGAGTCTACATAAATTGCCCTTTTCTTTTTTTTGTCTACAAATCTTTTCTTTAAAATATTCTGTGAACAATCCATTTAGAAACAGTGTGCCTAAAAGAATGAACTAAGGTTTATTGTTCCAAAGAGTTATGAGTTATACAGAGTACTAAACTAAAACTATTACTAGTAGCAAAATCTTCCATGATTGAGTAAAAATAGAATAAGTACATCTCTGCGCAATAAAAATATCTGCTTGCCATGAATCCATTCCTTCTGCAGTTTTCTCCTGAATATAAATGGGGACACTGTATTGTTTCTTAATTTTATTTTTTAGATTTTTTTTTCTGTTGGGATGTAAACTATCTTAGCATTTTCTTGCTTCAAATCTCCCCTTCCCTTCACAAATACTAGATTTTTTATTTTGCCTCAGAAATTAATTCTTGACTAAATGAAGTCATAGCCATATATATGTCAAATTACCCTTATTTGATTTAGTAGATTAATAGAAATGAGTTTAGTCTCTACGTTTGCATTTTTTTTGCATATGTTTGTGAAATTTGTCTAACAGTATCAGATGTGATTAACTACTCTTTCTCCATGAGCTTATAGAGAACAGTTTAACAAACCATTGTCAACTTGATTTGAATGGCCAATAGATCCCACTCTCCAAAACTACTATAGCTTTTCATAAGCATGGTGAGAGCACAGTCTGGAATAAGTAGATGACTGTAAGCCTAGCTAGCCATGGAAGCAAAAGGGGATACGCAGTTATGGGATATGCTAAAGGAAATATGAAGAATAGTTAAAAATGAAGTGCTAGAACAAATCTGGACAGGTGAAAGAGAAGAAAGGAAAGATAGGATACACCAACAGGGCATTAAACTGGGGGACCAGCTACTGAAGTAATTCTTAAACTCATAAAGGGTAGAGTTCAAAAAGTGAAGAGAAATTTGGGGATGAAGGGAAGTTTTAAGCAGGAGAGCACTTGGAAGACGTGAAATTTTACCATTATCCTTTCATGCAACCTGTAACTTCTGCCTAGAATGTCTAACTGTAACTAAATATTCATATTTAAAAACTCACAATAAATCTCAGTATTATGTATGTGAAAGGGAATTTTTAAATATTATACAGTTATCAGACATTTTGTTACCAGATGACTAAGGAATCACATGAATTATATGCTTAATTCAGTTGTTTTTTGTTCAGAAATTTATATTAAAAATAAAAAAATGTTGAGACTTGCATTCCACATTAAATGGAATTTTGTATTTTGGAACATGAGATGGACATAAGAAATTTTCTTTACCTCTCCTGGGTTTCAGCCAGCTTCATCTAAATCCACTACACTTCATTTACTGGAACCTAATTTTGCTTTTTCCTAAAACTAGGAAGGAGAGTGACAATCAACAATTAGAAAGGGAAACAAGGCACTGCATTTTTGTTTTAACTTGTTTTATCTTTGCACTTGGTACTTAGAAAAAATTTGTTTTTCATTTTAAACACATTCCTATTTCCTTTCTCAATAGAAATTGTATAAAGCAGACAACTGGCACATATTTCCCCAAAACATACATACATATATATATATATATAATTTTTTGTTTTGTAAGAAATGACTACATCTTCAGAGACAAAATTAGTCTAAAAACGTCAGCATTTATTACTTTTTCTAAACACACTTTGAATGAAATAATCTGAACTAAGGAAGTATTCTTTGTGTGTCTGAGAGCACCAGATTGGGAAATTGTACAGTCACCAAGCAATTCACTTTGGTAGTCATTGGGCTGCCAGAATAGACAGCAACATTTTTTGATGTAGATAAGAAGTGAATTGTGATTACGTAAGAGACTACTGAACGTACTTTCATATCAGGGATTTAAGAGTAGACATCTCTGATTATACTGCTGAAAGACAATGATTTACTTAAAAGAACTTATATTCATATAACTCATTTTTGCAATTCATCCATTCTGTGGTGAACAAGAAATGTAAAAAAAAAAATAGTTGTGAATGTACTAAGAATAGTGTTATCACTGATTCAGTTAGCTAACGTTTTTGGATGCTTCTGATTTTATTTTTATTTTTTTTTTCCAAATAGCTTGTCTCTTCTTAGATTATATTTTATGTGAAAAATCACTATATTCCCAAATAACAGTATAACCTGCTTGTTGTACCTCTGTACCATATTCAATTTTAGATAATTGGAAGGTGCTCTGCCAGTTTTATAGGGAAAATACATGGAGTGATATTGCGCCATAATTGTTACTATTTCAGCCTGATGCACTCAATATACATACATACTCAATATACCTGGACGACAAGAGTAGGATGGTCATCTAGCTACTTACTATTGAAAACTATACTTACAAACGTCAAACACAAAAGGCAAAAGAAAAATCCTTTTACACTTGTGTTGGTCAGTCTGATAGTTTCAGACTCAATAATAATTAACTAGGTAAATAAGGCAAAAAGAGAAAAGCTGTTTTAACTTAGCTATGCTTACTGTAGTGGTACAATGCTCCTGCTGTCCATTTAAGTTTATCTAATTATAACAAGTTAATTAATTAATTAATGCAAAGAAGGAGAAAAGATGAAACATCACTAACTAAAGTAGGGACTTCATGATAGTTAGTTATATCACATTTCTTCAAATAAGGTCATTTTCTATGCAGTATTCCTAATAGCTGTTGATAGAACACAAATGCATTTAAGGAAGGAGAGGACAACCTTAAGGAATATTTAGCAAAATGTATTTTCAAGTGTTCTTGCTTAGCTAGAATATTTTTACAGCTCTCTACCAATCTTTACCACTTAATCTCTAACTCTCCTTTCTGTCTCTACACTTTCCTTTTTCTATCTATACCACTCCATAAGCTTCCCACAAGCAGACACAAAGTTCTGAGTAAACAAGAAATTCAAAATAATCATAAGGTAAAATTATTAGTCTTTAAGGTCCCTGTTAATAAAAAGTTCCAGACATTGAAAGGCTGTATAACTTTCAACACACCCACTAAATCCTGGCTTCTGTTAAAAAATGTATCCGCTGCATTAAGTTAGACCCTGGATAGGGATTAACCACCCCAGATTTGCTTTCTTTCAGTCCCCTCAAATAAGACCACAAGTGATTTTCCATCCATATATCAGCTTACCTGCTTTGAAGAAGGCTAAATAAAACTTCCAACAGGTGTTTGTGTTGCATAATTACTACTCAATCTTAGTCTGAAAACTAACAGATCTTGAAAAATCTGAACTTTACACTGTTACCAACTGTTTTCAAATTAACATGTGGTCTGTTTTTTTCTGATTCTAAGCGTTATGTCACCACCTTTAATTTATCATAATTAACGCTGGAATTCTTCATACAACGTAATTAGATTCTGTACCTAAAATTCATAAAAGAAATTTCTAAATAATGCTGAAATGACTCCTTCCAACATGAAAGATAAAGGAGGCAAGGAAGATATAGAAGTGAATTGTAGAATGATTTGGGTTGAAAGGGACCTTAAAGATCTAGTTCCAAGACACCTGATATGCACTGGGACACCTTTCACTAGATCAGGTTGCTCAAACTCCCATCCAACCTGACCTTGAACACTTCCTCAATAGGGCATCCACAACTTTTCTAGGAAACATTCCAGTATCTAACCACATTCATAATAAAGACTTTTTTCCTTATATCTGATTTAAATTTACTTTTGTTGTTGTTGTTGTTTTTTGATACCATTAGAAAATCAGCTAGACAATAGCCTCATTGGTAACCTTTAGAAATATTTATACAAAAGAGGTTTAGAAGACATTTTTTTTTCCATCAGTCACAGTGACCCTTCAAGCCTTTTGTCATTATTATATTTTTAGCATTTTTCTGAACAGCAGAATATCATCATAATACAATTTCTTTCATGACTGCAAAAATTTAGTTCACCCTCCTCCCAATAGTACAAAAACTGGATTAAGGTAATAAAAAATCTAAACTATTCAGAATGATTATGAAGCTATTGTGAATACATAACCCTAAATTTCTACTCTTGTAAGTATGCATAATTGTATAACACCAAATCGGAAGAAGACAAAGTTCATTATTCTCTCAAAGTACAATTTTAATCTTTAATTCTACAAAACTCTTCCAAGAATGTCAAACTGACTGATAATTACATCATTCCTGAAAGGAAATCCTTTAGACATAATACTTGCTGGAATTAGATAAAAAATACAACTGTTCAATAGAAATAGCATGTGTAAAAGCAGCCAGTCAGTAGTGAATAGTCTAAGCTGGACAATTCTAATTAGTATGCAATTGCTGAGAAGGGAAAAAAAAAAAAAAAGAAAACCAAGTCCAAACAAAAGCACTTTAGATTGTCCAAAATAACAACACAAATTAAGACAAGCAAAAATAATAAATGCTGTACCCAGTAGCTGATATTATCCATATAGAACAGAATATTACAGTATATAGATGCCTAGATAATGTTATGTTGCTGAAGCGTATTCCTGGAAGAGATACTATATGATGCCTGAAAGACAATATTAAAGCTAAGACATCATAAGAGATGAGTGCTTGTTTGACAAAGAGAATGTCAAACTTGAATAAACCTTGGTTGACAGGAGAAATGGAAGAATTGCTGCTAGCGCTTTACTAGCAGTGATGTAGAAAAATTACTAGTGGATACACAGAGAACCAAAAGAACCAAAGCAGGAGGTCAGCTTGGTGGAGATAAAAGCTGCAACTGTCTTTACTAACAAACTGGTTGGCAAATCTGAAAGAATACATGATTTAAAAACATCTCTGGTGTTTAGAAATTGAGTCCCATTAAACTTATAATAGTTCTTGTTTTCTGTTATCTTCCAACAGCTACTAGATACATCTACCTGCTTCTTAAATTTACCTCTGAAAGACTAAATCATTGGTATGATGTTAACTTTTCTAAATTTTTGGTGGTCTCAAACTAAAATCCACTTAAAGACTGGGCTTTCTTGACACTTTCGTACTTGTCACAGTGATGTTAGAGTAAAATGCAGAGTGCATTTTAAGCACACTATTCCAAATCCAAAACCCAGGGGAATGGCAAAACAAACATTATCTATAAAGGATTTCACTGAGATGCGCAGCTTGTTTTGCAGTAGCAGCATAGACAGAGGTGATGGTAGGTCAGGGCAGGAAAAATATATGGCTTCTTGGGAAACAGATCACTGGCATCTTGGTCAACAAAGACTATGCATTGAGTAGCAAATAGGAGCAGACCAGAAGGTCAAACAAGTAGGTGCTGAATACCAAAGTGTCCACATAACAAATGTTCTAGGGGCATTTATTTCAGACTCATTCATCTTGGTATTGTGGGAAATGTTTGTTCTGGATAAACTGTTAAAAAAAAATAAAATCCAAATCACACTCAGACCATCCAGTCAAACCAAATCTCCAATTGGAGATTTGCTTCCAAAGTGTAATCCTGTTGTAAAATAAAATGCTAATGGTGGCACACCCACAGATCATGTAATTATCCTACTGTTAAAGATAAAGAACTGTATGCACGTCTATGTTTGAGAACAAAGTAGCAGAACATAAGGCCTGGGAAAGCCACATTCCATAGACTATGATGTTGTTCACAGCTGCTGTCGGTAGCTCTCCTGTGGAATTGCATTCACCTCCTAGCTAGGGTGCAAGGAACTATCTAGAATATTTTTAAGCTCTTTAAGTATGACTTTCAAAAGTTCAAAACCAGATGTACTGGAAAACTTTATGACTGATTTCAAGACTGGCATTAGTGGAAGAAAATGTGAGTCAATGTATAATAATCAATAGAATAAAATCCTGAGATTCACCATCATTGTTTACTGAGATAAGAAAAACCTGATTTTATTCTGTTGATATGGAAACTGGTTTAACTAGTATGATCGAAGGAAAAGACTTGAAATATTTCAAGGCTAATATGACTTTTGAAATTTCTTTTAAAATGACATTCTCTTATGTATACAAGATAAATGGATTAAAGATAAAAATTGGTAGAAAACAATGTACAGTCGTATTGTGATATTTGGGAGTAATTCCATCCAATTCATGAGGTAGAAACATCACGTGGGTTATTACACAATATCATATAGGTTACTTTTAGACAATGTTCTCATTGGCAATTTGGTTGAACAGAATTTCATATAGCTTGCAGAAAACATTGAATTGGAATGGGTTGCAAGTATTTGAAAGGATAGAGTTAGAATTCAAAATATTCCTTACATACTATTGCACTGCTTTGGCACTAGTCCTATGAAAAGTTAGGCTTAATTTAGAACAATGGTGATTTAGGCCAAATATTAAGAAAACAGCAACTGCAGCTATATGTTATAAATCACTAAAACACGATATCCAGAAGTGTTGTAGAGACTTCCAATAAGTTAAAAGAATGTATGAAACAGACTTGCCTCACAGAATGGATTAAAACTCCATTGTGTCTATCCTTCAACTCCTTCAGTTTACAGTTCAAAGAAATCAAGAACATGACACTGACAGAAATATGTGAGATATAAGTAGGTATAAAAAGTAGTTAGAAGCTTTTCAAATATACTTTTTGTTTTTGTTTTTCCCATGATCTGGAAACTCAATCTGCTATGTTTTAGCCAGAAAAATATTTGAAATAGCCTTAATTTTTTTATTATTAAAAAGACCAACATGGCAGCATATATTTCTCCCAATACATGAGAAAAGTATCTACAATTTCCCATTGTTTTTAACAAAAAATAAATCATACCGCTAAACACTTCTGGCATTGCTCACTTTCATCTGGTCCATTTACTCTCCAATTATTCCTTCATACCTGCTGTGACAAAAAGTGCACAACACAAGGGAATGAACTGCTGTTGAATTGTAGTTGAACTGCCTTCTTTTCTTGTGAACAGTTACTACTGTATGATTTCTATTGACATGAGGATCACAAGAATACACTGCCTATGGTAGCTTTTTTTTTTAAAAAAAAAGAATAAAAAAAATGTTATTTATATATTGCTCAGATCACTGTTAATAGCAAATTGCCTGAACATAAATAAGTGTTGAAAATTCACACAGGGATGTCAACAACTACTGCAAACAACTAAACTTTTCTCTGCATACAGTGCACTATAAAAAAGATGGAAGAAAAATATCAAAAGAAAAAGGTACGGATGTGAAAGTGAAAAATAGGAAACAGTGTTATGTACTCTTGTCTATAAAAAAAAAAATGTTAACATTATGTTATGATCACGTTTTATTTTTATTTTTATTTTCTAGGAATGATGAGTGCTGCAGCAAGAGCACAAAAGAACTATCACGTCTCTTTTCTCATTCCATCTTGGTAGATGTGCAGCTGATGGATAACAATTTCTTTGGTGAGGCTGCAATTGCATTGGTGATACTTTGACCCATACAGTAGTTATGAATCTGCGATGGCACTGGTGAATCTTTTGCTGCTGTTTGGTCTCTGTGATCAAGAGAACTCAACTCTCAAAGACAAGAAGAATCAAAATCATGTTCTGCCACATCACATGTCCAAGATTCTGGTATAACATAAAGAAGTCCAACTAGTTTCATAAGTCAACTGCAGAGAAGTTACCAGCTTATCAGTCAGCAGCATGCTATCTACTACTATTTGCTTAGCTGTTTCAGCATTCAACCATTTTTTGTTTTTAATGTTTAACTTATACACCACACACTTCCATACACCATAGTATCAAGGACATTTGTGAACAGCTGTATCAGCAAAACAACTAGAAGACATGGACCTGAAAACCTGAAAAGCTTTCTTTTGGCGTGGTTATTAATATGAAAATTAGTTTATTTTCAGCAGAATGTATAAGAATTTAACATAAGGCAAGTATAAGGGAAAAAAACACTCTTAAAAATGCTGTTTATTAACAATATAAAAGTGCAAGTGCCTGTATGTGTCTTTTTTTTTTTTTTTTTCTCTAGAGATACATATTTATCAATAAACTCTGCCTTTATTTTCAGATTTACCAAAACTTCTGCTCATGCAAACCATCTTGAGAATACTCTCTACACATCAAGGAGGCACATACCACTTGTAACGAAGTTTCATCACTTTTGGCAATAATTTTACATCAGATGAAAGTGGAAAGGCTTCAGATTTTTTCTACTATTCCTAGGCACAAGGAGAAACAACTGTGTAGGTGCTCTACTGATCACCTGGCTCATGTGCATAATGGGAAAATTTGTCCCATGAAAGTAGTTAGAATGACTCTTCAGCAGCAAAACAGAAAATCTCTTTATCTTTGCACTGTAATATTCTGCCTTCCCCAATAGATCAGAGACAGATTTGAGCATATTTTCTAACTTGTGTTTTCCAAGACATTACATTTTTCAAAATGCACATCTAGATATTTTTCAACCAATTGTTTTAACAAGATTTTTCTTATCCTGAAGCTGGTCTATAAAATGACGCAGTGATATTTTGCTTCTAAAATGCAGTGATTGACATACAATGTTTAAATATTTTAAGCAAAATAAAAACTATTTCTTAATCTTGGTTATAAAATCTTAATTTGTGCTCATTTCCACAGCAGAATCAGAGTAAATAAGTCATTGGAAATGACATTTATCCTCAGGTTCTCTCAGCTCTAGAAAATTTATTTTAAATCTGTTCTCAAATACAAAAATTCTAAAGTTGATAAAAATAAATAGTTTTCTGTACTTGCAAAAATTAGGGTAGCAGACACTTCTTTGTTGAAAGAAGTTAGCAGTTCTAATGAATTACTTACATTTCAAAAAAAAAAAAAATCCTCTAAAAAGACTTTATTGAAGAAGAAAATTCAAATATTTATATTAAACTTTACTGATTGAGAACGTGTGTTTGTGTTTTTTGTTTGTTTGTTCTATGTGTTTTATTGATGGTAAAAGAACAGATACAAATATGCCAGAGAAAGTTAGCAAAAGTTTTTTTTTGGATTCCCAGACTAAGTGTAATTGCAACACATATTTTCCTGACATATTGCACACTGATTCAGTAGGGGTTATGACACTAAACTACATTTTTCAACCTCAGTTTGGTTACTATCCTTTATTTCAAAGAGATGCATTATTACAATCCAAAGATTTCAGTTAAACATAAAGCCTGAATTACAGAGGTAAAATTCAGTCTGCCATAAGAACACTATGATATTTTCTGAAAGAGATATTAAACAGGTTTTTAAAGAATAGATTCCATAACTTTTTATAAATCTTGTTTCCTCAGTGCAACGAATCTATTCAAATCAAAAGCAATGTAATAATTTCTTACCAAGCCTGTTTACATAATACATCCGTTCCACTGTCACCACCTTTTGAAGTGAGTGTGAAAGGGTATTTACACTGCTGAAAAGTCTCTGTAATCTACCAGCTTATATTGTTTACATACGAAGAGAACAACAGATTGTTATGTTGAAGTATGTTATGATAATTATGTTATGTTGAGTTACATCCCCAAATACAGCTCTGTATACTTCATACTTTTGGTTACTTCTTTTTAGATCAACTATATCAGCCACAGAGAACACACAATCAGCCTTTATGCTAATTCAGTTTTTCATCATTCCAGGTAAAAGGAATAAATCTATTAGGCATATAGTAGAAAATAAAAACAAAACATTTTCTTTTCTTCACTAATTACTTTTTTTTTTTTTAACATTTTGAGACAAAATAGAAAACCTGAGTTTGGTATTGCTATTAGCTTTTATTAATATTAACTGAAAATATTCCTGTGTGGGCTATTATTTCTTGATGATACAAAGACTACTTGCATTCATTCACTAAGATTTTTTTTCCCACTTATTCTATGCCTGATGTTAGATAGCTGAGAAGAGGATATATTAAAAAAAAAAAATCACTGTTAATACACTGTACAAAGTACAAAGTTGATGCTAAACTTGAAGGAAACTTGTAGCCATCTACAACTATGCTTTGTGCCTTCTAGAGGGGCTTCTCAGAGGACGACAATACAAACTATTACTTTTGTTGTGGCAACAGAAGACTAAGTAAAATGGGGAGAAACCACTATTACTGATAACCCTTTTTATACTGCGGTAAGAAAAAGATTGTCTCACATTAAGTTGTTCTTGCTGGTAAATCAATGAATTAACAGCTTCTTTTGGCATAATACATTCTGATAACCAAATTCTTTTATCATTAATTACTGTAGTATTTTATATACCAAATCAGAATTCTGCCATCTCACTAGACAACCATCCCCTACCCAATCTACACCAGCTTCCTAAGATGTTTTTTTTTCTATAAGAATAGCATACAAAAACTGCAAATAATTAGCTATATTTTAATCAGTCAACAGTTCCCTCAAGCAGTCAAGAAATGAGACAGGTCTGTAGGAAAATTCTTCAATATTTAAAAAAAACAACTCATCTTTCAACAGGTTTCTATTTCCTTCCTTACAATCGCCACCAACAAATATGCAGTGCTGTGACCAAGGCAACTGTTTTATTTATTGTTTCCACCTGAATGGGTATAAAATGACTAAACAATTGTAGATCAATTGATTTTCATCTGGAGCACAGCACTGGTGTTTTCAAATCCAAATTTAAGATTCGTATTCATACAACAAAACTGGTACAATACAATTAAGTATAGTTAGATATAGTTAACTGATAAATATATGTATCTACAAAATATATGTACCTACACAAATATATTAAAAATACATGATGGAGGTAAGATTCAAAAGAAACAAAAGACTGAGTACTTTGAGACAAGGCTAGACTGTTTTCTAAAGCTAATACTATTTAAGAAAATAACCTGACGTGTAAAGTTCCAGAAAACAGTTGCTAGAAAAAGGGGAGGAGGACTAGAAATGCTATCAAAGTAAGATAGCATACCCTTGTTTCAAAACAGCATAGTGGGACTAGACAGAGTTTAAAATATACGTAAGTAATATATTGCTGAAAACTTTCCTTAATCTGGAACACAATGACCACACCGCAAGGGGAGTAAAGTAATGAATTACTGGTTGGTTTGGTTTCAAAAGTTAGCATCACATTTTCCTCCTTCACACTTATTAAAAAAAAAAAAAAAAAAAAAAAACTTTTACTGATCCTGGTCTCTGAGAGTTCTGTTCTCCAGTCAGACACCACAAAATGTAATACAAATCTCTTCCTATAGAACAAGAAGTAAAGCAACTTTCATCCACTGTTTAACACAGATCCCATACCTGGCCCCTGTAATCTGACTTGCCAGTGAGTGTGTGTATTCATAGAGTAAGATGAATTCAGCTATCTTGAAACCATAGACAATCAAACGGGTTACTCTGTGGCAGAAACTCCAGACCAAAAGATTTTTCAGTCACGAAATGATCAGCAAAATCTTCATCAATAAGATCATTAAGCTATTGATTGCAAACTCTCCTTCACAGATGGAAGTCTTTATTATCATTAGAAGCAACTCACAAGAGTGCATGCAACTCTGGAAGCTTACCCAGAGTGATAGTTTCATCAGGAGAGAAACTTATTTGAACCTGCAAAAGATAAGGAGAACAAGATGGGCATGGAATGAAAGAAGCCAAGAGGGCAAAATCTAGAAAGAGAGAAAATAACAAGTGAGGACTGGAACAATAAATAAGAGGGTAAAAGTTTTTCTTGCTTAAGAAACAAACCACTGACTAAAATTTCTCTACTTTTTTCTATAAAAGTCATCACTCTTTCCATTAATATACATGAATCATTACAATGCCTCTACATCCTTACAGAATTTTAAATCCAAGGATTACTTGTATATTGGTCATATCTACACTCATCCACATATTCTATCACTCTCAATCCAGTGTGTTTCCAAAAACCTGATGTAATCAGCAATCCGCCCATAGCATATTTTTTCTTTCTATTAGAGAATAAGGTTATCCAACAAGACTCTTTCACACTGATGCATTATTTATGTACCAAAGATTCAAGAACTTTACTTAATGCATCACTATAATGAAAATAGCAGCATTTGATACTTTTCTTTTGTACTAGATTGGAGAAACAACACTACTATATTATCTGGCCATATCTCTGGTTGGCCAGGTTGCTTACTACTCTTTCCTGCCTACATGGACAAATGAAACAATTCACTAAAAAATAGGTGATGCTCTGGTTATATAATTAAGATGAATTCAGGGAATTGATCTGCAGCAAGCACTGTTCCATACACAGATAATAAACCAGAAAATGACTATGAATCAAAGCAGTAAGTGTCATAAAGCCTTTCATAAAGAGTAATATAACATCTAAATCAGCTATTTGTCACTTTTCCTTAAAGGTATTATTGCTCCTGCAAATTACAAAGATATAATACCCCAAACTATTATTTGCTTAATTAATTTAGTATTCTCCAGACATGCATGAATCCACATGTAAAGAAAGGGGCCATAGTGTGAAAACTGAAAGGCTACAAAGTGTACAGTTTGTGTGTTTCATAAAACTTCCTTAAGATCTTGCAAAATGTTTTATATAACAAAACAAAATTTCTTTACAATTCAAGTAATAAACTAAAGTTAAACATGTTTTCTTCTAGAGGACAAACTGACATTAAGAGGTACTTCTTCAAAGACTTCATACAAAGTGTTCCAAAAATGTATTATTATTATTATTTAAATCACAAAATAGTTGAGGTTGTAAGGGACCTCTGAAGGTCAACTTGTCTAATAAACCTGCTCAAATAGATCACAAAAAATAGGTTGCCCAGGACCATGTCCAGAGGGCTTTTGAGATTTAATTTGTGGATCCCATCATTTGTGAATAGACAGCCTATAAGTCATCCTGCTCACTGAAGGAAGAATCAAGATCTTAATGTAATAATACTGCATGTCACTCAGCAGAAGGCAGAGTTCACGTAATGTATTCTTTTAATAGATTACTACAATTATGAGAAATATTTTGAGTGTTTTAAACATTTTAGTTTAAAGACTTCTTAGGTGTTCTGCAGACATTAAAAGGTAAAATATCACATTCATCCACTGGATGTAATACATGAAAACCATGCTGTTAATAAGCATAGCCAAATATACTATAGGACCTGAAGGTACTTTTAACAAACCAGTGACTAATGAGGCAGAGTATCTATGTGGAACACATCTCCTCCTTCGAGTGGAATAAAGAGTGTGAAGAGAAAACAGAACTGCTACTCAAAAATTAATGCATGCCATTGTCAGGATAATCTGAGAAGTACCATTGTAGAAGTTCGTATGTAAATTCCCTTTAACCTTTTAGTATACACCCTTCTCTCTTTATTTCATTGAAAATGAATGTGGATGTCCTAGTATGACACCATCTAACCATGAAAACAATTCATGACCCATAATCTACAATGCACTTTCATAAACTAGATTTTGGTTGGCTTATCTGTAATTATACTATAAGAAATGTGTTAGCAGTTCAGAAAAAAAAAAAAAAAAAAGAATGTCTATAGACTAAAAGACTGAAAGATTTTTTTTTAACTGCTGGATTAAAGGAATTAAAAAGGACTGATCACATGAGATGTAACTTCAAAATTTTCATTTTCTAGTTACAGTATGTTATCTGATAACATATACTAAGACATAGACTTCAAATATTTGAAGCAACATGCACTAGCTTGCATTTTTCCTGTGTGCTTTCTTTGATTAGATCCTCAGACATTTATGTTCCTATTGTAGAACAGTGACTACACACAAATGCTGTTCCTCCTACCCCACAATACCTCATAAAAATCATGAAAAATTATAGAAAATACTAGCTATTGTTAGCTGATTTTTCATATATACATCATCTAATGTCTAACACAGCACTGTAGGAACGTATCTGCAAAACACAAATTTACAACCTAGTGTCATTATCTGAATACAAAAATAAAATTTAATACAGACTATCATATTAACAATTGTTTGTGGAACACACTTTCAATTTGACTATAAGTTTATAATAAAGTGTTTTTCCATGTACAAAAGAAACCTTATAGTAGCTCAAGATTTGGACGCTAATTACTGCTAATACATTCTTTGGCTAAAGGCACAATTCTTCATCTTTAAAATGAATGTATCTGATGATTATTTTTGCAATGTAGATAAAGAAAGCAAAGATTCAGTCAAGGTGACAATTACCATCTGCAAGGTGACAATTACCATCTGGCTAGCTATGGTAGTTATGTGATCCCAATTAAAAACACAAACAATGTTATTACTTTAAAATTGAAGTGTAAATTAATATTGAAAATCACTATTTTTGTGTATTACTAGAGATTTTAAGATATATATATGATTGCCTGCTTTGAAGTCTGCTAATACAGGAGTCCTTTCTGCCCCCACCTCCTTATACATAGATGTTACCCCTTACACTACCTTCTTATTTCCCCTGCCCCATTTATTTATCTATTTATTGAGGACAGACCATTCATTTAAAGGCTTATTGTCGGTACAACTAAGGACAGAATTTAAATCAGTTTAGACTTGCACTCTTACAAGTCTGTAATAAGTTATGGGGTGCATACAGGATGCAGAACACTGCTTATCAGGATGAATATAGAATCAATCATGCCTTGGAAACTGTTAAAGGAAACACTAGTATCCGAACATTCTGCATTGCTCATGTGATTACAAGTATACCAAGGAAACTAAGAATAACTCGCTGTTTAGTTCTTTAATAAGTGTTTAAGTCTTGCAAAATTTAATTTTCAAGTAATAAATTCAAAGCACTACTATTGCTTGTAAACTTCTATTTAGACATATCCAGAAAATTCCTTCAAAACACTTGTAAAATTTTAGCTTTTTGATTTCCATGGGACTATTTCACCCTATGAACAAACCCAGAAACAGACAGACTTTCTGTCACCGAATTCAAAGGAAGCAGGAGCAGACAGAAAGTAAGGTATTGTTTCTGATCCTGAGAACAATGTTTTGCTTAAAAGACAATATTAAAAAATAAAATAAAATTACCTCCAGAAAGGATCTGCTCTTCCAAGTCATTCATTCGTTTCTTGTATGCTTTTAAAGCAGCTTCTTTGAATGACGGTCGTATTATTTTCTTCTTTGGAGTTTCAGTAAACATCTCTGGGACATTCTGATTTTCATCTTCCTTTACTTCTATATGAGCAGCCATGCCAGTTTCAACTTCCAATATCTCTTCACTGACTAAACTGTCAAACTGTCCATCATACTCCTCCTCTGGAAGTACTGCATAAGGAGTTCCACATGAAGACTGTCCCAGTTCATATTCTTGTACCTGCTCACTCGTTTCACTACTATTAGTTCTATTTTCTAGTTTAGCAAGGACTTGTTCCATTACTTCAACGTAGTCTGTTTCATTCTCACCAGGTGGTTCAATTAAGTCTTCCTCATACTCTGCTTTATAGTAATAAGGCTCAGCATAAACATCAGAATCAAGTGTTGTGCTTGATTCATTTGCAGTAGACTGAGATAAAGTCCTAAACCTTCCCATGAAAGATGATCCACTGTCTTCATACCCACTTAAACTTTGTGTACTTTTATTCCAAACTACTTCTAATGCTGACTTAGCACGTTGAAGTGTAGATCCAAATTTAGGAAAGCTGAAAGTCTTATCAGAAAGGTCTATGCTTAATCGGCTATGCCATGATTTAGGAGGTGCTTCTTCTGAGTCATCACTTGGTAGCTCACTCTGACTTCGGTACATCATAGGCAATCTGTTTTGATTCTGATAAGATGAGTTAGAATTTGTTTCCTGATAATCATCATACTGACCAGTCCACTGACTTTGTGATTCACTATCAAGACCCGGACATGATGGAGAAGTTCCATCAAGGGTAAAATCATAGCTTTCTGTATCATACTGGAGATCAGAACTTTGACACTTTCCAAAATCTGTCTGTTGATCTGAAGGACTGCTCATGTCATACACAAAACCTTCCTGGGTGGATGAGTCTAGGCCCAAATCTGCCCCTTGTTCCAACTGATTCCAGTCTTTCCATGGTGAAAGATCATCATGTAAAGAAAGCTGAGAACCGCTATAGTGGCTTCTGTCTCTAGATGCACACATTATTCCATTGTCCATTACTCCACTGTCAATGTTTTCTGTGTTCTCTACTTCATTTTGCTCTGAGTTCTGTTGGTTATCTTGGACAAAAGTCTGTTCCTGGGAACTGCCATACCAGTTGGCAGAATCTTCTTGCCTTCGCTGCCAAAGTTCTCGATCTGAGGAAGACAACAGTGAACTGCCATTTGTTCTGTTAAAATACTGATTTTCTGAAAAATCCTCAGAGTAGGACTGACACAGTTTTGAGAAATCAGACTCTGAGCGGCTAAGTTTTGGTGTTGCAAAGTCATTCTGCAAATGCCATAGTGGAGTCATGTCTGAATAATAGGTCTTTGGTTGCTTTTCCACGTTGTCAAATTCCGCTGACTGATTATCATATTTTTTTCTGTTTGCAAAGGTATTATTATCATCAGTGCTGTTAAGGTCTTTAGTATTTGGGGACTCAGTATTCCCCTTTGTCATGCCTGTTTTTATTTGAAGTGCTGATTTAGATAATTTTGCATAACTGTTCTTGTTTATATCTGATTCCAAGTCTTTATCACTGTCAGGTGACTCCCAATCATGCATTTTAGTTTTTGTCTCCATTGTTAAAAGCCTCATATCCATACTCTCATATGTCTGTGAAGAAGGCATTCCTCTTTCTTTTTTATCTTTTATGTCATGGGAAAAAACGTCTGTAGAAATTCCAATGCCACTTCCCTTAAGTTTATAAGACTTTTTTAAAATCAAGTCTCTCTGTTGTGATGACTCAAAATAAACAAGAACAGGTCTTGGCTTTGCATTTGGACAGTCTCTTTGTTGCCCGAGTCTTTGGGCAAACTCAATTTTAATAGTGCTTTGTGCCTCTGAGAACCCCATTTTATCTATTAATATTTTGTAAACTATGTTTTCAGTTTTTTCAAGCCTTTCTTCAGGCACATTTAGAAACCTAAGACTTGCTTTGTTTCCCGGATGGCCTATCTGCTTAATGTAGTCATGTATGTCTCGAGTTTCTCTTCTGGACTGTACAAATCCAGTTCTCAATTGTTCAATTTCATTTTGTACTACTTCCACACTACTAGAAATTTCATCAATTGATTGTTTCAGGGCATTTACATGCCCTCTTAATTCAGAAAGTTCAGTTTCAATTTGACTTATTCCCTGAAGTTCTTTAAAGATCATTTCCATAACATCATGGGTTTGACTAATACAACCTGTTGAACTGAAACCAGGTTCAAGAGTATTTGATTTCTGGTGATGACCAGTTCTGTCTAGAGATTTACTTCTTAAACCCCATGTTTTCTTCCATGTACTTAGTTCTGAGTCTGATGAGACACATTCTTGGCTCTTCTTCCATTTCCTTAGTTTTCTCAAAGCTCCCAGCTTCAGTGTGTGTAAAGTGCGTTCTCCATCAGAACTGCCATCAGATGGTGCAAGACTACTTAAACTCTTTCTGTTGCGTCTCACAGGCATTGTGTATGATAAATACTTGTTTTTCTTGCTATTAGTTCTTACTTCACTTAATGATTCAGAATACGAACTATCATTTGAAGACAGATCTTGAACTATATCTTCATTGTTATTGTTTGTTACAAAAATTGGCTTTTGCAGTCCATTGGCAATAGCAACTCTGTAACTGAATGTTGGAGAAAGTGAAAATTCTCTGTTACTTTCCTCTTCTTCAGTTGATAAGTTGCGAGCAGATGGACACTTGGCAATCTTTTTAACAGTGCTTTTTAAAGCATTTGAAAATTTTGGATTCTTTGTTTGTCCAATCTGAGTTAAGTCTTGATCCTTTTTAGTCTGACAACTCTGTTTCCTTTTTGTACTATTTCCCAATTTCTTTGTAAACATTCCTTTGTAAATCTTATATATGTAAGATGAGATCAGGCTCTTTAGATGGGCAGAAACCATGGAGTGTAATTTATATTAACCTGTTTCCAGAAAACACAATTTTTGCTCCAGACAAATATTTGTATCTCCAACAGGATCATCAGCCAGTATTTAATGAACAGAGACTCTAGATATGTAAACTAGTGATGTTCTGGTAGCATTTGACAGGAAAAAACAACCAACCAACCAGACAACAACAACAAAAATACAACTAAAAAGCCACATCTGCTTGTTAGAAACCAGATCCTGAAGGTCTTTTGTATGTCTTGTAAAATCTCACTCTCTTGCGCATGGCTTCTTGAAGTGTCTAAAAAGGAGGGAATGATGTTACTATTGCTGCCAAAATTAGTACTGTTAAACACTGTTTATGTTAGTTGTGTTACAAGGGACGTACTTATTTATACTTTCCTTATACTTGTCCGGACAGAACTTTTTAAAATTATTGAAGCTGAAAGTAGTTCTGAACAAGTACTTTTACAAATAAAAGAATTAGATACATTTACAAACATTAACATTGTACAGTGATTCCCTGAAACTTGATATTAAAGTTTTTTGCTTTCTTTCAGAGTAATGATAATTCAGTTTAGATCCATACAAAGTACAGTAGTAGGCAACAATTTTCAGGTTAACAAGTTGTTCCTAGCTAGTAAAATAGAAACTCTCTTGGTTTATCTTTTGTAACAAGGTGGAATTCGGTGCAAACTAGCATTGTATGAATGAATTACTTTTTTTTATTCTTATATGGGAGAATATACATGACATATCTTGAGAAATAAATTTCTTGTCTTTATACCAGACTAATACATGCTATGGTAAGCCAGGACTTGAAGTGTGCATGCCTTCAAGGGTTTTGTTCTTTAAAAAGGTGAGGGGGAAAAAAGCAAACAGTAAATCCTTCTCTCCCCAAACCCTCCCTCCCCTCCACCCCCCCCCAAAAAAAAAAACAAAAAAAAACACCACACACACACACACACAAAACACTACAGAAAATAAATAGATAATGATAAAGGCAACTGATAAAACAATGTCACCCAAATTAAGTTTTACATTGCGCTGGACACAGGGAAAAAATACACATAACAGGTAAGAGAAATAAACATGATTTACAAGTCTTAGGAGAAAAGCAGATGGTATTACAACAGTAAAACAATTTTATCTGAAGAAATGTAAGAATAGATTCCAGGAGGTAGCTGGAAGGTTATTTTCAGTAACAGAAATATTTATTCCATATGAAACATAATTAATACATTCTAAAGACAAATAGATGTCTTTTTTTTTTTTTTTTTTTTTTTTGACAGCATATCATTCAGTCTCATAACTAAAGGGTAGAAACAAGACAAATAGCTCAGAAAAATCCAACAAAATAGTTCTTAAAATTACCAATTCAGTTTATAACCCATCTAAAAATTCTTTGGCAGAATAAGAAGTTTATTTAGATACATGCTACACGAACATTAAAACTTACTCTGAGGTAACATAAGAGGGCTAAGGGATATGAATTGTTCTCCTGGCCTGCAAACAGCATGGTAATGCATGAAACATTATCATCTCCTTACACACCTCAAAATATAGTATTTTCATGATGAGACTTGTCTTCATCGAGCTTACTATTACTTACGTCACAGTCGATATCAGCAAACAAATAACATTCATACAGCAAAAGCAAAAGGCACCAAGTTTAACAGAGCCCAAGAAAAACTGGCAAAAGCCTGGTTGGCTACTGGAGTTCTAGAACAGATGATGTAAAGCAGACATTTCTTTTCCAGTTTATAACAAAACCGTGCAGACCAAGAACAAACACAAGAATATATTTTTTGTCCTTCCCAAAGTTGCTGCCTGTTTTATTAGAGAAATATTATTTGTGGAATATAAACTGGAAAGAAAAAAATATTACCAATTCTGTGCTGACCCATGCATGCTAAAAATATGCTTTATGTCTGAATTCAGAGTATGAGAAGTCAATTAAGAGCAAGAAATGTTTGGAAGAAAAGAGTGCTCAATGTGGCTGCATGCAATTTTCAAGGCATGCAAATAGAAACTCAGTATTACAAAGCTCTCACTCACTAGAGTCAATGCTGACTAGTTTTCATATTGTTAGCAGAGGATGTATCCACCCTGGAATACTTTTCTATATCAAAGGCATGTTTCAAGATGACACACTTGATAAACATTTAGCTATAAAACTAAATTTCTGTAACCATTTATTGAACAAAAATTTGAAGAGACTGCCTGCTTTCTCTGCCCAGAAAACCCATAGTTTTTAAGTGGCCTTTTATATCGACTTCATTCAGGTGACTTGGACATACTTCTCATTGAAAAGATTTCAAACCAACAATGTATAAACAAGCTAGAAGTCTTTTTTATTCTCTTGGGCTAGAAAACATCTAGAAATAATAAAGTTATCATTGGAATCTGGAATATTTTATTCATTTTAAATAAGGTTTAATAACTCCTTTGTAGAAGAATCTTGATTTCATAGCCACCAATAGTGTTTTTTTTTTTTTAATCCAATGCCTGACCCATACTTTTTCAGAGATAATTGAAAATACTATAAATAGCTACAAATTCATTACTCCATTTAAACCCAGTTTCTGACAACACTGTAGGAAATTAAAAATTGTACTGTCAAACACACAGATCTGTTAAATAGAGCATATTTATCTTCTCTCATGCAAGTTACATTTGATCTCAGCTACATGTATATTAGTCATATGACCTGTTAATCAGTTTACAACTTATCATTGCTCTGTCAACTGCTGGTTTTCCAAAACTGTTTTTCCTCAGATTGAATCAAATTTGAGTCATTATAGCTTGTTGTTTTTTTCTTTGTTTTGGGTAAAGATTAATACACTAATTTAAAACAGAAGCATACTAGTGTAGGTTGAAGATCTAAGAAATAAGGAAGCATGTGTATATAGCTGCAAATCTGAACACCAGATAGATTATAGATTATCATTATGGATTATAACTCTATAGATTATAGGTTCTAATTCTTCCTATTTTATGAAATCCAGCCCTCTCCTCTTATTAAGGAAAAACAAAACATAACCAGAACCACTATCTTACAAAAATAATTTCAGTATTTACAATGAATAGGTAGATCACTGCTGACCCATCCGCTGGATTCCAACAAACAAAGCTGTAGAACAGCATCCCTTTTCAGAGGTAACCCTCTAAATTTTTGGATTCAGAATGTCACCCTCCCACACCCCCAAAAGGCAAGAAATATGCAGAACCATAGCTCTGCTTAATCTTTACACTATTAGTCAGCCACAAGGGGCCTGTGCATATTGGAAGGGGGCAGGGAAGAAGATGATGCTAAAGCTCATTTTCCGTCTTTAAAGATACATGTGGCAGTTTGTTTTCACAATACCAAGACAGTAGGGGAAACAAAACAAAACCAAAAAGCCCTTGTCTGCAGTAATACCACTCTGCAATACTGCCAAAGCAGTCAGTACTACCTGTAGGCAGCAATATCTATTTGATATATGCAAAATGCTTCACAGATATGAATTATTTACACACGTTACACAAACAAAACAATTATTTGTATCCACATAAAGTGAGATAAGTCAGATAAGATAGTCAGATAAGCTAAGATAGTCAGTTACTACCAGGAACATGAGGATTCAATAACAGAATAACTGTAATTCAGGTCTACAGATTTTTCAAGTATGGTCTTTTACTAGTCTTAGTCACCTGTGAGTAAAGCTATCCTCACATAACTGTACTTCCATCACTGTATTTATGTCTGTTAGGTGAAAGTTACACAAACATTTTTATACTTGGGATTATTTAATTAATTTACTCTAACCATGACATTAAACAGATAATTGTCTCAGATGACAATTTGTAAGAGATTAATTCGAAACATTTGTTGCTTTATATTTTTTTAATTATTTTTGTATTCTTCTTAAATACTGACATTTTTGATTGGTGTTATTGGTGAATCTCTCAAGATAATATTATACTGTTGTTAATACTGCACATTATATAACTGACCTGCCTGCAGACCCTGGAAGAGAAGCACAACAACAGCAAAGTAGTTCTGCTTCCTCTTTGGATAATTACTTTTTGTTCCAGAAAATTCTCAGATAAAACAGCAAACTTCTGCCTGGACCCCCCCGCCTCCGATCAGTCATTCATATGAACATTAAATCATTCATCAGAACACTAAATCTATGCTTCAGCTATGCCTCAGATGGATGCAGATTTGATTCTCTTATACTAATACTGAAAAAAAAATAGACTCTTGGACAATATCAATCTTAATGGCAACATCAGTCTTAATGGGGCAGAAAGGAAAGTAGAAGAAAGCAGCCACAGGAGTCATGACATATGCCATATATCTTGGCTTGAAGCTTTACAGCATCCTTGAACATTACTTGTAATCTAGGAAATTTACTTTTTAATGTTCTAGTACCATTATCAGCCAAGAGTGGCACTTTCTCCATTTGGCTGAAAAGCTAGCCCTGTTGTCCTTTAATACTATTTGGAAAGTTCACTATACTTGCTTATTTATCAAGTGATATTTCTTTATGGATCCTGGTATTAATGTATCTAACCACCATTAAATGTTACTTTTCTATTTATAGAGCACGTTACCAATACAACTAACACCAAACTGCTATTTCAAACTCCCATCCAAAAAGCACAACACCTACTTATTTTTAAACCTACAAGGCCTTCTGAAGAACTCATACATACGGTCAAGTAGACTATGGAATCCCATTTAAGTATTTAACAGCCATACAATGAGACACTGGTCACTCTAGCTATTACTTCTTTCAGTATATAACATAATAGATTTTAAGGATAACAACAGATGCAAGCGTGGCATATGTTTAAAACTGACTTTGTCTTACTGTGATTACAACAGTTTCTAAAAAAGAAATAAATATAGCTTTGCATATTAGTGAATTATATCAGCAGTTTAACAGTTATTTGGCAATTAAACTACTTCATAATATGTAGTAGCATAGCAGAAGAATTTAGAAGAAAATGTAAATTCCCAGCTTGGCAGGATGAGCAATTTTTTTGGAGACAGATGTCTCCTCTGGTGCTTCCCTACTGCTATGATAACAATGGGAAAAGAGGATTTTTATGCAAATTCAAATATGTTTTTGCTTAATTATTACTGAAGACATAAGCTGATAAAAAAGACACTAAATTTTCAATATATAAACATATATTGTTACACTGTTCTCCACACCTTGTGTAAATTCATAATATTTGCATTTCTCTGAGAAGTCATCTTACAGTAACTGTGAAGTTAAAGTTGCCAACAAATCATTAATGAACTGCTAACGTAATTGTTGAATACATTTAGAACACTATTTATTTCTATAGAAACAAATCTATGGTATAGTATTTATATTTCAAACATAAAAATCACATTTGAAGCAATTCATCCTTAAAGGACAAGTAAATGACCTTAACTAAGTCTGCAAACAAAAAGGAATTAATGCAATATGGTAAGTAATATTTAAAGGTAAAAAGTTAATGAACAGATTCCTAAAGTTAAAACGTGCTCTTCATTTGGAGAGCAGAAGTTTAGAATGGTGTAGTTGAGTATTTATATCTAATGCACACAAGGGTTAAGAAGTAGACTGCACGTGATTTGGAACACAGCTTCAATATTATCTGGTGAATTATGCGAACTTTTCTTTTATGCTTCTAGTTTTTTTTTCCAAATTAAAAAAAAAAAAAAAAGATAATGTAGTATGAAAAGATGAAAAACAATAGTGACCCTGAAAATCTTTTATCCCCTTTTCACAGCTGAGTGTACATTATGCTGTCCTACATGAGCCTACAAGAACTTACTCAATACTCACTCAGTCAATACTCACCTCAAAAGGTGAGATCTACAGACAATTCCACTTAATAGCTCGTTCCTATTTAAATGCAATCTACAGAAGGAATGGAAATACTTGAAGATAAAGACGTTATTTAGTAAGAATATGAGGATAACTGTATTACCAAGTCAATACAAGGCATATTAGCTTCAGTGAGTTAGAATATCACATGAATGTTATTTCACGTTACCTCAAACATACAAAAGATTTACTATAAAGCATTCAGAATAATCAGAACAACTTAATATTTTTGAAAAAGAGAAAGCATCAACATGGATTTCACCAAGTGTCAGGTCTGTCATTAGATTTGCCTGTATTTTTGATTAGAAGTTTTCTTTGCAGCATTATACCCTGAAAGCCAAAGAGATTTAATTTATGGTAAAGTTTAACACATATGCAGATATATACATACATACATATATGCTTACAGTATACTGAATGCACATTCAAAGTCTCGTACAATACTAACAATCTGTAATTATTACATCAAAATAATAATAATAAAAATATCCCTCCACTTCTTCACAGGTATAGAATTTTAATCCTCTAATTGTTCTGGCCTGAGCCCTGGGATGGGCAATTCTCTATGCTGAATTAGATCCCTTCTGGACAGAGACAGCCATGGAGATTTGGACCATGTTTGGACTAAATCAGTCTATGTAAGAGATTATTTTAAACAGCCTTGATGTTTTTTTGTTTGATTTTTGGTTTTTGTTTCGTAGTTTTGGGGAAAATTTTCCTTTTTTTTTTTTTTTTTTTTTTTTTAAAGATGCTTACAAAAATGATCTGTGAACTAACATGACTGTTAAAACCATGTACCTTCCATTTGTCATCAAACAGGCTTTCTGTATTTTTTGAAATGTACTAACAATATAATTATTTTTATAACACAAAATTATGAAATGGATAGTTTTTAATAAAGAATCTTTCATTTGGTGAACTGTAGCAATAATCTGTGTGTTTTACATTTGAGAATTGCCATAAGCACAAACCACCGCAACTACTAGTTGTGGTGGCTTGTTGATAGTAACATACAGTAACCCCTACAGTATACACACAGACAGGAGCCATGCTTGCCAAACACCTGAGCTGACCTTCACTGACAAGCACAACTTGTAAATATGCTTTTAAATATGCTGCAAAAACTGTATAACATTTTTTTTCTTGGCTTCAACTGACAGCTATAGAGTTACACTTAGATTTCCACAAAAAGTGAGAACTTCTACCTTAGAGCTATGAACTTAATTGAATGATACATGACAATGAAAACAGAACCTTCACAAGAACCTTCTTATGTGCCAAAGAATTTTTATAATTCAAAATTTCTGTTTTACTGTAATTATATACTAGATTCTTTCTCATGAGATCATTTCATTCTTCCTGCATTTTTACAACACTACACTTAAAAATGAAATTGGAGCTTTCGGACTTCCTTGATACTTTTACAAATTAGGAAATACTCTGAGCTATCAATCAGCCTCCTCCTCCAGCTTGGCAATACTCTGGAGTCCCAGTACCTCACCTGCGACTTCCCAAGTATTTCCACAGTCATATATAGGCATTATGATAATGCTGTTCTGGCATCAGTGCAGGATCAAGCAGATGGTATAGTGACAGAAGACCTTAAAACAAGTCTGCGGCTCGTGAAAATTCCACCAAAAACAATATTTATTTTGTATCATTGCTTTTTTATGTATGAAATGTCTTTGAGATGACAGTTAACGACAATCTCTATCATAAGACCCTTAACCAAATAACATACAGCGAATAGATATTTTAACCTTAAACTACTTTTCTCTGACACTTTCAGTCTCAACAGCATTCTCTCAACACTTTTCTCAGTATATTGAAGGCTAATATGGTAAGAATTAGCCCTAATTTTAGAACAGCCAAATATGTCAAGTAACAGCCAATTTTCATTTTACTTGCTAGCTATAGATTACTAAATCATAGCTGTGTATTGCACTAAATATAAGTTTTTTTTGTTTGTTTGTTTGTTTTTTTTTAATTATGTAATCACTGGCAGATTCATTCAGAATACAAGCATTGTACCACCTCTACTGTGGAAGAAGTTACATCTTCATGATCAACAGAGTTTATTTGCACATAAGAAAGCAATTAAGTAGTGCAATACCAGCAAATCCTTTCAAGGCACAAGAAATCCTGTCAGCTAAGGGTTAACTTCAGTATTCAGATGCTGGAACTGATATTAACCCTTTCTCTATCAACACATTATAAAAAATCCTACTGAAAAGTGGCCTGCAGCCAAATTAAAAATGCAACAGAATATTTTAAGAAGAAAATGTTTTAAGAGACTTCAGGACTACTAAACAATCAGGTGAACATTATTTTTCCTCTTTTTTCTTTTTTTACCACTAGACATGCCCATTAAAAGACAAAAATTAGTGTCCTTAGTACAATCTTTACATTTTATTTCAGTTTTATTACATAAAAATGGTTGTTAATTGAAAGAAAATACTATTAGAAAAAAATGCATGGGACTAAAAAAGTTGGGGGTTAATTAATATAATAGCATTTTTATATTTGCCATTTGCCTATTTTTTCCTTTTAATACAAAATGAACCATCAGTCTCCTAGTAAGAAAATAGTTTCAGCTACTATTACCTGGTCTCTGGAACTGCAGAAGACAGAACACTAATGTGTAATTAAAGGATGTACAAAAAACTATTAAATACCTTTGTGCTTTCTTAGGCTATGGATTTGGGGGGGGGGTGTGTGTGGAGAGGCTATATAAGAGAAGGTATTCTAACAAATCAGTTTAGCCTTGAAACAGAATCAAGCGTTTATTCTAAGCAAGCCATTTCTTCAAAGCAAAGCTGCAGGGTGTTCATCTTCAAGATTAATCAAGACCCAGAAATAAATAAACATCCATAAAGCTCAATTTATTACTAATGTTATGATCAACTAGGAAGAAAATACAGACTGATAAGTAAAACATATTATATTTTCACCATGTATCCATATCTGAATTATTTAATTTACCTTTTTATGTAACTTTAAATGTTCCAACTCATTGTGAAATTGAATACTATACTGCCTTACTCAACACTGTGAACTTATCAACATTACAAAATACATCCCCCCTCCCCCCTCCACACACACACTTTTTAAGAAAGAAGCGTTGATTCTTAAGTCGGTTTGATCTGGCAGTTTCATCAACATTGCAGCATTAGAAAGAAAATCAGTTACAAATCATTGCACTGTATTAGCTAGAACAGTGGGAGGTACACTCAGAATGAAAATAAGGAAAGGAAACAAAGGAAACAGAAAAATGTATGCAGACTAGATACAAAAATACGAAGAAGATACATACCTGGATTAAATTCTTCTTAAAAAAAAAAAAAAAAAAAAAAAAAGCAGATTACATACCACCATCTTTATATTATTTTCCTTTTATGAAGAAATACTGTGCACAACTCCATTGCTATTTTCTCATTCTTCCTTCAGCCTTAAAAACGGTGCAATACAACATGAGGCTGCTTCTCAGTGATTCAACTCAAGTGCAATCAGGCATGCTGTCAGTCCGCAACAATATCTGTTCAAAATTCCATCATATTCCCTAGGCAGCATTAAATGCTTTCTCCACCAGCCCCCCTTCCTGGTGTGTTTTTTTTTTTTTTTTCCACCCTCCTACAACTTGTGGTAACAGCTAAGAGTAATTGTATTCATTCTGCATCTCAGATTTATTTCTTCACTATAATAGCAAAATGGGAGTCAGCATCTTACTCCTGGTCAAGTACAACATCAACAGGAGAGAACAGCAATCTTCCTTGTGTTTTATGTGCTGGTAACTTCACCCATTGCTGTTTTCTTCTGACACTGTTTCTGAATGCAGTGCTCGCTGCAATAGCCACAGCCCTCCAGCGTGGAAGGCAGCCCCTCTGCTTCACAGATGGAGTAAAATAGGCTTATCGAGAGCCCTTGCTCATAGAAACAACACATGCAGTGCTTCGTGAGAGCTAGCAGGTGCACCACTGTCCACCAGGGTAACAGGGAGAGATAGCATCTCTTGGTTGGCAGGGATGTGTTTCACCTAGCCTTTTATTTATCAGTTTGACATGACACGAAGAGAAACAATTATATATATATATTTTTATTTCAGTGGGGATTTCACCAGCAGCTGATTATTGTTTTTAATTAATTTATTTTTTTAATGAATCTGCTAAACCAGTTCCTAACAATTAATATTCCATGTTTATTTAAGGTTGCTCCAGATAGCAAGCAGTATATCACTTCTTTATTTTCCATACAGTGTATTTCGTATGCTCTCAGTTAATACCCAGAGAGTAGGACTCAGTCATTTGTTTATTTGGATTCAAATAGCGGATCAGATTATTATTATGCATGCAGTAAGTAAATCATTACCCTGTACAGAATATATTGGGTGTTCTTTCAAATGTTATCTGACTTAATAGCAGGTGTGTAAGGCCACATTCAACATATTAAAGATGTATTCAAAACTCTGGCACATGAAGAACTATAGAAATACATTCAGAATGATTCTATATAAAACCTTTCATGCAAAGATGCATACCTACATGTATAATGCAAGTGTAAAAGTTTTACAAAACATATGTACATGCATACAATTGCAGCTATACTATTACCACTTAAATCTTAGAGATAGCAACACTGAAATTCCACATAAAATACAAAGTTTTCTAGCAGAAAACTATGTATAATTCCTGCATAAAGATAAAACTTCAGAATTTCTGGTCATATTTGTACCAAAGAAACTAGTAATTCAGTTATTTACATCTAAATTACATTGATACATTGAGTAAAAGATAGTGGTTAAAAGTATTTAACAATTTCTAGTAATAGTTATTTAAAGCTCTATTGGTTGTAGCTTTCACTTTCTGCAATCATTGTATTATTATAGCAATGGGATTTTGGAACACAATGCTTTTTAAGTACAATTTACAGATGGAACAATTCTAGAACATAAAGCCCAATTAATGGATATAAGTTATTTGTTTGGGTATATCATTATAAAAATAATTATGCACCATTATTATCTTTTATTAAAATTAATGGAACCTATAAATCCTCCTTTTAATTAGACTTATAGTTAAGAAGTAGATGAATGTTTTATTATTCATGTCTTATTGTAATTTTTAGCCTATAGTAATTAGTATTCTACCTAAACTTATACAAAATGATGTTTCAAATCTACCACGTTGCATGCCAACAAAAGTGCAATAAAACTTATAAATGCACAATATACAATATTCCACTGATATAAATATTCGGTAATATATGCCTAATTACCTGAGATGTAACAATAATGCCTCTCAAAATCAACAAGGCTGCTCATTAAGGATGCAAAGTATATAAAAATAAAAAATAAAAGAATCAGGCAGCCTAATCAATCATGGCTACCCACAGTAGATACATACTTATGACAAATTAACTGTATTTCTGTGAAGATTAAGCAAATGGTTTTGAGACTACAGACAGTAAAAATGGTAAATACTGGGAAAGTTTTGCAAAAATAGCTTTTTTATTTAATAAAAATTGTTTACAAATAGCGTAACTCATAGCATTTAGTGTTGTTTTCAAGCAAGTTGCTATGTATTGACCCTTTTTATACTAAACTGGAATGTTTTCAGGTGTTGAATGGTTTAATTTGAAGCCACTTATTTGAGAGCAATGAATTTTGTTTTGCAAAATTTATCTTTCAATTGTTTTTATATTGATATATATATAAATATCAGGTGAAGTGTACATATACAAAGGAAAAAATGAAGAAAAAAACAAAGGCCGTCAGATCTAAATTATGATTTATCTACCCTGGAAATAAACTTCCATACAGAACTTGCAAAAACCAGCAAAATGCTGATTCTTATTGCAAAGATCTGGACCAATTAAGAAAGTAATTTTAGTTATAAATACATCTTAATTACCTGCAACTAGATTTACCCAAATTCATCTTCACAAGAAAGCTATTTTGTATGTCTGTTCACATGATCTACACACAGATATGATTTTAAGAACTTTTTGAAATAAATATACAAGCAAAGATTTTCATTCTGTATAGTACCTAAAATAAGTGTATATATGTTCTCACAGTCCTTGTTGTGCAGATACTTCCATGTTAATGACTGGAATGAAGCTACTGTTCTTAAAAGAACATCTATACCAACCTCAGTAAACTAATACAAAAGGAACAGTTCAGACACATGGGTGATCTGCAGTTTTGTGGTTACTTGCCATGATCCCCATGTGTTGATGAAGTCATCTTTATTAAACACACCTTTAAGGGCTGACACTGTTTTAATGTACTTCATGGACAGCATAAAAAACATAACTGCCACTTGTATAACAGTAGAAATACAGACCATATACACATGCTGTGATTCCTCTTACACAATTCTAGCCAATCCAAGTATCTTAATAGTACCGGCAACTACTTCATCCAGCCAATTCACATGTGAAGAAAATCTGTAACGCACCAAAACCAAACACAACCCCCATCCAAAACCAAAACCACAAACAAAAAATAAATCCCAGTGGCATCTAACAGCCTTCACATACATCTATTCTGTATGTCTATTTCAAGTATTAGGTGACCATGACATTCAGCAACAATTCTTTGAGGCAGCCATCTGTCAGTGGTCAAGTGTTCTTGGTATAAAGCTAATGGTGCCAATGAAGTTGTATTTGAATAAAATGAACACAATGAAGCTCCAGGCACATGTGCTTGGGGGAGAGAGGTCATCAAAAACACTAGCTCATATAGAACAGAACAGAATATCCTGAGCTGGAAGAAATCTGCAAAAAAATGCAGAGTTCCTGGCTCCACACAGAAATACCTAAAAATTAAAACATATGTCTAAGAGCATTGTCCAAATGTTTATTGAACTACAGACTTGGTGCCAAGACCATTAACCCTGAGAACCCTGTATCTCATAGTATCACTGTACCTGCAAGATAAAGTTGTACAATCTGAAGATGTAAAAGATAGGTAATTTTAGCTCTGTTCCAGGATAATTATAGTATGGACAACAACTACTAACATTCCTTAAACAAATGACTACTACTTTAGTCACTGCTAACTTGCATGGAACTCAGACAGGAGTTCAGGAGGAATACTTCCATGCACCTTCACATCTCCAAGGCAAAACAAATCACCCCAACAAGCTTCAGGACAGAGAGTGACTATAATCTTTCTCATCTTTTCTAAAAAGAGTCAGACTTTTCCTTCTGTGTTTTTTTTTTTTTTTCTTTTTTTTTTTTTTTGACTGAATAGCTTTGAAATAAATAAATAACAAAACTATAGAAATGAATAATAATAAATAACAAAACTATTAGAAATGAATAAAAAGCTGAAACCACAGCTTCAATGCATCTAATAATTTCCCTCACTTAAGGATTATTATTCAGAGAAATATTGTTGCAAGTGAGAACACATGTAGTAGTACCCTTTGATCCTGATTAAGTAGTTTAAACTCTGAAGCTCTTCTGTAGGGGAAAAACGAATTCTGAAATTTCAAAGTAGTTAAAACTTTCCCAAATTTACTTATCTTTTCAATCTTATACTCAGCTTATAAAATTTTGAGTCCATCTGCACCCAAACTATACCAGTATGTATTTCATTCTTTAGGCTAAAATACACCTTAGGATATCAAGCTCAACGTGGAAAACAAATCCATCTGAAATACAGTGTAATAATCTTATAAAAAGCAATATTATATTTAGAAACCAATTACATTCTGAAAATGGGACAATGGCTTTGCCGTACAGATGCATTTTTACACACATACATACAAATATTATTAAGTTTCAGCATCTGTAGAAAGAAAATGTTTGTATATATTTTTTAGAAATAATAGTCTGTCAAGTGAAAATATTTAAGAGATTTCCATTACTAATTCTAGGTAATATAACCAGTGGTAAATAACTTCTTTAGATATTAACTGATTGTTTCTATTGATGAATACTTATACAGAAATGGTGATTTTTATAAACTGATTAGAAGCAATTTAAATTTCATAATGGATCTCAGCCTGAAATTTGGGAAAGCTGCCACAGAATTAAGCTCTCTCTATGCCATCTTCCACCTCTCTAGTCTTATTAGAGGACCAATATTCCTTCCCTTTCATTACAAAAAGGCAGTAGGTGTGTCAGTTCTTAAATTGACCAATTAAAAATAAATAAAACCAATCAATCAGTTCTTAAATCATGTATTCTAAACCTAGTCAGAGATTGGATTATTTCTTCCAGATTAGAAGGAAAAAAAAAAAAAAAAAAACAACTGGGAAGAACAGAAAGGCAGTTTCTGCAGTCAGTTGGAATGAAATCACGCGGTCTGCCTGCAGCCGCAGGGATGCGCAACAACCGCTCCCCCAGGGTGCGTGTGTGGCGGGGTCTCTGCAAGCAGCCGCCGCGGCCCCGGCTTTGCGCTCCCAGCGCCCCCCCTGCTGGCGGCTCGACGGCCCCAGGCCCGCAGAGCGGGGCGCGCTGCTGCCCGCAGTTGTCGGGACGCCGTCGACTTCAAATCGCCTGCGGACGCGGTCAGCGACAGCCACACAACTACCAGAGGTGATCACGCTCTGCCTGCTTAGCAGAATTTCTAATTTATTAAAAACGTACAGAGCACTCCCACACTTTTTTTTTTCTTTTTTGGAAGCGCATACAGAGTTTTAGAGACATGCTTCTCTCACACCATGATTATTTTCTTTACAGTATACATCACCATTTTTATCTAGAAAGAAGCCTTTATACTAAGAAGGGAAAAGAGAAAATAACTATTCATGACATGCAAATTTTGACATTTCATAAGTGCATAGGATCCATCTGTAAATTGTTTTTATATTTACACTTCAAGATGACTAGGAAGTATTTTGTATATATATTTTTTTGAAGTTATGGAGGTTCAGACCATTTCTTATTTCCATTATACCTTCTCCAAACACAACCTCTTTAAACTTATTTTTAGATTCATAAAATTATGCTTTTTAATTTCCATAAAGTGAGATAAAAGCAGCTAGAAGGTTTTAAAATCAATAGAGAACACACAATTTTCAAAACATAACAGCTTTTGGACAATTTAAGCAGAAGTTGGCTCTGATTTCAGAAAGGAAAAAAATATTATCTAATGCATTGTGCAAATATTTATTTTTGCTCTCTTAAAATTGCATATAAACTTATTATTGGTGCTACAGACAGAAAAGCATAATTAACTCAGAGTAATAAACTTGTCTGCTTTTTCTCATCGTCCTATTATACAAGTCAATTTTTATTATTTCCTCTTACAAATAATTTATTTCTATTGATTCTTCACAACTTTATTCCAGATAAAACAACCTGTATTATACGCAAACACTGACACAGATCAAACTACATGCATTAGACTTTCCATTTCTCTGCTCTATCAGTGCATGCATCCTGGTCCCAGCTGAGGAACTGAGTGTTGCCTTCAGCCAAGGAGTTTGAGTTTCTTTGATGCAAGATCTCGTACATGCTAATGCTCGTGGTTGAGTTTTACTGAGAAAGCTGTAATTAAAGTGTGAGCAAGATGAGAAGAGAAGGGAAGTTGTGGGATGACTCAAATAAAAAGAAGAGGAGCAAAGCAAATCTGAAGATGGCAATTCAATATCAACAAGGATCAGTCCATTGCAAGGAGCAGCAGAAAGATCCTTCCCCACTTTGCTGGCCCAGTGGAACACGAAAACAGAACAGAAACACCCAGTCTTATTGGGATGATGCACATATTTGTGATTAGCCTAGTAAGTTATTGATCCTAGCTTTCTCTTGTTCATGTTAAGAAACAAATAATTGCTTTGCACTCAAGTTTATCCTGCCTGTAGAGTCCCTTTACACAAGGAAAAGCTCTTTGGAACAAAAGTAACCTAGAGGGAGGAATTTACATTATCTCCATTCCACACAGCCCTCAGTCATATACTTAAAGTCAAGTATATACTTAACAGCCATACTAATGGCACTAAATAAGAGTCTGAACCACCAAACTATCAAAGAAAAAATTATTTGGTAGTGAATTGAAAACAAATGGCCAACATCACTAATTTGAAAATAGGCAAAGTGGGTAGATGGCAAAAGGGCAGATCACCAGAAAATTCTGTAAGGGTGAGACAGGAACTCTAAAGCAGGTGCTGAAATGACTCTAAAAGCTGAATACTTGCAAAAATCCTTCTCACAGTGCTAGGACTGACAGAGCAAAGGGATATATCATTTATAACAAACCTGGAAGCATAGTAATTTGCTCTCCTGGATGTTTTTCCCCAAGCCTTCACTCTCTAGCCCCTGCTTAGATTCCATCAATATCTTTTATTAGCTTTCCATTAGTATCATTCCTTCTGCCAGGTCTTCATAAGTGTTCTTTTCTCAAGTAGACAGTGCTTTTTTCTATCTCCTGCCGCCGGGGGAGATCCCAATTCGTGCCCAGTTGCTGGCCATCCCAGTACCTCTTCCCTCTCACAGTGTGACTTTTCCTTTATTGCTATTACAAGAAGTACTCTATCAATTTATCATTAACTCCAACTCTCTACAACTTAATAGATTCTTGCCTTTAACCATCCTACATATTCATCTTTATTACCTTTATTGCATTCAGAAAAAATCTTTTGCTTCTACAGAATGTTATTCTGGAATGACAGTTGATTGATACCAACTGGCTTATTTTGCCTGTTTTATGTGAAGTACACATTCTTACTTCTAAATTTTCTCTAAGAACCCTGTTGCATTTCATTATCTTTCAAGCATCACCTCAAATATTCACAAAATCCTCTTTAATTCAGTTACAAATATGCTGTAGGAGCTATATAATTCTGTAGCATATTGATTAAGCCATAGACTATCAACAAAACCAGTAATAAATAATTTAACATGGGTCCAAAGACACTTCACATCACTAACAGGTTGCTGGAAATAGATATTGAAATGGGGGAAGGTAAAGAATGTTACAATGGTCTCTCTGAACTTTGAAGCAAAAGGGAAAATTGAAGTTTAATTCTGGAATAGAGTATGTTACAGGATGGTTAGAAACCATCTTGTTTGTTGATGTTCTTTTATGACAGTCAAGAGAGAAATACTAGCTTTCTAACTCTCTATATTATTATTCCTATCTCAATTTTTGAAGAAGAAAGCAAAATAATAGTTCCTTTTCTGTCTTTGTCCAACAGATTTCTTAAATGATGGTGCAGCAGCTCATAAAGATTCTTCCCTGGAGTCTATAATTCTTAATACCTTAATTTAACTCAGGAAGGCAATTTTTACATTTCATGTCATTTTAAGGGGAAAAATACAATCATAAAAGTATTTTGTTGTTGTTGTTTTGTTTTGTTTTTAGTAACGTATATCTTGGCACAGAAGTCATGAGACATTGAAGACAAAATGACGGAATAATTTTTCACTTGAAACATAGTCCAATTAGGACATCACTAGTAACATGTTAAACAATCTACCAACGGAGCAGCACAAAACTTACAGTTACTTCCATGCATCTAGCTGCTATGTTCATTTTTTACCACGACCTTCCTTTACACCTCATTGATGTGAGATTTTGGCCTACTAGCTGAATTTCTAATCCATTAACTATACTTAGACCTACATCTTGCAGGGTGCAGTCATGTATGATTTTTCTTTTGTTTTACTACCAAACACAAGAGGCTTGTGCAATCTTTACTTTCATTCCTTGAGAGTTAACACTGGGCACTGAAGGCCAGATTTCCTTACTTTTATGCACTTGCATGCATTTGTCAATGAGGCCAATCAACAGGCCAAAAGGTACCAGTTTGATAAATATCATACAGCTTTTCTGTGCTGATTGAATTTATCTTGGAATAAAGATTAATCAATTTCACGTGAACTCTTAGAGGAAATAATTGTTATCTGCAAACATTGTACTCCTTGTTGTGGGTTCAGTAGCTAAACCTAAACGACTCGGTTTTGTACTGCTGATTCACAGATCAGTGAATGGCCTTTTGTCAAAGTAAGTTTTCCAAACACTTCTTGAAAGACTAAAGGACAGCCATTAAGTGATCTCAGAACTGTTAGTCCAATCTTTTCCTGTTGCCCCTTTTACCTTCTTCAAGTACAGTCAAAAAGTTTAGACAAGATATTCAAGATATTTTTTTCAGAAGTCAAACTACTTGATATAGCCATTCAATAATGGCCTATTAATTCAGATAATAAATAATAAAATGATTCAGGAAGGGAATACACCCCAGAAAGTCCTTCAACTACTCTGATATTTTGAACTGCCTCATAATGTCAATTAATATTCTAAACCATTGTCAAAATATCTTTAAATGGGCAAACTTGCACTGATACTAAATTCACTTGATTGAAGAGAAACTGCAGTTAAATATTTCTTTGTATTCATATTGTCAGTTCATTTGTCCCTGTTTAAATATTTCATTTAAATATTTAATCAATATGCTGATTGTCACTTGGACACTATAATTATGTTTTAATTGAGTAGGGATACAGATATTTTTATTATCAATTTAAAAAAGGAAATATTTGTTTATTTACACTTGAAGACACTTGCATGTCAATCACTACTTGGAATACAGGGACACAAAATTGTTCAACTGAAAGATTTTTGAAAACTTTGAAGTTTCTTTGGACATGCTGAAATCTTTTAAAGGGAATCTTTTCATTAATCTCACAGCAGCATAGCTCCTAAGCAGGGAAAGGATTTCTGCTTACCCAGTCCAAAAATCCCATTGCTGTCACTGTGCAGTAGTCACTTTAGTATTAGTTTATCAAGTTTTTTTTTGTTGTTGTTTGTTTTTTTTTTTTTTTTTTTTCCTGAACAAGACAGTAAATCAATACTGCTGACAAAACTAAGCTACAGATAACTTCTGTTAGTGAGCATTCACATACTGAACATCACAGCATCTGTCATATGGATAACCTTGAATCACAAAGAACAGCATAAAAGCAACGCACAGTGAATACTTAATTATCTATCATCTTTTGTTAGTATTGGAACACACAACAAATATTTTTAATGGTATAAACATTGATATTTAGATATACTATGCTCATTCTACAAACTAAGAAATAAGACATGTAAGGAAGATACATCTAGGCTAATCCATGCCACTACATTTATTTTATTTTTCAAAATCATCTCCAGTTATAAGCCACTTAATATGGTGCCACTATCTCACCATCTTTCCTGTACCAAACATAGTTGTGTAAGGGTACAAAGGATAGCTTATTATGAGTAGTTTTTTGTTTAATGTTAGCCTTCAAAGTCAATTATCCTCATTTTTTTTGTAAAATTTATATATATGTATGTATATATGTATATATATAAATCCATCTCAGGAGATGACATTTATTCAAGTGATTGTATTTCAGAAGCAAAAAAAGTCTCTAGAATAGATAGGGTTAGTAGTTAAAGATAGGAGCAAAATGACATACACTGTGGTGTGTAGGTGGGAAAGAAGAAAAGGGAGAATGTAGTTGATTGTATTTAAGGTTGATACTGAGCCAAAAAAAATAATAACGCACACACTCTAAACCCATCCTCTCATAATTATTACCAGTACTTAATAGCTCTGATTTCAATTCTGTTAGAAAATTGAGGGGAAAAAAAACAACCAAACAAAAACAACCAAACAAAAACAACCAAAAACCCACAACCTCTTCATTGTCCCTAATGATACAGTAAACATGAAACTGAAAAAACAGGTGTTGGATTCAAGAAATTCTGTTTTGGATTTTTGTTTTTAATCAAGAAGCAAAGCTACAATTAAAGGTCCCTATCTGGTCCTGCAGTGTTTTTTAAAACACAATTTTTCATGTACAATTTTTCCTCAAATGCTTAAATTCTGTCCCCTCCCATATATAGAAGTGATTTCCCTCATACTTTTATTTTAGCATTCTTACATCCTAAAAGATTCCAAGAAACCTTAGCTATTGCAAGCAGACACTGTGGTAATTTTTTATATACAGAGAAACATTCTCCAGACCAAAAGCTTGGCACTTTTCCTATCTGGTCAATGTTTGAGTAAATATTCATTAGCTGCCATCCCTGTGGTGAACTACTGGCTGTCATCTCATATTTAATCAGAACTGCCTAACCCAATCTCTTAATTCCATAGGCTAACATTAAACGCATACATCCCATATATTCTTTCTGGAACTTCAGGACCTTCAAATGGCACTTCATTGTCCAGACAGTTGCTAATAAGTCACCTATGTATTTTCCAGTGCAGTAACAGTTCATGTTTGTTGTATCTGAGAAGAGATAACTGAAACTGCAGCACTCCAACTTCTCTGTAATGGGCAGGTATTGTGTAGTTGTCTGTTTTAAAGACCATCCACATGAGAAATCTCTCCACACACAGTCACCTCTATTCTAAGTTAAACCTACTTCCTTAAACAACCAAGAATAGTGGAAATTTTTTTTTTTTTTAATGTATATATATTGCTATTGCTGTAGCTCCTCTGCTCTTAAAAGCCTCCAGTGATGGATATCCTGCAGCCTGCACCAATGCCTAAGAACCTTCCTTGCAGTTAAACCTTCATGAAGGTCATTATTTCTTTTCCCAATTCCTTACAGACAAAGACAGTTCCCTTCTTTGGGAAGCAGAATCTTACAGTACACCTACATACAGAGGTTACTTTCTTTGATGAATTACTCATTTTTCTCATCATTCATTTTCTCATGAAAATTACTCATTTTATTTGTAAATACTATACCATCTGTAAAACACATTAGAATTGTTTAGTTTTCTGATCTTGTGCTACATATATTCTTTAACGTTCTTGTGATGGCCCTTTTTAGCCACAAACATACATGCAAGTAGAAATCTTATTTTGGTTAAGCATTGGTAGAGATTTATCCTTCATGACTCAGATTTTTTGAGCAAACACTTGCACTTAATGTCATATCAATTATTTAAATTGACACGGACTAAAGCACAATTAGAATTTAAACAGAGGACAAAATAACACGTCAATAAAAAGGAAGTGTAGTGACAGCTTCAGAAATTTGCAAGCTAAGTCATCTCCTCTAAGTAATCCCTATCTTTTTATTTTGTTTCTCACACGAAAATGTTGGAAAATCCAAGAATCTTTTTTCCTTTTTTTTCTTTTTTTTTGCTTTTAAATATATGCTGTAGGTACTATATGAATTCAAAAACAATGTTCCATTTAGTTTGTAATCTCATCTGATATAAAATACATTAAGAAGGAAAAACAAGGTATAGTGGTACACAAAAGGCAGACAAACGGTATTGGTTTTGGTTCTCCACTGAAAGTGTGTTTTTTGAACTAATTAATTAAATTTAAAGATTCTAAAAATTTAAATCACAGATGATGTGGATGATAGTAATCTAACCAGTTGGCTATAATACAGATGTATTGCCTCAATTTGAGAGAAGAACACACAACATTAAAAACCTATGAAACACACAAATATATTAAGTAAGTCTATTTACTATTTTGTTTAACAGTTACTAGTAAATCTGACATACTCTTTCAATGACTAGAGAACACACCAACATCTAGCTCATTAGTTTTGAAGCTAGTCAAAAGTTTTGACTGTCAGTTGTATGGTGGCCACTGGTCAAATAGGCACTGCTTCACTAAGAAGATTAACCAGAACTTAAAAAACATCATTGGTGTTTTGAAAATATGAATTGGATTCAGGCATCAGAGAAAATGAGCTTCTGGACATGTCTTTCTGGGCTGTACTATAACTGCCATATACAACGATGACACAAGTTCATTGTTTCTGAAAATTTATCTTCAGGATGAAAAGACAGACAAAAAGACCAATATAACCTACAACCTAAGCCAATGAGGCATGCAGATATTGCCTTTAAATATTTACAAACTGGGAATAAAAATGCTACTGTATTTACTATGAGGGTGGTGAAACACCGAAACAGGTTGCCCAGAGAAGTTGTGGATGCCCCATCCTTAGAAGTGTTAGATTGCCAGGCTGGATGGGGCTTAGAGTAGCTTGGTCTGTTGGGAGGTGTCCCTGCCCATGGCATGGGGGCTGCATTAGGTGGTCTTAAGTTTCCTTCCAACCCAAACCATTCTATGATTCTTTCAAAGCAACCAAATCTTTTCAGAAGAACTAGATGTCTGAAGCTACAATTTCTGGATTAATATGCAATGAAATTAAAATGGCCTAACTACAATAATTTCTCACACATCTAAAGAAAGTTTCAAAATATCACTTTTTTTCTGTTCCAGGAAAAAAAAAAAAAAAAAAAGGCAACAACAACCTGATGGGCGGGAACCATGTGGACCTTTAAGAACCAGTGGAAGGAACTGGCTCTCTTGGAAAGTCAGCAATCACAACCTCAGATTCTGCTGTTATTAATAACAACTTACACGATGAAGAAATCTTATACTAAGTTCTTCCTTGACCTGAGAAAATTCTTTATGTTATAGTAATACATCAGTAGTTTTAAGAAGAGCTCTTACCTTCTGAATAGCCCTGGCCCATCTTGCTTTTGCAAAATTTCTTCCAGTTTGATTTTTATTTCTTCTGGGGAAAGAAAACATATTTAGAATAACAAAGTATAGAAAAAAATTAAAGAGCTCTTATAAGTGTACAGACATACTGATCAAGGCTAGGTAAAACCGTAGTCTTTTCTGTGTTTCTTCTGTATATACTACATGCTTTTTATACTAGAAAATATTAGCTTTATGGAAGTTATTCTTAATATGAACTTATGAAAACTTACCCCGGTATTTCTTGGAAAAGTAACTTTATACTTACAGGAACATAACTAAGCACCACACAGCATCATCTTTCTACTCAATATGTAGAGCTGTTCATTAAGTACTCTATCAGTAAGTGCATTCACAAGTAGCTTTACTTTGCACGTAATAATACCAAACAAGATATATTTAAACATGTAAGAAAACTCTTTATTATGATCTCTTTAGGTCTCAACATGGAAGATTTTATTCATATCTGACAAATGATACATTATGAACTAGATCAGTATTTGTTATTGTGGATAACCAGTTTCTAGTTCATTTTTCCAGAAGGAAAATTAAAGTTGCAATTAAATATATATATGTATATATATACACATGTATATTATTTCAAACACCTTTAGTTTTGTATGGATTTGAATGCTGAAATTAATAACATAAAAAGCCACTATTTTGAGTCTCAATAATTAATATTTTGATTGTCTTACTTTCATTACAATGAATATAAGGATAGACAAACACATTTCTCTCTCCTCTTTATTCTTTACTAGGGTTCTTAGTTGATAAAATAGAGCAGAATATTTATAGTGAAAAGTCCCTAGATCTGCTGGTGATTTAACTGTAAAATTAGAGCATGGCACACGCATGCTTGATTCAGCATAGAAGGAAAAATATACAGACACTAGACAGTAAACAAAACACATGTAAGAAAATATCAGACTGAGGTTCTGAAACAATTCTCATCTATCCAGGCATTCTGAAGCAGTTAATATATGTTCAAGGACAGAAGACTTGCTCACAGTAACCCCTTTGGATTACTTGGAGCTACAGTAATTCTAAGAGTATACTTGGCTTGCAAAGACATGACCCTTGCCCTTATATAATTAATAAATTATGAAGGAACATTGGCAAAGGAACGTATTTCCTCCTTATTCTGCTTCATAAGTAAGGATTACAAGATCTTTGATATCAAATGGCAGGATAATATGAAAAAAGTGTTGGGGGGGGGGGGGGGGGGGAGGGAGGGAGAGGCACAGAAGACCCTGAATTTTCTCAGTAAAGGCAAATCCTTGTGAGACAATTAGCACTGTCATCCACTGTTTGCAAATGGCACTAAAAGAATTAGTGAGAGGTTATCTTAGAACCATCAGCTCTAAAACCTTCAGCTATATCACTAAGAGGAAAAGAAAAAAAAAGTGACCAAAACAAAAACTTACATTTAATCACTTAAGCATAAGTAACAGAAATCTTTGAAACAGGAATGTCATGCAAGAGATTGCCCCCCACACTCAGAAGCTACAGAAATCAATTTTAATGATATTTCATTATTCAGCTTTTTCACCACACGTGTGAAGAACGTTGATTTAAGTTGTAATATACTAACTCAGTTCATGACTTTTACACACAGGTTAAAGTCATTAATATAATCTCTAGCATTCCTGAGGAATTTATGTAATTCAAAATATACAGCCTCATACAATAAGAGGTAAGTAGTAAAATAAGATTATATAGTAAAAATTTATAGGTGTAATATATGGAGGGCTGTAGCAGCCTCTCTACTAAGTAAGGTTGCAGAGTATTAATACTATACTTTAGTAATATCATTAGGTCCACACAATCCTACTTAATTATCTTGGATTTCTAGAATAACGTTCTTTTATTTGAAGAGAAAAGTGTTCTCTCTGATAAGCAAAGTAGACCAAACATGATTCAAGTGAAGCATGAAGAGGTTTGTCTTCCCTTGCTCTTATCTTTGACGCTGCAGGTTCAGCCTTTTTCCTACTTGCCTTTTTTTTTTTTTTTATATATATATATATAATGTAAAACATCCAAGTGATATTAGAAATTAATCCATTCCATCACGTTGCTGTTATTTAGATGGGAAATATAAGGCAATAATTAACCTCAGGAATTTTTAAGGTAATTAGCTTCAAGGTCAGAAGAAGAATTGATTATCAATGTTGATTCAGAAAACAACAACAACAACAACAAAACAGATTAGAACCATTTTCTCTGCCTTAGCTGACAGTAAGCAGGGTCAAGAGCGTTCTTATGTTTTGAAGGATAGTAGTACAAAGTCAGACAAAAGCATTTAGTTAGTCTGGATAACTTTTATAAAGTCATTGGTCTGTGATCAGTCTGCTCAGCAGTGCAGACATCTAAGGCAGCGTGTTCAACACTTGTTCCTACAACATACTGTGGTTTCTGAAAGGTAACTGGTCAGCCTCCTGTAGCTCACAATGATAGGAAGAAAAAAATAGAGAAGTCTCATCATGAGAAGTCCAAAAATACTCAGATACAATAAAATGAGCATGTAGCCCAGGTCAAAATTTTGATGCACTGTGCATCAAACTTGTCGGGTCTTTTGATCTCCCTGTCATATGAACCTAAATAACCAGTCTTGGTGAAGTTAATTTACCATCAGAAGACATATATGCACAGGAATGCGCAGGCTAGATAAACATGAAGGCTGTTCACAGTTTTATCAAAAGCTAAGGATTTTTAGTAGAGCATAAAAATTACACTGGCACTTCCATTTAACAGATGCTTCACCTATCAATTTTGTTGCCCAAACACATTAAAATTGGTCCAGCATTTCAAAGACAAAGGGCATTTTCATGGCACTTCTTATAAAATTAAATCTCAGTATTGACTGTTGAAAAGCAGTTAATTACAGAGCAGTTACAATGTGGCTACATACAAATAATTACATCTTCTGAATGCTTATTTGTTTGCAATACACAGTCCAGAACACCTGCATTGATTTCTAAATATTCATCATTAATGTTGTTTTCATCAGCTCTGACTATAACCTGAAATAAACTGTAGAAAAAAAAAGAAGTTTTGACATGATTACACTCTATTTTTTCCTCCTCAAAAACATATATTATTAAGCAGTTATTATTCAGCAATTTCTACTGCCCACTACCAACACTCATGCTGAAATTAACACATTCTGCTTAAATCAATCTCTAGTGGACTGGTCAAGCACAACTCTATCTTGATAGCACACTACCCCAAAATTGTTTATATTTGTTTTACTTGAAATAACTTCCTGGAAAGCAACTGACACTAGTCATTCCTGTAAGAATATAAAATATATAGATGCTTATTGTCATTTGTAGTTAGTTCACAGGGAGGATGGAAAAGAATATGTAAAGATGAACAGCTTCAGCATCTTTTAGCATAAGCAAAAGAAAAAAAATAATACTTTTCAAGTACTAAAGCTATAGCTTCTGAAAAATATACATATGAATGTACCTTGGAAAGCATATAGTAAGTCCATAAGGTACTTGAAACTTTTGAGGGAGGATTTACACATCTGTTGGTGCAGTGAAGCTCATCTAGAGAACTATCCAGATCTAGGGAAGTTGACACCAGAGTTTTGCACACTGGGCCAACTTGATGTTTATAATATGAACATACACCTGGGCTACTATAAACTTGCCCTTGCTATGCAACCTGCCAGGTGATTATCTGGAGCTGATTGTATTGAAATAGTTTGCAACTGAAAACAAAGCATCTTGTATCACCAGTTTTCAGAGCAACTCTCCTACTTAGTAGAAGAGAACACTGTTCATAGTGAAAAGTTTATCTGGAACTTGGATTTGTAAATGTGAGATCCCAGACTTAAGAATTTTCATTCTAAAAAGCTATAATTTAATTTTAACTCATGTCACTGATCTCAAATATAGAGTACAGATAAAAGAATTGGTATAACATTAAAAAGCTACGTAATGAGATCCAGTTTCATAAAAACACTAGGAAGAATACTAGGCAGCACACGTCTAAGCTACAAAATGTTAAGAGGACATAAATGACCAAAAAAACCCCACACAACTGTAAAGGAGAATTAAGAAGAGGGCTAGGCTTTCCACAGTTGGATTTTTATTTTTTTAATTCTCACAGATTCATGCAAGTTAGCACTACCTAACTACTCCATATGTATATATATGCATGTATATGTACACATATTTTCACATCTCACTGACAAGAGAAGTCAGAATTTGCTCCATGATACCTTTCCTGTAGTATTAAATATACCCTTGCACAAGTTATTATTTGCAGGTGTTCAAGTTGCACTTCAAAATTCATTTTCCCAACACTAAAGCAGAAAGTAATAAAAAATAAATAAAACCACACTCATGGGCCAACCACTCATTTCTACAGCAAAGTTCAATTTTCAACTTGCTTACGCTATTTTCTTTCACATTTGCTTTCTTATTATCTCTACTTTAGAAACTTTACCATCTTCACTTATCCGTCCACATCACATATATTTCAACTGCTTTCACTTACAATAATTCACATTTACAGTTCTAGGTTCTTGATTTTTGTTTTGTCTTAAATCTACAACTATGAAGCTTTAGTTTCTTTGGGATAAGGTGCTAGATTTCCTCTCAGCTTGTATTTTGAACATAATATTATCCATGCTAATGAAATTATTTTCTGATTTTGAGATCACCTTGTGTACCTGCCTAAGTTTTAAAAGTACAACAATAATATTCAGACCAAAATATTTACTAAACACATAAAAAAAAATTAAAAAAAAAAGAACAGATTTATATGCATATAGGTATGTGCTTAGTGTTTTTCTTCCCCAATTTTTGATTATCTTCTAGTGAAATATCTAGATATGCATTTATCCCTATGGAAATAAAAATGTTGTTTTTGCAGAATTACATTGTTTAAAAGTAAGGAAGGTGGTATTGAGATATGCTTGCAGAGATAAGAAAAGTTAGCAGACAACATTGTAAAATGCAGATTACCAGACTCCTTAGAACAATTAGGTGGAAATCACTGAGTCAAGTCAGATAAGCGAAGAAATATTACCACTTCAAACAGTAAAAAAGTCAAAAGAAATCTGAAATTTAACAAGCCAGCAACAGAAGGCCATGTATTGTCTGTGAAACATTGAGTAGGTTGTGAACCTGGATTACCAGTCAATGGGGAAACAGGGAAGGGAAACGGGGAAACTGTGTGACTAGTTGGTGAGTTTCTACTTGTGGAACGCCCACCATTGCAATCACAAATAAATTACTACTTCACTGAGGTCGTCGCCTGAGCCTAAGTTATTGGCTACAGAGTGTTTCTCACAATCCCCATAGTGAAACTCACATTTTTACAGAATCACAGAATCTCTAGGTTGGAATCTCAAGATCATTGAGTCCAACCTCCAACCTAACACTAACAGTCCCCACTAAACCGTATCCCTAAGCTCTACATCTAAACGTCTTTTGAAGACTTCCAGGGATGGTGACTCCACCACTTCCCTGGGCAGCCTGTTCCAATGTCTAACGACCCTTTCAGTAAAGAAGTTCTTCCTAATATCCTACCTAAAACTCCCCTGGTGCAACTTTAGCCCGTTCCCCCTCATCCTGTCACCAGGCACGTGGGAGAACAGACCAACCCCCACCTCGCTACAGCCTCCTTTAAGGTACCTGTAGAGAGCAATAAGGTCGCCCCTGAGCCTCCTCTTCTCCAGGCTGAACAAGCCCAGCTCCCTCAGCCGCTCCTCGTAGGACTTGTTCTCCAGGCCCCTCACCAGCTTCATTGCCCTTCTCTGGACTCTCTCAAGCACCTCCATGTCCTTCTTGTAGCGAGGGGCCCAAAACTGAACACAGTACTCGAGATGCGGCCTCACCAGAGCCGAGTACAGGGGGACAATCACCTCCCTAGCCCTGCTGGCCACACTGTTTCTTATGCAAGCCAGGATGCCGTTGGCCTTCTTGGCCACCTGAGCACACTGCTGGCTCATTTTCAGCCGACTATTCACCATCACTCCCAGGTCCTTCTCTGCCAGGCAGCTCTCCAACCACTCATCTCCCAGCCTGTAGCTCTGCTTGGGGTTGTTGCACCCCAGGAGGAGGACCCGGCACTTGGCCTTGTTGAACTTCACGCAGTTGACCTCAGCCCATCGGTGCAGCCTATCCAGATCCTCCTGCAGAGCCTTCCTACCCTCGAGCAGATCGACACACGCACCTAACTTGGCGTCATCTGCGAACTTACTGAGGGTGCACTCAATGCCCTTGTCCAGATCATCGATAAAGATATTAAAGAGGACCGGCCCCAGTACCAAGCCCTGGGGAACACCGCTAGTGACTGGCCTCCAACTGGACTTGACTCCATTTACCACGACTCTTTGGGCCCAGCTATCCAGCCAGTTTCTAACCCAACGAAGCGTGCACCAGTCCAAGCCACAAGCAGCCAGTTTCTTGAGGAGAATGCTGTGGGAAACGGTGTCAAAAGCCTTACTGAAGTCAAGGTAGACCACATCCACAGCCTTTCCCTCATCCACCCAGCGCGTCACTTTGTCATAGAAGGAGATCAGGTTCGTCAAGCAGGACCTGCCTTTCATAAACCCATGCTGACTGGGCCTGATCACCTGCTTGCCCTGCAAGTGCTGCGTGATGACTCTCAAGATAATCTGTTTCATGAGCTTCCCTGGCACTGAGGTCAAACTGACAGGCCTGTAGTTTCCCGGGTCAGTCCTCCGACCCTTCTTGTAGATGGGCATCACATTTGCTAGCCGCCAGTCAACTGGGACCTCCCCCGATAGCCAGGACTGTTGATAAATGTTGGTAAGTGGCTTGGCCAGCTCCTCTGCCAGTTCTCTCAGTACCCTTGGGTGGATCCCATCCGGCCCCATCGACTTGTGCACATCCAAGTGCCATACCAGGTCACCAATCATTTCTTCGTGGATAGTGAGGGCCACATCCTGCTCCCCATCCCCTTCCACCAGCTCAGGGTACTTCTTTCCAAGTCCAAATATTTCCTCCACTTCTACCTAAGATTTTCATAGGCATTATTCACATTTATGTTGACCTTCCCATTTTTTTTGAAGATATTTGTTCTTGCTTTGCCTTTAAGCCACAGTCCTTTTCCTGCACAGCTGCTAAAGATACCCTGCCAATAACTGCACCCTATTTAACCCTCCTCTTCCTGGAGGTAATTAACTACTTGTTTTAACTATTAGTTGGAAGGAATTACTTTCTCCTCCTTAGTGTGATTTCACCCTTAAGTTTATGGGTCGTTGCCATCTGCAGTACAACTGATTGAGGAACTCACAACTTATTTTAACAATTACATTCCAATTACATTATTTCTATGTCCTGACTTACAGTATGACCAAAAAATATGTGCATCATTACAGATAACGAGGTAGTAATATAGTTGGAGTAGCTGAAAATGGTTACTGGAACAGGGAGATAACTTCTTAAATCAATGTAATTGACAAAATCATTGGTTTGGTACACTGTGAAGTTAGGCCATAAATTAAATTTGTCTTGATTTTTACGTTTGCATCAATGTAATTGTAGTGTACATGACTTCTTTTGAGTAACACCCATTACCATACCATTCAAATACCTCTCACAGGCCTCAAGACAGCCTGCAGCATTACTGCAGATATCATCTCTGAACATAGTGCTGTGAGAGATTAGTCTTTTGAAATGCTAGGTGAAATAAATATTGACATCGACCTAAATGGAAAACAGAGAAACTATGTGAGCACAACAAAAAAGTTAGTTTCTATATGTGAACAGGACAGAGGCCAGAAAAGGGATCAACTGACAATATATCACTATCTTTTGTTTATTAGGAAATTGCAGTTAAAAAGGAGTAAGTTGGAACTGATAAAGGAACAGAGAAGAAAAAAAAATTGTTTTTGAGCTGAAGCAGCCTGAATTATGATGTTAGTTTTGTCATCCCCTCACAATGCAAAAATAAGAAGAGGAATAATGCAAGTTGTCATTCAAGACCTATTGTTAGATGTGCTGTGAAATAGCTTCATTTATGCTACCATTTACACGCTGTGACAAACTAAACAGTCTCTAGGGCACAAGTCTACAGTACGATAGAGCTTTTCTATTCCACTTTGACAGCAAAGTACTGAAAGGTTATCTTTTTGTCAATCTTCAGTAGTTAGAAATCCACTAGTGCAGAAGCTAACACATGCACATGCACAAAGGCAAAATATTTTATATAAAAGCTTGAATTCAGACCGAGAACAAACACTGGACAGGGTTTATGGAGACAGCCAAAGGTATGCAACAATTTATTATACTTCTGAGATATCCACAAAATTCTTCAGTACTAAACCCCTCAAGTACAGAAATTCTTAAAATAATTAAGTTACTTCAAATGGTTTGACTTTGAATGACGTAGATATATTTTGGTTTCATCATCATGGAGTTTTCTTTTTGTTTGATGAACTCTATTTCTCAAACATGGATACACACATTTTTCACAAGGTTTAGTTTACAAAACTGTGTGACTTTTATTATTATTATTAATATTGTTTTTAATACTAGAGGAAATGATTCAATTACGTTAAGTATTATTCTGAAGAACAACTGCAAATGAAGGCCTAGTGCTAAAGTGGATGAATCATAACAGTTTGGTTGGAAGGGACCTTCAAAGGTCATGAAGTCTAACTGCTTGACCAATCAAAATGCCTCTTGAACACTGACAGAGACTGTGCATCAATCACCTCCCTAAGAAGCTTGTTCCAATGCTTGACCACCCTCAAAGTATTTTTTATTTTTATTATTTTTTTAATTTATTCCCCCCTCACATCCTCAATATCCAGTCTGAACCTCCCTGGCACAGCTTTGTCCAATTTGTATGTGTCCTGGTTACCAGAGAGAAGATATCAGCACCCTCTCTCCCACTTCTGCCTCATCAGAAAGGAATACACAGCAACAAGGTCACCTCTGAGCCTCCTTCCACCTAGCCAAACCAAGTGTTCTCAGCCTCTTCTCATGCCTTCCAGCCCTTTTATCAGCTTTGTTGCCTCCTTTGACTGCATTCAGGTATCTTCATATCCTTTTATACCATGGAGCCCAGAACTACACATAAAAATCAAGGTGAGGCTGCACCCGTGCTAAATATAGGGGGATAAACACTTTTGACTGGCTAGCTGTGCTGCGTTTAATGCAGCCCACCCACTCAAAGCTGTGAACTGGACTAGACCTAGAACTGGACAAGAAGCTGTTATTCAGATAGGTGGAAAAGAGATTTTGTGATTTCAATCTTAGTATACTTAGTGTAGTGCCAATATTTTCCTGTACATTGCTGCAGAATAGTAGCTTTGAAGACTCCTTCTTACCCCCCACCCCTCCACCCCCACCCTTCTTCTCTGGCAAAGTGTATCAGACAGTAAATCAACATTTTACCAAGTAACCTACTAGCTTTTCTGATGAATACAGGGATACAAGACAGACTTCCTCACTGAGAAATCCTCAAGATATATTCTCTCCTCAATGCTGCAATAGTTACATTCCAAGTACAAGATATTTATCAGAATAAAAGCACATGCAATTAGGACAGCAACTGATTTACAAGACCAGGTGACACAAAGAAACACATGTTGGTCCAAACAAGACACAAGAAAGACAGTTTTGCTGTCCTGTGAAGTACTGGCTTCTAATCCACCTTGACTCTGTTACAAAACAGAGATATATCTCCTGCACTGAAATGTTGAAGCCATTCCTTACAGCAAATTCCTTCATACACTAAAGCAATTTTGGCAGCAAAAATGGCCCATTCTTTCTGAGAGTTATTATGCTATACTGAGGTCATCCTGTTTAAGGCAAAGAATTCCTTAACCAATCTAAATAAAATAAATCGTGATAGATAATTCATGGTTCTCAATGTTCTAAGAACATATTTGAAACATATATTCTGCAGTTTTATGTAGGTGAATATTAATGAAGTATTTTAATGTTGTCTTTCAGTAGATTTAGTTAGGATGGTATTAGCATGCTAGACAATTATTTATAGTTAAATTAAATACTGGTAAGGCTATATACCATACATTTATTCCACTTACAGTTCATTTGCAGTTATGCCTATAGATCTAGTTCAATTGCTCAAATGCTTCTTCATCCATACATTTCTGCTTTTCTGCATGTAGAGCATAGTTTAATTATTTATGTTTCAGTATAAAAATCTGCATCTACAGACATGACTGGAAAAGAAATAACTTTTTTTCATGTTGTAGATAGTCTTGAATAATGTGAACTGTGCAGTGCAATAAGCAGCTGTAAGAATAGGCCTTTGCTTCACAGGCTAAATGAATCATTAATACATACTATTTATTCAGTAAACATTTTTCCTTGAACACTTTTTTTTCCAGAGCAGAATGATATTACAAACAATAATAATCCATACTTTTTCCAGAAACAAACAAACAACTCACAATCAACAAAAAAACTCTGAGGTTTGCTTTGTGAATTTAATGCTGCTCCTGTTTTCACTTCCGTTCATTATGATTTGCAACAAACAAGCAGTAACAGAGAAGGCTCTACTGCTGTATATAAACATCTTTAGCCTAATACTGCTGTACATAAACATCTTTAGCTTAAAGCACTGGGAAAAAAATGAAATAAAATACATGTATATTCGTCTATATTGGAAATTAGTATCCTAATCTACTCATATTCAAGTAGTCTTTGAACAGAACTGCACTGTGGAAAGCAGTTGGGTTTTAGTCCAAACTTAATCTCTATCTCTAGTATCTGCTATATGTGATCAGTATTTTCCTTGCCCTTCAGCAATTGTTGCAGCCTGAAGTAAAAGGTGTTGTCATGTGCTTATACACATTTTCTGACCTCAAATATTGATATCCAAGACAGAAAAGGAAGAGTGTCCAAAGCACATGATTTTACTATTTGAGATTATTTGAATCTACTTACATGAGTTCAGGAAGACATGTTCAGTTTTAGTCATGTATCAATAATTACTATTCAATGGACAATGCTAGAAAAATCACATCAATACTAGAAATCCCATTTGAAAATCTGTATAGATAGGTAATCAATCACATAAGGAAAAAAAAAAGTAATATGAAGTTCATAACATTTTTTTTTTCATTTTATGTCAATCATAATTATAGCCAAGGGTTTGTAACCAAGCCATCACAATGCAAGTGATATTTGAAAATTATCTCTAGTGGTTTCATTCTATGTGACAGTATTGGTTTCCGTTTAGAAAGCATTTTAAAGATGAAATATGGCACAGCACTAGTAGCCTAATTAAACATTTTCTTCTCTTCCCGCAGGAACGCTTTTCTCCTTCTATTATATAGATCTTCCTATGGATCTCTTGAGCCTCTCTACCTGAAAATGGCTGTGTGTTGTTTTGATTTTTGGGGGGAGAGGGAGCGGATGGGGAGTTGACAATGGGAATTTGTCTGAACAAGAATAGATACCTGACTTGGCTATTTTGGCTTTTATATAAAGTGAATAGTTTTTCTTTTAATTTTTGTTTTAGTAGTTTCAAAGGGAATATTGCACAGAGATTGAATACACTTCATTTGCACACATCTGTGAGCATTAATTAGATAAACCATTTCCCAGAAGCTGACAAGGCCACCTACTTATATAAAAGTAGTAATTTAACTAAAGTGTTTGTTAACCTTTGAAGAATGCAAACCTTTTGGTAATTACAGATGCACAACAGTAAATTGTTATAGCTACATGAAAAAAAAAAAAAAAAAAAGAATGCATAGACCTTAATTAATCTAGAACCAAGAAACAAAGTTCTTAATGACTTCCCTATTCCATTCACACCAACATCTAATGGATTCTTCATGAATAATGTAATTACATAGAATTTCAGGGGAAGTCGGAATGATTTGTCATTTATTGTGAAAGGTTTTCACCATAACAGATAATACAAAGGCATAAATATTAATAATGAAGTCAATTAAAGCTCAATAACAGGCCATCATAGGATGCAAAAAAAGTCATCAAAACATTTCCAATAATCACAAGCAAAAGAGACACATGAAAAGATTTTAAAAAGTTAAACAGTGATTTATAGGACAAATGAAAAAATATAGTTATAAGGAATAATATTGGAAGCTAATAATAACCTTTGCCATGTGACAAAGATATTTACATTTCACAACTGTATAACCTATTTTATAATTAAGTTTTATAGGTTGGTTTGCATACCTCAGCAAATCAAACTTTGTCTTTTGTGAGAGTTAGATACCACCTCTTCTCCTAGTAGTAACTTCTCCATGATTATCTCATTGATAGACTGGAATACACAGTTATGTTGCAAACCAGGAATGATGTGAAAAATCTGTTTTTAAAAACTGTGTTGTATTAAACCAGCTACCCAAAGTACAAAGCCGTATTTCCACAGAGTTCTTCAGAGCATCCCAAGCAGAACTACCAAGAAATTTGTCAGATTAATTATTTTACAGCTCTGCAACAGAATGTTTGTCCTCAGAGAAACACAATGTACATAAAATCTATTTTTTCAAATGAGAAATAGTTTGGATATGAAAACAATAATTCAATTTAATCAATTTATCATCAATAAGAATTTTAAAAATCTACATCAGTAATTTGCAATTTAAATTTTGTGTCTGACAGGACCCTGAATAAACAAATAGACTTTCATATACTAGTCACACCTGGGGCCTCTCCAGGCACTCCTTACATCCCACAAATCCATTTAAGATCAGAGCTGGGCCTCTATTTCCTGCCTCAGGTTATGCTGCAGAAGCGACAACCTCTAGCTCAGATACAGCTCCGCCTGACAATGGACCCATTTATCTACACACTCAGTCTTGTACTGAGTTGTCCTGTCTTAAGGATCTGCCCTCACTATTTGTTCAATTCCTTATGCCCATTTTGTCAATTTGTTGAGTACAATGTTTTCTGTACACATTGCTCTTTATAAATTATTTTTTTTCATTGTTAGTCTTCCATTCAAAATCTTTTAACACATACAGTTACTACCAATTTTAAAGTTAACATAGTTGTAAAACTTAAGAAGAGGCATCTTACAAAACCCATAATCTCTTAAACTTAAAATTCACTATCTTTATGGTGCTTAGTATTCTCCAGCTCTAATTTAAACATCGATCATACTTTTTCTACTGTGGATAGCTACTGCAACGTTCTTTATAAAAAGTTTTCTTTTTTTTTTTTTTTTTTTCCCTTAAGTAAGCTTTTTAAAAGTAGTTTTTGAAAGAACTTTTACTCAAGAGCAACAGTTCTAAGCAACAAAAGATCTGAAGGAGAAACATTTGAGAAAAGCAGGAGGGTGGAACTGAAGTCTGCAAGGGCAACAGAGCAGAAAAGGATCATCAATGAGTGTGTTAACTTGAGTGACAGATGAGAATTAAGCCTGGGGAACAATAGAATGAGCTCTCAGCACTACACTGCTATCCTAAAAAAGCTTAAGTTTATATCAAGTGTAAGCCACTGTTACAACAATTTTTTCTTATTGAAAAGATCTACCTTGCTGTAATAAAATAAATGATGAACACTTTTTTTTTTGCCTTTTGGAATTTTAAATGACCGTTCTATGAAGCTAGACGAAGCTTCACCTAATGCAGAATCCCTTTCTATCCACAATGATTTCTATAACTCAGGCAGAAAACAGCTACCTAAAGCAGACAAACTGCTCAGAAGAATGCTCTTCCGAGAAAGAAAGTTCATACTTAGGGGAAGTATGAAGTAGGAAGTGGGAGCTTAACATAAACAGCTATCTTACCTTGCCTTTGGAACATAGAAGTATTTCATGATTTAAACTTATTTATAGAAAAAATAAAACAGCTCTAGGAGAACACCAAATCAAAGAACAATTGCAAGTCAAGTTTATTCTCCTATCATCCCATTGATTAAAAGTGAAAAAAAAAAAAAACAAACACTGTTACTCGATACTCAGAAAAATTATTTGCATTTACAATAAAAAGACTAAAAAATTGTTTTTGCCATGGGAAATAATGTAGAATATTATAAAACAACACATATTAAGTAGTCCACAGATCTTATCATGCTAGAAACTACAGAAATGTGAGAAAGATAGTTTTCATAAAAATAGCTGTATTCCATGTTATTTATGTGAACTAGAAGATATGACAAACTAATTCTCTCCTTGTATGTACTGCAAAGATTCACACTTACCAGCTAAAAACTTTTTTTTGACTTTCTTTCTTTTTCACAGTAAACATGAAAAGATACAATCATGCATCACGGAAGATCAGTTATTCTCAGCTACTCTGTGTTATAGCTTTGAGGGAAAAACTGTCAGTGAAAAGTAACAGAAGAATATGAACATACATGAACAGACATTATTAGTTTAAACAGCTATGGGCACATACTGGAAACATGATTTTAGTTTCAGGAATTACTGACCTGTAGCCTAGAGGTGGAAATTTGCATGGTTTGTAAGAGTTTTCTGCTTTTCTATCATTTTAATTTTCTTTCATGTGGGCTTGTATAATTAAACATATTACTGGACAAATGATTACTTCAAAAGTGATCTCTTCAAGTGAATTTAGACCTTAGCAAATGTTTCTTTCTCTTTATATAGAAAAATATGGAAGATTAATTACATTTTTAGGAGGCTGTAAAAAATTTCTTAATCTTTGAAACATCCTGAAAGTTAAAGATTCAATTCATGACACTGAAGTGTTTGTTGTTGTTGTTGTTTTTTAATTTTCATCGATTTGAAAAAAAATCTTTATGTTGCTGTTAAAATTAAAATCAAATCTAATGTTTTAAGATGATAATCCTATACATTGGTTCTATCATGGTTTTATATACAGCAACTCTCCCTTTTATTTCCACTGTGATTAAAAGGATGTATGACATCTATTTATTTGTAGGTAGAATAAGAAGTCTGAAGAACCAAGATTTTTAATACTTGTATAAGTAAGTCTTTTCTGGTCCTATGGTTGATTTATACCTCTGCAGAAAAGACAAACATCAGATAACTTATTAATATTCTTTTAAAAAGAAAGATCATTAGAGCTACTGTAATGCCTTTGATTTTATTTTTTAAAGAACTATTTTGTTTAATGTTGCTTGCTTTGGAAGTGCTCCCACTCCATATGACTCCATTTGTTTTAGTTTCATTGACAGGCCCCTGCATAGTACTTTTGTTTTTCTGGTTAACTGGTGACCACTGCATTAACATCATTTAACATTTTTAATTGGTAATTTTAAAACCCAGCAAATATTTTAAATAAGATTTTGAGTGTAACATTTTCAAAAGTTGAGTAAATTATTTTGAAAATGAGACATATGATGCTCAATATTTTTCTTTAATATACTTTTTAACACAATTTTGTTTCAAACAGTAGTTTCATATTTTACAAGACAGAATTATTCTGAGACTGATCTATTGGTAATAATCTATTGATTAATGGACTGATTTCAATCATGAGTATTTTCCTTTCTATTGTGTCAGTTAAGTGTCTCCAGAAGGGCATTTTAAATGACACTGTTAGAGGCACTTTGAAAATGCCTATAATTAGACGGAAATGTTTTCAATTTCGAAATTTTATCTTGTAATTTATTGGTAACCCTCTTAAATTAATAATACAAAAGTTCATTTCAAATTATCTGGGACAAAAAGACTAAGGAAAGAATTCCACAATCAAGATCATAGAATGGCTTGGGTTGGAAGGGACCTTAAAGATCATCTGGTTCCAACCGCCCACCAGAGGCAGGGATGCCACCCACTGGTTGGGCAAGGCCCCATCCAACCTGGCTTTGAACACCTTCCAGGGGTGGGGCATCCACAACTTCTTTGGGCAACCAGTTCCATCAGGTCACTGCTCTTACAGAGAAGAATTTCTTAAGAATTTCTTCTTAATGTCTAAGAAAAGTAATCAAGTGAACAAGTAGCGTTTCTTGTTTTACAATTCAGAACACTGTTCAAGAGAGACTCTTCCAACAAAACACAGTTCCAGAAGAGATGGAAAACAGGAGAGAACATCCTCATGGCTATAAGCAGCATGGGTTTTAGAAACAAGGATGAATGGAAATAGTGTCTTCCAGTTCAGATGAAATGTTCCTTTTATATGAAAGAAATTTGCTTTGCCATATATTTGCTATTAAAGAACATAGAAAAGTCAATGACTAACTTAATTGTCTTTAAAATATTGTCCTTTTAGAATATCACCTTAGCTTCAGAAGCACAAATATATTAGCTTTCATTTATCTGTATACAAACACACATAATTTGTTGCAACGGATTCTAAAACTTATTTATTGCTTTCAAATCATTAATTGATTCCTCTCTTATTTAATCTTATTTATTTATTTTCAAATTCCTATATTTCTGATTTACTTCTAATGTCTACATTTTTGTAGGCTAAAATCTCATTTTCTGACAATCAATGATTCATCAAGAGGGCACAAACGTTGCCAATTTGTTTGTACAGTATTCTTCATATTTTTTCTTTCAAAGGAATATAAAGATCATGTTCTGTCCCACCATGATGGTAGAAGTATGCTTCATGGCTTTATAGTTTTAAACAGCTTGCAGTCACATACTTGCTTAAAATAATCATATCACTGAATGTCACTTAAATGAAAATCAGTAAGTTATAATACATGCTTTATATGACAAATTAAAATACCTTAGTTTGTTTTCTTGCATGCTGAGACCACTTTCTATGGGTGACAGTCTATCACGTGTATCTTTATGTGAATGAGTTTTCCCTTGGAGAAGCATCCCTCTGTAGTAGTGTCTGTAATCTAAATCTTCGTGCACATCTGAGGAGGGGAATTAAAAATAAAAAGATAGTAATTTTTGTCTATTTTGTAGAAGAAGCTTCTAAAAAGTAGTAAATATTTAATCCACAAATATTGTAAGTAACATGGAAATAATTCTGTTGATTCCAAAATATTATAATTAAATCATATGTTCTACATGAAAAGCAGAAGCAGAGTTCCAACATTACTTTGTGTTGATGAATGACTCGAAGAGCAAGGGCACGGGTCCCTAGAGGAATTGTACAAGCAAGGTAAAGAAAATACAGAATTTATAGCCATGGAGTAGGCCGGATGAGAAGCATTCTTGTGAAATATGCAAGGAGCAGTCTGTCCTTGAGAGAGAGATAAACAGGTGGATCTGAGGCCCAGGAAGATAAGGAAGTAGCTTATGCGCTGTGACTGCAAGTGGGAGGAACAGTATTTTTTGCAACACTTTTAGGCTTAGCCAATAGGATAGTGACCAGTAGGCAAAATTATCGCTGTGTATATAAATATATTGATATCTGTGCAATAAAGTTGAAGCTTGTATTACCACTCATATTGAGTTGATCACTTGCTTCTCCATGCCAAAATCAGAGGGTCTTGCACCCACAACTTTGACTGTTGGAACTTTAAGTGGGCCATGCAAGTCCCCTTTGCCACACGTACTTGGAAACGGATCATTTCACAATTGAAAAAATGTACTGTTGGATTGGGAAGAAAGCAGATCTCAATTTTCCAGTTCAAGTCCCATTCTTAAAGGTCCATATATTTCTCATGTGTCCATGCACAGTGTTCCAGGATTACAACAATTTTTAGTAAAGAATCAGATTCTACCTAACAGCATTTTATATTTGCCTAAAACTAGCCTTATTTCAAGTTGTTATCTCTTTGGAAGGGTCTAGTCAATCCCATCTGCAATGAGATAGGCAAACTTACTTTCTGCATTTTATTCCATAAATCATACCAAGAGTTTTCATGAGAGGAAGATTCATGATTTGGCCCTGAACCTGAGGAAATTTTAGAAAAAAATCTGTGCATCTTTTTTTTTTTTTTTTTTTTTTTAAAGTTCTTGTTATGTATTCAGAACTACATTGATTTATTTCCTCACAGTTTGGTTAGCTGTCAAAAAAAGTAACATTAGACATATAAGCTGAAGAAACACTACAGAAAACAGGATATTGTGGTTTTCCAACTTCAAAATTTGGAACAGCACACCACCTAGACTTGTGCAAAGCACTTGACACTGATCCCCATGCTATCGTTGTCTGTAAATTGGTGAGACATAGATCTGATGAATGGACCGCTCATTAGGTAAGGAATTGGCTGGATGGTCACACTCAAGAAAGTGTGGTCAATGGCTATGTCCAGTTGGAGATCACTAACAAGTGCTGTTCCTCAGGGTCAGTGTAGGGACTGGTGCTGTCTAACATCTTTGTCAGTGACATGGCCAATGAAATTGAGTAAAACTGAATGAAATTGAAAGAAATTTAAATTCAGCAAGCTTGTTGAAGATACCAAGCTCTGTGGTGTACTCAACACGCTGGAGGGATAGGATGCCATCCAGAGGGATCTGGACAGGCTTGAGAGGTGGGATTGTGAGAACCTCATGAGGTTCAATAGGGCCAGGTGCAAGGTCTGCACTGGGCCAGGGCAACCCCAAGCACAAGTACAGGTACAAATGAGAAAAGTATATTTTTCATATGGTTTATACTTTTGACTGCAGAACAAAAGTTCTGTTTACTGAAGAGTCACCTAAAGAAGCCTTTTCCACTCATGTTTTGTAACTGTTATAATAGTTATCTGCTTGTCTTTGTCCAAAACAACAATAGAAACTTATGGTAGACAGTAAACACTTAATATTTTCTCTCTTTGAGTTACTGAAAAGACTATTCTTACATTTTATTTATTTTTTTTTAAACTGGTCTTGTCACCAAAATACCACAGTCTACTGTGGCCTAAGTTGTTCCTATCCTACAAGTACATTTTGGCCAAATCTATAACCTGCATACATTGGGTCTCAGAATCTAAGGATATAAACAGTACACACATATAAGTAATCTAAAAGGAAGGTATGATATGTATTATTCAGCTGTGCAAAACTGCTAACAATTGAAACATTGTGATTCTGTGATTCATTAACCTCCTGTTAGAAATGATTTCTCTCATGGTTAAGGCTTCTGTTTGTGAACATATGTTGAATGCTTCAGAGATTGAACCCCTGGGGGAAAACTCCAAGTTTAACTGATTTCAACAGGTTCTTGTTCATGCTTGCATTTCTATTCATAGGGGGAAAAAAAAAGGTACAAAACACAACCACCTGGTCAAATGACAGCTTCTCAACTTAGCTGTGCTGTTGCTAGGCAAAGAAGTTCAGATGGACAAAGTAAGGTAATTAATCAGTAAAACTTGTTTAAATGTGCATAAACAGTAACAAATACGTCTTGATCATCTAATTCCAGCACCCCTGCTATGGGCAGGAATACCTTCCTTTAGATCAGGTTGCACAAAGCCCCATCCAACCTGTATCCCTTATGTATACATACATGTATATCCAAATTTTATTACTGAGAATTTGATTATAGAATTTTAAATGAGATCCTCATTTTACTTAATAGTCTTTTAATAGAGCTCAGTCTAGATGGCAGTGGTCAAATGAACACCTTACTGCTACCACAAGTAAGGTTAGCTCATACTTTTAGAAAAAAAAAAAAAAGCATCCATGAACGAATTATGCATTCGTTCTATGCTATATGCATATGCAAACTATGCATTAAAGAACTTCTTCAACACTACATACAATGCTTCAAGTCTGCATGAAGCTACATGTATATTGTCAGAGGAGCATGCGGGACTCTCATTTCCACTGAATGCATTACATTGTTCTGCAGATGACGTACCTGGCATTCTCAAATAGGCAACTAGCAGGAAACATGAAGAGAAAATGCAGTCTTCAACTTTCAAATGGAATTTGGCCTAACAGAAGATTGTACCCATTCTAACAGTCAAAAACAGATTCTCTGAAACTGAAAGTCATTCAACAGAATAAGCAATCAAATTGTAATAACTCAGTTAAACTCCACGTAGAAGAAAATACGTGTCTTACTCAATACCTGAGACATAATGCTCTTAAATGCTTCCCTCTGCATACAGAACTACAGTACAACAGTGACCTCTACAGGATTTCGAGGGCACTCAGTGTCTAGAGTTCCAAGGAATGTCTGTAAAATATTATTTCTCACAAATTTATTTGTCAAGAGTACAGGGACTTAAAACCTGACACTCCTGCTAGGTAGCAGTCTGAAGTCAGTAACAACCTGAATTTTACAACTTGTAAACATACAATTAGGGCAAGTTTCTTTAACAGACATCCACCAGGTTTCTATGTAGCAAAACTATGTTGAGAGACATTTTAACCATTTTACTGATTCAAAAAACATTCCAGAAAGAACGTGTGGTGCATAGAACGTGTCAATTGTACCAAGTTTTTTTCCATTTATAATGGCTGTTCTACTTTTACTGTACGCATTGTTTTCTGTCGTCATCTTTATAAACCACAATTTCTTTGTACTGCTGTTCTGGTTTTGTACTTAAAGACTCAGTCTTTTCAAGGTATGTTTACTTTCCATCATGCTTAAAGGATATAAGCTGGTCTCATAAGTGGGAATAATTTAGGAGAAGGCACATATGAATAGCAAGGAAGCAGTTCCTACATACCAACCTCAGTTGGTATGTCCCATCCCTGGAGGTATTAAGACCACGCTGAACAAGGCCCTAGGAAACCCGATCTAGTGGATGTCATCCCTGCCCACGGCAGGGGGGTTGGAACTAGACGATCTTTATGGTCCTTTCCAACCCAAACCTTTTTATGATTCTGTTAACATGAGTTTAGTCAAACATCCAAGATAACATGTTTGCTCTAATCAGCATTATCTGTATTGGTGTATTCAGTTTTAGACCATGTAATTCAAAAATATGAAGTATTTATTATCTAGTAATCTGAGCTTTAAGGAAACATATTTCTTTCTGTAACTCTACAATCTATATATGAATAAACATTAAACAGTGAAATTATGTGTGTGGCTTCTCATGGGAACTAGCTCTGATTCTCTCATTATTTACAAATGTTTCAGTGATTAATAACTAAAAGTCTATAGAAAAATTACCATTTGACATTCTTTCAGGAACTTAAAGTAGAACAGAATGGTTGGAGAGCTGATATTGAAAGAAACTTCTTACTGCATTAATTTCTTGATTATGATATTTATAGATGTTTCCCCACACCCCCCATCTTTAACTCACCAAATGGTAATACGAAGTAGACATCCAGTAAGATCTCATGTGAAGTTGGTGTTCTTGTGCCTTGAATCTCACTTCCATTTTTTATTATTTCAGAATGCAATGTCCACCAGGCACCTGGACCTTCCTGGAAAAATATTCTATAAGATCCTAGCATAGGATTTATAGCATTATCCACTTTTTCCCAAATCAAGTTTCTCTTAATTCAATGGGAGTCTGTAACACCAAAAATTTTCAAATCCATTCCAGACAGCATAGACAAATCCATATTAAGATGATCAGATAATTATGATGCAAGAAATATAAATATTGTAAGCTACCCTTATGAACAGAGACCTTTAGTTCCCCTTTGAACTGGTACAAGCACATTCTAGCAAGGCTTAATGATCAGTAACATGCTAATAACCAAACAAAAAAAAAAAGCAGAGCTGAAGCAACTCTCCCTTGTGTTATTATAACCCATAGCAGAACTGCAGAGTTGAGATGAACAGGATACATAACTAAAAGTTCATCATCAGTAACCTGATTATAAATGGAGGCTCAGAGAGTCTGAAGAAATTAAGTCTTAGACAACCTTGTTTAAAGTTTCTACATTAACTGATAAGCCACAACCACCACATCAGCAAGTCATAACTCAACAGCTAGGATAGCAGAAAAAAAACAACTGAACTTGGGGCCTCAGTGGATCTTGGCAGCTGTGAAACAGACCAACTTTTAATTTGAACAGGAGTTACTTGCTCTATACCCATCCTCTCAAGAATCAAAATGTCATTTCAATGTATATATAAATTAGTCCCTACAAAGAAGTGGCTATGGAGACTGAAGGGATATGCTATAAGGAAGACGTTTTCTGATTTTCTCTCCATTTATTATCCAATTTACTTCATCAAATGCATTAAAAAAAATAAAAATAAAGAGGGGCAGATAGATTACAAAGCAAATATTTTTATATGCAAAGAAAAGGTGAAGTGGAACTCTCAAATGATAGACTAAATCAATCTTCCTAAATTCAGAGACTTTCAATTTTATTTTATAGACCCCATGAACTATGTAGATGAAAACAGATGGGTATGAGAATTGTTGAGTATTAGAATAAGGCATCTCTTCTAACTTTTTCACACTTCAGACTGTTTCACAGTTCTTGCAAATTGCTTCAATATTTCTGCACTCCTGAAAATCCCTTTTCTTAATTTTCTAGCCTGAGAGCAAGCATACTTACTCTGGTGGCAACTGTAACAATGTTGGATATTTAATAGCTCTTTGGATCTACCTGTTTTCTCCACTCATCCTACTGTGTTCTCATTGTAGTATTTCTTTCCTCATTATCACAGAGCAAATTTGTGTAAATTTGTGTTTTTCTGTCTCAGGGGAATTGGCTGCTGTGTCAAAGACAAAAACATTCTCTCCTCCCCGCCTCCCCCCCCCCCCCCGAAGTTTAATAGAGATAGAGGTTTACCCAAGGTCACACTATAAAGAGCCAAGGCCAAGAACCACAAATTGAAATTCCCTGGCTCAAAACCCATAAACTGAACCATCTCTGCCTCTCTAACAGGTAGAGTACAAATGAACTCCAAACTACTTACTGAATTATACTTGACTCAGTGTGTGAGCCAGTTCTCCAGGGTGTACATGGCTAATTGACATCAGCTGTCACTAAGTCACATGTGCACTATGCCTCAGTATTACACACTGAAGCAACTGAGATTATAAATTTACATCGATTATAAGTGTCATTACACTAGTCTAGGAGACTAAAAATGAGAATTTCATTAAGTTTTACTTATTTGCTTTATATTTCCACAGAAGGTCAACTTACGTCTGTTGCATGCTCCACAGCTGCAAGGGGAATCCATAAAATTCCTAAAATGCTATCCCAGAGCAAGCCTTTCTTCCACAGCTCTATAGTGAAGCCCTTTTCATCAGCACTGATTTCACTAAAAACAATTAATACACAAATCATTAAACTGAAAATGCAGGCTCTTCTACTCCGTCATAACACCGATTTAGTGATTTACAGTATATACAGAGGGGTTTTATTTTCAGTATACTCATAAAATGCAAAATAGAGTCATGATGTCGACATTAGGCTGGACATTGTTCAAAACTGCTTTTTACAAACTGATGAGGACAATTCTGCTGGAAATATGTGGCACAATTGCCAGTCATCAGTAGCCTTATTCTGCTACATGATTTGGAACTACTGGATATAACTCATAAAGAATACAGGACCAGGAAGTGCATTTAGCTCAGGTTCTTCTGAGCAGGTTCTGTATATGAGTTTTCCAGTAACCTCCACAGGACACTAGTTTCCCCAAGACAGCCCTACAGAATCTGCATTCTCAAGATCCACCAAAACTAACATAAGCGCAGGAGTAAAATAAAATAGCTGATCTTTGGTAGGTGAGTTCTCCAGTGAAAGTAGGATTCACAGTCATTTTTGACATAAAACTCGTAGGAATATTTTTAATGAAATCAAGGTTTGACAATGCTGGCCATGATGTTGCACACACTGTCAATCCATATGGACTTAGCTTCAGCTAAGAGTAATTTACAGTGGTATGGGAAAAAATTACATCTTCCCTCATAACAGCAAACAAAACCAAAAACAACCCAAAGAGAAGGAACAGAAACGATCTCCTATAGTGAAGTATGTCAGTTCCTAATATCTTGTTTTCATGGTAAAGAAGACAAGTATAAAAGATGTTTGGAGCTTATTCCCATCATCAGAATTGAGAAGTTGCACTGCAGAACAGTGCAATGTGTAACAGATACAATGGGAAAACTGCTCTCAACTTCAAGAGTTACTGCTCCTAGCTTTATTTTGATTCTATTTATAAGATGCACACACTTTATTACTAGCTGGTTTTGAATTTGAGCCAAAAAAAAAAAAAAAAATCATATCACAACCTTATTTTGCAGGATTTTAAAGCTAAATTTTAGCAGGATATATGACTCACCCATGGCATTGAACTAAAATTGTGATAAGTGTAAATAATTTCTTCATAGTATCTGTCATTTCTTTATATTTTAACATAAACAATTACATAGCATTTCTGTAAATATGAATAAAGTATGCATTATTGTCTGCTGCTGTGACTGATGGTATGTAGTCTCTGTTTGAATTAAATTTAAGTAGTAAAAGTAATCTGATTTGTGTGGTGAATTACTATATATTCATAGGTATCAGGAAAATGGCAAATGAAATCTGAGGAGAGCAAAGGGTGCCAGTCTTCAGACAAGTACTAAACTCACCATGTCACACTATTGTCAAAAATGCTGTGTTGGATGCTTCAATGTCTAATTTTCCACTGTACTCGTGGAGTTAAATAGTGGGAGAGAATTTTTGTTCAGCTTGACTCTTTACAAATATATTAAGGAAAGAGTGAAACCTGAATATTAACTTTTTTGGTTTGTTTTGTATGAAATTAGTTAGCAGTGCAATGGAATAGGTTTGTCCTCATCCCTCACCCCACCCCCAAGTGTACTATAACAAGCAGAAAGGGAGTGTCCTTAAAAAATAGACAACATCATGACTTTATAGTACAAATTCTATATAAGTGTATTTTATAGTACCTTCTAAACATCTGTCAGGTTGTAAGTTTAAGCAGTAGATAGAGCTACAGCAGTCATATAATTTATTTCCTCCAACTTCTAATTAGATTTAGTTATTTCAGTGCATGCTGGAAAATTGGTTTATGGTTATATTAGCAATGAACTGCAAACTTAAAAATAATCCTAGTAAATTGCTCATTCTCATTGATGTCATGGAACACTCATTTATGTACATTATGAATAAAAGCAAAGCAAATATAAAACAAACAAAAAAAGATGTTTTAACACATTTTTCAGGAGAATTTAAAGGACATGTTACACTTCCATTTTAACTTATTTTTAATTGCCTCCTTCTCTAAAGGTGATGGATAGGGTAATTGCTGAAATTTACATGTTGATCTTCCTGATACACTATTACCTTGCCACTCAATGTTCTCCCACTGTTTTATAAAACTTTTATGTCCAGATTAAAGTGCCAAAAAATCATCTTGACAAAACTTTAGTGTACGTTAGAAAATGACAATCTTTTTTCAACAAGCTACAGTTGCAGCATAACTTTATAGAGGCTATATTGATATTAATATTAATTACTTAAAATCAATATCAATATTAATGTCAATATTTATATATATTTTTTTCTCATTATTTTCAAAGACAGATAAGCTACTCCAGTTTGGATAATTTAAGATGAAGCTCTGACCAGTCTGCTAGAAAAACCTGATGACTGAGAAGCAGAGGAGGAATTAGCCCCAGAATAAGATTATTTTTACATGGTTGGAAACCAGCCTTTTTGAATACCTCTTTGATATTCCATTACTCTAGCCATAAAATGTCATGCAAAGAAGGTGTAAACATTGGCTTAATGTAAATAAAAACTGGTCCATCTTAGTCTTCAATTAAAGCAAGATGATATTCTGTAAGAGTTCTCAGTTGCACAACAGTCAGTTGCATGATATCAGGAAAAAACTCCAAATTTAATAACTTCAGAATAAAATTCAGATGAAGCTAAGGACATCAAGAGAGACTAAAAGCACTATGATATAACATTGATTTGCATGAAATATCTGTGAAGCAGAAGAAAAAAAGGATGGACATTTTAGCAATACCACCCTTAATGGAATAAAATTGAATTGTATTGGGTTATTCCAAATAATGTTACATGTAGAGCCTGTCAAAAGATACTTATAGTTTTTAATAATCAGTAAATAAAGTAAAAATGTTCAAAATATTCTTTGACAAAACATAAAAACTATTGGATAAAATATGTGAGAACAACTTTAAAGAAAAAGTCAAATAGTGTTTAAATTTGTAAAAATATTTCAACCAACTCTACCCTATCAGTTTCCACAAAGAGTATGTGGTGACAAAGATTTATGCAGGGAGAAAGGAGGAAATCAAAAGCATGGGAGAATGGACAGAAAAATAGTAGAGCCTACATATTTATTGTTCTTAAATACTGAGACAGTGGGGGTAACCTCATTAACTGCTTTGAAATTTTCACTTAAAAGTAGGTTTCATCAGAACGTCAGTCAATGTGTACATGCTTGGACCTTCTTGGGCAGTGAGGTTCTAGAAGCTATACAATGTTTTGGAAAAAAAGAGAACAAAAATGAATAACAAGATGGAGACAAGTTAAGAAAAAGATATGCAGACAGAAATGAAAAATGATACAGGTCAGTAAAGAAACTATCTAGATATGCTGTTAAATAAATTAAATAAATTAAAGGGAAAGAACATATGAATTGCAGAAGGAGATTTGAGAAAAACAGAAATCAAGTTACATGAGAAACAATTTAAGATGTCTTTCCTCTTATTCCTGTGTTTCTAAAATATCACAAATTAAAGAACCTAGAGACAAATATTTTCTTTCCCTTGTTGGCTGCTGACCTTGATCTGTGGTGTGGCTGAATAACTTTGCTCTGCTCCTTAGAACTTGCCTGGCACCTTCTCTGAGCTGGGTAATTTTTCCCTTTGCTTTTGCTGATTGTACGTTATCTCAGATATTATCAATTGTTCTAAACTATCCTATCCAAATACAGCAAAGATGCAACACAGACAAATGATATGAATCTGCTGTTACTTACAACATGAAGTCCTGTTCCCAGGAAGGTTCACTTCCTCTTCTGTCTATTGTAGTGCTTTTCAAATTATGGACTTTCAAAACAACATAGGTATTGAATGCATCTGAAAAAGTAGTAACAAGAACATTTAGTTACATTCCTGTTTATTTATTTTTCTTATAGAAGACATTCATCTCCAAGGTTATAGAGGTTTAACTCTTACCCCATCAAACACATTCAAAGATGTCTCTCAAATATGTGGATTTGAACAAGGAAATCCTTATTAATTATGAGATTGTAACAGGAAAATCCCTGTACGTTACAGGTAGGAGAGACCATAATCCTACATGTGAACAAGTAATTTAGTATTTTATCAGCTTCCAGATATGGCTTCTCTGATTATTTATCCATTTCTCTGTTAGATTTTACATGAAACCATCATGCATACCCTCTCTGCAAATTTTCTTTGGCTTTCAAGTGATATGATAATGGGGAATAACTATTTAACTTATGTGAAATTAATGTGAGACCACAAACTTGTAGTAATGCAATTCCATCACATCTTTTGAGTGTGAATCTGGTTTTGTCTGTAGTTACAACTGCAAACTGGTCTTCAAGTGTTGTCCCCAACTAAACTCACCCTTGTAAAAATTATTGCAAATGCACTGAATTAATATTCTTATAATAGAACCTAAACAGCAGAAAGAATAGAACTGAAAATTTTTCAAACTACTTGAAAATATCACTGAAAAAAGCACGAGAATTACTCTGCCTTTTAGGGCCCATTTTAGTTTAACCCCAATAGGCAACTAGGCACAACATAGCTGCTCTCATCCACAACAGTGTGATGTGGAGGAAAAGCAGAAAGGTAAGTGACAAAACTCATTGACTTGAGATAAAGACATCTACAGGTCAAGCAAAAGCTTTGCAAACAAGCAAAGCAAAACAAGAAATTTGTTCACTACTTCCTATCTGTATGCTGATGTTCAGTCACTTCTAGGTAAGCAAGACTCATGGATAACAGTTTCTTGGGAAGACAAATGCTGTAACTCTGAGTGTCCACTCCCTTTCTCCTTCTTTACCCCAACCTTTATTGCTGAGCTGGATACACATGTACGTTACAGAACATCACTTTGGTCAGTTTGGGTCAGCTGTGTTGGTTGTGTCCCTCTCCACTTCTTGTGCACCTCCAGCCTCTTTGCTGTCAGGGCAGCAGAAGAAGCAGAAAAGTCCAAGTCTGTGTAAGCACTGTTCTGCAATGACTGAAATATATCTGTGTTATCACCACTATTCCCATCAAAAATCTAAGAATCAGACAAGCCTCTACAAAGAAAATTAACTCTATCCCAGCCAAAATCATGACAGGGCCTTACACAGGAATCTCGTGCAGCAAAGGGTGTATAATGTTGTCTTGACATAGCCATCCAGAAAAGCTTTCTAGCCTGTATTAACATCTGGCATTCTACGTAAGGATCAACACCAGCATACTTTTTTGTTTGTTTGTTTTGGAACTATTGTCAGAGATGTGCCCAAGAAACAAGCCATGTTTGAGCTGTCTATATTAACACAGATTAATCAACCACTCTAAGTAGAGGGGAAGCTGTCTACAACAGTCACTTGAATATATGGTATCAAATTACACAGCAACTACCAAAAAGCATGAAAATGAAGTTACCTCTGTACATCCTCTTTGTACACCTTATCAACCAGGAAAGATGATATTGTTTGACAAAACGATGTTATGTAAGAACTTCTTTTTTTAAATAAAAACAGTGACCAATGTTATTTTCTATAAGACACCAATCTCCTCAAATACATCTTTTTTCTTACTTAGAACAAAATATTGACAAAGTCAATATAGATTTAGAAGTCTGCTAGCTTATTTTTGAAAAATTGTGTTAATGTGTGATTCACAGTGTCCTAGTAATCTTCCTGTTTACTTGAGTCAAAAGGTGAAATTTTGTGTTTTATAGTTAGAAAATAAAGTCATTTCTGGTTTGGAGACTTACAGCTTAAGTTGTGAGAAATTTTCAGAAGAGATTTCCGTTATAATCACTTGTCTGAAAAATATCAACCTAAGGGGTTTAATTGCAACCATTTGGAGCACCTGCATCTATTTCTAAATGTAAATAAAAAACACAACAACCTCCCCCAAAATTAAAACTCACTGCTTTAAAGGAAAACAAATGATAAGATAGAACAATTAATTAAATTACTACTGAAAGCAGTAGTAAATCCCGATTACTTTCCGTCTTTCCCCAGGTCCATTTCTAGAATAAGAACTAAATAATTTTCAGTCTGTCTGCATTATCACTGTTTTCTCTTGCCTGGAGCTTTGTAATCTGCCTTTTAAAACTGCTGTTTCACCGGGAGTTCCTTGGCCTTTTTAGCTTTTCCCTGTATCTAGATGTTACCCTCCAGCACTTTACTATTAATTAACCTTCTTCTTCAGATTATTTGAGTTATATCAAGTAACAAAATGTAAAAGCTATCTTCCAAACCAGCAGATATATGTGAAAGCTATCTTCCAAACAAACAGATGTGTAACCTCCTGAAAGAGTAATTGTCAAAAGTGAATGTTACTCAGCTACTCTGGTAGTGGAAAGGAGACGTAGATTTTGTAAAAGGAAAAAAAAAAAAGTTTTGTTTCCACAAAGCCATTACTGCAACTCCCAATTCTTTGCCTGTCAAAAATGGGGGTGTCTAGTGCAATGCTGTGCAGGAAAAGGAAGAGCAGGTTGTACCTTTGCTCATATTTTTAGCTTTCAGTGCAAAACAGAGCACAGCAGCTTTATGGCAGTTTACACAGAGGAGCAAATCAGGAGAATCTAAGAGTTTTGAGAAACATGGGGCTATGTCAACACTATACTCAGTCACCATCTGTATAAATTTCTAACCCCCCAAAAAAGACCAATTATCAGAGAATACAGCATTCACACTATTTAACAAGTCTTCTACAGAATAAGGTAAAAGTTACTTAACTTGTACCAAACAATTCAGTTTGACAATCATCTTTTGTAGATTGTCACCTCTGAGCATAAATAAAATAAAAGATTTGCTGAACACCACAGAACAGTTTGATTATGTGAGGATTTAATGAAGTTTCTTCTGTCTGTACTTGATACACATACTTCAGAGCTTACTGTGAAGAACAGCTACTTCCAAGTTGAAAAATCAGGTTCCCAGAAAGCAGCTTAACCTGTGCTACTTCAGGTTATCTTTCTGTAATCCAGTTAACTTTGAACAACTTGCAGGCATCACTTAAACATATTAACCAGACAACTACTGGCAAATTGTTGCACTGATTAGGTTCTAGTTCTCAAGAGAAGCTGGTATAATGATTTACGAAGATCTTGAAGAATCTAAAAAAAAAAAATCTAGTTTACCTATATGTGAGAAATCTCTGGCTAAGTTTTATATACATACATACATATATATATATATATATGTATTTTTTTTCTTTTTTCTCTATTCCTTGCCTAAATCTTGGTCCTAGAGGCAGATTTATAGCATCCCGTGCAGCTTGATTTTGCTCGTGTTTATGGACTAGGGCCGATGTAACTTGCTATTCAGTTAGGTATGTCCTCCCACCTTCTTTTTCCTCACCGGGAAAATCCAGACACTCCTCCATCTAGTGAAGCTAAAACACTGCACTCTTTGTAATAAAAGTTTCTCTTGACCCATGAGATATTTAGGTCAAGTTATGTAAAATTGCTTTTTATTGGAAATATCTTTAACACTTGTTTGAGAGACAATAACAATTAGCAACAGAAAATAATAGACTGAGTCTAATCTGTTTTGTTAATTTGATCTTTAGAACACTTCCTCATTTGTTTGCTGAGGAACTCTTGATGGCATGTATATTAGTCATCCCAGGTTTAAATGATTTTTTAAGGTACCTGTACACACACATGAATTTTCAAGGAAAATAAAGTAAAGCAGAAATTAAAAGGGAAATCAGACTTACCAGCTGCTTTATCCAGCCTTCCTTTTTTCACTATAGAAAAAGGAAATAATTGTATTCATATCATACATTTACAATATTTATCAAAAATTTATTAAAAATCTAAGGGATTTCAGTGGTTTAAAAAAAATCGTAAGCAAAAGTGAAAGCATCACTTACAAATATAACGACCATTGTGATAATATAATTTCTTTGAATAAATTGGGAAAAATGTAGAAAGTTTTTACAGCTTACAGAAACTTAGTAAAAACTGGATACAATACAAATAGCAGAACAGAAACAAGGCAACTAGGGAGGATCACATACTAGCCATCACTTCATAATGCTAGTTCAAAATTCTTCTCAACAGAAATCGCAGAAGGCTCAGACTTCACATAATCTAATGTCTAGCATCCTATGTATATATATTTTTAAATGCATATATTGTATTTACTCTACCTATTAGAAAAGACATGCTGTAGTAAATACCTTACCAAGTTAACATTTCAAATCCTGACTTTTTACAGGTTTTAAATTCTACTCTGTGGTGTGACTTCCATTGCGGAAGAATACCCTGGAGCCAATAGGATTGTGATTCATATAGATTTTCCTAAGTATGATAACCTGGTCATTATTTTAGATGGCATATAACTGTTAAACATCATTAAATTTAAACTTCAAAACAAGATAATCTTTAACTTTTCCTGGCGTATCACTGCATATAAGACAGTTCAGTTCAATTTGAATGAAACAATGCAGTCCAACAAAAATTAGGACTGCTCTAAGAGTATATTTATGCAAATTATGTATTTCAGTGCTATACTTATAACCTAGCAAATGCCAATAAATAAGAAAAACAGCGAGTTCATAGCTTTACATGGCAAAGGTTCCTATAGCTTACCATTGTTTTCTGACTCCCTCCCCACTTGCCTATTGTCTACCCTCCTTTTCTTTATTCTTGCTTTCACTTGTCCCTAAACATTCCTCAGTATTCTGTGGAGTTGCAATACATTTGGATAATGTCTATCTGACAACTTGAGTAATTCCACTGTGTTTTATGTTCTGAGAAATCTTTAGTTTTCAAGGCAAACAGGGAGAGACCATCAAACTGTTGCTGAACGACAGGCAGACTGTGGCTCCAAATACTGCCACAGTTCAACTGCACTGCAAGAGTGCAGAATTTATACACTGTTTGTACTACACTTCCATTGAAAGAAGCAGTACAAGAAATACTCCCACTCACTTAAATCACCAATACATATTTGCAGTCTACGAAAGTGCTTCTAATAGTCACCCACTAAATGTCACATTATTAAAAGAGCCTGTATAAGAAAAGCCTACCTTTTATAGAGAGAAGTTCCATTCCAGTCGAAAGATGATTTTAAAGGAAAAATTATTTATTTTTTACTTACAAAAGGAAAAGAGAAAGTTCGGCTTGGTGGAGATTAAATCACTCTCTACCTCTTGTTTCTTCACTGCAGGCATGTTTCATTTTTCCTATGTGCTCCTCCCATGTTTTACATGGAGCAAAGCCAGCCAATTAAAGGACCAACTATGAAGAAAGACCAATGACAAATTCTTTCTGCTTCAATAAACACCCAGAGATGGAAAAAGAAAGGAGAAATATTCTAATTGTTTCCTCACCCTCATTTCCTCAGCTTCTATCTGCAGTATGCAGCTGTCTCTAGTCTAAACAACATTCCTGAATGCCATCTTCATCTGGCAAGAACAACCACTGCAGCTATTTTACTAGCAACATACTTTGTTATTTCTTAACCTTTCATTTTAATATTTTCAAAACACTAGAAGTGTACAGAAGTTTTGATCTTTTACACATGGGTTCCCACAGTCAGAACTTTTATTTTACTGTATTAACTATAGCTAAGCGTAAGAAGGCTTAACTTTCTAAAATAAATACCAATATTACAGACCAAAACAAGTTGCATTTTAATATACTACAAAAACTTCTAACTTTGTTGGTCAACTTTATTTTTCACATGATCTTGCACCTAGGGCACAACAACCCCAAGCAGAGCTACAGGCTAGGAGATGAGTGGTTGGAAAGCTGCCTGGCAGAGAAGGACCTGGGAGTGATGGTTGATAGTCGGCTGAAGATGAGCCAGCAGTGTGCTCAGGTGGCCAAGAAGGCCAACAGCATCCTGGCTTGTATAAGAAGCAGTGTGGCCAGCAAGGCTAGGGAAAAGATTGTCCCCCTGTACTTGGCTCTGGTGAGGCCGCACCTTGAGTACTGTGTTCAGTTTTGGGCCCCTCGCTACAAGGACACGGAAGTGCTTGAGAGAGTCCAGAGAAGGGCAACGAATCTGGTGAGGGTTCTGGAGAACAAGTCCTACGAGGAGCGGCTGAGGGAGCTGGAATTGTTCAGCCTGAAGAAGAGGAGGCTCAGGGGTGACCTTATCGCTCTCTACAGATACCTTAAAGGAGGCTGTAGTGAGGTGGGGGTTGGTCTGTTCTCCCACGTGCCTGGTGACAGGACGAGGGGGAATGGGCTTAAGTTGTACCAGGGGAGTTTTAGGTTGGATATTAGGAAGAATTTCTTTACTGAAAGGGCTGTTAGACATTGGAACAGGCTGCCCAGGGAAGTGGTTGAGTCACCATCCCTGGAGATCTTTAAAAGATGTTTAGATGCTGAACTGAGTGATATGGTTTAGTGGAGGACTTGTTAGTGTTAGGTCAGAGGTTAGACTAGATGATCTTGGAGGTCTCTCTTCCACCCTAGATGATTCTGTGATACTCTTGCAATGTTAAAGTATTTTTCAACTATACTCAAAACACTGAAATCACTAAGAACTGTGACATTTATGACTACTTGTTCAGATTAGTTGGGTTATTTTTTTGTGTGTGTATAAGTATATATTTCCCACAGACAATTAACATCTTAAACTTTTCGGTCTCCATCATATTAAAATTTAGCTTTTGATCTTAGGTTTTAAATTAAACAGAAGGAGTGTCCTCAGAACTGAGGAGGGAGGCATAGACCTTTTGACTTCAGTTTCTGTTGAGATGCTGTCTGAATTTCAGTGAAAGGTGAGGACAGTTCAAAAAGAGGTTAATGCTGAGAATGTTTAATATGGAAAAGAGAAAAAAGCAGGTTGGGGGTGGGGGTGAGAGGTAGAATTTATTAGTATTTTTAAAGATCTGATGGGAGGTGTAAACCAGAATGACTCCTCTTTTTATTGCCTAGTAACAGGACAAGAGTCTGTAGCCACAAGTTGAAATTCGATATATCATATAAATATTAAAAAAATAAATAAAAATCATGAGAGCAGTTTAACGCTGAAATATAGGCTGGCCAGAAAGAACGTAGAGTTTCCACCTTTAGAGATACTCAAAACCTGTGTACAATCCCTGATCCTGTTGAAACAGGAAAGTTAAAGTAAACTATTTCAACAGCTTTCTTCCAACTTCAACAATTCTCTGATACAGTGGTCTAAACTTTTGTTTAGAATGACAAAATTCAGTGCAGAATTGTATGTAATCTGCTATCACACTGCAGGATGTGCATAGTCTTTTGGGAGGGTAGGGTTGTGTACCACAGAAGTGTCAAGTATTTGTTTTAGGATCATGCAACTATGTGATAATGTAAAGTTAATTACTTTTCAATTTTGCTTTTTAGAATGATATGCCTGCACTTCTCCTCTGAATTCTATTTACTCTGAAGAAGTCTCCCAGAACTAGATTTCCACCTTACGCAAACAATGGAGTTTCACTGAACTTAACAGAGCTAGTCTGGTATTAACTGGCTGAAAATCTAATCCTGAGCTTGTATTTGGGTCAAAATTCAGAAATGTTTACCTCAGAACAGAGGTGTGATCACTGCTCCCAAGGTTCAGTACAGAGTCCACAATAAGTCTTCACACAAGTCAAAGTCACACAATGTCATCTTTGTATCCTGAATCTGTGCAAACTCGCCTCCTCTTCCCTTCACTCACTTAGCTATCACAGCCCTTAGTGTGGCATACTGTGACTCTCCTATTCTCAGATGTGGTCTCTCTGCAGCACCCTCAAACATACTTTTCCAAGCGAAACTTGTTTTTGTTTTTTTGCACAACTGCATTTGGCATTTGATGACCCACTCACTCATTCTTATATTATGAGTGAAGTGATCATACAGTTTTCTTACAGCTGTGCTAGTCATTTTTATTCCTGTTTGAAGACCAAGATGATGCTTACAAAAATAAGAAGATAATCACAGAATCACAGAATTTTCTAGGTTGGAAGAGACCTCAAGATCGAGTCCAACCTCTAACCTAACACTAACAGTCCCCACTAAACCATGGTTTGCATATTCATTTTTTAAATATGTTCTCCCAAGTTTTTCTTTCTACGAAGCACAAAAATAAGCATATAATTTCAAACACACAAACCCCACAAAGGACCATCTCAAGCTAGTCTACATTTCCAGCTGGGAAATGATCACTGTGAATTGAGAACAGCGTATGTGCAAGTGCTTTCTCACTTGGAAAAAATCATTACATTTAACATCAACAACAAAGCACTGAGCTGGAATAAGCTGTTAGGACAGTGGCTAAAGAGATAAGAATAGAAGATGCAGTACAAGAAGCATGTTTCACTAACTAATATTTTCAGTAACTCCAAGTAAATACCTTATTAGCCATGCCTTCCCCAATGTTTTCCTCCTCCATTTTATCATTTCTTATTTAATGCCTGATATTTTACTTCAGTACTGTAAGTTGACTTCAGTTAAAAAGTCCCAATATTGCAGATCCATATGAAGAATCAAGAATTCAGGAAGACATTAAAGGAATGAACAGAATTAGTTGTCTTGTATTTCTAACCGAAAAGTATAAAAGCTGTCTGTATTTCCACCCCATTTCAATAGAAGAGAATAATAAGGTACAGTGCTTTTGTTAAAGATGTGTCACTTGATACTTTACATTGTTGAGTGATCTTCTTCTGAAAGATGTATGTAATTGTTTTGTTTTTAAAGGTGTTATATTTCCTTGTTTGTAATTACATAACATTAGCAAACTGAAACCTTGCAGCATCAAAAGTAAAGAGATTTCAGTCTGATGATTTACCTACTTGGCATCAAAACTACACATTGTTCTTCGCAGGAAGTTCTTCCTCTACAGGATATTTGTAATTCAACAAATATGGTCATGAACACATGGTTTCTAATATAATATGTTGCAGAGAGAAAAATGAACAAAGCACATTTGAATACTGATTGCGAAAACATATGAAAAATAACCTCTAAGTTCTCATAGAAGAATGAAAACAGATTATTATGACTAAGAATTCTTAGTTATAAGAAAGAATATTAAAAAAAATAAAGAGTTCAAAGAAGAATTTTTAGCCAAATTTCAGTTGTTACTAGAAGTATGGAGCGTAGAAGTTTCCTTGCATAATTTACATTTCTATCTGAATATTATGAAGCAACCTTTTATTCTGACCTGGGTATATATTTATAAAGAACCTTTGTCTTTGGAACTCCAGCATTTATTCTTTCTATTGAAATTCCCCCCTTGAGAAGAGGGGGAATCTGCTCCTTTGCAAATTAATGTGATGACTGAATTTTCCAGCTTATTAACTTTGATCAGTATCTCCTTAGTATCTCACTAGCATATGAAGCAATATGCCAATCACCTCAAAAGATGAGGAGATAAACTGGGGTTTTGGCCTTTCCTTTGAAATCAAGTATAGACTTAAAATAAAAACTAGCATGAGGAGATTTTTGTCTATTATGGGAAAATTACGCATTCTTCACATCAAATTCAAAAGACATTCTCTTTATTGTGATCACAAAACTAAGCTGAAAACAATGAGGAATTCAACCAAGAGTCAGAAAAATCAGGTTTTCCAGATTTTTTTTCTACCTTTCAGAAACAGATTCTACATTCCCAGATAATTACTAATAATTTTTCAGGAGATGCCATAAGTGATAAAATGTAGAAATAAGGAACTTTAACAAAATATGCTATCAAGAAATGTATCAAAACAACAGGATAAGCAGAAAACCAGGCAGCTAATTTTTGAGTCTGAGAAACTATGAAGCAATATTGAAGACAGGAACTACAAATTAGACCAGTTTGTTCCCTGACTCCTGAAGATAGGCACAAATATGGTTAGGGATAACTGGTGATGTGTTCTGGGCTTTACAAGAATCATCTTGATAGTGATGCATTCTATTTACCCTTTTCTGAATGGAAACAAAGAAATGGTTCTCCTTACAAATATTTCATGTTGTGAACCAAGTATATGGATACAAATTTCACTGAAATATCTATTCACTAGTTTTGGAGATTAATAACAAGAAGTCAAACCACAGTAATAAAAATGTCCTAAAGTTGTAACACATGCAAAAGATGTCTTAAATTTGTATTCAATATGTCATATGCTTTGTAGTCACAGGAGCTAGTAGGTTAGTAGTAGTTTTATCTGGCAGGTTTTTCCTCTCATTCTATTGCTGCAAAGCGGTATTTCAAGTAGAATTAAGGTAGATGCCCATAGATTTCTGAGTTTATGAATAACTGAACGCCTAAAGATAATGATAAAATTTTGTTGTTTTTAATTTAGGAAAAAGCTTTATAAGAAATGGATGAGTAAACCCAGGTAAAACATACAGATTTATATACAAATTTTGCTTGTTAATCTACATCTTTCCTTCCTTAACTACCATTCCATTAATATTAAAAACTATCAATCACCTATTTATGAAACTACATCTGGAATTAACATATGTACAGTGCTTTGGGATCTTCTCGTGAAGAATGCTACTAAAACAAACATTTTATTTTGCATAAATAAACACTGAATACATACAAATCAAGCCTCGCACCACTATACTGAGAAAAGGATCACATACTTCTGATTACATTCCCTAAGTTTAGGTACTATTCTGACCTATGAACTCTGCCTCATCATTCGGGCAACTGAGACCATATGCCTTTGTATAGGTGGATCAGAAAAGGCTATGTTAATACAAAGAAACAAATCTCTTAACAAAAGCCCAACTTATTTAGTATTCATCATCTATTTTTTTAGTTAACCATGATTATCTATAGTTTTTTGTTTTGTTGTTAGTAGCTCTGCTCCTTAGTGTGATTTGTATAGAATTGCTTGCTCCTAATTCAAATTCAACTGTGCTCATAATTAAGGAGGAATAAAGGTTTCCAAATAACCTTTGCTCACCAGCAGCCAAACTCTTCTGCTCAGTCAGTGATTGTTAAAAATACAGGTCTGTTTCCTAGGAAAGAAAATGTTTTCCAGTCTCTTGCATCTCTGTTCCACACATTCACATGCACACATGCTTTCTACCTTCATGACTACTTTGATTTTAGAGACACCTAGTGGAAATTCCAATTTGTTCTGGAGGACAGCAATGCCTTCTCATTCCCAAGTGATTTTTGGTTGTATTCAGACTTACTTACCTCTTTAAACACAGTAAATCTTTGTCTTGTCACACGTGCACAAAAAAAAAGATAAAATACATTGCAGTATTTCATACTACATGTGAAAAGTTTGGGATGGAAAAAAATGTCATTCTTTTAAGTACACATCCAAAGAAAAGAGTAAACATATCTAGTTTTTAAATTTTGTTTTCATGACTATAAAAATAGTACCTTGTTTTTATAAAATTTCTTTCTTCGGGATGTTGAATATTACTCATCTTATTCACCATATTTGGTAATTTTGCCTCTGTATCTCTTCCTAATTATAGATCTGAAATGGGTGCTTATTTTTTCTCCATTGTTTCTATACATAAAAGCATCCTGATGAATTTGAGATTCAGTGGAGTGTTTGGACCTAGCTAGCTTTCTTTTTGTCAATGGAATTATTCTATATGTAAAAAGGTACACCCTTAAGAGAGGAGGAAAAAAAGGTTTCTAAGCAAACAGATAAGAATAAGAGCCTTCATCTTACTATCACTATCCTGTGATTTAGCAGAATGTTTTCTAACCCAGTCAACCTTGGAGCCTAAAATCCAATATCAGGAGCCTAAAATCAGTTGCATTTCATATGCATGCTATTAAGCATGGAAAATTTTTCAAAGCATTGGTACATTCAATGGCTGCATTTAATCTGTATGGGCTCTTGACTTCTCTTTAAAGCTGTAATCTTCTTTTCAACTAGATTTAAAATATTAGTATTAAAAGAAAAGCAGTGGAACTATTGATAAGTATTTATATCCTGTGTCTGTTTGGAAATATAGCCATATCTTATGTTCATAAATGTTCCCTCTAAAATCAGTATTTCTAAATATCTGTAATAGCTCAGCATTTCCAGACTTTTCTTTTAAAATCACTTTATGCCCTGAAGTCACATTAAACACAAATTTACCTGAAACCAAGATATTTCCTGTCACACTTCTGTAGAAAGACAGTGCAAATTATTATTTTTTTTTTTTTCTCATGGTTTCTCACATCCCAGGAAAGTGAGAAACTCCTAGAAACAAATACAGCTTTCATTATTGCCCACATTATAAGACCTTACAGGAGCAAGACTACAGGAAAACATATGGTTATATTGTTTATTTAAAGGAATTTTAAAATTGGGAAAAATTGCTTCAAAATTTTCATATTGTTTACCATGATAGAAATAAGTATTCCACATTTTTCCTCAGAAACAACAACGAAACTCACAAAAACTAAATCCATTTTGTACAGATAATCTTACAAGGCAAAGCATAAAGATAATTATGGCAAGTGTTTTTTTTTTTTTTTTAATAGTTATGATATGGAAAAAATAGTAAGAAAGGTGCTTCTACAAGCTTGATCTAGTTCAACATCTATTCCACAATAACAAACCCCATTTCCACATTCTCAGGAAAATTAGGCAATTAATGTCTTTTTTCTCCATGCTTTCCTCTGGCTCCCTCTAGCGTCTCAAAGTGTATATTACATCTAATGCTCACTAAGTAAGACTTACTCCTTATATTTTCAAATTAATGATATTGTGATGCTGCCTTATTGTCGGACCTAGAAATTATAGCATTTCATCTGAAAGAAATCCGTACAGTTTGCAAATCCAGTAAGACAGAGATGACAAGAGGTTGAATTTTGCCATGCTTTAATTCCAGAATATAACAAGTAGAGACTTGTATCATCTATTTAACCTATAGCAATTGGTGAAATTGTATTTTTTTTTTCCCCATCATAAAAGAGTCAATTTAATCAACAGCATCCTTCAGTCTCCAGGAGTACATCCACTGGTGAACATACCCATAGCTTATCTTTGCAAAACAATAGCTCAATTGACAACAAATGTAACATTTTTCATCAATATTTCAACACAGCATACATAAGACAATAAATTCTCACTACTTGACAATTCTTCCCTAATGTAATCTAAGCTAATGCTGTTTCATATTTCAGTACACAACATCTGTCAATGTTGTTAAACACTAATTGCACATACTCATCTCAAAAATATCCCTTGATTGCTAATTGGGAACAGATGAATACTTAAGTTCATGGAAGTTACTTTTCTGCTCATTCAAGTAAAGGGGAAAGTACTTTGAGGGAGATGGAGATAGAAGAAATGGAGAAATTAGTTACTGGATTCTAATAATGTAAATAAAGACTGAAATTATTATATGGTCTGAAAAGTTAATAAATTAGTGAACTGGCATTTTTAATGAAAAATATATAAGAAATGGGTCTAGTTTGTTAAAAAAACATTTCTGAAGTTCTTTCATAGTTTTTTTTTTTTTTTTTTTTTTAAGTGCATTTCATCAACAAATTTCAATTTTTATCATAACGAAAGCAAGACTTATTTTTAGCAATTTACATTTGGGGAAAATAAGAGACTAACACAGAAGTTAGCTACATAATGTCTCTGCATAGACCAGTGCCCAAGTCTGCAGTGGAACACGACATTTCTGGAGCTAGCACTCAGCTATCTCCCCAAGCCAGAATAACCTATCTTCAACAAAACAATCAGAAAAACTCACACATACAAACCGAAAAACCTCCTGTAATAAATAACTGTGAAATGGAGTAGTTTTCCTGACAGACTGAAAGTTAGGAAAAGAGCTGGAATAAAATGCAAGTATCCTATAACAACACGTATTCCTCAATTATCATGTTTACAGCTAGCAACCAATGTTCACGTTTGGGGGAAAAAAAAAAAAAGATCTAATTTTCTTCAGAAGAGATTCTTTCTAAGCCTACGGTATTCAATACCTACACTCTTCTCCTTTGCACACTTTTCCACCTGTGAATTGCTCTTGCCTTCCTTGTGGAGAACCAACAGCCCACATAAGCCAATATCCTTTCCTCCAGCAAATGGTGATCTCTTGAAATCCTCAACTTCAAACTACATTATCTTAAAAATGTTATGAAAGCTAAGAATAAGTTGCATGATTTATACAACTAAATCGTTGTTTTTAAAGGAATAGTGATTGCTGTGCACACACATATATAATACACACAGATTTCAGAATCAATATTTTTACCATGAAACTGTAAGTGTATTTAAACGATGATAAATATGGGTATTACTTTTATAGCATTTTTTTTTCTACTGAAATAACAAATATGATGTTGAAACACCCATGACCCTCTTGAGCATGAAATATAATTAAATATAATTAAGGTGTTTGTGTCAAATAGTGCTAAAATGTACATAGCAGTTTTTCTTATGGGAGCTTCCAGCTATCAATGATTAAGAAGTCTGTCAAAAATCATTTATTTAAGTTCACAAGCAGAATTTGCAGTCCCAAGAAGTTCCAAGGAGCATAGGCAATATTTGGTTTATCTATTGGTATTACTTGGTCTCATACAGTTATTTCACTTTCTTCATAAGCATCTTCTGACTACAAAAACTTGCTGACATGCCAGTTAATGCCACTGGCTTTAGAGGGTAAGAGTTCTTTAAAAATAAATAAATAAATAGACTGCTATTAGGGCATTTTGATTTCAGTGTGACTACTACAGAAATCACCAGAAGCAAGCCCAGAAAGGAGGTGCCTTTGTAAGCTTTCACCTAAGATACTCCATGCCCGTGTCTGCCACTTGTAGAAATACAACCTAACCAGACATCAGCCTTTCCACTGGAGGCCTATTTTCAGGGTTTACAATTTGCCTACATAAAATCATTTATGAAGTAAAGCAGTATAAGAAGTTTAATTTCTTAAGACTTTAATGTTATAAGATTAAAAAAAATAATAATCTGAATGTTGAACTGCAGAGCCACTAAGAGGATAGAAGTTTGAGAGAAATGTGTTTCAAAGTTTCATAAGCTTTATGAGCTTCTTTTCCTTGTGTTTACTTACCCTTACAATGTAGCCAATAGACAAAGACTATAATTACATATAATTTATTAAAACATTGTTTTTTTTTATCTTAAAGCAGGTACCCCAGGGAAGCATTCTTAGTATAAGCATGAATTTGATATTACCAAAACAGAGACACAGCACAAGTAAGCCACCATACTAGTTACTGTATTAAAATAGGAAGTTAGCTCTTACCTTAAAACAGAAGAAGTATAGGCATTAAAGATATACATAAACTTTTTTGCACCCTACTCCCTCCCTGCGCATTTCAATATCATTTCAGCAAATATTAAGAAAATTCAGGAAGTTTTGTGCTTAGCAACATAAACTTCTAAATAATGATAACTCTCATTATTCTGTTAGCTCAGCTGTAATTAAGTCTTTCAGCAGAAAAGATAAACTCACAGTTGTATATTGCAGCTAGTCCACATTGGCTCCTCACAGAACATCTCACAGGCTATAGTTGCTTTATATCTGATACTTGAACAAGAAAAATGCAGCCTTGTGAACCAAAGGAAACCTAATTTCTTTATTCACTTCTTTTCTCCTGCTCACAACTTATTTAGTATAAGTTAACTAAGTTACTATTTTCAAGCATAAATATTTGAAGCACAGAAGTTTACATCCCTAATGATTGATACCCCCTTCACACCATGAAGAGCCTAACTCTGCAGCTAACTGCCCTCTCATACTGAACCCCCACAGCAGCTGCAGATTCCTCCACCTGTCAGAAATTAAGTTTACCCTAGAAGCACCTGTCTGAAGGCTTGCATCGCGGGAGAGCTACCCACACCTACAGCCACACCTTCAATCAGCCGCTGCAAATAGAAGTGCTCTTTATGCCATGCTTGAAGCAGGACAGATGGTTGAAAAACTACCTGTACCTCATCATCGTTAAGGAATAACTTCTGAAGGGCGGGTTTGTACATCTCAGACTCTCCCTAGGTGGGGTACAGTCTGGCCCTGCCTCTAACAACGCCTATAGACCTGTGAGGGGGCTGGCAGGGTAGCTGTAGCCCAAGTTTACCTTTTTTTTTTTTTTTCCTCTAGTCTCTATTTCTTATCATTTCGTCCATCCCCTCACCCCCACTCAGAAAATAAATAAATAAATAAATAAATAGAACTGTTAAGGCAGAAAACTACCGTTTAAGCTCTTCACCTCAGCGAGAACCACTGGGCTGTGACAGGGCGGTGCGAGCCGCCCCTGCTCCATCCACCGTCCCGCGCCCAGGGCGGGTGCAGAGCCGGGTGCAGCCTCCCCTGAGCGGGATAAAACCGGCGCCCGCTCCCTTCCTCCCTATCCCCTCCGCGTTCTCGCTGCTGCCGATCGGTCCTGCCCTCGCTCGTGGTGCCTGGGAGCCGCTGGAGGTAAGGGACTGTGCTCGCTCGGCTCTTGCGGTGCGCCCTTCGGGCACCCCCACCGCTCCGTGGGGGTCGGAGCTTCGCGTCCTGCCGCTGGTGCCCTGAGCTGGAGCGGTGGCGGCCATGAGGGTGCCTCGGGGGGGCTGGGGCCGGTGCAGGTGCAGTGCTTGGTCAGGATCCTGGGTCCAGCTTTGTCCGAGCTCCTGGGAGTTTTGTTTGAGTAGAGCAGACTTTTTTTCAACTGTTTCTGGTCCATCTGTATGTCACTTACAATACCTGTAAAGCTGTATTATATCGGAGCTTTGGTACTTGGTGTTAGCTGTCCCATGTGAGTGTTCCCAGTCCCTGAAAATCAGGAGACTTATGCATACCTTCCCTTGGCTGTGGGAGCGTGTGCTTCTTCCTTGGTCTTCCTGGAGAAAAGCAGTGATGGGAGGACACAGCAGGACAGGAAATAGTAGGCCATGGGAATGGCAGAATGCTTTTGCGCTGTTGTAGCGATGCCCTGTTGGGTAGGCACAAAGTATAGGGCATTGCAATGCCATTGCTCTCATGTTTCTGTTGTTACTTTTCTAGTAATTGCTAGGATTATTATAGCAGTGTTTTCTTAATAGATCAGGGAATTTTAACACATTGATGCCTTTGGTAAAGAACTATGATCCTTTAGGAATGCTCATTACAGAAACAGCTGTTGTTGTGAGCTAGTTCTGCTCATAAGGCTGGGGTTGGTTGGCAGGCCTGATCTCACAACAAGAGTGGAATTCTCATTACATGTTCTTGGTGTTAAAGTTAGAACTTTACTGTAACAAGAAGTGCAATCCATGCATTGCAATGCATTGAATCAGTTCTGGACTTTGATTTTGCTTCATAATAAACAGTGTCTTTGTACTTAAGCTTATTTGGCTGTGTAAATATTATAAATCATTTAGACTTGTTTACACTAAACAGTTGCATGCCCCATAGCACAGAACACTGCATAGAGGCCTGTTTGGTCATAAAGAGTATTCAAAGAGTAGGATGGAAAAATAAGAAGTTCTTGAATTGTCATAGGTTAGAAGTCTTCATTATGATGCAACTGATTACAATGCTAATTAGTGATTTTTACATCACTATATAAAAGCCAAAGGCTGGTGAAATGTTTTAATTGTTTTATTTCCAGCATCTGATTCCAAGTTTGTTTGTTATTTCAACATTCTGGAGTACAGTGTAGCTGAACCAAAAACACCACCCCTTTGTTGAACAGATTTATCTTCAGTGACTTCAAGGTCACTTAAGGAAGACAAACTGAGTGACCAAAGCTTTGATGAATGTTCACTGACTTTGGGTTTGAGAGTTTTTCAGATTTAAAGTATCTTGACCTTGCCAGATTTTCTTTTCTGTTAAAGTACTGTAAAGAAAAAAGAATTCTGTAGGCTTAGTTATGGCTAGTTTGTTACAGAATCTGTGGTATGTCATAAAAGTCAAAGTACATCAAACCTATTGCAGATTATATATGACTTTGCTTACATCTATGTGAATTCTTGACACAGTTTGTTATTCTCTGTTCTCCAAGGCATATAGGCCATAAACTTGGGGTTGGAGCTACATTAGCAGATCCTGTGATGCTTGTGGGAATCACTAGTTCCTTAAAGAGCATAAAAGACTTTCTTCAAAAGAACTTAATAGGGAAGTCTAAGAAGCTGTCTCCTTGCTGGCACAAGGAAGCAGCACTTTTTCCATATGGAAAACTTACTTTTTAATAAAGGTAGGTATAGTTTAGAGTATAGAAAAGCTAAGGTTAAAATTAGGTGCAACTTCGTAGAAATCTGAGTTTAATATCTGCAGATACTGGTGTCCCACTTCTGTTATATATACTTTCTTGTAAGAACTGGAGGAGTGAACTTCTCATAAAACCTCCCTGATTAAATACCCACATAAGTAACGCTTTTCGCCATTTAAATACATGTATGAGTAACTCCACTGAAGATGAATTAACTGATGCTATTTGTATGCTTAAGGAAGTTCTACCTTAATTCAGGTAGGACTAAGATGCTTAAACATCTAATTTTCTATAGATAATTAGTCTTGTATTTGATAGGACATTCAGACAATAAAAAGAAATGTGGTTTTAAATGACACCTGGTTCCAAACACTCATATAATGTACTCTTTTTTCCCCCAAATAAACTGCATGTACACAGGATCTCTTAATATGTGGTTTAAAAACAAGTTTCTTAGCTCACGTGCATTAATTGTTGTCAAACAATGTTTACACAGCTACTAGATCCTTGATTTTGTGTTGAAGCATTTACTGAAACATTTACTGTTTAATGACAGTAAAAGGAAGTGTTTTTTTATATTTTTCCATGTATTTTGATTTTTTTTCACTTGGCCAAAGAGCATCTCGTGACACTTGTCTAGCAAACTTTAAATAATAGGCTATGGGGTAATGCAGTAACTTCAAGGAGGTGTAGGTTATTCTATTGTACCTTATTACGGTGTGTAGAGTACAAGGGTTCTGAGTTGCTTATGTTTTCACTGCCCCCGTTTTCCAGTTTAGGAGCAACATAAACTATTTTAATTAATATTGTGTCACCAAAAGGTTTTGAAATGGCCAATTGAATTCTGCCAAGATAGAGTCTTTTGATGAAAACATATCTTTATTGATTGTAGAAGAAGAAAATCATTCTTAAAATGAAATCCAGAGAAAAATCATATCCCTCAGAGAAAATTTCTGAGTGGCAGGCTGAGATTAACATCATAAAATTGAATTTGTGCTGCAAACCTTTGATGTAATCAGCAGCTGGGAGATGGTGTTGCCCTTACTGTGCTCCTTCTGATTGTGGTAAATTATTGTGTGGAATGAAATAAGTGTTTCTTGTGTCACTCGTTCAAGAAATACAAACGAACTATTACTAGGTGGTTCTTGCTAGTTAAAATGGTCTGTATTGATTCCTGGTCCTGGTATCTTGCTCTCTTGGACTGTAAAGCGGCACATTCACACTGCAGGGGAGGTCTGCTGGTCACTCAGCAGTGACTCTGGCCGACTAGAGTGTAGTTCTGCCAGGTCTCCAAGCAAGTCCTGTTAAATCTTAAACTGAAAGTTAGTGGCAGGCTGGCAGGACCTCCAGGATGAATGTGGGGGGATGAAACCACCAAAACAAAGTAGAGAGAGAAGTGTGGAATAATGCAAGTTCTGGCAGAATACATTAGAACAAAGTAGTGGGAAATAGAGATGTCGATGACTGAAGTATTTTAATTGTAGCCCAACGTCTGATTAGAGGTATTAATTACTTGAAGTATAAAATCATTTTTTTCTGTTGAATGTACATCTTAAAGGAGACAGTTATATCTATTGTGTAATGTGCTGAATACTAATTGGTTTGAAGTTGTCGCTATTAACTACTTCAAACTTATTTCTTATCTTTGTCCTGTTGTTTAGTGTTATTTCTTTGGTTATCATTCCATTTCAATTTACCTAACCTCATGTCCTACCACTATCCTCTCTGCTTTCTTCCCTGCAGCCTCTACCTCTCTGTTTTATTCCTGTTTCTCACTTAAGCTTTCTCATATTTCATTTCTTTTCTAACTTATTCCATTGCATGCACCCTGCTGTTTCACAAACTGCAAAATATTGTTGAGCTGTATTTTCAGATTCATGGATATAAGATTCTGAATAACAGCTTATGTAAATAGCAAAGTTGGGACCAGCAGCATGGGCATTGTGGTGTATCAGCAAGCTTAAAAAGGCAGCATTATGTTACTTCTGCACCTTTAAAAGTTTTTAGCTCTAAATGCAATGTATTTTAATTGTGGCTATTAGAGGGACTTGTTCTATATTGTGGACAGTGAGTGTAATCTTTTAGTTCTGGAACAAATATCTTTGCTGATTTCTGGAGATAACACATCATTCTTAAGGAGAGTGCAGTATTTACAGGTTAAAGTAAATTCTGAGAAATTTGTGATAGCTTTGACTTGCATTCTGCTTTGTTACATTTAAGTAAAATATTTGTTTCACTAACTACAAAAATGTTGATAGAATGTCAGATACAGAATAGAGAGGAATAGGAGAATGAGCTGGGTTAGGAACACACAAACCTTAGGAATTTGTTATCAAAACCTACCAGGCTCTGCTTAAAACATTTCCTAACACTTCACCACAATGATCAAGCTAAAGAGGGTAAAATAGCTGACATGCTGTTTCATGTGGCCATCAAGGATATTGCTGTTTGGGCAAATAGCATTTTGATAGATGCATGTTGCTTCTATAAAATTTTTCAATAGCTACTTTTAATCAGTTTGGCCAACTTAACCTTCTCTAAATATTTGAATTTTGAATACAATATAAACAGTAAACTGCTCATCTCTTAATACTTTCAGGTCTGTAAATGGGTTTCCACCCTCCTCTTCCCCCCCCCCCCCCAGTTGTTGAGCATTTACCTGGATTTTGAAACAACTGACTTTGTATTCTACAGGCTACACAGAAAACAAAATAAGTAACAATACAAAGCCAGAAAAGACTTTCTGATGGGATGACTGTCATCTGTAGAGTGATTTTTTCTTTTTTTTTTTTTTTTTTTTTTTTGTCAGGGAAGGTATACAAAGTCCATCCTTCCCTACATAAGCTATAAATAACTATTCAGTACCTCTCATTATGGGATGTTTTGTGAAGGAGGCTTCTGTCAAAACTCATGTTTTATTACATTAACTGTTTAAGATTATATCTAAGGCAAGTTCACCTCCTAGTTCTAAGGACCTTGACACATTAGAACTGAAGAATTCTGAAGTTTGCTTTGAAAATTCAGGATGTCTTCTTGTATGAAGAAGTGATTCCTATAACTGTAGTTAATAGTTTAATATTGTTCCATGTATCTCATACAGAAGAGTTTCCTTTATGCTTTTGAGTAAGCTCTACCTATAAACATAAAGCCAAATAGAGAATGTAAGCCATAGACTTCAGTGGGAGCAAAACACAACCCACATCTTTCACTTCAAATGGCTGTAAATATATGCTTAGAAATGTGTCCAAAAGCATACCTCCTCCTCTTTGCAGCCTTAAAGTTTTTGATTAGACTTCTACAGAAGCTGCAATGTATTTAGAACTATAGTTGTATTTAGCTATTCAAATGGAAGATGTACAAATGAAAAAGATGTACTGTACAATGATCCAAAGTAGTTAAAATAGCACACCTGAGGTCCTTCAAGCTGTGCAGATTGGCATAATTTTCCAAGAGGCTTGTGCTGTGATTCCGGTGTGAAATGTTCACAGAACTAGAGACTGCAGGGTGGAGATATGACAAGTTAGAGGTGGAATGAACTGGAATGGTTTTAACTAAGAACAAGAATATTATTTTGACAGTCATGAGGGAGTACTTCTTGGCAGTGAAGTGAGGGCAGGACAAACAGAAGCGTATTAGGTTACAAGCGGGGAGAAATAGGGAGCTGGACTGAGGAAGCTGATTTAAAGTTGGATTACAAGCTAATACAACAAATCAGATGTGCTTGAGTGGGCAGAGCTGGAAGAATTTAGCATGTGTTGATAAGCTTACATGCAGGCGAGATATGCCTTTGGCAATATTTGACTTTGTGGAAACAGATTTTACCTTTCTAAAGGAATAGTCTGATTTATATGAACTCTTTTTGCTCTAGGTGTTATCACCTTCAATAAATAGTTTTGATAAAGCTAATAGACAAAGAGTGAGTGTATGTGCATGTAAGTATACAATATTTCTAGGGTCATGGTATTCTTTGAATAAAAACCTTTATGCAAAGTACTTCTATCTTGTGCATTTAAATATCTTGATCTAAAAAAAATTAAGCAAGGGGGAGTAGTTAGGGACAGTTATATTAACACAAATTAATATAATCTGTTTTCTATTTTTCTCAATCTTCAGCCACAAAGGCTGAATATAAAAAGGTCAAAAGGTTCTTGTAAACCTTCATTTATATAAAAATGAATTTAGAATGATTTGTCCTTAATGTGGTCTAAAACAAATGTGTACAAATAGAGTTTGTATATTAGCAAATTCCAGTAATTTGTTTTAATTTGTGTTGAGTTCTCTTATGCATCTCTTACTCAGCAGTGGGTCTTCAACTAAGAATATTTGTCTTGATTCTATATTTCTGATAGAGAAAAATACAACTTACAGCTTCATATTCAATGCAGTACAAAACTGGGTTCTGCTACCTTATGGTGTTTTACACCAATGGAACATTCCCATAGCACAAGTATAAATGACTATATGATATGCAGGAGGGGGAAAAAAAAGGCACATCTTAAAGACCTAGGATTTGGCTTATCATTCAAATATTACCTTTGCAGCCATCATTCTATAAATGTTATGAAAAAGGTGAATTTTCTTTGCCTAGCCCATATCTAGAAATGTATCTCTAAAGTTTGGGTAGAACAACTATTTGGGGCATAAAACAAAGAAGAAAATTACTGTTTTTCAGTAAACATAATACTTCATATGACTAGAAATTAAAAAAAAAAAAAAATAAATAGAAAAATCAAATTCTAAAGCATTTAGAATATGCAATATATTATAGGCCCACACTGTGGGCCTATACCAAAGTTTTGTTTTAAAAGTAAGTTTATTTTAGCCTAATACACTCTTGATCTCATAGTTAATTTCTCAGGTTCCTCTTCCTTTGCCTTTGACATTCTGGTTGAGGTTGCATGGCCAGTCCTTCTGCACTGATTGCCATGCCAGACTTTTCTGTTCTTTTTCTCAGTGGCTGAGCTCTTCATCTCATGTTGTCAGCAGTTAAGACCATTCCCATAGTTCTGTGTCACTTAAGGCTTTTATTAATAGTAGGGAAGATACTTACTGTCTCCCTTCAGCTGCTATGGTGTTGAATTTAGCAATAGTTTGAATTAAATTTTCTTTAAACTTAAAGGCTGCTTCTGTTTTCTTTTCTGCTTTGTAGTCTTCTGAAGTATCATAGGAACTGCAATTTCATGCTCTTGCATGATTGTTACATTACTTCCTTCAGCTGGCTGTTATCTGCTGCCACATATTTTGTACTTCCCAGTTTGTCTCCTGATATTTCAGCTTTGCTGTCTTCTGCTTTGGTTGACTATTTCCATCTGTACTGTTCTAGCACCTTATTACTGGAACCTGTTTCATTTCAAATATCTTTGCAAAGGGTATGGGATATGGAAATAGTTTGCATTTGGGCCCAGGTAGACACTGCCAGTTTATTGTAGGATTCTTCATGTAAAGACAAGGATGATAAAGACATTGTTCATCTGTGTAAGTTTTTTAGTAACCATTACTTTTACATAAGTTCTCCCAAAGGAGACATATTTGGGTGTTTCACTAGTTCCCCTGAGAAGTCTTAACAGGACAAATATATATTTTTAAATAAACTGACTATTTAAATATCAAATTATTTATGTTCACATGTTTTCTCATTTTGAGGATGCCATTGGGAGTACTCTGTAAATATGTTACACTTAGGAACACATGAATGAAAAAGCATTGAAAAACACTGAAACCAAAAAAAGGCAGAAGGCTTGTGAGGTGACTGAGACAGCAGTTTCCTCCCCAAGACTTTGGTTGAAGCAAAACTAGTACAGAGTCCAGCTAGTAAGCTGAAGTGTTTTTAAAACAAATGTGCATCAATTTTTAGAAACAAAAAAGTAGAACTTGTTTAATAAGGAAGATCTTGTAAGTACTGTTGTCTGAACAGACACTGTAATAGTTTCCTAGAAATGCAGTTCATAAGAATCTTGTGACTAGCAGTCATTTTGGACAATTCCAATAAACTATTTTTTCTCAGTAGTGGTTGAAACCTATTATGCTGACAAATCTTTCAGACAAGGGATACATGAGTTAGGAAGAATGAACAGTCTTGTTCTACTACATGCTTACTAACGGCAGGTCTGCCCCCATCTTCCTTTTGGGTCACATCTGTAGGAGATTATGCTCAGTGGTTGAGGGTAGAATTTTTCACTGTCCTAGGTGTCATTTCTGTCCCTGACCCACCTCCCATTCTGTCCTTCTAGCACCCCATTTCTGTCTTCCTTTATCCTTATAGGAACCACAGACTCTACTGATACCCCTGTTCCCCTGTCATCCGTATCCTATAGTTTGCTGCTGAGCTTGAACAGCACTGCTTGTTAGGAGGTAGACAGTAGGCACGGTGCACTCCACCAATAAAAACTTAGGGCAAAAATAATGATGTGCCCATCTGATCTAAGGCAGGTTGTGTGAGACAGTACGGGACTCCTGTTGCTGATACTTCAGTATTGTGATAGTACTGGTATCTAACACTGGTCGTTTGTTACTGCAGAAATTTAAAATAGCAGCACATCACCTCACTGTCCCATTGTACATATAAGCTATTAATGGGTATCTATTTCAATGGAAGTGTTAGTGGGATATTGACAACAACTAGAAAATGTTTCAAAATGTCATCTTTTCTGTAGCTCCCCTTATCAAATGTTGATTCAATTATTTGATTGTGTTTTGCTCTTGGTTGTGCTGTGGTTCTTTTTTTTTTTTTTTTTTAATCACATGTGACTTAAAATCATTTCGACTTGTTTCTGTTTTCAGGTGCCAGCTATGAATGTACCAGTACAGGCTGTGGCAGTGTGGGGCAAAATTGCTCCCTCTCACAGCATCACTGCTATTATGATTACAGATGACCAGCAGACTATTGTTACAGGAAGTCAAGAGGGACAAATATGTCTCTGGGATCTTTCATCAGAATTAAAGGTTTGTGTCTGCCAAATTGATGGATTGGAGTTTTCTCTTTTATTACCAACAGTGGAATTATCCATACTCTTGCACTTAAATTAATTATTAAAGAGTGTGAGACTTGTTGTAGGAAACTCATGAAGCAAAGTTATAAATGTTGAAATACCTATATGAATAACCTGTTATTTGTGGACTTCAGAAAACTTTTCATAGATGATCATTGACCTGTATAATTATAATTTGAAATTGTGCTGTGAGTTCTGCTTTAACTCACATTAATATAAAATATATGCTACTATTTTAATTCATATCCTGTGAAGTGTCTTTCTTTAAACCAATTGATGACTGTGACCTAACATTTCAGGATTAAACACCTATTTATAAAAAAAAAAAAGCTCTCTACCAAGTTAATGGAAAAACTTGTAAAAAGATGGAAGTAGTAAGATGAAATATTGCAAATACATATTTTTGGTATAATTAAGCTGCAAACCTACTGGCTTATTGCTACTCTTTCACATTTATTTTCCTCAAAATGGAATGGAGTCAAAGCAATTCTAAGTTTTGACTGTGTTCCTAGAGGGATGGCTTTGTTTTAGATTTTGACATCATCTGAGCTCAAGTATGGCTTGAAACTTTAGGTGTTTTTTGTTTTTTAATGGGGCTACCTCTTTCCTTTAAGATGACCATTTAGTGAAGCTAATCAGAATCAAAGGGGTTACTGAAACATATTAAGCACATTCTTAAGAGTTTTGCTATATCAGTTCCCTACTTCGCTTTTGCCGTTTTTGCTGTATGTAGTACTGCAAGGGCCAGAGTTTCTGTACATTACCAGTTGTATTACATTTGACACTCTGTATTCACTGTAGTCTTGAAATTGTTTCTTCTGAAGAATTTACAAACACTGTACTTCATACTGCCAGAGTGCAAACTGCATAGTCTTTGCACATTTCTGTGCATCCCAGAAACATCATTAAAGAATGCAAGAATATAGAACACATTGTCACTTACTGATAACATCTACAAGTAGTATCTCTATTTTTTAGATCTTTGTAGCTTATACAGAAAATGCTCTGTTTAAGTTAAACCATTGTATTATTCTCCTAGATTTCATCTAAAGAAATTCTCTTTGGCCATACTGCTTCTGTAACTTGTTTGGCAAAAGCAAGAGAATTTGAGAAACAACCATACGTAGTAAGTGCTACTGAAAATGGGTAGGTAACTGAATCCTCAATTATTCATTTCCTGAATCAAGAAATGTATGGCACATATAGGTCAGATTCTGCATTTAGCAAAGGGTCTTTAATCCACTTCCTCTATGCTATGAAAAGGATAACATTTAGTTATGATAATGACTATATTTATCATATGATAGGCTAACTGGGAGCCAGTGTCTTGGACAGCAGAAGGGCTTGCCAGTTTCAGGTATCTAGTTAGTGGTCAGGAGAATGAGGGTCAGCTAGGCTCCATTCAAATGGAGAATCCCAACCTGCAGCAGGGAATCAAGATGCTTAAAATTTTCAGTATTTTAGTGTTTCCTTCCTGAGTTCAGTCTCAAGAACAGAATTGGTAAAGGAGGCTCACATACTATGTCCAGTTTATGCTTGCTCAGTGACCAAATCTGACTAGCTATTTTGGAGCATGTCCTTCTAGAAGCTCCTGATCTTGCAGATTCTCTACTATGTTTGTAGTGACTTGGCCCACCACTTGAGTCAAACTAATTTCTCCAGTGTTTGCAGGGTAACATTTGAGTCTTTTTTTCCTCTGAATATTTGATAATCCTTTCAGCTGGAATTTGAAGCCCATCTGTTCAGGCTTTCAGCTTTTGAAAGCAGTTAGCTTATTACTTCCTTATGGGTTGTTCTTAAATAAATTTGTCTTGCTACTTAATACAGTTCCCTTCTCATATTAGGTTCATCTTTTCCATTTAACAGGACAGCTTTAAAACATCTTCCCATTATGAGCTCCTCTCAATTGCCCTTCTTCAAGTTACATTTTTCATCATCCTAAGGGTACTACTTTACCATTGGAAGGCTTGTTTCTTTTCCAGCCATCACCAGCTGCTAGGATCTAATTCTCTCAGTATTTGATTTACAGGAAGAGGATAACTGAACAAACTGGTTTGGGCTTCTGAACCCAAAACCGCTTACTTTTATCTTCCCAGTGGGATGGTCTAACCTGTAAAGACTGCAGAAAGGGAGATAAGTCTACAGAACTTTTTTTTTATTGACCTCTTACAATTCTAATCAAAGATTCAGAGATGAAACTATTTTTCATCCTAATTTTGAAGTTCTGTTAGTGCAGTGTTATTTCCAGATCATATTGGGAGAAAATACATGTATACTGTGTTCACAAAAAAACTGGGATAAAACATGTTAAGAAACAAACAAGACTTCTTTTGCTATAGGTATGCTGTGAAGAAAGAAGTTCATATTCTGAAGGTTCTGCATCTGAACATATCATTGGGCTTGCTTGGAATGGATATTGGTAGTACTAGTCTTCAGGCCCCTTTAAATGTGTACTTTCTACCAAATTATACCTTACCTTTCATCTGTACTGAATACAGGCAAAGCATCTATCACTGCTTACTGGAAGGTTGCAGTGTCAAGTTGAGATAATTACCAACAGTAAGCTTCATCTTCAGGAGATGTGGAGTCTGTCCAACTGTACTGTCTGGCCTGTGAATCATTCAGTTCTCTCCCACTTTCAACCCTCCATCTCCTTCGATTGAGGAAATTGTGTGGAAGATGTTTGTTTCCCCCCAGCCTAAATCCTATGTCGGTATCTTGAGTGTTTCTGTAACTGACTTATTCCAGAAGGATGAATATCAGACACTTTCTCTTTCTAATATGCAAATGTTGAGATCAATCCATAATGATTCAGAGTCTTTCACTGATGTGAACAAAATTTCACTTTGTCTGCATGTAGTATGCCCTGTAGGACAGGGTTATCAACATGTTACATTACTTGTCCCTTGTGGTACAAAAAGTAAATTAAGTGCAACATACAGAAGCTGAAGTTATATTCCAGTCTAATATGTGCATGTTTGCATGTATGGATAGCAGTGTAGCTGAAGTGGTAAAGTTAAATTTCATATTCTGATATCACCAAGAAGAAATTCATTGCTTTAAAGTGACTAATAGTGTGAGAATTAAATTATGACTTTTTGGTCTACAGATTGATACACTGTATAGGTATAGATTATACTCTTCCCATTTAATTGAAAAATGTAAATTAAGTAATATTCTTAATTTCTCAAACTGTGAATGTTGGTGTGTAGAATAAAATGCAAGTCATTGAGTTTTTCTGATATATTAAAATATTTTTTCATAATGTGTTCAAGTCCTCTTACAGAAAATGTCTTAAAGTATAATTAGAGAAATCATAAAATGACACAACATTTAAATTGATTATGTTTCTGTTGTACTCTGATTTCAAAGCATGCTGAATATCTTGATGAAGACTAGCTAGTGAGTCTTTCTCAAACATTACTCTTAAATGCAACTAAGTGCAGCTGTAATTGTTGCAGATATTCACGCTGTAAAGACAGTTCAGGAACAGCCTCACGGTGGCACTATTTAGTCTTAACAGAATGCATCAGTTCCCCTCGATGCCTGTTCTGCAGCAGCATTCAGTTTTTGTTTTTCAAAACGCGTGGTTTAAGTTCAGTGAAATGAATCATTTTCAGGAGGATGTCATTCCAACGAATGATAGTTACAGTGACACTTTGACGAGCTGTAATGGCAGTATACCTACAATTTCTTGTAGACAAGAGTTAGCCTTAAAGTCAGGTTTGCTGTGAGGTAGCAGGGTATAATTACCAAAACAAAAAGAAACAGATACTGTATGTCATCCCCCGCTAATGACCACAACATTTTCTTACCCAGTAATCTGTAACAAAAAGCCCCATGAACGATCAGACTGCACTTAAGTACAGCACTAAAGAAAAACTTGGTGCAAAATTATTCCAGCCAATTGAGTGGAAATGACAGAGTAATATGAAATTGTTTTTGGCAGGGAGATGTGTGTTTGGAATGTCGCTAGTGGACAGTGCATTGAGAACACAAAGCTTCCTTATAGGCACACAGCAATCTATGTAAGTATAGCAACTTTGTAACTTTTCATGGAATGTCTGTTCATTACAAGAGGAGTTTGCTTTATTAACGTGATTTTTCAGAAGCATAGTTTTAAACATAGCTAAAATAGACTTCAAAGAAAATTTGTTGCATTAGCTTTGTTATTTTTCCTTTTGACCTTCTTCTAAGAAAATAACTAGAATTTATGTTCATCTGTATTCATTATTCAAATTAAACTGATTTTAAGCCACAGATGTCTAGAATGCCATGTCACTTAATGTATTATAAAGCTTGGTCATCAGGTAAATGCCACTGTCTTGTAATCTTTACTTTTGTCCTGTGTTAAAATGGCATGGGAACTTCAGGTTTAATGTTAGTTTTTGATGTATTTTTGAATTACATGCAATCAAAGCAAATACAGTGAGCCAGTTTGCATAAGATCTTATTTTCAAACACATCTGAGAGGTTTTGATGCTTAATTGCTATCTTCTAAAAGACTGCTTCCAAAAATGTACTTTCATTGCAGAATTGAGGGGCAGATTACAGAGTATTTTTTTTCAGAGGCCAAACTGCTTTAAATCTTTCTTCAGATGATCCCAAGTTTTTGGCTTTAACTGTATCAGGTACACTAAATATCCAGATATTGGAGTATGAGGGTGTTTAAAATGTGTGTGTGCACAGGTATTATTTAGGAGCCCAGCATGTGTGAATTCGATTCAGAGAGATGTATTTATTTCTGAAAGTATTAATAAGAGAACTTGGGATTTCTTGGTTAATTAAAATGCTGCTTATATTCAGTGAGGAAGTCTGTGGTGGAACTAAGTTTGCAAATGTTGAAAATCTGAGACCTCACTGAGTTCTCATGTGACTCTTAAACTATGGGTGAATTCAGCATTCACATTCTGCTAATCTTCCAGCAGACACTGTTTTCATGTCGATGTTTTGGTTGATGTGACAAACTCAAACATAACTGTCAAAGATAAAGGGAAGAAGGAAAAGCTTAGGTAAACTACCAAATAAAAAATATAGATAAATCACATCTTAAAAATGTATACATTTATTTATATGTGCACCAATATGTGTATGTATAAACAGCGTAAAAAGCTATTCCTCTAATTTGTATGTGTCTGTAATAAAGCATATATGATTTTGTTTGTACGTACACACCATATTAATGCCCCCAGTTATGTAATTGAAGCACAGTATGATCGGTGTGTTGCTTAATTAGATCTTAATAGTGAGTTATGGAGAAGTTTGCAAAGAAACAGACAGATCTGGCCTAGCTGATTATCTGATAATCTGTGTCCTTTTGTGATGATCAGAAACAGAAGCTTAATTCTTATCCTTCAAGTAGGAGAAACAAGTACTTCAGAAGTATTACTTCTCTATTAAGAGGTGAGAAGTCTACTTATGGCTAGATAATTATTTTTCATCGATAGCATTGACAATATGGCTAAAAGAAAATATGAATATCTAAGAAAACTTTAATAGGAAAGAAAATAATGTGACTAGAACAAAGTTATTCTTAAAATTCAATTTTCAAGTATTAGTAATAGCTTACTTGTTTTGCTGTAGGTCTTTTTCTTCCTTTAAAGAATAGCTGTGTGTGGCATAGTAGGACCTGAAAAAGAATAGTCTCATACAGAATGTAATTGCCTGGGAAATGTAGTGCATACTCTTTGATAACATCACTGTCCTAAAATGTTGCTTTTAGTTAATGCTATCCTATTTAGTGTTTCCTTTTGTTCAACTTAGGTGGTTCTGGTGTAAATTGCAAATATCAAACAGTACAAACAATATTTGCAGTTTGAAATGAAACTTAACACCAGGGTCAACTCCTAACCATTTGTGGGACCAGCAGTGTGGAATCTCTTCTTAGAGGACTGGCTATACACATATTCCTGTTCTAGCCTAGTTTAAGAGTACCAGTTACGAAAGTTTCCTATTTCTAAACACTTTTTCTTCTGATTATTTATTTCTGTGACAATAGTTATCCTCTTCTCACTTATTTATCTTTTTGGTTTTAGACTTCCATTATTTAACCGATAGTCTGAGAATTATCTAGCTAAAATTAGTAGAGAGGATTTTAAACAAAAGGCAAAAACTCTGTTATTAGATATTTATCTCTGACTACATGATAACATCATTAAAAAACGAGAGCTTGAAAGCTTTTTTACATGCTATTGCTTATGTATTTATAACAATTCTGTACAATTATAAACAGATATAACATGAAATGCAAATATGCTTGCACATAAGACACCTCACAAAAAAATCTTCATAATTACTCTGCACCTTTGTCATCTGTTCTCAAGTACTTTTCTGTGTGTGTTTCTTCTATTTTCTTTTTAAGAAAGAATTGTTCTTTTGAACACCAAAGCAATTAGTGTCATACTGAATAATATCTCAGAGCAGAAATTATTTCTGAAAAATAATTGAGAATTCAATATGAATCCTCTGTGTTTTTTACCTGATTTTTTTCCCATGTCCTTATGTACCTCTTGGTGATGGAAATTTGATCTCATCTCCCTCCGAACACTATCTCAGATAAATAAGTAGCAAATTCCTTAGCAATTTATAATTAGAACTAACACCTTAATTGTTTTCAAAAATCCTAGTAGGCAGGGCAGATAACACTTTTAATATTAAGTACCTCTTTTAATATATGTCTATTGAATTGTTGTAAATATATGTGGAACACTTGTATCATAGGCAAAATGGTGTATTGACTCATGCTGTGTGCTATATATTTTTAGTAATTCTTTGATTGTTAAATAAAAATTCAAGTATGATATGCTTAATGTAAAAAATATGCATGCACACTTACATAGCTCTGTATGCTGATGCTTCTTTCCATTTGCACAGTACTACCATTGCTCATTCCGAATGACAGGTGAAGGCTGGCTTCTTTGTTGTGGAGAATATCAAGATGTTCTTATTATTGATGCTAAAACTTTGGGTGTTCTGCACACTTTGTCTTCTCAGTCTTCTGATTGGATAAATTGTATGTGTATTGTTCACTCTGCAAGAATTCAAGGTATATGTTATATATGTATTTATGTAAGTCAATTTACATAATATTTTTTGTATAGATAGTAGAATTTTAGATTTACAAATATCTAATGCTTTGCAGAGCAGTTATGTACAGGATGTTAATATTTCATTGTTGATACCTTAAAAGGTGTTTACATACTTTTAATGCTGGTCATGTTTCATTCAGTATCTTTCTTAAAGGAAAAACAAATGGTCTCTACAATAGTAAGCAACTCATTACTTTAATGTGTAATTACAAATTAATTTGGTAATATCAGGGAAATTTTTGGGTGTTGAACTCCTATTTTATCTTCTATTGGAACATATCTATAAAGCAAAATAGTTATTCACTATTTGCTTGTATGCTTTGTATTTCAATGTGCAAATTAGTTGTTTAATATTTCATTTAAACAGTACCCTGCAGAATCCATCAGGTTTAGTACCGTGTACAACACCGTTGTCTATACCAAGGTTCTCCTTTGGTGTTAGGCACTGTTTGGACTTGGTTTCAAATTGTCTCACTGTTGCCTTTTGACAGAAGACTCGTTGGTTGCAGTGTCTATAACTGGAGTTCTGAAAGTATGGGAGCTATCTTCATCTCTGACTAGCATACAGGTCAGTTTGTATGAGCTATGAAATGATAATTGGAACAATAAAAAAAATACAGTAATATCCTCAAGTGAGGGATGTACTGAAACAAAGCACAATGAGTGAGAATCTTTTGGACGTGCATTAAACCAGATTGATTAGTATTGTTTGTGTCCATGATGAAGATGTTAGTCCTCACTAGGTTTCAAAAAAAAAAAATCTGAGAAAAAAAAATCCCCCTATTGCAATTTAAAATTATTTGAGCCACTGGACAGCTCTTAAATTGATGCAGCAGTCTTCTACCCAGGCTTCACATCTTTCCATATTCTGTGGTGCAGAAGCTGTAATGGTTTTCTACTGTCTCAATAATGTCACTCAATTCTTGGAACCTTTTCATTCCTTTAAACTAAAAGCTCTTTTAAAACGTACTCTTTGTATGTCCTCTTCATTGTTGCTTTTTCTCAAGATGGTCCTCTAGTCTTTCTTCTATTTTTTTATTATACTGTCTTCATTTGGAAAACTATAACTGTGTCATGACCTATTTGTCCATCTTCAAACTCACTTATTCTCTTCAATTTTATGTTAATATCAATAGCTGTCACTTGACATGCACAGGTGCTAGAATTGGAATACAATGGTTTGGTTTGGATGACTGGGAATGCAGAATATTCTTTAGCTATTTTGAATCTGATAATATCATTCTATGGGTGGTTGTAGCTATTTTTTGACTGAAGAATACTTAGCATATATTCATGGCAGCAGGTTCAATCCATAACCTGCCTTTAGTTCTTTTCCATGCTCATTATCACTTAAAGTGAGATCAAGATCTGAGCCATGCAGAATGTCTTCTGGTTACACAGTACTTGTGAAGCCTACTGCACAGTACTCATGAACGTTGTTCTCTTATTACAGTTTTAATCAATAATATGTTGTTATATGCTTTGAAAATACATGTCAAATAAACATTGAAAAAATGTTTTCTATTCTAAAAGTAAAACTATCTGGAATAATTTGCTTGTCTTTTTTTTTTCCTTTTGTGCTGTGAAGGAGAGGCAAGATGTATGTGAAAAGGAATCAAAATCTCTGGACTGTTTAAACTGTCAAGCAATACGGTTTTGCACTTACACAGAAAGGCTCCTTCTAGTTGTGTCCTCCATATGCTGGCAGGTATGTTGTTGAGTCTTATTCTTTTTTAATTTTATTAGTAACTTTGAAAAGCTTATTAATTCGTCCATGAAAATACTACTTTTCTTCAAGTTAAAATGCTAACTAATGGTCAGATGTGTGCTGTCCTCTCTCCTGTTATTTTAACTGCCTTACTGAGTTGAAGTGTTTATTTTTAATTAAAGTATTTCTGCTTTAAAAGTTTGACATGAAATATACTTACTATCCCATCAATTTCAAGTATTATTCACACTTAAAGAATGGGGTATATTATGGCCTTCTCAGCAGTGCATCTCAAAAGGAGACAAACACATACTAGAAGGACATGGAATTAGAATGAGTCCAGAGGAGGGCCACAAAGATGATTAAGGGGCTCGAGCACCTCTCCAGCCTGCAGAAAAGGAGGGTTGTTCAGCCTGCAGGGAAGAAGGATCTGGGGGAACCTTATTACAACCTGCCAGTACCTAAAGGGGAGCCTACAGGAAAGCTGAAGAGAGACTCAGACATGTTATCAGGGAGTGTAGTGGTAGGGCAAAGAGTAATGGTTTTAAACTAAAAGAATAGATTTAGATTAGATATTAAAGAATTTCTTCCTTCTGAGGGTGGTGAGGCACTGGAACAGGTTGCTGAGAGAATCAGTGGCTGTACCATTCCTGGAAGAGTTTAAGGCTGATATGGATGGGGCTTTGAGCAACCTGATCTAGTAAAAGGTGTCCCTATGGCAGGGGTATTGGAATTATATGATCTTTAAGGTCCCTTCCAATCCAAGTGACTCTATGGTTCAAGAAATTGCATATGAAATGTTTAAGTATGTCAGAGGTAACCACAGTCAGCAAGTCCTCAGTAATTAGAAGCCTTTGTTTCATCAGGGCCTCAGTACCTTTAACAGTAGCCAGCAAAAACAAACTGCCCAGACTATCACTTTCTGTTTCAGTTGTAAGAAAACAGATGATTGTGTAGTTACTGAAAATGTAATTTGGTGTTTTAAAAGTTGGTCTGCACCGTGGTGTGAAAACTCAGTATTTTTCACCTTGGTTGTGACTTTCCTCTTGTGCTAATAGCTCAATTATATTAAAGTAAGGACCTGATCCAAGGAGTACTGTCTGATGGGTGGCGTGTGGAACTCACATGCATGTAGACTCGAGTCAGCTTTAACTAATACACTTAGGATATTCTTGAGACTTCTCTTGTGCTATTTAAAGTCTGTACAAAAGCACTGATAAGTTTTCTATATAGAACAGATAGGTTTTATGTGAAATGAAAGTAACATTCATTGTTTTCTATACATTTGTATAACGTTTTCACAAGAGACACATTTCTTGTAACATTTTGATTATACATTTGAGTATTTTACTGCTCGAAGCAGTGGTATAGATGTGTAAGCTGTTTGTTTTAAAATTTTGTCTGTTAACGAACATATAGCTTTAAAGAAAAAGAGAATGTTACTTCTTAATTAGAAAGGCATGTGGTATGTGTTTTAAAGATTCATGTGTGCTTAGTGACTCAATTTATAGTAATGAAAATATAGAGGAAGTTAGCTATGAAGTAGCTCCTATACGAGCAATTCATAGAAAGATTTTAGAATGAGAATTTCTTCAAACTGTTGGAATAAATTATTGAATGTGGCTAAGAGAACTCTGCATGGGGCTATTAGGAACATGCACAAACTTATTCAGTTTGCCTTGCTCATATCCTGTTCTGGTTTAAAATGGCAAGGTCAGAGGAAACAAGCTTTTTTTTTTTTTCCTCATAAGTGGAAAAGCTACAAGAATTATTCCAAGCAAATGGATTTATACATATGTTTTATGTGTATTCTTTACTTTCAATTTGTGTAAAATAAAAATGTTTCCCAAACACAGAAGAAAATCTGTTCTGTTAAAATGTGCTTTGGTTACACTAGCAGTTTCTTGTACAGAATTCTTAAAGAATACCAACAGAGGTATTCAATGTCTATCAGACTTTAGTGTCATATTTGTTACATACTAAATCATTATTTTTAATATTTACTGGTCTGTTAAGTTATATAATAAAAAATGCAAAGCAAAACCTAAACCCTATCTAAAATCTACTAATATACTAGAAGCCTTTAATTTTATTTTTTGTCAGTTCATCTTTCAGATATGTTTTGATTCAGATATTATGGCATTTTGATGGTATAAAAACTGTTTTGTCTTTAGCTTGACTTTGTAGTGAAACTACCTTTTATGTTTTACTTACTGATCCTTTGCACAAAACTAGCTTGAACTAAAATGAGACAGTACTGTTTATATTTTACTGTTTTTTCCTCTCTGTTAGGTTTATGATTATTGTGACTTCTCCTTGCTGTGTACTGAGTTCAGTAAAAGTGGTCAGTGTTTTGCTGGTGGGGAAGTACTAGCAGCTTACAGACTGATCATCTGGACAGAAGATGGTTACAGTTACATCTACCAGCTGCTAAACAGGTGGGCTCAGATGGGAAATTCACACAAAAAGTTCAGGTACAAGATGAACTTTGGGAGGTTTATTATGGAAAATCTCTGCATGTTGCAAATGATCAAAAACCTGAACAAAACCACTTTGGCACTCAAAGATTTACCCTGAATTTGACAGCCCTTAGCCTTTGTTTGACACAGCAGGGGACACAGGAATAAGATTAGCCATGTAGAACTTGGGCAGCTGGTGCTGTGATTTCACAAAGTCGCTTGTAATTGCTTGGTAACTTTTAATTTAATGTGTGGATCTTGGACATTACCATTCTGCTTTCTAAAAATGACTCTTTAAATCTCTTATTTTTAAATTATGCAGTGGGCTTTCTAAAAGCATATATCCTGCAGATGGGAAGGTGCTGAAAGAAACTGTTTATCCTCATTTACTCTGCTTTACTGGTCTGAAGGAAAATAAGGTAAATTCATAAAGGTTTACAGTCAGCTTCAAAATCTACTGTTTGTTTTTAGTAAATTACCAGAATGATCCCTAAAAATTGTTTAAATATCAACGAATCTGAATGTTGTATAAAATGAGTAAGGCATTCCTTCATTTGAACACTTATTTGTAAATTTGGAGATGTTCATAATGTATTGTCTTAATCTCTGGCAATTTTTCACAGAAATCCTGTGTCTTTATCTACAGACTTTTATTCTGTTTTTGTAATACAGGCAGAGCTTTTCTTTAAGTGGTCTAAAATAGCTTTAGATCCTTTTATTTGCGCATCTGTAAATAAAAGCGAGCAAAATGTAAGCAAGTTGTTTCATTCTTGTTCTATTAAGATATGCATGCATGTTTCAGTGAAATTGTGTAAATAGGTTGTTCCCATGTATACCTATCTTAAGCCGAAGGGGTTTGAGTCTATGACACTTTATTTAGAATACTGTTATCTTGAGCCTTCAGAGGCATAATCAAATGCCTAACTTACATTGTGAGCAGACTGACAGTACTCAGAATGCATAAAATACCCACGACTCTTCAGAACTATGGCTTCTGCCTTGAAGAAGCTTCTTTGGTAAGAGAAGAGGAAGAATTAAAGTAGGTGATCTTTACTTCTGTTTAAGAACTTATGATTGGCAGGGTATATCAATTTCAAATTTCCAAGTTACTGCTTGGATGAGTTCACTTAAGCTATTTTGTTTGAAATCTGTATCTTGGTTCACTGTTTTGCCTTGTGTGACCAGAGTGAAATAGGTCAGGAAAAACGGCTGAACAGCTGACAGAAATACTGAACAATGGATAGAAGTTAGGAAGTAGAAAATCTGTGTGGAGGTTTCTTACTTTTGGAAAAATAGAACAAAAATAAATCTAACCCTTCAGCATAGCAACAAAACCAGAATCAAAGCCATTATGAAATTTGTTTGAAATTGGTTTTGGAAGATGTGAGGTTAATTCCTGTAAGCATTGCATTTTTGTATTTGCATAAGAACTCAAGGAAGTCTTTAAACAGTTTCTGAAGATATGCAAGGGAGACTTCTTTTTTTTTTTTTTACTCCTGACTAGAAACACTGTCAAATGTGTGTTTTTCTTAGAAAGCATTTGTACTGCATACTTTTCTGAAACCCGACATTTTCCTTCAGCTGAAGGAAAATAGAACAACTCATGTTACCCTCAACAATCCTTCTGATCTAAAAACAGTTATCCTAACTGGGGAAAGATGCCAAAAGGTCATTTGTCATGGGGGGAGAATAACCAGAAAGCATGCAAATACGAGGGTTACAGTGAAGGAAGGAAAATAATATGTTGACCCCCTCCAAATGTATGTATTTTTAATAATGTCCAATACTATTTTCTTATATTTCTGCTCAAGTATTTACCCTCCTGCATAGATAATTTTTATAGCCAATATGGGGTCTTCACTTAGAGGCAGTGAACCTAGGGATCTCTCCAAGTACGTTTTTCCATTTGAGAAGTAGGTTCAGCCAAAGGTACTGGCAAAGCAGAGGGGCTTGCACCAGACAGAGTAGACCTGGTCCGAGCAGAGCTTAGTGACATCTGAGTGTTCAACCTTTTATTTGTTTTAGATTTCTATGGCTTTTGATGCCAGAAACTTTGAATTTTCAATTAATTATTGCATTATTTGATCAATTCTTCTACAACAGAAAAATGATTTGCTATTGTTTTGGTTTCTTTGGTAGAGTTTTCCTTTTGTTATGGGCTTTCTGAACGAAAGGAAGGAGCCTTTTTATAAGATTCTTTTTTCTGGTGAAGCTTCAGGAAGAATCACTTTGTGGCATGTTCCTGATGTCCCTGCATCAATGTTTGATGGTTCCCCAAAAGGTCTGGAATATCTATACTCTCAGTACAGTCTCTTTAGTTATGTCTTTAAGTCAATTTTCATGAATGCTTATTCTTATGGAAAAAGCTTTAACAGAAAAATTAGTGCTCATCTATATAGTGTGATGATTGCCTCTAATTAGGAGCAACATCAATCAAGAGCGTCCAGGAATGGACACAATTTCTTTGTATAACTGAACAAATCTCCCTATTTCCACCTGTCCATAAACACATCTTTACTAAACATCATCAAAATTTGCTTAGCTGATCCTACTTGTGGCTTTTCATGGACAGGTAATAATACTTAAAGATTTTTAGTGAGAAGATATGATCCAATGTTGGAATGGCAACTGACTTTCCAACTTCAGGATGCAGAAGGGATAAGTTAGGGAAATAATGGAGGAACTAAAATGTATGTTTGATTTTGGTTTGGTTTTGAGTTAAAACAAATGTTCCTGCCTCTCTCCACCCCCTACCCTCACTACCCTCACTCCAGAGATCCCAATTGCAGCAATATGGAGTCTTCAGGATAACTTTGATAAAAACCTTTCCATGTCAGAAGGCATTATTGATCATCTTTGTGCATCTAAATATGGAATTGAAAGTGCAGTTGTGACTTCCTCTGTGTACATACCCAGCCTTGATAAACTTGTCTGTGGCTGTGAAAATGGGAAAATTTTCGTAACACTAGGCTTAAAAACTGCAAGAGCAAGACTTTTAGAAAATGTGTCTTTGAAAGGTAAGTTTTAACAATTTTACCTATTATCTCAGCCAACTTTATACTTCCAATATCCCCTTCAATGAGCCCTGTAAAAATTCACTGAAAGTGAAGTTGATTGTCAGGCTCTGAATGAGAAAAGGAAGATTATGATGGACTTTTCCCTCTCTCTGTAGATAACTTACTAAGATACAGTTTAGTACTACCAAGGTGCTTTGCACTGTTAGGAATCTGGGAATGGCTGCAGGGATTAAAACACCTGGAACCTGGGTTGCAGGATGTCATGATAGGGGCAGTAGTCTTTTTTATTTTCCCTCAAAAAGATGATTCCACTGAAGGAATGAAAAGGATACATCTTAATAGCTGAATCTCAGAATGTAAATCTTTGTCCTTCCTTTTGGGAACATGTCTAAAATTGCTTGATCCTATGGATGTCTTGCCTAAAACTCATTGGATGAAAGTTCCCAGTTGTATTTGTTTTCTGAATCAAGGTATTAACAAATGTGTTTATTATTAAATTAAAATAAAAATAATCTTTAAAGAACAAAATACTTCTGTTTCAGGTAATCTGTCTCATAAAGTTTTGAATGGTCATAGTAGCAGAGTTACATGTTTACTTTATCCACATGATAACTCAGTCAAGTTTGATCCAAGCTGGCTTCTATCAGGGGGACAGGATTCTGTTGTGATCTGCTGGAATATATTTACTGGAGAAATCTTGCACCAATTTATTCTGCAAGCTGGTACAGTGATAGAGCTATTGCGATCTCCAGAAAACTTCAAAGTAAGTAAAAACATAATAAAAGGTATCAAATATAGATACAAACATAAAAGTATATATATAAACTTATGCGTGTGTTAAATATATCTGTATATATGAGAAGAAAACACTATCTGGTGGTACTTCTGTGACATTTTGGCTTTGATTTACATTCACTAATCAATTGCCTTGTTTGAAAGTTATTTTTAACTCTAAGGCAGTGACTTTTTGTTAATTTGTAATTTCAGAGGTTCAGAAAAGTGCTAAAAAAAAGTGATGTAGTGAATTGAAGTTCTTAACAGTCTACTCATTTTTTTATATTATGATTATCAAGCTATTTTAATCTGTTTACACTTTTCAACTTGAGAAGTAGATCTATAAGGTTAGAGATTTGAATGTAGTAAGACAAGAATTAGACCAATAGCACTTCAATCTAAATAGTATTTCAATCTATACGGTTGTATTTAGTTCCTGACAGATTTCTGTGGTCCTTTGTATGTACACAGTTGTGTTTTATAAGCTTTAGAAAAACGTGATTTGTTTTAATTTAATTTTGAAGTAAGAATTCATAAGAAAAAAATTACTGAACCCTTTATGAAAAATCACTGAGCAAATTCTGTCCCCATTTCATTTGTCTTAGCCTACATTTGATACTTATAATTGGCTGAGAGTTTTCTTAATGATAACATTAAGATTAAGCAGTCTAAAAGACCTTCATCAATGATGCAGTTGAATACCTTCTAGAGGCCTGGCACAAGTTCTTAATGTTTGTAAGGTTCCTTAGTGCTTTTTCTGGAATCTAGATAGGACTTAATACCTGCTTGGATGATGAACCAGTTCTTAAAGGGCTGAATTTTTTCATAGTGTGAATTTCTTTTCACCAAAAATTATTAGTGGAAAGGGGAGGCTTTGCAGAATCAATTCCATACAATTTTAAATTAAACTGCAACATATCTGTTTTTCATTAGAAATATACTGCCCTTTGCTTTTGTGCCTTAAGACTTGATATAAGTTTATATCACATGATTAACAGTTTGGCTTAAGTTAATTTCTTTACTACTTTCTCTTCAAGGGTAACTGCAGATAATTATATATTTGGTTATATAATCACTGTTTTGTCAGACTAAGTACTGTGGATTAATGGTATTTAAATTTCTCATATTTGAAAAATCAGAGTGGGTGTGTATCTTCCTATTTGTGTATTAGTTTTACAGCTAGTCTGCTAAAAATGCATCAGAGAAATAGGCTGAAATAAAATATTTTCCCAAACTAGTATGTTTCAAGAAATATATCACTAGGCAACTTGCTCCAGTCTTGTATCAGTGGTGTGGTCATAGCTGTTTTTGCAGTACTGATAATGAAGTTCTTAATCTATTCTACAGTTTAAAGATCACAGCATAGTGTGCTGTGTGTGCAATGATCACTCAGTAGCTATTCTACACCTTCAGAAGAGAGAGTGTCTCCTACATGCCAGAAAGCATCTGTTTCCTGTGAAGAAGATCAAATTTGACCCCATTGAAAATCTGTTGATTGTTGGATGTGAAGATGATTCAGTGTATGTTTGGGAAATTGAAACAGGTAACAAGTTATATGTTTACTTTAAGGTCTGTCTGTCTGTCATGTTAGGCTATACAAACCTAACTTACAGATGACTGAAGCAGAAGTACTAACACGTAGAACATTTTATTTAGGAAGCTTAAATTTTATATTAATATATAATTTTATATAACAGGCATGATATAAAACTTCCATATGGTTCAAGGTATGTCACTAATGACATAAAATAGCTTATGTCAGATCCTGATAATTGGATCATTAGCTGATGTTGTAGTGAATAGAGTTGAATATTTCTGGAAGCTAGGAATAAAAACAACGTGCTCTCTTGAATTAACAAAAGAAATTTACTGTTTTAACAATACCAGATTATAGCATGAAGTTCTGCTTTCTTCAGCAAAATTAATTTGAAAAACCTTAGATATAATTGTGAAGCTCAAAACTGTAACTTGGAAAACTAAAACTGAGTATTCAAAGTTAAATTGTAGATTTCCTCCAAATTAAGACTGATTCACAAGTGTAATAAATGCAGTTATTTGAACTTTTCCACAGAACATTGGAGAACGTACTTGCACTAGACGTTGCAATAGAGTGTTTCTGTGCTGTTCAGAGTAACGTGCCTTGTGTGGTGGAAAGATTACATAATGAGTCTAGAAGCACTGAAATGCAGAGTATATTAAAGCTGCATGAAAACTGTTATGTGTCCTGTATAACACTGGAACCACAGTTTGCTTCACAAATCATTTCAGTGCAGTCCCTGTCTAGGCTGTGTTTACTTCAAAGTCAACAGTTATACAGTGGAAAAAGTGTTTAATGAATCAGAAACATATAAAGGCTCAGGTTGGAAGGAACCTTAAATGTGTGTTGTTAGAGAAGGCCATGTCAGCACAGGAAAAAAAGCATTTTGCAAAATTAAGTGATGCCTAAGCAGTCTAGGGCTTTGAATTTAGTACTGACAGTAGGGATACTTTGACCACGCTGCAAGGATAAGAGATTCTTCCTTAATTTAAAAAAAATAAAAATAAAAATCTCATGGGCAGTACTTATTGTGGAGTGAATTCAGTGCTGCTGCTGTGTGTGCTTAGCAATGTGGAAAATCATTTTGACTCTCAAAATTTGTAGAAAAGTAAAGTTAAAATGCAAACTTTTGCAGTAAACTATAAAAGACTAATCCTTTCTATCACAATGCAATGAACAAAGCAGACCAAGAAGTTAAGGGACTGAAAGGGAGACAAATGTACCTCAGTTGCAACTGTATTCTATTGCAACTAGATGAAGTCATGTGAAAATATAGTGAGTTCTTTGTGAATCACTGAGATTTAATAGTGTAGGATTTTAACAATACCAGGGAGACAAATCAGAGTATATTTGTCCCCTTTAGCTATCAAAATAATGCCTGCTTCACAGGAAGTAAAATGGATGCCACTACTCATGTATATTATGTAACGAAGGGTGAAGATAGTTAAAAGCACCTTTAATTGATGTTTTTGTATCTTTTGCTAATAACATCAGGCCAGAAGGAGAACTACAGTCACCACAATTAAGGAATATCTGGTAAATAAGGGATGCAGTTATTTGCTACATTAGTGAATAGCTTCTGTATTTCTCTTTTTTGTGAAAATATAGCTGAAAAATATACTGAAATATATACCTGAAAAAATGATATCTAGAGAGAATACTCAGGAAAGCCTACTAAGATATACTGTAGTTGGTTTAATGTAAGTTATGTTTTTATTCCAAGAGAACGTGAAAGGTCGTAGCATTGATCCTTGAAATTGGCCTGACCTAGATCAGGAGCTATGTAGATACTTCAGTATCACTCAGGCAGACAGCATTATTCAGATGTATGGGGAAAGATGTATATAGCATCACAGAAAAAACTCAGCAGGAACAAAGCAGACTTCCGTTACAGTTTCATCTGTTGGTTAATGGATAGACATGCAAAGTACTAACTGCTGATGCAGTTACCTGTGAGACTGTCCCCTGATATTTAAAAAGGATAGAGTCTAAGTGACAGCTTTGTGTTTGGATTCCATTATGGATATGAACATAAGATTAAAATGTTAGTAATTTCTATAGTCAAGAAGTATTTCTCTTCTGGCTGTACTGTTAGTTTCCTGACTGAAGCTTTGCCTCCTTAAATGAAAGTCAACAGATTTTGTGTCAGGCTTGTATATCACTGTTTGCAGTTTTTTTAAATGAAAAAAAAAAAGGAACTGTTATTGTGCTGGAGTTAATGGATAACTGGGAAAACAGCCAGTCTGTTTATAATTCACATCCCCAAATTAAGGAATTTCCATGAATACTTAAATATTTACACTGCTGTAGAGTCTGCAGTAATTCTGTTGAATTTGACAAATGACTTCACAAAAGTTTAGGGGTGTCTAGTACCTATCACTGGCTTTTAGCGATACCAGTTTAGCTTCAAAACTGTCCTACCAGGTAATTAAGAGAATGAACCCTTAAGCAAATGAAAGACTTCATTATACATTACAGTTCATCTCCTCAAGTTCCTATGAGGGAGGCCAACACTTCTCAGAAAGCATTTAGAAGCTCAAAATATCTTTTTAGCAGGCTTTTATTTTCTTGTTTTATGGGGTGGGAACATCATCACAGATTAAATCTAAACCAGTATTTCTTCATGTGCAACCTGTACAATTTTCATAAGATTGCTGAAGATACTTTATTTTACCTTGTAAATGGGAAATTGCCAATGAGTATGATGGGCTGCCTCTATTTAAAAAAAAAAAAGGCATTTAATGATACTTTATACTGAAGTGCATTAACTGGCGAGAGTTGACTAAGTGAAATTTACAATTTACCTTAAATAACTTGGCATTTACATGTATTTACACTTAGATATCTACCTATAAACTAGTAGTTTAAACTCTGTCTTTAATGAATAGGAGGAAGTAGGAATAAGCAGAAGTGCTTATCTTTTCTCCTCCAATAACTACAAGAAGATGGGGGGGGGGGGGGAGGGTTTGGGGGTGGAGGGGAAGGATGTTTAAGTGAATTGTTTACTGCTTTTATAAGTCCAGAATAAGATGAATTGCATTTCATCCTTAGCACTTTGATTTACAGAACTAAGTAAAATTATTCTATGTTAAATTTAAATGTTGCTGCTACATGTAAGTAGTAATATAGATGTTATGAACTAATATTTGTGTAGTTTAACATTTTGCCTACAGTTTAATATATGGAAGCAGAGACTTTCCATTAAGGTGGAATATCCTTCCATGGCAATAAATATTGATCTAATAAAACATATGGAATATTAACATAGCATGTATACAAGATACATTCCAAATTGGTGTACTAGAAGACAAATATGACAATCAATAACAAATTTTATTTAAATTAGAGTGCAGAATATTTTCTTCAATAGCCACCACTTGAAATCCGCTTCAATAAGGAAATCAGCTCTTATCTATTGCTCTTATTATCTGCTCAGGAAAATGCATCTTTGAGTTTGTTTTTTTTTAAAAAAGGTAAATATTAGTGTAAGATGCAGCAATAATAGGATCAGTTTTCTTCCTGATTTACACACCATATTTATGGAGCCACACTTCAATCTAATACATATAGACTGAGGAAAGAATGGACAGACTTTTTTGAGCACGTCATTTGCTGAAGGTAGTTTTAGTTTTGAGTTAGTACTAGTTTAATATGACTATTCATCATGCTTGCAGAATCATCTAGTAACTTACTATATTTTTTCCCTGCAAATCTCGTTCTGTTTTATTATTTAACAACATGCTTATTTTGAGTTAAAAATAAAATGTAGCTTAATCAACCTTTTTGTTCCACTGTCACGATAGTAATATACAGGTATGATCTGTTTCTACTAATGGGAAGGGTGATTTTACTATAGCTACCTAAAATGGGCACTCTTGGGAAACATGATTCATGAGACATTGTTTGACTTCTGTTCATCTGTTTTGATCACTCCTCTTCTGAATTGTTTATGGATCTTTACCTCTTACCTTTTACATGTTAATATTCTGTACCATTTATTACATGCGGGGTAATTAAATTAGTTATAAATAGCAAAGGAAATAATTATAGCATTCTGAAAACTAAATTGCTAAAGAACAACAGGTTATTAAAGTAGCTATGTAACTATGCTTGAGATGTTTGAAGGAAGTAAAACGTAAAATTAAGCTTTGAGAAACTTGATGCTAAGGGTAAGATTACCTGTATAAATCTAACTGCACAAATTCCTTCAGTATTTAGTTTTCTCGTGCACTTCTGAATGCTGGAGGACAGACATCTACTAATTTGTAGAATTGCATAGTGTTTTGTTTCTGTCTACATTATGTGCTGCACTCCCAGTTTCTGTTACAGTACTTCAAGCCTTTTATGAATATATTTTCATGTATTTTGACACGATGGTTATCATAGTATGAGGGCTTTAATAAGAAAACTTTTGGCATCTTCCTGTCAGGTGCAGACTCACTGCTTCTAACTTCACTTAACACCCATAGTAATCCAATGGCATATATAATTTTAAAAGGTTATAATGTGCAGAATACATTGTACTTGCATAAACGTGCAAGCTACCTCAGCTGATATTCTGTTATCCCTTCCTGTCTCTGCAACTTTATGTTGATATTTACACAATTTTCTATGTGTGTATAGCTTTTCATAGAAGAAAAGGAATTGCTATGACTTCTGTTCACTGAAGTCTATATATGTTGTAGTATGGGATGGAGTCTGTATAAACCTCTCCAGTTTGAGCAAGCAAATGGTAATGATGCTACATAATCCCCTTCAATTGAAGTTGCCACTATGGTGGGAACAAGACATCAACATTGACAACGTATTTAACAGAAGTGTTCTATTCAGTTTTGATTCTATGCTCTAAGGCATTAAGATTTTATGCAACACCATGTGTTTCATGACTAATATGATAACAATAATAAATGATTTCAAACACTTCTGTTGGGAGGGATGGGGGGGGCAGTCATAGTCTGACAGTCATATGCCAGAACACTTTAAAACACCAGAGTTCATTTTTAGATATCTATGCTTCAAAATTTTTTTACAACCGGTGCCAAAAAAGTCTAAGTCTCTGATAAACTCTATGCTATTGTTATATAAGCTTCAGGGTATGTGGCGTTTCCTTTCTTTGTTTTAAAGGAGACCATCTTTTTAGTACATCTGATAGCTTTACTCACCTCAGAACAAATTAATCAGTTAAGAAAACTAAGCTTTAGGCTTCATTTAGGGACTGTAAGGAAATAATCCGGAGACTTTTAATGAAACCCTTAAAACTATAGCAAAATAAACTTCAAGTTTATTCTTAGATAATTGTAGAAGTAATCATAATTACTCCTCTCACCCTTTTGTCTTTGCAAAACTTAGTGATTTACAGTCTCTTTTGATATCTTTCATTTTCCTTTTTCCTCTTTCTCTTTTTATTTCATGTCATCAGTCAGACTAGATTTGAATGGAGTGTATGGCCTATCTGGTAAATCCTGTGTTTGCTTTTCATATGCTGCAGGCTGTGGTGTAGCTAAGGTCAAGGTCATAGCAGTCACTGATTTTTTTTATTTTTTTTTCTCCTCAAGTGCCCTCTGCATAGCCTAAAGACATGGGTTGATTTTTATTTATTTTTTTTTTTAAAGTTTTAGATTCCTTGGTAACTACATCTGGTAACACTTTTGTGAAACACTACATGTGTACAGGAAGAATCTTTCATATGGTACCCCATTATATTATTGGGAGCAAAAAAGGCCTATTAATAACTTTCTGTGAAGCCCATTTATTTATTCATGTATTTGTGGTGAACAAAGTTTATCTCTAGGGTCCCATGCTCCTTGTCAGAAGTCTAAGTCACTTATATGTTTGTAGGAGTAAGATGCAGTAACAGTGAAAAGGTTTTCTTAGAAATCAGTCTAGTGTCTCCTTCCTATGCAGTTCATGTGTGTAGGGTAATGAAATTCATCTGTAACTATTGGTATAACACGATTCTTCAAAAGTGCCAAAATCTGCAATAGGCATTACAATGAGATAATACCTAACTAGTTCTATTGAACTCTCGTCAGATATTTGGCTAGTTAACATTAAGCTTTTGATAAAATTGTTGTAGTTATTAATGAAAACAGTCAGGTAGTAGAGGGCTTTCAGAGATGCCAGATTATCAGGAAGAGGTGATATGACATGCTTTAATTTCTAGGTTGGAAGAGGTGATATGACATGCTTTAATTTCTAGGTTGGAAGAGACCTCAAGATCATCACGTCCAACCTCTGACCTAACGCTAACAGTCCCCACTAAACCATATCCCTAAGCTCTACATCTAAATGTCTTTTAAAGACCTCCAGGGATGGTGACTCCACCACCTCCCTGGGCAGCCCGTTCCAATGTCTAACAACCCTTTCAGTAAAGAAGTTCTTCCTAACATCTAACCTAAAACTCCCCTGGTGCAACTTTAGCCCATTCCTGTCACCAGGCACGTGGGAGAACAGGCCAACCCCCACCTCACTACAGCCTCCTTTAAGGTATCTGTAGAGAGCGATAAGGTCGCCCCTGAGCCTCCTCTTCTCCAGGCTGAACAAGCCCAGCTCCCTCAGCCGCTCCTCGTAGGACTTGATCTCCAGGCCCCTCACCAGCTTTGTCACCCTTCTCTGGACTCTCTCAAGCACCTCGATGTCCTTCTTGTAGCGAGGGGCCCAAAACTGAACACAGTACTCGAGGTGCAGCCTCACCAGAGCTGAGTACAGGGGGACAATCACCTCCCTAGCCCTGCTGGCCACACTGGTTCTGGCCACCTTCTTGGCCACCTGAGCACACTGCTGGCTCATATTCAGCCGACTGTCCACCATCACTCCCAGGTCCTTCTCTGCCTGGCAGCTCTCCAACCACTCATCTCCCAGCCTGTAGCTCTGCTTGGGGTTATTGTGCCCCAGGCGTAGGACCCGGCACTTGGCCTTGTTGAACTTCATGCAGTTGACCTCAGCCCATCGGTGCAGCCTATCCAGATCCTCCTGCAGAGCCTTCCTACCCTTGAGCAGATTGACACACGCACCTAACTTGGCGTCATCTGCAAACTTACTGAGGGTGCACTCAATGCCCTCGTCCAGATCATTGATGAAGATATTAAAGAGGACCGGCCCCAGCACCGAGCCCTGGGGGACGCCACTAGTGACTGGCCTCCAACTGGACTTGACTCCATTTACCACAACTCTTTGGGCCTGGCTATTCAGCCAGTTTCTAACCCAACGAAGTGTGTGCCAGTCCAAGTCCAGAACAGCCAGTTTCTTGAGGAGAATTCTATCATTTAATTAGTCTTTTACATGCATTTTACACATGCTCAGTTCGTACCCACACAATCTTTGCTTTCTTTATTCTAGAATTACACAAATAAATATTGATAAATGATTTGTTTAAATAACATTTAATTTTTAAGGTACATGTCTGTGAATGCATCCATAATATGGGCCCTGAAGTCTGCTTGCTTATACAAAAAACACTTGTTCATACTTCTGACATTACTGTTAATAAATATCACTTAATACAAAACTATGGATCAAATATTAGGTACTCTGCTTCATTCTTAGGAGTTAATTGAAGACTGAGATGCTTATATCTCCCCCAAAGGGAGCTTTTTTTTGTTTAGAAAAAGACTAGTGATTTAGCTCTTCTGTTCTTAGGTCATGGTTTGACCTTCAACATCAACAGTTAGGGCAGATGCCGCGTAGGTTGACATCTTGACATCTTCTTGGTTTCCCCCTCCTCCTCCCTACTTCATGCTTAAGAAGCATCCTTAGAGAAAGGGAGAACCTGCTGTACGCTGTTGAACCAGAGGCAAAATAACTTATTTGGCCAATGTTACCATAATTCTAGGAATATGCAGTGCAACATTAAAGAATGTCTGGTTTAACTAATATTTCTTTGTTAGTAGCTCTGCGCAGAAGTCGTGTTATCATTTGCACTGTGTTACTTTGAACACTGAATAAATTGGAAGGTGATCCCATGATTGCTTCCCTGGGGACTCTCCATTACCTGATCACCCCCTTAGTGAAGAACTTTTTCTTAACATCTAATTTGAACTTCCCCTGATGCAGTGCTAATTTGTTCCTTCATGTCCTATCACTAGTCACAAAAAAGATCTGCTTTTGAGGAAGATGGAGACAGCAATGAGGTCACCCCTCAGTGTCTTCTCTAAGCAGAATTAATCAAGTATCCTCAGCTGCTCATTACAGGTCATACACAGAGACTTAAGTCCTTTTTTTTTTTAAGACACAAAATATCAGCACTCACTTACATGTATTTAGCATATTTTAGAACTTCAAATGATCCATAAATGTGAAGATGTGTTTTTGATTTTTTTCATGGGTAAACCTTTAAGCTAAAACTTTGTTCTTTTTGTGTTATCTTGCAAGTAAGCCTCAGATTAGTAAGTAGATTCCACTCAAATATTTCAGTTGTCTAAATTTGAGTAATTATTCAGTAACTTGGTGATGTAGAAAGTACTGGATCTTGGACAGGTCTGTTGAAAAAGCAGTATTGTCTTTTCTTCAGTCTGGAGAAGCTAAGGGTGTGTATTTTGTGCAGAGAATAGTAAGGTACATTTATATTTAATATATGTTATTTGAAACCATATATACTTATGTACATATATTTGCATATATTTCATGTATATTCAGTAGAACATATATAATTAATTCCATATATTTTCTAAAAAGTATGGTTTCTTATAGTTGATAGCTGATGTCCATTCTTTATTGCTAATTAATTAAGTAGGATATTAAAAAAAAAACAAAAAAAAAACAGTAGTGGAAAGGAAAACTGATTGACGTGGTCATTGCGGTCTGAAGGATTCAACTCTATTCGATGTTTTTAATTCCAGACACTAAGGGATGATTGTCATGCTCCATGTTTAAGATGGCAATATAAGAATAGTGAAACTACTTATCTTTACTAAGTTCAGATACGTTCACTTCTTCAGTTTTGCTGACATATGTACTAAATTCTTGTTAAAGGATTGTTGTCTTTAGCTGTTCAGAATAGTGGAGTGAAGAAGCAAATGGGAGTTCTATTGGCTGTTCTTTCAGGGTATCTTGTTTGCAGCAGAAATCTTGAGATGAGGACTGTCTGTGTTAGAGAACTTTGCCTACACTGTGTAAACTGTGCACTACATAGGTAATGTCAGAACTTCTCTTTACATAGTTCTTTCTTGCCCTTTTTTTAACTTAATATTTTTACAAACTTACTAAAGCAGTTCTAAAAATGTGTATTCTGAAGAATCTCAATGTTCATCAGTTAGACTATATGACAGAAGTCTTCTGAATGTGGAAATCACAGCAGTGTCTGCCAAGTCCATTTTCCTCAGTGACAACTATTCTACTTGCTCCTGTATACAGTGCTGAAGTCATAGTAAAATATAATTTCAGAAATAAATACATTTCAATAGGCAGGATATTATTTGGTCTATCCCATCTGTATTTGTTAGATTTTATTTATTTAGCTTTCTGTCTCAATATTGGTTTGAACTGTGTATTTTAACTTAACACAATGCTTGTTCCATCTGGTTTATGTTATTTGATATTTGTGATAGAGCTAACATTTCAGAGATTTTTTTCAAGTGCTTGAATACTGTCTTGAAGCAGAATGGTAGACTGCTTGAAAAATAAAAAAAAAAAAAAAATAAAGCATTTTATAGTGAGGAAGGTGTAAGTTCTGTTTCTCTGACTCAACCAGCACAGAAAAGATGCAGGTGGATGCTCTTCAGATGAAAAAGATATTTATGGAAAGGAATATTTTGATAACAAATAAAACACCAAGAAATAGCTAATATCATGCAGATGATAGTTGGCCTGACAAGTGGTGATTTTGTATTGGCTACTAGTAAATTTAAAGAAAGACTTGTTCTTAACTGCATGATCTTTTTAAATAACATCAATTCTAAAACCATTTTTCATTCACACAGAGCACCTCTGCTATAAAATTCAGCTGAGTTACTAGGTCACAGCAGCACTGCAGTATTGAGGATGTCTTTTCAATACTTTAGCTGTGACAGCAAACAGAAAGCACTGGAGCCTGATGATATGACAGGTCATGTGATGTCAGTGAATACCTTGTCTTGAAAAAGATAATATGCATGACCTCCCCAGTAAAAATGCATCATTCAGTAAAAGCAGAACCCTGAGAACTGCATGGACAGCACTAACACCAAGAGACCCAATTTGTAGTACTTGGTCCATAAAAAGAATAAGATGTTGTAATAGTCTCTAGCCAGTCACATCTAGTGGTCCAAAGCTGCCCAGGAGAGTGAAATACTCCGCTCTTGTCTGTTCATGAGACTTGGTTGCCATGGTCACAACCTTAGAGAGATAAAGACTTTTTCCTGTATTTTGTATGTATAGTAGGGGGTCATAGCAGTGGACTTGCTGTTATATAGGAAATATTTTCTCCTTCATTCATTGGTACCTTAACCTTCCCTGTCAAAAGCTTTGGGTTCATTTGTGTTTAAAATACTCCAGATTGGAAAGAGTACAAACAAGACAGCTTTCAAATGTACAGTCTCTTTTATTGCTCTTTATTTTTGTTTTCCCTTAAGTTTAGGGACAACACTTGTAGCTACAGTTTCTGGAACAAACCACCTAGCCCCTGTATTTGTTCAACTGTCTGCATTGGTCAGAATCTTTGTTACATGAACAGTTTTCTCCCTAACATGCTTCTTTCTTGTATAGTTGTATTCAGGATTTGCAGCATATACCTCTTCCTTCGTCTCTGCTGCCTACTCGCTTTGCAAATGAATATTTCAGTCTCTTCAGAAATGCAAACACAACTGGATAGGATAAATGTTTTCTAGTACTTCCACGATTGCCCAGCTTCCCCCATCATCACAACCATTTCCTTGTGTACTCTGTGCCCTTTTATTGCAGCTTCAAATGTATGCAAATCCGTGCTCATAAACATACTGTGCTCTATGACTTAGAAGTATATGCAAACAGGTACACCTTTAAGAACAGAGCTTTCTTCTGGAAGATGTTACTTATGATTATAAGGAACCTGAGATAGCCGCTATGAATAAATAGCTTTAAGATGGGACTCCAACTTGAACTCAAGTTTTTGAGAATGATTTTATGATATCATAGCCTTCTGTCAGTAGTAAACGAAGCTGGTTGTCCAGGGAATTTCCTATGTGAAATTCCTGTCTACAAACGCACCTTTCTTAATCCCCACCTGGCTTCTTTTATGTTACTCTTGTATGTCAAGGGGTCTTTTTTTTTTTCTCTCCCATTGCGAACCTGGATGTGTTTCTGTGGCTTATAAGAAATCAATTTTCTCCAAACTGTACCTACAAAATAGTATACTTGCTGTGGCATGATCTTGCCACAACCAGTTGCTGAACACTTGCAACTCAATCTGTTTGGTTTCTCAGTTTGCATCCACAGGTCTGTAGGATGTAGAAGTATGTCTGCCAGTATTTGGAAATAAATATATATAAAATGTTGATTTGCTTTCATATACATCAAGACTGCTCGTTTATTTCATTCAGGCAATGGTCTTCAAAAGAGAAATACTGATGTCCGTCTATTTGTGCAAGGAGCTAAGGGATGGTGAGGCGCACTTAGGTGTAAATGCAGCCAGCAAAGCCTGTTTTGTATATTTGAAGCTGTCTAATACTAAAGAGTATGTAAAAACAGGTCTTTAAAATTTAATACTAGGCCCCTAAAATTATTGGATTCATTAAGAATTTTTCACAAATTCTGCCTTAGCTCCTTGCCCATAAAGGTAATATCCTATTATTTCACAGGGATATTACGGTACTTCTTTCTGAAGTAGCTGAGCGTGTAGTTAATTGTAGTGAATTGTACAGATTACAGTGATTTGAAAAACAAGGATGGGTAGAAGCATGTACACATATACATTTCCTGTATAGTACACTTGCAATGGTAGGTCTTAATGAGAGTTTAGTCTTCTACACTTAAGGGAGAGCTACTACTTTTTTGGTGACTTTTATTTATCTTGTGTTCTGAACAATGCAGTGAGATCTGTGGAGAGCACCAAAAACTATTCTGTATGCATAAAGAAGGTAAACTAATATTGAATGAATGTCCACATTATTTCCTTATAAACTTAACTTTACAAATGCGATAACACTTTTAAGAATGTTTGTTCATTCATGTGTAGTATGGATTGTATAGTCCTTCCTTGAATTTTTGTGCTCCTGAAATATTGAAATGTTGCAGCCAGTATTTTTTCCTGAAGCATTCATAAGCAGTCTGACTGAAGATCTTAGGCCTCTTGTTTTCCTACTCACTTCTGTAAGTCCTTGGCAATGGCTGCAAATTCTGGGAAGGGATGAAGAAAATGACATCGAAAAGAACAGGGCCTGATTTTTATTTTTATTTTTATTTTTTTTTCTGTAATAATATAGTGTAGTTTATGGCATTCAATTGAGTTGGAGGGGACAAAAAGTCAGTTGCATTGCTTTCTTGTGCTTTGAACAGGAAGGCTATTGGCCACATAACTGAGGTGATATTACAGTTAAGAGAGATGAGTTTTGGAGAAATTTCAGGTAAAGAAATTTTATAGAGACAAATGCATTGTGTGAGATCCCTCAATCCCAGTCCAATGTTTTTAGCAAGTGCTACTGTTAAAAATTCAATGTTACTTTTCTTTTTTTCCTTCACTGACAATGAAAGGGGAAATTCATGTGTTATTACTTGAGGCTACAAAGAATTTAAATTTAAGGAAAAATATGTCACATTATAGCAGATACTTACTTTTAAATTGTTCACATGTCTCTTATTGCTGCTATTTATAGGAAATGCAATAGTTTCTCAAGAGTTTAATTCATGGAGGAAATTTGTAGTATTTATTAGGATCTCATTTTAAAATACACTCAAGCTCAGTTACAAAGCTTTAATGTTAGTTATGAATAAAGTACTATTACTGGAATATCATCTTCTTTTGGTCATGAATGTTCATTCTAATTATTTCCATTGTTTGTATTTAAATATCCTGCAAACTTCAGATATTGAGCCCTGTTTTCTATTCTCCAAAGTTTAGCATTTAGAGTGCTATAGAAAAATGTATGTGGAATTTTTCCTGATTCCAGTCAGACCTTATATCTTGGTGGGAGGGGATGGGAATACAATTTCTATGTAGAACATAAAAAGGGGAAGAAAGTTTTAATTGGGAATGTAACTTGAAGGAGAGAGAACAGAGCAAATTCATAAGGTCTTCATTCTGTCTGACCCATAAACAGCCCAGAGACTCTGGAAAAGAGGTGTGCTGCTGTCTTCAAACAGAACCAAACAATCTTTTTCCATTGGGGACTGTCAGCCTTCCAACACATGAGCAAATGGATGACATCATATTTAGCTTTCCTGACAGCATTTCACTCCTCTGCACTAACCTAGGAAATCACATGAAGAGTGGGAAAAATACAGTCAGAAGTATCAAGAATTAGAAGTCACTAGTCAGAACTAGATTAATTTTAGACTCCACAATTTTTCCATGTCGGCTAGAATTTCCAATGCCTAAGGTAAACAATTTGTTCTTCAGGAGAAATGAAGAGGGTACAGTAAGAATGAAAAGAAAACTGAAGAAAGTAACTGAAGAAGAACAGAGCCAGAAGCTGTTCCTTGGGGAAATAGCACTCAAATCTGCCTGTATTGTGGATGCAATGTTTAAAAGAATTAGATTCCCTATATCCACACAACTGATAAAGCGGTCCATGAAACATAGTATTCCTGACTCTTAAGCTAGGTGTAATATATTCAGCTATTTAAAAAGTTTCAGAGGTAGATGGGTTTTAGTAACAGAATGAAAATTTTTGAGCTTTCCCTTGCTATTTGTAACCTAGAACACTAGAGGACAGCACTAAAATATTACATAAATACATTATTGTTTACACTGTTAATTACACACTGAAGGCTTTGTGGGAAGGAAAACAACTGAGAGTTAAAGTTAGGGAAAGTGGTGTTTTGAAATTTCTTCACTCCTTTTGAAAGTTGTATCTGACATCATGTTATACAGACTATACTAAGTCTATTGATGTTTAAGGTATTTGTTAGAGTCTCTTCAGTAGTTAAGCTTTTTTTTTTTTTAAATGTAATAATGCAATAAAATAGAATCTTGTGTAGAATTACATTTTTAATGTCTAGAAAGTAAGGAATTAGTTGGCTTGTCTATGAATATAGGTTAATGATTTATCTGTTTACATGAAGTGTACTGTGTTAACATAATATTAAAATATTTTGTTGTAAATATTGTGTTATTGTCACAATATTCAAATGGGAATATGTATTAGTGTAGTTCCTTGAAAAAATTACAAATTGTGTTGTGTTTTTCTAGGCACACTGGAACGGCATGAAACAGGCGAAATAGCAAAAGCAATTCTTTCTTCCATTGGAGATTCAGAATACTTAGTGGCAGATGCTCTACTTCCTATATCTCAAGAGTCAAAAAGAAATAAAAATCCTGAATACAAATCCTCTAGCTCTTATAAGCTTGGCATGGTCTCTTATAATCTTACTCATACAGAAAAATCTTCAGATAAGGTAAGGATGCAAAGTAATGCATTTCTCTAGGGCACTGATTTGCGATACAAACTATTTACCCTTTCGTCTTCACTGTGGAGCCCTGCATTAATGTTGTGGATACTTGGTGTAAAGTTTGTAAAGCCATGTGCCTACTTGTTCAGTTTCTGTACCATTTTGTAAAACAAGTGGGAGGTGTATAGGAGGTGTAGGAGGTGTATGTATAGCCAGTAGTAGATGATCTCAGAAGGATTTTCTTGATTTTTAGCATATGTTTTGACCCTATTTGCTTATTCTGCTAACTTAAGACTGCATCTATTAGCAATACCCTCAGGGCAAGTGAACCCACAACTTCAGTTGGAAGTCTTGAGAAAAGCACATCATGGCACAATGCCACTGGCATTTCCCTCATTGCTCTTCTACAAAAGTGCAGATTTCTCTTGACATGCAGTAGTAGTTTTTATTGGTTGTTTGTTTTCTGTTAACAGCGGGGAATGGAGTGAAAGTGCTTTTCATTTAATTAACTTTGGCACACTTATTGCTCAAAAAGGGCACAGTGGGCACCAAATATGTATGTCAGTATTCAGGAGTGATATGATTGAGCACAATATCTAGCTTTATTGAACATTTTTTCACTAATGTAATTAAACAAGAAAATTGTGACGGATGGAAAAGATTTGCTCTTCCTTTTTGTTTTCCTTTTTTATATTTTGAATAATAGAAGGAAACAGTACAGAAACTAGTGCTAATATGCTGTTAAAGCTGAGAAAGAGTACAAAGATATTGAGAAATAAAGTGGAAAGCTCATAAACAAATTTGTTTATGGCTCAGATATATATGTATATTACTTTTTAAAATTATCTATAAATAGCTGTTATTTGTTAAATGTAAAACTAACTTTTAAAAGAATCTCAAATTTAATACAATCTCAGATTTAATGGATTATGTATTACCTCATTCAGGCTGGAAGATAATGGCAAAATGGCAAATACCTTTTTCTCACAGTCTGTTTATCATAAGTTAAATATATTCACTGAATTTTTGATACAAACATATCTTAAGAATGGGGATTCAACATTGCTTGTTTGAGTGTAGTCTTAATACCTTTTTGGAATAGTTTTTCTCTGTGATGAATCAGAGGAAGATGATCTGTTATTCTTCAACAGTAAATGTAGATCAAAAATACTTTCCTATGAGTATGAGAAGGTGAGAAATGTTTTCCCTTAGCTCGCATGTAGAAACAACCTTCACAATGGTCTCTGGCCTTTTCCTGGCTTTTTCGATTGTGTTAAATGAAAGACTGGGTTTTCCAAAATTCAGTCTGATAAAGGATAGCTTAATCCAAGTCTTCATTCTGAACTTTCTTTTCTTTTTTTTTTTTTCTTTATTGCACTTAAAATTTATATATGCCTTTGAGTTTATAATTATGCTTGTTGAACTCTTTATATTTCTCTTTGACCTTTTACTAACCTTCGTCTGATTTCTAAAGTTCTTTTTGATCCCATTTTCTGAAAAGTCTTATTAGAGCATAATCCTGCTGAGCATGTTGTGAGGCAGATGGTGTGCTAGTTGGCCATTGACACAGAATCTGATCTCACTATTGCTTTATTAAAAGGAATAGTTTCTTCAAGTATTTTTAAAGAGAAATAACAAAGTTATAAGCATCTTAAAATCAAAATTTTGGCCATACATTTTTAAATCAAAAATTGTATGGATTTAAAGTAGCTGGAAGGGAGATGTGCTGCTCGTGGAATATAGGAAAGTAGTTTTTGGCAGATTATAAAGCATGCAGTTTAATGTGCTTTAAGGATTATTGTGATTTTAATTTGGAAGTAATGTCACAATAGGTGACAGTGGAGTTATAATAATTTATAGCACTTTTTGAATAGGCATGTGTCTCGGCTACTCTGAATCTGCAATAAAATATTCCATTTACATTTTTAAACTTTGCTCCTTAGTTATCTTGTTCTAACAAAAACTTTGAGAGAATATTATTGATGGCTCTTGGACTTTCCTATGACTGTCAAAATACCTCTTTTCTTTCACCTTCTCATTTTTTGTCTTTGTAGTCATGTTATGTTAGTCTAGTTCCTTAACAAATGGAGATCTGTACTTAGGAAAACTGCTCTTCATTCAACTAAAATCTGCTGTCCGTTGCATCCAGCATTTCTCCCCACTTCTGTCTCCATTAGAGAAGATTCTGTAGATTCCTGTGGGAGATACTGGAGGCTAAATGTATAGGGTGTAGCCAAACCTGGGAAGATAATGACAATGGAGGTCCACTTAATGCTTTTCCAGAAACCCAGTGTGGTCTGCACAAAGGGAGCATGCCGCCCTGTGGCTTTTTATACCTGATACTTTTTTTAATAAAGTTCAAATAAAGGCTTCTTATTAGTTCCACCACTTTTCTTAGTTCTTATTCTGGATTTTTTTTTCATTTTTTTTCTTCCAAGTGTTTTGTGTTGACTCTTTTGGAACACTGTGGCTTAGCATCTTGAAATAATTTCCTGAAATCCACTTTCTATGAAACTAGTGGAAGTTCTGTGGATATCAGTGGGTTCAACACTTCATGCTGTATTATTAGGTATATAATGATGACACAGATCAAACTACCATGAAAATTTCAGGTTCTCAAAAGTCTTTATCAAAATGCGTATAAACAATCACTAATTCATTATTAATTTGCTTCTTTGGCAAATTGTATAATAGAAAGTTAACATGTTAAATTATTGATGACTGATTTTGTGTGTGTGTGTATATGTATATAAATCAACTTTAGCTTGTTTCTGAATTCAGTTTCAGAAGACATGAAACAGAAAAAATGAGGAGGCTCTTCTGTCCTTGTCAATATTACGCTTGTAAGCAAATCTTATTTTGCACAATGATCAACATGAAGCTCACAAGCAAGATTCAGTATTTTTTATTATATTGTTTTGTCATTAAATATTATATTTAAGACAAAATAACATCTGCAAGACGATGGTTTTTCTTTCTTCCTAAGAAGAATAATATTCTCACATAACATTCCAGCTTCAAAGCCTTTCTTTCAAAACATTTGTCGTCATGTAAATCACAGATACAAAAGCAGAATGCTTTGATTTCATGGTGTTTTGACCATTTTAATTCTTTTATTGTGCTGCACGTGCCAGTGGGAGTACCAATAACAGATGAGTGTGACAAATGCAGTTAACACAAGATCCATATTAATGTTGTCAAATACCCTTGATATATTTAAACAGATTTTAATTATTTTCCGTGTCAAAAGACCTGGAATATATAGTTTAATAGTTCTTCAAGAAAGCTTTACTTAATATGTGAATGTAAAACCTCTCATAAAAATGAAACTTTTATATTGGCCTTAGTCATTGACATAGGGTATTCATCAAGTCGGCAATTTGTGTGGCAAAGTGCCATTTGAATAGTGTATTGTTAGAATACTTATGGTCCACTTGACAAGGGCTCTTGCTGTAAATAGTGCAATTTGACTCCAGCTGTTAAAGAGTGGCTTTGACAGCAGCCAAATAGAATGGAGATGCTTTACTGCACCGCAGAAAAATCAATATTGGGTTCTTGTTCATAGTAACCTGTTTTTTCTTTCTTTTTTTTTTTTTTCTTCCCCAGATTTACACAAGACTACCTAGAGTTCATTTGTGGAGGTTTAAATATTTTTAAGTGTCTGCTTTATTTTCAGATTAGTATTAGTGATAAATGATGCATGTGTTTAAGAAGAATAATAATCAGAAAGTATTTTGTGGATGTACGTAAGCAATGTGGTAACACAACATTATTTCAACTCTAGCTTATGTGGATGAGTATTAGGATGTGGGTGCATAAGTTATGTAACTAATGACAAAGTCTTTCCTTCCTCTGTATCTCTTTTCCTTTTTTGTACTGCTTCTGTGCTATCATGGTGTTTTTTTGTGTTTTTTTTTTTTTGTTTTGTTTTGTTTTTAAAAAGCAGGTTTCTTTGTTGTTCTTCTTGTAACAACCCCCACAGATGTTGACAATCTGTAGTGCCATTGTAGATTTTCCTGAAGCATAGTCTTGCTGGTGCTGAACAGTTTTCCAGCAGTATTCAGTGACACAAGGTTGCTATGATACCTGGCCAGTAGCAATAGGTATTGAATCACTGGTCTTAATTACAATAGGCTACATACTAGATTGTGTGCTCCTGGTGTTTGTATGGAACTAGCTCTCATCATATCTTTAAATCATAACTACATTTGCTATCAAAGCTGTGTAAAAAGCTGTTTTTTAAATGTGTGTGTGTGTCTGTGTGTGTGTGTGTATATATATATATATATAAATTCTTCAGTACTGAAGATTAAATGAAGATTTAATTGATGCACAAGCTAGATGTTTGGGAATTGTTTCCTTGATGTTTCACAAATATAAAATATTAGAAAATTTCTCAGCTTCTCAGTTTAAATAATTTAGATGTAAATCTGTGTTTTCAATACTCTTAGATTTTTAGTGCACTTTCCATATGATTAGAGCTTCCTTTAGATAAAGATGTTGGAGGAAGAAGAGTTTCTAAAATTTGTACAGTAATTGCTAAACTAAATGATCCGTGTTGGCCCTTGGTTTTTTGAATTATACTACTGAAGAGCTAGACCAGGAAAGGGAAACTTTTAATATTCTCTTCATATCTGTGTAGGTAAGATGAGCAAGACAATGATGAAGGGATGAAATATATTTATCTACATATGAGCATTTATAGGAGTTTTTGTTTTATATATTTCACTTCACTATTTCTTAAAATACTGATCTTTGAGCTCTGAGCTATAACACAGCGTTAAAGAATGTTGCAGACAGTCAAAAATATTGAAGTGTACAAGATCTGTAAAGAGTAATTTGATTTATGTAATTATTAGAAGTAAGTATAACTAGCGTAGTTTAATTAACAAATACTATGGCACTCTTAAAATGCATTTAAAACATTTTACCTAATATTTGTACTAAGGAACTCCTTATTCACTTAACAGCATACATACTTTGCTCTTATCAAAATATATATATATGATGCCTCTGAAACAGAGGTATTTCTTCTGTAGTAGTCAGGTTCATATTTTTATAATTGCTTAAAACTGAAGAAATACACAATACAATGTATAGAAGTAATAAATTAAAAACCCTACTTTGTGTTGTAATATTGTACAGAAGCAAAAGGCAAATAAGTGCACTGTAGGACAACAGCAGACATTACTTTTAGTAAAATAATGGATGCAATTGAAAATTGTTATTGGAAAACTGGAAAATAACTACGAATTAAGTCTTACCAATGGGGAAACTGATAGAATAGTGGAAATTAATTCAAAGCACAAATACCAACCAATACTTTTCAAATATGAGATCAGAAGCACAGTACATTAAAGTCCTTTTATTTATTTTGTTTAGTGATATTTATAGCAGTACTATGCAGTTACAAACTTTCATTATTTGTAAGAAACGGACTACTAAGGCCAAATCAAAATAGAAAGACGAATGTTTCTCTTTAAAGTTGGTAACTTTTGTTGTTCTGCCAATGTATTTCTTTTTCTTGTTTAGGGATTGGTGTTTAGAAATTGTATTTAGTAGTATATTATTTAAATGTAGTAGTAAAATAAGAAAAGAAACAAAGATCTATATATAGATTTCCCATAACCCAGATGCAACGTACTTCAGTACCACATTTCTTGAGAAAGACACAATTATGTATTTTGTCAAGGGACCAATGTGGCAACATAACTACAGTGAAGGAATCACTTTGGAGTTCTGAGATTAAATAGGTGACAGTCAAAGGGCATCATGATCCTGAGAGAGGTTGATAGCTTGGACCCCATGCTGGCTTTGCTGAAAGTTACTGCAGTTTTCCGAATTCATCAACCCAATCAATAATTTGTTGATTTTAGTGTTTTCTCTACTGATTACTTAAAAGAAAAGAAAAGGCTGCCATAGTGATATTGTAAAATATTTTAGTCTTACAAATGTGGATAGTAAGCAACACAGGTTGACTAAAATCTGTGAATAATCTTTAAAGTTTTGTTTCAAAAAAGTCACAGTACTTATATACTTCTACAAGTTTTTCTCTGCTATTATACTGAAGGGGAAGTATTATACTTAATATGTTTGTTTTCTTTGTCTAGAAATCTAGTTGGACCCTGTGCTAAAGCTACAGAAGTGCTATAAGGTTCTACTAGAAGCAGTTCAATATCTGTAGTTCTTGTAAAGTATTTCACACTGAAGGACCATTTACTGAAGCTAAGCTAGCCATTGCTGTCTTTGTCCTTCTCATCTTTCCATGTACTTCAGTTGCCATGCTGTAATTCCCTTCTCTATCCCTTGGAAGCTGTAGCAATTTTTTTCTCTTTTTTTTTTTTGGGGGGGGGCGGGTTTGGGGAGGAGGGTGTATGTCCTGAGTTTGGTTTCTACCCTATTGAAGTGCTATTCCCTTTATCTTATTCTCCATTGATTGTTTCTTTTAGTTTCTTTTAGTATGTAAAGTTCTATACAGTTCTAAATCTTTTATTTTACCTTTACCTCTAGAAATATCCCTTTAGAAGTCCCTAAGATGCAGCTTCATCTGTAGATTGGCCTAGTTTTTCCTTGTAAGTGCTTTACCTTATTATAACTCTGAAATTATAGTAAATTAAATCATCTTTGTAGCCTTTATGTTTTGATGTTCCACAGTGGAGTTCTTGAGGATTATTCACAATTCATGACAAAAGAACGGTGGAGTCTTTGCACTTGTGGCAACAAGTATTTTCTGTTTTAAACATTAGATTCCTGGCCTTTTATGTATAATTTGATTAGTGGTATTTTAGTGAAGAAAAGTACCAACAGGCATTCAGATCTGTGCTGAGGTGTGTACCTATGCCCATTCAAAACAGAATGGTAGCTTTGTCAGAAATACATTGGCAGCTTAAATGAAATTATGGAACATGCAGGGCTTGCAGAATGGTTTCTCCTGAAACCAACACCCAAATTTACTTTGCAGAAGAAAGACTTGTTATCTGCCAGCATTCTTCTAAAAACATTAAATCTCTTGCTTCCTTTAAATAAGGCAGAAATAAAGGATTGAATTGCAGATCAATTAAAAAACATTATCAACAACAAAGCAAAAGAAAAACAAACAAACAAAAAAACCAATGCTTATATTTCCTTCTGATGTGTTTTTCCTACATGTTCTTACATTTCCTACTCAAACCTGAATTTGGTCTGCTGGTCAGGTTTGGCTCTTGCAATTAATTCTGAGAAAGATGACTTAGCCAACCAGATATGTCTGAACATTTATTTGGAAATACTGTCCTCTTGGAAACCTATGCAGTACTACTGCCTTTTGTAAGATTAAACAACTCAAAGAAAGGATGACATGAAAGCTATAGGTACAGAGATATTGCTCTTGTTCTGACTTATCCTAGAAAATGCCATTAATGATACAGGAGCTGAAGAAAGTCCAGCCTGCAGATTCATGAGTTTTTAAGGATGGAATTTTCTAGGCTAGACTACATTATAGCATCTAAGGATTTAATCCCATAATTTCCTGTTTGCTTGTTTAGGAGAAGGTCACTTTCTTAGAATTCTATTGTGTACTTTCTATGTACTTCTAAATTATATGAATGGGTTTCTTACAATCCCATATGGAAAATGCACAATCAGAGCAGCCCAGGGCAAATGCATTATTTCAGCTGGAGTCACTAAACAGCCATGCGTTGGTAACTTAATTTTTTATATACATCAGTTTTTCTTGGAACAAAGTTATATTCCCATGCTGTTAGCCTTCTTCTGTGGTCATGTTGGCAGTATCTCTTTCCAGCATTATTCTCACAGATATCTGGATATTCATTCTTCCAGTAAATTCTTCAGTATAATTCCCATATCCATGAATCAACTCTGTACTTTGTGGATTACTGTGGCATTGTTTCTTCAGCTGATCTAGGAAAAATGGCAGATTTTCCATTTTACAGATTTTCTAAGAGCTGGGTAAGGCCAGAAAAAGTTTTGGCTATTGCCCATCTCTGAGTCCTGCATGTTTCTAAAGATTAATCATTTTTGGTTAGGGAATTTACTTCTACATTCAAGATATCTTAATATGTTAGGATGTAGACATAATATACATATATTTAGTATATAAATTAATAAGACTTCATTTAAAAACACTTTATACTTCCCTTCCATCTCTGTTTTTCATGGTGCAGAGACTGTCTAAGTAGACAGATTTTATTTTGAGGTGAATGGATCCCCAGTTCATTTGGATTTTTTCTGTAATACAAATATTACATAGAAGAGACATTGTTAAAGGTATTAAAAATAGTAAATGAACATGACAAAGTGCTGAATGCCCACCTCAAGAGAATACTGTCTGTCCTGTGACTATTACTAACTGAACTGTCTGAAGTTAAGTGATAAGAATGACCTCATTATAGTCATGTTTACTCTGTTTAGTGCTCACCCTATGCATAACATCAGCATTGTTTTGGGGTGGGTGGGCCTGACCTGTCTTTGCCTGCTTTGGAAGTCTATAGATACTTTTAGTAATAAATTGTTCACATGCTCCCTAAAATCAAGTGATCCTTAAGAAACAGGAAGGATAGATGTGGGAGTGTGGATGGATTTTCTGTAAGAGTTGTATTGGGTTAGTCTACTATGTAGAAATGAAAGTGCAACTGATGACTTGAATCCTTTAGCCCTGTGTGAATTTTTAAAGATAATGTGTACTTAAGATCTATTTCAATTGTATACCTATAGTCTGTAACTATTTTTTAACCAAATGCATTTTTGCCCGTATCCTAAATTGTTCATTTCAGCAGAGCAAGAGAGTGAAATGAGATAGCTGTGTATTTGCAAATGACAGAGGGCTTATTGTAAGACTATTGTGAATAGTTGATTCAATTAACATGATGATAGAATAAAGAACTAGAAAATGTTTTAAGCTAGTATTCCTATAAAACATCCATGATGCTTTGCCAAAAGATTCAGATAAAAACTTAACCTCTTGGATTTATTTTTCTGAAAACTAAGACATGTTTTAAGAAGAATATGCCATGGTTTCATACAATTTAGGAAATTTTCAACAGTATATCTTATTAAGACTGTATAACACTCATTGTGTATTCAATATCATTGATGAACAATAGATTGTTTTTCAATTACAAATGCATATATATGGCAAGACCACATTTATATCTATTACCAGTTCTTCAAGCATCACCATGAAATTTGATGCTTTCTCTTTTGATATTGTCTGACTGAAATTTTGGTGCAGTAATTTAAAGAGTAAGGTTTTTTCAAACATTTAAGTTCAGGGAAATTTGCAATCGAGGTCCAAGCCCTATCCGAATGCTCTGTAGTATCTAACTATTCTAGTATTTCTCCACTGTATGATCTGTTTGAACATGCGCTTTGTACTACACTAATTCTGACTGTCATAGTAAAAGCCTAGATTAAATTTTCTTCTTGCCCTTTAAATGAATAAAATAATTAAGCTTTCAAAATTTGAAGTAACTTTGTCATAACTAGTAAGTTAAGTTTTACCAAGCTTTTAGTTTTAACTGTAGAAGTTGAATCTGAAAAATATATTTTCCTAGTCAATAAAGAGGAGTTGTGCATGTATTTGTAGTGCAGATTTAAGATGTGCTGTTTGAAATCTGAGATTTTTTGTGGAACTTGGCAGCAATATTTTATGTTCATAAACCAGGTTGAAGCCCCAAACACAATTTCATTTATCTTTATATTCTAAGCTTTATAGAATCTGCAAAAGTGTCCATCTGTTCAGCTGAGATTGCTTCAAATAGTGAGTGGTCAGAGAGACTTAGCTGATAAAGGTCAAAGGAGCCTCTTGACCCTGTGATACTTGCTAAAGCAATTGGAGCATAGGGACTGATATACAGTTAGATATAGCTTGCTAAAGCAATCTCCACTTTAATTGGTAATGATAGCAGGAATACACAGTAAAGTCATTGCTGAAAGAAAACAAAAAGTATCCAATATAGTAATTTATTACCAGTCAGTGGGTTTCACGCACTAGGTTGTTTTACCCCTGCAGTGGTCAGAGAAAGCAAAAAGGTACTCTAACACTTAACTGGAAATGGATGCCCTGCTGCTATCAGAGATGCATGGTGGTCAAATGATTGCCTGTGCCATTAGCTTGGTAATGTTTTCTCTATTGTAAACTCAGCTCCCCATGTTCTTCCTGTGCATCAGCTGCAGATTGAAGGCTTTCTTGTTTGTCTTCTATTTGTGCTGCCAATCATCAAGCTGCTGTCCACCAAGCACATTTCAAGGAGGCAATTTTTTTACTACTATCGACTACCATCTCCAGCAGCCCAGGGCTCAGAGGATTTAGAAATGAATTTAATGCTTTAATTTACACTGTGCCAGCCATTTTGTGCATTGTTTATGTATTTGTATTTTTGAGACAATTACAATCTTTCTATTTTGTAAAACTGTTAGATTGCACCTGCAAATATGTCCCTGAAACATAACTGTTCTTTACGTGTATTATATAATGTTACTATTTTCATTTAAAAGGTTAAAAAGTCTAGTCAGGTAAAGCCACTTACTAAGGTATTCCATATTAATATTAAAAAAAAAAAAAGAAAAAAAGAAAAAAGAAAACAACAACAAAAACTTGCTACCCACCATCAAGGACAAAAACATAATGGAGAATAGAATAGAGCTGTCACTGGCAATACAAGCGGTTATTTAAGACAACTGGGCGTGGTAGCCATCCTTCAGTCAAAACAGTTCTTCCAGATCCATGAACCAAAAATTTGAAACATAGGGTAGGAGTAACAGACAGATTTTCACAAACAGCTGTGAGACATGCTTATTTTTTTATGAGCCTAGAGGCAGACCAATGATGGGACATGATTCCAAGAAAAGTTAGGAGTTCTGAACTCCTGTTGATATCCTAGTAACTGGTATAATCAAGATGCAGAAAATTTTTCACCTGCAAAAAAATTTTAGTTGGCAAATTCTACTGGCCCACTCTCCTTTTCTTTTTGGTAGCTGAGCTTTGTCACATGTTAGTTTATAAAATAATAATCCTACTTATTGTCAATGCTATTGATTGCCACAGAGGTAATGAACAGTAAACGGGAGTAAATGAAATATGTAAAAGCTATTTAAAATTTCTGTTGTCTTTGTAGTGTAACTCAAGGTCAGATTACAGAGAAAAAAACCTGTTAATTTCATTAAAATACATCTAGTCATAGTCTCAAACATTTTGTGCTATTTCAGAAATTATCATCTAAAGCAATTTAGACTATAAGAGTGGTTTTAAAAACATTTTTTTGCTTAATAATATTTGTGAAAGGGTGAAGTGTGTGTACTTTTTTCGCATTTTTCACAGATTGTCTTAATTGAATACACGTAAGCAGACACACAAGGATGCTGGTATTTAACTGATAAACTAGATTTCTTTTTAATAAGTATATTTAATAATGGATTATTTACTCTTTAAAAGTGAAGGTCATGCTTACAAACTTTTATTATGGACTTAAATGCTGTGTTTTATTGGGTCTATGATTAAGTGGTCTATTAAGACTATATTTTAATGATTGTCAAAACAGTGAAGTTTAAATCTGCTTAAAAAAAACTGCAGGACACTAACAGAAAATCCCCTTCCCAACTGCTACCACCCCCTTCCCCAGGCCTCAAAATCACCCATAGCACAGTTTAAGAATTTTAGACTGCTTTCTCAATACTTCAGTGATGCTCATTGCCAGCCCCCCCCCCCCCCCCCCCCCCCAAAAAAAAAAAATCTAACTGAAATTTATCCTAAGAAAAATTTATCCTAAGAATAAGTTGTTCATTTCAGCCTAACATTTTCTAGAACCTACTCTCACAAGAGAAAGCTTAAAGGAGTAGAATTTTAACTCCCTAAATGTTGCATAATTTAAAAACAAACAAAACAAAAACCTTACAGATTGGAATTGGCAGAGTGGCTCACATTTATGCTTTATATACCATTATTCATATTGCAGGATCTTTTGTGGCTTTTTTTTTTTTTTTTTTGTTTATCCCAAAGTGTACAATGGATAAACGAAACCCAAACTCTGTAAGAATCCCTTTTAATAGTTTTGGACACGTTTTTGTGTAGAAGTTGATACTACCCACACTGTGAGAACTGAGCTATTTCTTTTTAGTAGTTTTAAAGTGCTCTCTAAGTATACTTTGAGTCTGGTTTTCCTTCTAGAGTCTACCACATGATCTTGCCACTTTATTTCTTTTATGTAAAATAAATGTCAAGACCATTCTTGTCAAAACTATTTTTAGCACAAAGCCAACAAGAGAGTGCATCTGGTAAAGAAAGCTGGAGTGCAGAAATAGTACATATACATGAGGAGCTGAAAAAATACAGGAATCCTTGCCAGCTAATGGAAGTGTGTATTTTACATGGAATAGTGTTCCTAGATTAAGTTGTATCCCAGTGGAAAAATGCTTTTAGAGATGAGAAGGCAGCTCGATAAAATAACACTTGAATTCTACTTCCCTTTAAAATTTTACGTAGTGTCTATGTCTTAAATATGTTAAAGATAGCCCACACATAGATCAGTGTTATGGTAAGGGTAGCCCCCTACCTCCCACTACTCATAAACAAGGGAAAATGTTTTCTGGGCTGCTAATGTGGTTTTGTAAAGATTTGTAAAGAGGGAAGTAAAAGAGCAGTCTTCTAAGTTATGGGAAGGAAAGGATTCCATGTTAAAAGAAAAGAAATCCTGCGAAGTTGGCTCGTGTCTTGTCCTGGCTCAGATACCTTTAATAGCTCCCTAGATGGCCCCTAGAGAAGTCATAGTTGCCATGCATGGCATATAGCTTGGCCTTTCAAAGCCTCCTTGGATCCTTTCTTTTCTACGTATAGAAAGCTGTCATTCAACCAGAGATGAGTCTCTGGATATAATTTTAGTCCGTAGCCAAGCTTCTTTAAAGCTCACAGGTGAAGGCCTCAAATGGAGCATTATCAGTGAATATAGATTCCTCCAAGCAGCAAATGCTCTGAACTCCAATTGTTAGCAGGAATGTCATCAACATGGCTGTGTTTTTGAACAAGGGAGGTCTCACCTCTTTACTAAACTTCAGCATCTAACAGGGTTTTTGTTTGGTTTGGAGAGGGGAACAAACACTATGTTACTTCAGAATTTGTTTAAATTAAGTTGTGATGGTTTCAAAAGCTTTATGAGAATTTATCAGTTTTGTTATGAACTAGCCAATATTTTAACTTAAATGGCTGGTGGTGGTATTAATTTGGTGATAATGTATAAAGACACAATAAAATAAAGTGCTTCCGACATCCCAGTTTCCAACTTAAAAAAAAGAAAAGTGTTAGGTATATCATGACAACAAGAACGTTTTTAGTGACAGTTTTTAGACCTTACAAAAACATGTTTTTCTTTTTCTAAAATTTACTTTCTTGACTGGCATAGATCTCCTTCATAGTGAATTCTTCTTAAACTTACTGCTAGTGATGCAAAAAAAAAAAAAAAAAATGGTAGGAAATTCAGCTGATTCTTACAACTAAAGTGCGGTGGTGTGCCTTAGCATTTATAGTTATTTTAGATCCATACACCTGGATAATGACAAAAAGGACAAAGTTCAGCTTTTAAAATGTGGATCAAGTTATTGAAGCCAAGAAAGGCTTTTTCCCTGTAACAACTTTCAGAAGTTTTTTTTTAAATAAATAATCTTCCTAATTGCTCAGCAAAATAGTAGATGATAGTAGATGAACATTGGTGGTCAGGAAAGAGATGCCAATGTGGAATCAGAAGGTAGGCCGTGCCTACAATAAAAATTAAAATTAACAATGGTAAATCAGAAAAAGACGCCTCTGGTCATTTAACCTGCAGAATTGAAGGAAACCTTTGTATTATTAGATGAATCCTTTTTTTTGACATGAAAATTTGAAATTCATTGGGAGGATGCTAAGGCTTGAATGGCTTGATATTTGGGTATACACAGTATTATCAGATCAACTAATTTGGGTTTGAAAGATCCCATGATATATGAAATTGCATCAAGCAAAAATTGTCAGAAAAAAAAAAAAAAAGTATCTTATTACAGAGACCTGTGTGTTGGCAACAGGAAGACCCCAAAGTTGGACCATGTGGTTCAGAGACAGGTCATGCTTTGTTATTGCAACTTCTATTAGCCCACTTTTTGTAATCAAGTTATTAAATTCTTCATATGTTCATTTAAAAATGATAGTTCTGATACTTACCTGTATATAGTAAAACTTATTTTTGTAAAATACTTCTGGAATTTCAGGAAAGACAGTACAGAATGTAAATAATTTAATCTACTTTTCAATAACCATCATCAAATGCTATTCCCTGTTCTCCAGTTCATTGTTAGTTTTATGGGTTTCCTTCCATTTTCTGTCATCTTATGTTACAGTGAATAGCTTGTCCATATTTCTAAATAGTGTTTTATGTCTGAAGCTTTAGATATCCACCTTCTTTCAATGGAATTAAATGCCTATGGCAGAGAGCTAAGGTAACTTTGTAGATGCTTTTAGGATCAATGTCAATAAGCTTTCATATTGCCAATAAACATTTATTGTGGCCTTGCACCCAGTAGCACCACCAAATGCCTCAACAGATTGACATTGTCATAGTATTTTCTTTTGTTTGTATGGTGATTTTTCTAAAGGTTTCTAAATGCTAGTCAACCAAATATAAATGTATAGAACAAAGAAGAAAGTTCAAAGCCTAAGAATGCTTTCTATTAATGTTAAAACTAGCTTATGAATTCCACTGTTTGCATTCCATAGGATTCTCCCTATGTATCAGTAAATATAAAGATTAAAATAATCCTAGTGCTGAAAAACAACAATATATATATGTTACAATATATACATTAAAGGAAAGGGATAGAAAGGAAACCTGAACAAGCTGTTATAATCTCTTGCTTATGCCTTCCCATAGAGATCTTTAAATAAGATTTTATATTTAGAGTCTATCTTCACCTGGTGGTAACATCATTCTCTAAATAACAGAAGGGCAAAATTTTTATTATCCAAAACTAAGTAGTCAAATTACTTGTAAACATGGTTAAAGTTGCACCTGTGTTATTTGTAACTAAAATATTAACAGTTTATGAATAGTTAATCTTATAAAACTTGTTAGCAATGTAAAAGCAGTTAGGTAAAACTACTCTTGAGAAAGATGAGTTAATCAACAATCATTAATCATTCAAATTAAATCTAGCTGTCACCTCATTTTTACTAATATTTGTTGGTAGTGTCTTTTAAGATTCAGCTCACATGCTCAACAGAAACAGTTCTTCATTTGCATTAGCATAATATTTCTGACTATCACAAAACAAAGGTCCAGAAAATCCTGCATCACCTGTGATAAGGAGCATGGTGCTACGATGTCTCTTTGCAGAAGCATCACTGGGCTGAAAATTTGCTTCTCTATCTTTCTGCTTGTACATGCTCGCTTGTAGAGATGAAATAACTGGAATGAACACAGTGCTGAGAGTATAGGCTTGTGCAGGACAATAAAAGCATACAAGTCGTAACTGCTTAAAGAAACGGGCAAAAGAATCAAAATGGAATTTATACTCATGTCTGTTGTTTCCCTGAAGGTAAAAGATGCTTCTTTAATAGAAAGAGCAGGTTTCTGATATCAGATGTCACCATCTCATAATTTGACTTTAACATTTGATGGTCCTTCCAGTAACTTCAGAAGAGTGCCCCTTGGTAGTGAGGCACAATGATTCCTATGAAAGAAAGTAGTTGTTTTCCTGGAAACTCATCTGAAATGTGTCTCAGACAAACAAAAAAAAAAAAAAAAAAAAAAGTTTCTTCTCTACAATGAAAATTTATTAGAATATTCTTACTTTAAAAGATGTTGGGGAATTGGGGTTGCAGTATTTAAGTACATGTCCCTTTGCATATATGAAATGATGTAGAAGGAAAATCTTTTTCCTAAATAAGAAGTGAATAAATATGATTAAGTTAAACTTAATGGAGTTAATGGATTTAGCCTGTTCTATATGCAACTCTATGCAACTCTATAAAATTACAAAATATTATGGATTTGTCTTTGGACGTTTATTATTTTTCTTTCAGATAATGGATAACAGCCTCATTCGACAGCCCTTTACTGTTTTACCAGTTAAGACAAAATGGAACAGTGCAAACTTTCATATTCTATTATTTGATCTGGAAAAACTTGTGGAACTTCTGCTGTCATCTCAACTCTGTGGATTAAAGTCATCAAATTCATTCCACAACCTTGACACTATAGAAAGAGCCAAAAGTACTACTGAGAAAAGGGCACTGACACTAAAAAGAAATAAAACTGCTGGTTCCATATCAACAGTTGATGGGCAAGTAGATGTTCTTTGTGCAAACCAAGTCAGTGGGGATACTAATGCAGTTAGATCTTTGGAAGAAAGTGGTGGCATAAAAAGACAGAAAAAAATGAAGAGTTCAAGAAAGATTAGAATGCAATCATCAGGAAACATTGATGTGGACATCGCCACAGATACAGCTAAACTGCTTTTGTCATGTCTCTTACCCTGGGGTGTAGATGAAGAAATAGACAATCTTTGTGTAAGACACCTAGATATATTACGGCTCCAGTGTCCAGTTTCTTTTGGACTTCTGTCAAATGAAAGTCACATATCACTGATGTTGCCGGGATGGAAGTGTACTGATTGTGGTGTGCTAGAAGAACACACATTGAGTAACTTGTTTTCAAAGAGAGTGTTTGATTTATCAAACAAGTACCTTGCTGCAACTGAAGGACAAACTGAAACAAAGGAAGAACCAGTGAATAATGCTTATGGAGCAAAGGGATCGGAAACAGTTCTTTTCTTATTTAACAGAATAGCTTTAATCAACAGGATAATTAACATGCCTTCAGCAGATACAAGTGAAATTGAAAGGTAAGAACCCTTTCTTTTGATCTTTTTTTTTTTTTTTTTCAAAGTACTTTGAAAGAAAAGGGAGGGGAGGAGGAGAGAATGACATGACCGATTTTGTTCTTAAATATGGATGTATTCAGTGGAATTTGCATTCTTCCTGTAGAGATTTTTTTATAGGATGTCTTTTCAGTGAAAGAATAGGTACAAGTTAAGTATCTTTACAGATGATGAATAAACTGACGTAAGAAACTTTTCAACTGAACAAAAATTTGAATTATCCAACTTCACACCCTATCTTTCCAGAGAACTCTTTTCCTCACTACTTAAAGTAAGGAGAATAATGAGGTCTCTTCAAGCACATTTGGAGACATGTATTAACACATTTGTGCTGTTTTAACTTCCATTCCCTATTAGCAATATACGTCCTTTACCATGAAACCCCTACCTCCACAGATAAATAAAACATGAGAGGCAACAATCTCTACTTCTTATGTTATCTACACAGAGTAATAATGGCAGCTAGAATGAATGAATACTTTATCAGCCCTTATGTTACAAGAACCATCCCAAATAACATTTGTTACTTAAAACAAATTTATCAACTAAATGCTTTTTCCGCATTTTGAGAAATAGTATACTCATTATTATTTGACCCATCCAAATAAGGCTCACTAGTCAGCTAATGGGTATTGTCCAGACTGTTTTTGTTCAGCAAACCAATGTTGGTCCATATTTAGTATTTTAGGGACAATGAAATTCAGTGTTGACACTATGACCTAGAGGTAAGGAGGGGAACAAAAAATACTGATCCTGGTGCAGCAAAGAACTGTGCATCTTCCACAAGGATCTGGGCATTCAGGATACCTCAGTAGGTATACAACATCCTGCAGGACAAACATGCATTTCTCAGTTACTTTTCCTGCTTATTGCATTGTCTACTGGTACATATTCAACACAAGTTCTTATATTAAAGGACACCTCCAAGATTCCAGCTTGAATATGAAATCTTTTTTTATGCAAGAAAATGTTATGCTTGCATTGTGTCTTACAGTACTCTGTTGGTAGAGACAATGTATTCAGTTAGGAACATACTAAAATCATACATTTTTCCTGACAAATTCTAGCTTTGGAGAATCTCACCCATAAAATTATTGCAGTTGAATAGAAAAAATACGTAGTTTATTTTGTGAAAACATTATCATACAATTTTAAGCTTTCTCTAGGAAAGGTAAAGCCATAAAAGCAAGTGTCACCTGTAGAAATACGTGATTTTCTTATTGTACGAAATACAAAAAATTGCCATAAATTTCAGTTTAAAAAAAGTTAGTTTATATTCAATGACTGTGAAATGCTTTAGTTCAGATTTTTTACATGGTTTGGTATGGATTGTGTCTTTTTTTTAAGAGATGAATAGTATTCTTATTTAGAGCTGTCTTGTGACTAAGTTTCAGTTTGGTGCCATTTGTGATGCTCTCATATGGGCTTTTACCTCCTTATGGAGTCATCTGAATAAGAGCTCTTGAGTTGTATCCATTTAATTTTTTATTTATTTTTTTTGGGGGGGAGGGAGGTTGATTGGTTGCTGTTAAGCTCCCCTGAGTTCCTACACAGCAATACCATGCACTATGAGTCCAGATAGAGATAACACAAGTCTTTTTTTTTTTCCTGATTTTACTTGCACACTCTTGTGTGTTTTTAAGACTATTCCTTCCTAATAAGGAAAGAATATTCTCTTACATATTCAGAAAAAAAAAAAAAAAAAAAAATTCTCTTACATATTCAGAAAAAACTAAAAAACAAAAAAAAAAAACCAAAACTGAGAAGTAGACACAATTTTTCGCTGCTGTTGAAAGATAGTGTTCATTAATAGGGAATTTGATCAGAACTAGAGTGTATCTGCTGAAATAACGGAGACCTTAGAGATTTTAGAGTAACCTGGGCCTTTTCCCTCTATACCGCTGGTGACAATTTTTTTTTCTCATAATGGCTTTCTGTTCAGACCTTATTCTCCCCGCTACATTCCAAGAACTGTTTTGGAATGTTAGACGTGTGAGTAATAATTCCCTTTTTTCCCTAATAAACAAAGATAACAGATGAAGTATGTAAAGAACTTTGTACATTTTCCTAACAGCTGTAATGTGCAAATGATGCCCCACTACAGTAAAGAATCATCCCTTTGACAGCAAATCAAAGTTGTGTGAGTAAAGACAACAAGATTGTTTTTCTGTCTCATACACAAAGAGGTTATTTAAAGAAAAAATAATCTGTCTTTGTAGAAGAAGCATATTAGAGTCAAGGAAACGAATTTCATTCTTCAAAAATTAGTTTGTTGTTTGTTTTAATGATTCCAAAGTTGGTAGGCTTAGGAAAAAAAAAAAAAAAAAAAACACTATCTACTTTAATGCGATAATGTTATCTTTGTGTCTGAGTATTAAAGGCATAGTTCTGCTATCTGAATTTACTATCTAAATGTATGTATAAATTCTGTATAACCTTAAAATCAGTAATGTGTATGCAAATGTATCTCTTTCCACCTAGAAAGCCCTTTTCCCGTGAAGTTTCCTTTTTTTTTTTTATGCCTAGTAGTATGCCTAGTGTGAACATGACCATTTATTTACCATGTTTTTGTGATTTAGTATTTGCTGCACTTATTCTTACAAATAATTTAGGTTTGAGAAAATTATCACAACCTATGGTAATTTGTTTTTCATCTTCCAATATGACTTGTCCTTATTCCTTATACATTATTCACTTTGTTTTGGGGTTTGGAATGAGTTTTGTTTTGGCAAGCTGTTAAAATAATGCACTTTTGCCTAATTAAAAGTTTGAAAGAAGCTGAGCAAATACAGTTTTATATAGTCTGATTTCTAAAAGTACAGCATGTAGCCACACCTGCTTGAGCAGTTGATTTAGCTGAAACTACTGCATGCCCAAGGGAAAAAGCATATATTGAATTCCAATTTGCTGCAGCATTTGCTAAAGGAATTAGTAAGACTGCTTTTATAGCTTGTAAGAGTGCTGGTCTACTAATTATTACTGAGGTACAAACAATTTTTACTAATTCAGTTACTAATACAAAAGAAAAGAAAAAAAAACACACACATTTTAATCTCATTTTAGTAGGATCCTTTTACTTTTTCAGTAATCTCCTTTTGAGAGTTACAACTCTTTCCTTCCTGTGGAAGTTTACTTTCTATTAGCACACTAGTGCAAACAAGAAAATTGAAGCTTTTAAACTTAAACACTTAAATAGATTATCCAGTGACCAAGATTCTTGCTTAATATGTATGCAGCTGAAATGGAAATTCCTGCCTAATTTCATGACAGAGAATAGATTGCATGTTTATTTCTGTCAATGTAGACTGGTGTCTAGCTACTGGTTTGATAATTCAGGGATGACAGCTTTCTTCTTTTTATGCTAGACCACTTCTTTGCTTATAACATATTCTTGCAATAACATATTCTTTGGACTGTAGGGAGAATTATTTTATTGTTAGCTATGGCCCTCATCTGGGGAAGGAAATAATAAAGTTTAAATCCCTGTTCTTTGGCATATCTGATAATTTTGCTATTACAGGAGAGTGAAAGGATTTTTTTGTTGTTAAATAAAATACATTTTTAATGAGAAGAATGAGAACTGGAAAATGAATTCAGTCAGTACATACACTTTTGGATATTCTTGGATGAGTCTGGTATTCTCATTTTGAGCAGATACATGTCCTTGTCAGCATATATACATGTATGTTTCTGCATAAACCATGTCTTTAGCAACTCATCACTCCCCAGTGAAAAACACTTGGTTGACAAACTCTTAACTCACACATTTTCAGGTAATGATTTGGATCAATATGTTTCAGGATATAGTTTGTATGTGAACTGTTAGCTACCTGATACACACACACACACACACACAAAAAAAAAAAAAAAAAAAAAAAAAAAAGAATGAAGTATGAAAAAAATGACTTTGAAAAAACTTGACTTGGGACTGAGTCTATTAGCTATTATTCATAAAAATATTTTTGATTCTGCTTTTTTTTTTTTTTTTGCAACTTGACCAACGCTGTGATAATAGAGGAAATTGTAGTAAAATGTCAGGTTATAAAAGTGGAACAGAAACAGGAAAAAGCTAACAGATCTTCAAATAACTTTTGTCCCGCTGCATTTTGAGTTTTGTGTCTGTGTCTCAAAGTGCTCAAGCTGACAATTTTGAGAATTGCTTAGTATTGTAAAGCTTTCAAAATATTATGACTTATTGTTGGTTGTAGTGAATTTGAAAGGTGAAATATATTATTTTTAAATGACACACAAATTCAGGGTCACTATAGCAAAGCATTTGAAAGAAATAGTTTAAAATAGTGCAAGGCTTTAGGGGGTTTTCTACTTCCTTTTCACCCGTATTCTTTGTCTTCAAGGGTTATGGTTCCTGAATTAGCCAGAGACAAGTACTGAAGGGTTCTCCTAGATACTAATAGGTATACAAACATGTCCCCTAAATTGTAGCTCTTTATCAAAGTCCCAAGTATTACAACTATATTCCAAGTGAATATTTAGAACCGTGAAAAGGTGAAAACCTGTAAAAATTAAAGCTGTCACTCTTGGACTTTTATCCTATGTAATAGGAAAAAAAGCTCAGGTACTTGGTGAAAATAGTATTTTGATGAAATCCTTTTCACATGACTTTGCTTGTATAAAATAATGTAAGAGTTAACTGGAAGAAGTTTTGGCTAAACATGAAATTTCTGCATATGGATGATTCTCAGACTTGTGTATATGTGACTGTTTCAATAGCAAGTTGAGAGCAAAAGTGTGCAAGTCATTTGAGGATAAACTAATTTGTGGTTGACTGATAGTAATAGCTACAGTGATTATGAATATCTATCTTAAAACAGACATAAGGTTTTTGTAAATATGTTCAGGTTTTATTTAACACTTCTGTATTATTTTAGTTCACATCGATCAGAATTTGTACATGACAAATGGAGAAATATGGAAGCAGCCATGTCTTCGTTTTCCAGTTTTTATGGAGAGTTATCAAGCAGTAAGTGTTGAAGAATGACAATATTAGCTTTTTTTAGTGTGTTTTGCATGCATTTAATTGCTAAAATATATCATTTAATTTCAATAATGAAAAAACTATTTATATTCTTTAACTTTGAGGAGGTCTGGATTGACTGGTTTAATATGTTTTCTGTGAATATCACTTTTACATGCAAAAGCACATTAAATAATACAAAGATATGTGTTGTGTGATGGCAGAACATTTGGCTGAGTTTCTAAAGATATCTTCTAGCAATCTGAGAAATAGAAACATAGTAATACAAACACTGTTGTCTTCCCCCTCCCCCATCTCCCTCAACATCGTTACATGCCCACCCTATAATACATATGACCCTTCAAGCAAACTGTTGCCTTAGCAATACAAGAGTCGTGTTGACTGTTTGGTAATGCCAAACTTAGACTTTTGGCTTAGTGCAGAATAATGTAATCTCTTCATGTTAATGTCCCATAGGCAATCGTTCACCAGTCTTGGATTGCAAGTGACTTTAAACTTGTTTTTATAGCATGTAATGAACCAAAGAGTAGAGGAAAGAATATGGATATTTGACATTATACATTACCTTAACAAATTACAGTGTTCCTGTTATGAGTTAAGTCCTGTCTAGACAGATAACATGGACTTTTTCAAGCTAAAATTTTTTTCCCTGGTATTTAAATAAACCTTAAAATCCCCATCTAAAATCAGCTTGTGCATCACACAGACATTTTAGGAATGACCACTTTAGCATCAAGGACATACTGGGCAATGTTAAATCTTAATTCTGCTGACCTTTTGGGAGTTTCTGTATATATTTACACTTGTAAAAAGAGATGGGAATAAAGCCAAATTAGAACAGGAGCATTTTGCATATATATGGACATTAAACTGAAATATATTTGCATGAGAACAGACAATAAGGTTGGATAAGGTACCATATTTGCTGTTCTCTTTTTGATTATGGGAGATGCTTGCTAAATGACCATTTATGCTTAGAATGGAGAAGCTTCAGGTTAGCTCTTATCTAGGTTAGTAAGAACAATAGAAGCTGCCAATTCAAATAAATATTGCTTTGGGGGGTGGGGGGGAGAAGGGAGAGAGCATTGTGTTTGAAATAATCTTTACAGTGACAGAGACTTGGATTGACTGACAGAACACGAGAGAAAAATAACACTATCTTCTCTTTTATTGCAATGAAGTCAGGCCATATTTAAATTTGTATTCAGTTGAAATCATTGAAATGAAGCAAATTCTGTTTCAAAGGTAGAATGTTAATTGAGTAAAAAATTCATAATCTGGTCCCAATGCCAAATCATTAATCAGAGGATATAGCATTTGAAAATTTGGCACTAATTACCTATACTTATAAAATGTTTTACCATATCTGCTGGCCAACAAAACAAACAAAAAATCAATCAACCTTCAACTTGGCAATTGTGCAAGTTTCATCATCCTGATGTATGAACAAATTTCAAAATTCAAATTAAAATGTGAGAATGAAAGAAGTTTACCTTCATATGATCAGTTTTGCCTTATTTTGTCAATGCTTTTTATATTTTTGTATTAGCCTTTACATTTTGTATAATATGGTACGTTATGTCAGCTACCAGAGGTAAAGAATGTAGTGCTTGCCCTTATCCCATCTAACCATAAAATAATATCATATGCTCTCATTTTATTTTCCTTTCTTTTTCACTTTTCTTTTTGATCATACCTGCATGTATATACATATATTTAAATATTTAATTAGATACTGACAAACATAACTATTTCACAAAACCATTTACTGAATAGCATACCAATCCTCTTCAGACTACACTAGTGAATACAATTGACTTTACAGTATACGTATACCCATGCAATTCTTTCAAGCTCCAGTCTTCATGGCAGGACTCCATCATCTCAGTGGACAACTGCATTGTATGATCAGAATACTTTCAGTATTTTTTTTGGTCTTTGCAAATAAGCAGACAACTGTAAACAAAAAGGACTAATCTGATTTTGGATAACTGTAAGTAGTTCAGATGACAATGTGATATGGGTGCCTTGCGATTATGTCATTAGATTGAAACGTTCTGAGAAATTATCCTTTTTCAGATGTTGGAGTTAAAAATGTTTAACATCTTTGTATTTCTGTATTTATATGTGTACTGTCAGTTCATAAGTTATGTATGTGTTTTTCAGAAACAAGTAAACACCATTCCCCTGACTTTAGGAGAGTTTCACTGCTGAAACTCATTTGTTGTTGGAGTGACCAATCTATAAAGGTAGGTAGTAGGCTGTGTTAATAGCAACAATCTAATCTTTAAGTGACATTGACTGTAGTTTAGTACTTAGAATCTGTAATGCGATACCGTAGTTACCAATTTAAGGAAAATATTATATCTAAATCATGTCATTCATATCTTTAAAAATCAGATTACTTTGGTATGGGGTATGCTATTTATAAAGCCTTAATGTGCATGCTCAAATATGAGAAGGTAACCATCCTAAAGTCTGAATGAATAGTCACCAAGTATGCTTCGTGATGTTTTCTAGAATTTGCAGCATGTTTTTATATTTTCCATTGAATTTAGTGACTGATAAGTTTATGCAATGATAATGGCCTTATCTACCAAAGGAGATTAGTGTGTGGAAAGATAAGGTGTGGAATAAGCTACCTCATAACTTTCATCTGAAAAGATCTTAAGACACTGAAATTATGAAGTACTGCAAATACCATCCTATCAATCCTACACAAATTTTAATGTTATTAAGACTCAGGTTTGCAATGATCTTTAACCAGCTTTGTAGTGCATTTTTTCCCGTTTGCAGCCAAACTGCTGTAAATGCCATAACATTCAAAGCCATTTGTGACTTTGGCAACAGGGGTGGGTATTCAGCTACCCACATTTATATAAAATGATAGTTTTATTGATAGTAGAATGGCTCTCTTACTGATTTCTTTATAAAAACACAGATTCATGGCCAAACTGTAAATCCTGAACAGCCTGATGAAACAGTCATGTATGTTCTCTCCCAGCATCGCTAGTTATTCTACTTTTTAAAAGTTTTTTCTTTTTTTTTTTTAACATCTTTTATGGAGGATACTGACTCTCAGACATGACCCAAAGGATTTGCCATTTATTGATTCCTCATCTCCTTACAGTACTACAACAGATTCTGTGCAAACAAGGAAACTGAAAGAACTTGCAGCAAATGATTGATCATGACTTTACTGACTAACTGACTTATTGAAGTTTAAGGGCCAAGGGAGGTCTTTTTGTTTTAAACTTTAAAAATGCACATATTTTAAAAATATTTTTACAGGATTTATTTCACCGGTTGATTTTAAAGAAAAGGTTATCCTCATTCATTTTCCTGTTCTTTTGGGTGAAATACTGCTGCTTTTTGCCACACTCCCACCTCACCCAGAAATTACTGAAGTGTTTTGGCCTTTCCAGAGATACACATATATAGAAATAATTGCTTGCCCAGAAACATTTAATATGATGAAATAATGACTGTGCTTACACTATATTTAAAATAAACTGTTCCTCTATAATAGATGTTTAGTTGTATTTTAATTTTATTTACTGTACTCTTATATTATTTCAGCTTTATGAAACCTTTGTGGCTTAAAGAATGCAAAATAAAAATAAATAAATTAAAAAAAAAAAACACAAACTGTAATGCAACTGAAGTGTTTTGATGTTGATTCTGGGAGATATAAGCATCCTTTTTTCCACTAGGAAGATTTCTTTGATAATTATTCCTTTGCTCTTCCTAGCTCCTTATTATTCAAATAATAGAGATCAAAATGCGTCCTTCCTATTCCTTTACTCAGTCATTTCAAGAAGAATACAATATGAAATAATTTGCTTCCTTCTCTTCTGCTCTATGATATTTTCCAATCTCATTGAGTGAAGCTACTTCTTGTTAGGTTGACTTCCCTGAAGATTGAAGTCCTTTATCACTTCATAAAAATGTTTATAAACCAAGTAAACTTCTTCCTACAATGTGCCTTATTCCATGAGCTGAACATTTTGTAAGACATAGTAAACGACCATGTTTCCATAGCCTTTGCTATGGAAAAAAATAGCCTTTAGCCATTTTCAGTGCTAATCTCGGCAAAGGAAATCAGGATCAAAACAGTAAGTTTTGCATGAATCTTTTATAGGTCAGTAGTTCCACTAAAAACAATGCTGTCTCCAACCTTTGTATATGTGGTCAAGGATTTTATTACACGGCAATATGCAAGCAGTCTATCAGACTTGTTTGGCACCAATCAGTTTATGGGGATTCAGTAGTTTGTCTCTGTTTTATGTATGACAGTAAGTGGAATCTGTAGTGTGACACATCCATATGGAAATGTCTGAGCTTTGTCCCATTAACTACTAATGCCTTCACAATCAGTAGGGAGTCATGCATCTGTTTTAGTTCTGAGCTACCTGGACATAAGCCAGTTCTAATCTTGAAACTGTCCCAAGTAGTAAGACCATGTTAGAACTGTATTAATTCAGGACCACCATCAGAAAAACAGTTTATATAGCTTCAGTGTATAACATTTAGGTTCTGGTTTGGAAGTCCTCTATCTTTCTGATCTTACTGTATTCCTTTTCTCTACAAGAAAACCTGTATCGTTGATAATTAATTGGCTACTCCGCACAGTCTTCCCTTAGGAAAACTGCTGATGCCATATTTAGACCTCTGACATAACCATTTGCATGAGGACTGTGGTTGCTTTAGCCTCCTCTTTCACCACTGGGAAAAGATAGAAACTATGGAGGGACTGTTCATATTTTTGGAGGAATGAATCATCTCTGTACGTCTTCATCTTTCTGTGGATTTCCACAGTACACCTATATTATTGTCACATCAATTACTTCCTTTCAGTTAATACCTAAAATAAGATGGGATAAATCTGAGACGTATTACAGAGAATTTTACTTTCAAGCCATAGACCACTTACTGTTAAGGCCATTGCTAACAGTAGTACAGATAAGCAAGTACCTTTTTAGTTATGCTACTCATGTTTACAGTAATTTCCCTTAAAAACTATGGAAGCATTTGTTTTTATGGTGTTTGACTCTACCTGAAGACAACTTACCTCATTATTAGGGTCTACACAATTCCCCTGATAGTGGATCCTCTCCATAGCCATGCCACTGATAATTAATTTAATTTATACTCCCCCTGCTCCATATGACTATATGTCCTTGTAGTTCGGTTGGCTTTCAATTTCTTTATATTAGAGAAAAGCAAGCTGGATGCTACAAGTCTGATGCTTTGATCTGTATTTTTTTTTTGCTCCCTGATGTGCCTGTGTTATACAGGTTCCTGGGAGTCAGATTCCAGAAGGCTTAACACTGTAAAGGCTACGGCCTGAGCAATAACCAGGGGTGATGCCTTCTCTCATCAGACCCAGTCATTATAAGAATAGTTATGCTTGGAAATAATTGATTAGGAGAAGAAATGAAAGTCAATATAACTTAGTATTTATGTAACAGTACTGCTTGCTTCTGCTCTTGTTCACTTATGTTTGAATTGTTCTCAGATATTGGTGCTGCAGGTCCTGATGGTCAAGCAATTACCTTTCACCACTGAATATCTCTATTTGTAGTTGGACATAGAGTATTTATACCTTGTCAGGTATACCCTTAGAAGAAGTATAATTTCTATCATATTTCACAGTCTCAGCTCAAAAGTAGATGATTTTTTCAGAAATTTTCACAATTATGAGAAAAAAGGTAAACAAACCAAAATACGTGTTAGCCAACAAGATAGAAGTTTTACATGTAAGTCGGAAGAATCCTGAAGACAGACTGGAAAATGCCAAAGAGAATGAAAAGTACTCATGTAAATGTGCTAAAAATGGGCAAAGTTTCTGGGGATTTTTGAGCTTGGAGATAATGTTAGATGAGGTATATAAACTGATGGGGAAAACACCAGGAGGACAAAACCAAATGTGAAACCACAATGAGCCCTGTGGAAATAGGGATTCAACAGTAGTAGACAAGTAGCATGCAGAGACATACAGGTGCCTGCACAATATTATGCTGTGCCATTTGCAACAGTTTTTTTTTTTTGTTGTTGTTGTTTTTTGTTTTTTTTTTTAAATTCTGTTGTAAGATGTTAGAGGAAATAACGTATTATAAATGCTGTCTGGCTCACATACACAGCAATGAATATCATATCCAGATTACCGACAGGTTCTTAGTATATCAGAAAAATAAATAATGTGTACAATTCTTTTGTGTAATCCTGTTAATTTTTTTTTTCTTGGTCTGAAGTTTTCCTAGGACAATTAAAATGTCTCTGGGCTTCTTTTTCTTTCTTAATTATTGTAGATACATTGTAAGAGTCCTCTATAAAGTCAGGATCTGGGATCTGAAATCCCAAAAGCTCAGGGTTCTATTGATGTGAGGAATCAGAAAATGCCTTTGGTTTCCACTGTAAAGTCAAGTGCTATTATAGCAAGATGGTTTGCACTGTGTCACAACACGCAGAGCTGTGTTCATTTGCTGTGAACTTCCACACTATGAACCTGACTGGGGTACACTTGTCTGTAATAAGGAATTTTGTCATGAAGGACACCTACAGCCTTTGTTCTGCTTAATGATTTGAATTTACAAGAGCAGCTAGAAATGTGATTGAGGATAGCCCACGAATTCACTGTACTTGATTAGTGAGATGAATCTCTCTCCTCCAGGCAGTTTGAGGAAACCTGTGTATTGACTTAAATTCCTATTTAATTTAAATTATTAACATACTGTTTTTAATATAACATTATATAAAGAGCGTTTATAATTGAAACATTTCACTTATTTATTTTTATATGCAACTTAAATTTATATTTATGTTAAGGTGGGGTACACTGTATTGGAAACTTCAGATTTTCTCTGTCCTTCGGGAAGAATAGTTGAATAACTACCTAATGGGGCCTGGGGGGGGGAAAGGGGGATGTATCCCTTTTCTGATAGACATACCAAATAAAAAGGTATACATGCTACCATTCTGCATCATATTGAAATATAGACTGAGTAGGAACTACAAAAGCTCAGGTCCATTGTGGAAGTTCTCCATGTGCTTTATACATGTACATGTCTTAGGTTTTAATATTTCCCAAGTTCTCCTTGGGCTTCTCCACTAAAGCAAAGATGTGTAAAAATAATAACCTTGTCATACAGTTTCTAAACAGCACTGTCTTAACACACACGTGGTGTTAACGTAACAGGTATTACAAGTGCCATTTATAGGCTGTTCATATTTGCAGCAGTTGTTCCTTTTGGATAAGAGGAGTCAGTGGAACCTTTTGCTTCTTGTGTTAAAAAAAAAATAAAAAATGAAGTATTAATACAGTTGAGCTGGAGAAATAGAAGATTGCAACTAATAATGAAACATCTTGAAAACTTTTTGGAGAAGACTGGACATCCAAATTTCTAAAAATGTCAAAACACCAAGTCCTTATTCAGCCCATGAATCATTGCACACAAAGAAGCAAATAAAGATATTTTTTTTTTGGATGATATCACCACCTGTCCTATCTGACACATATTGTCATGACCCCTTGATATCAAAGAGATAGTAGGCAAACAATTCTAGTTTGGAGATTAAGGAGAATTAATGTTTAATTTGTGAAGAAGTCACAATTCACAATTAACATTTGTTAACTGGATAGCAACATCTGATGATTACTCGGTGCGTATAGAACCATATGATTATTGCTGTCTGAAAGATATTGGTAAATGTTGACTTTCTAATGGCATCTACTCAACCATCTTAAAATCTTCTGGTATTTGCTTAAAAGGGACAAGTGCTTAGATAAATGACTGAAGTAAAAATATCATCCAATTATAATTTGCATTTTTGACAGATTATTGAGGCAATGCAAGCGGTGCTGTTGGCAGAAGTTCAAAGGACTATGAAAACCTTGAGAAAGACAGCAGTCTACAGAGAACCATTGGCCATAGTAGAGAATGGAAATGGTAAGTTGCAGACACTGCCAAAGACTGAGGAGGCAAAGCAGATGGGTTTGCAATACATTAAAAAATTTGCCATGTAAGTGCAAAATTTATTGGAATATTCTTTTAGCTGAGAACTTTCTCTAGTACTCAGAAGTTAGCAGTATGAGTTCATAATACATTATTACCATGTAAGACAAGCCAAGTGGCCTAATTTTGACCCTATCAGCCTATTGCTTTTTCAGATGTATGTCAGGGAGTTAAAGGACTTCTACACTCTCTCATCATCTCACAACATTAAAGAAGAACAGATAGTTTTTTTTGCTTGTATGATTTCCCTTATAAATATAATTGTTCTGGTATCGTAAATAAATCTGAAAATAAAGGAAGAAGTGTGCTTGAAATAGGATCAGTAAATCATAATTAAAAAAAGTTTTGCAAATGTATCTTTTCTATGACATCAGTCTTATCCAGCACTAAAAATTAATTGCTTAAATTTTATAACTTCGTAATGTAATATAGAATATTTTATTTTTCTTTTAGAAATAACCTCCCTGCAAGGAGATATCAAATACATTTTACAATTAGATCATTTCATTTTACAAGAAGCCTACCCTTTGCAACTTTACAGTGGTGCTAATGTTTATGGTAAAAAAGATTGAACTTGAATTTATATTATGAAGTTATACTTTTTTTTTTACCACATTAGCTGAGTCATAAAATCAAGTGACCTGAATTTTAGATCTGATCTTATTATTGAGCCTTCTCTTGGGAAACTAATTTATAATCTCATTGAGTATGTGTCTGTCATATAAAATTGTTGCATACTTGCTTCTTCCAGAATGCTAAAAGCTATTAGTCATACTTGTTTCAGGCCATGGAACAGTACTGACCCTAAAATTTTGGCTGTTGGAATACAACAAACTACAAACACTTTGAATTATTATCATATATGAATTTAGAATTTGTTTACACTGGAAATAGCATTGAATCATTCTAGTTCTATGCAGTTTGGGATAAGCTGCTTTATAACTAAAAAACATCCCCAGCAGCAAAGTTCATACCTGGACTTGATTTCAAAATTCCTGAATTTTCAGGCTGCATTCCAATACAGTGTTTTGATACGGATTACAACAAACATTGGATTAACTAGAATTTGCAAATGCAGACATCTGCAAACTCCAGATGTGTTTAAGTGTTGGGTTTGATTCAAACCCTTCTATACTAGATGGAAAAAAAAAAGTCTCTTATGTAAAGGGTGCTGGAATGATTACAAGATTCTGGTAGTCAAGTGCTATTTAATTCTGCTTGAGTATTGAGGCTCACAAAAGTTATGAACTGAGAGCAGCTACTCTAGATTTCCAGTCTCTGAAAGGGGAATGTTTGTTTGCATGTTATGTTAAAAAAAAAAAAAAAAAGTCTTTTTTTTCCTTACCCTATTTTTTGCAAGTTAATCAAGAGGAAACTAGAAAATTCCTCTGTTACAGTGAGCACAACACTCATGTGCACCTATAGTGGTTAGGAAATAGCTTTTTTTCCATACTTGAACCTATAAAGCAGTGTGGATTTTATTTTATTTTTTTAATGATCATTGTTCAGCAATGTATTCTGGAGCAGACTGAAACAGATAGGAACACCAGGAAAGAGCTGTTACACTATGAGTATTTAATATACTGTTTTTCTTTTTTTTTTTTTCTCATTTCCATTACTGTTTTAACTTACTGCATTATTCATCATATTATGTAAGTAGCACAAGTATTCTTATTTTGGCTTTTACGGTTTTCTAATAGGAACTATTAAAAGGAAAAAGTTGTTAAAAGGAAAGATAAATGCAACTAGATGTAGTTTCTTTGTTAATGTCAGTGATATGATCATTTTGGGCCTTTTCCAAATATACTGATAAACATTTTCATATCAATGGCATGATTGCTATCTGTGAGCTTTGGTTAAGTTCTTCAGAGAAACTGAAGTTTTCCCTGCTTTTTTTGGTTGTTGTTTTTTTTTTGTTGTTTGTTTGTTTGTTTGTTTGTTTGTTTTGGTTGTTTGGTTCTTGCTTTGTTTGTTTGTTTGTTTTTTGACATTCATCATAATTCTGAAAAAGGACATTGCACTAATTTCTTATTGCCTTTTTCCTAAACATTAGTAACCTTGCATTAATGGTACCATTTAACAGATTTCACCGTGGTATCATTTTCCACTGCCAGCTAAGTCAGAAGAGGTGGGTTTAAGGATCTTATCTACCCTTATTTGCGTAAACTAAGAGGAAATAAATCTGCTGACATCCTTTTATTCATCCTTCATTTTAAATATTTGATCTTATGACATATATACCTGGTACAAATCCACACATGCTGAACTTATTAGATCAGAGGAAAAATGGTGGTAATCTCATTCAATAGCCCAGTGACTGGATACAAAGAAATTGGGTAGTCCCTCCTGTAGTTCATTTGAACCCACAGCTCCCTCAACATTAATTCATTGCTTATCTTGCTTGAATTGCTTATTCAAGGTGTTTTGCAGTGAGTTTTTCAAATTCATTTACAGATGTTTCACTCTTAATGCAAATCACAAAATATTTCTAAGTGCTAGAATATTTGCAAAACTTAGAAACTAGCTTCCCTCACCTCCAGATAAGTGTTGTGTGTAGAACTGTAATCTCCTTTTAGCCAGTGCACTGAAGCAGTGTCATATGTGCCATCCCTGAATGTCTATTTCTTCTAATGCAGAAGGAGCCAAAACTATATTACCTGAGATAGCAGTCAAGCACACAAGTTTTTCTGGCATTTTTTGCCTAATTTTATTTTTTATTTTTAAATGTGAGTAACTGGATTCAGTTGCATTTTAGGAAAATTGAGAGGATAAATGTGTTTTTGATATTTATGCTCAGATATTAAATAGAGGAATTGATGTAAATATTTCAGGAATGCCAAAAGTTGGAAAAGTGAACAGCAAACACAACATACCAGCTTTATTTGTAAATACAGTATATTATTTTAACTGCATCTTAGATTAGTGAAAAATCACACTTTAGCTAAGTTCTGGTTAATGCATAAAAAAATACTAATTTAAGTATGATTAAAGTAATGATTAAGATTTTAAGTATATTTGAAAGCTATTAACTATAAGCTCATCTTCTGCATGTGGTTTTGGAGCACTTTGAATTATTCAATTAAATTGGTTCTTGCAGGAAAAACAAGCTTCTTGTGATAAATACCATTACGAAATTAACACTCAAATGTGAATTTCAGAGTTCAGTGTGTCAAGAATTGTCAGAGTCTTATCTACAACTTAATGTTTTGTTAAAATAAGGACTCCTATTTGGTCAGTAATGATAAATCAATGAAAGACAAGATATAACAGCTTCTGTTCGCTACAAAGTGCAGTGACTTGCAGTGGAAGCTTGCAAATACTTCTGTTGTCTCAATTTCAGAAACCAGTCTGGTTGCATACTTTTATGTGAAATTTATGCATATTTGTTAGGAAATCATTTTTTGATGGTGCCTTTTTGTATAGCAAATTAATCTTCTAGCATGCCTCTGAGGTCTTAACGTTTTGTCAAAAAAGTGCAGATAAGTACAAAGGATGTGCTTCTGTCTGATACTTTTTTTTATCTTGTCTTCTTCCTGTAGCCGACTGCCTTTTCATATTAGACCAAGCATGAGATTTGACTCTATATTTAAACAAACAAATTTGTACCATTGACATCACCATGATTACATTTAATCGAAAACTTGACCTTTGTTGCCTGATTGATGTAGAAATAACTTTTAGTTGTGTCAGAGACATTTGATAATGTAACCACACATTAATATAACTTGCATTGTTTCTGTTCTGATGGAACACTCCACACCCAGGGATCTTGAACATCTGATGAATTCACTGTACATTGAGATGAATGTATCTGTCCTCACATCTTTACATTTCCCTTACTGTGTTAGTTTCAGGTTTGGATTTGAGCTTTTGAAACATAATATTCAGTCTTTTGAAACTCTTTGCATTGCTGTTGCTGGGTTCCATATCCAATATGAATCAAGTAATCAAATAAAATCTGGGAAAAGGTGTCTAGTTAAGTCCTAGAACATCACTTAAGCAGAAAAATAAATGCATAAATAAAAGGAGAAAAAAAAAAGTGAAAGAGAAGATTATGGATGCAAAGGAATTGAGGTTAAAATAGAGAAGTCCAGATAAAATAGAGAAGAAAAAGATACTGTAATAGAAACATGGCAATGTAAACAGGGTGAAAAATTTCCGGTGTAAACAGGGTGAAAATTTTCCAGTGGAAGTCATATTCAGAAAATTGGCTGCTGATTAAAAAAAATTCCAGGAACAGAATTTGATCCCATTTCTGGCATGATACAGGTTTTTGATGTTAGTTGGCAGATAGACAAGAAAATGAGGAACTTTTGACAGAGTGCATTATTTTGTCTTGAACTTTGTCAATTCCAAATTGTGAGAAGACATGATTAAATGTAAAAACTGATAAAAATCCAACAGCATGGGTTTCAAAGAGTATGAGACAGAATCCTCTTTTTGTAAGCACATTCAAATAATATGAAGGAAAAATACAAGTTGTTATTGGGAAGAAAACTGAACAAATGGGAATCACCTTTCATTATGACAGATTTCCTAAAGAAAAGCAAGTGAAGGATTTGTGCTAGCTTTTATCTCTTTGTGAAATTCACAAATCATAGTGCTATTTTCTTACATGCAAATATTTGAAGGAACCTAAGATAGTTTACTCCACAAAACCTGTTTTAAAGATTTTATTGCTGTACAGGAAGCAATGGTTAATTCCTCCTGATTTCTCAGACTAGTTCAGTTTTTCAAGAGTATTGTGATTATTTTCAGTTTCACCTATGAAGACCTGGAGTATGACTCCGGAGCTTGTATTTTCACAGGCAGAAAGTAAGTGCCACAGGACTAATAGATTATATGAGATGAGCATAGGTTTTGGTAATTAAAAAAAATAAATAAAAAATTGACATGAAGAAATCTTTAGATTCCAGGTACTGTTTTCATAAATGGAGCCTCCAAAATGTGTAAACTGAAATCACTTTCAGAGTTGCACAGCACCTGTGGTTAAAAAAAGTACAATTTCAAATTAAATTGGTTAAAATTGACCCTCTTCCTATATAGTCTCTCTACGCTTTTGAAGGATTTCTAAACTTTTGGTTGTAAAGCAACTTCTGAACTAAACACTATGTTCGTATTTTCTTGTAGTTGTTACTTTTCAACTGGTTTGAATTTTGGCTTTTTCCACTCTGGCGCCTCTCACATTTTTCCAGTCTAACAGTCTTTTCCTGTTGCATGTTATGTCCTCCACCTGGATTCTTCCAGGCTGCTTTATCCCTTTACAGTGCCATCTTCCTTTTCAGCATTCTTCTCTAGCTGCAGAGTCTTTCTGATTTCGGCATTGGTCTTGCTTCTCTCTCTTCTAACTCATCAGAAATTCTCTTCCATTTGGACCTTGATATATCGCACAACCCTGCCAATGGTCTTAGTATATACACTTCTTTGGCACGAAACATTGTCTACTATGGCTGCCTTGAAGTTTTCTATGCTTTTTTTTTTTTTTTTTTTTTTTGTTGTTGTTGTTCTGCATTAAGCTGAATGGCAAGTGAAGCTATAGAATTTGTTGTATGGAAAAAATGTTAGGAGGCTTTTTTTTAAGATAATAGGGGTGGGGATAATAGAACCAAGGATTATATATACGTTGAAATGTTTTAAAGAAAAAGGATAGTAAATGTACAAGTTTAGTTAGAAAGGAATGCAATGAATAAAAATAATTTAAGGAAGTTATTTATAGATTTGTTACAGGAAGGCATTTGGAGATTATTGATACAGAAGATTTACAGTAGTTAATTAGAGATGCTCAACTTATGTATTAAAAGATAGACTTTCAAAAAAATTTGTTAAAAGTATGATACTACTTGGTGAAAAAAAAAAGTGATTACACAAATTGCAGTTTAAATAAAATCAGATGCTCTCACAGGTCATATCAAAGCTGTCAACATCACAGCAGCAAGAGGGAAGAAGTTCAAACACTTCAACCTTTTCCTAAGTAAATATTATGAATTTCCCTCTGGAACAAAGTATTATCACAGAGATCTGCAGAATCACAGATTTGTATGGATAATCATAGAATCAATAGGGTTGGAAAAGACCTCCAAGATCATCTGGTCCAACCACCGCTCTACACCAGGCCAACCTTTCCTTAAACATCCCCAGGTATGGTGATTCCACCGCTTCCCTGGGCAATCCGTTCCAATGCCTGACTACTCTGTGAGGAAATGTCTTCTAATTTCTAACCTGAGCCTCCTCTGGTGCAACTTGACGCCATTCCCTCTAGTCCTATCACAGAATCATCACTAGTTACTTGTGAGAAGAGGCCAACCCCCAGCTCCCCACACCTCTCTTTCAGGTGGTTGTAGAGAGCAATGAGGTCTCCCTTAAACCTCCTCTTCTCCAGTCTAAACAACCCCAGTTCCCTCAGATGCTCCTTGCAGGACTTGCGTTCCCTTCACCAGCTTCTCTGGACACACTTCATGTCCTTCTTGTGCTGTGGGACCCAAAACTGAACGCAGCAGTTGAGGTGCGGCCTCACCAGAGCAGAATACAAGGGGAAAATCACCTCCCCGGTCCTGTTGAATACACCATTCCCGATACAAGCCAGGATGCCGTTGGCCTTCTTGGCCACCTGAGTGCATCAGGCAAGAATTAATCAGCACCACCAGAACTTCTGCACAGCTTTCCAGCCACTCTGCTCCAAGCCTGTAGCGTTGCATGGGGTTGTTGTGGCCAAAGTGAGTGTTTTAATTCAGTAAGGTAAAACTGCACACTATTGAAACATAATATTTTGCTCAAAGGAAGATTTTTATATTTGCTTTATTTTCCCAGGAAATAAGAATGTTACAGTATTTTCAAAATGAATTTTCCTTTTTCTGTTCACTCTGTTCATATTATCACAGATATGTTGGCCAATAAGAGCAGCAAGTTCTGTAGACAAAACTGACATTTTTTACTTTGTCTTGGACAAGTTCATGCAACTAAAAAAAGCTCATTAAAGTATGAGACTTCAGGTCACTTAAAAAATCTCTGGCTGACCAATTTGGTATGCACTTGCATTAGTAACTAGCAATGTAAGAAATGACACTATAATCAAAATTTCATCACTATTGAGTGAGATTTATCTGTAATCTCATTATAGTCCTTTAAACAGCAAACAAATTAATCTAGTATTTGACAAATACAAGCTGGTGACAGCAGTAGCTTTCTTCTATACTGAATATGCATTAAAAATGAGTGTATTATATCTTAGTTTCATATTACAAATATTTCCAGTAAAAGAATACAAATCAATGTTATATTTTAGCATCTAACCTGTGGTTTATCTATACCACTGTATCATCTCCTATATATCCAATTAAAACTGTATTTTGATCCAGTAGTCTTTAATATTAGTGGTCAAGTACTAAAGGAAGCCAGCTTAAAGACTCATTCTAGAACTACAGCTTATTTCATTCCATGCATCATATATTTTACCAGAGAACTTCTTAATGTAGCAGAAATCAGATTTAGTGTGTATTTTTACACAAAATCAAATTGTACAGGCGCCATCTCAGACTCCTCCAAAACATTAGGAAGGATAGAATTGCTGTAGGACACTGGTCAGGGAGGGACTAAGGATGATATGTATTCTAAATTCAAATGCACAATATAGTTTGGGCCATTTTCTACTTTTTGTTTGTTTGTTTGTTTGTTTTGTTGTTGTTTGTTTTGTTTTGTGTGTGTGGTTGTTTTGTTTTTTTTTCAGTGTTTATATACTGACCAGGAAAAATTCTCATAACTTTCTATTTAGATCTTTAAAGGTAGATGCTTTTTCTTTTACTGTTAATGCAGGCATAAAGTTGTTATTGTCTCATTTTAATCCCTCTACTGATTAACTTTATTTATAAGTTCATTGGGCAAAGTGAAATGAAAGACTGAAAAATTTAAAGCTGGTTCTGAGTTCGGTCTTCAAAATAAATAAAGGAACTGCACATACTTCATGTTTAAAACAGTGTTCCTAGCTTTTTGGGTGTGAGGCTAGTCACCTCTGTCTTTTACGCTTTTGTTGAAGAGCCACAACTTGTCATACCTTGTTTTGTTATTGTGAATGTCCTTACACGAATTATTCTTAGTCAAACAGTGTTTAGATCACAAAATCACAGAAGGGTTGAGGTTGGAAGGGACCTCCAGAGATCATCTGGTCCAACCCCCCTGCTCAAGCAGGGTCAACTATAGTATGTTCCACAGAATGGCATTCATGCTGGTTTTGAGTATCTCCAGAGGAGACTCTACAGCCCCTCTGGGCAGCCCATTCCAGTGCCCTGTCACCCAAACCATAAAGAAGTTTTTCCTCATATGGTGATGAAACCTGTGGTTCAATTTATACCCATTACCCCTTGTCCTATCACTGGTCACCACTGAGAAGAGTTTGGCCCTGTCCTCTTTACGTTGTCCCCTCAGATATTTGTAGAGGTTGATAAGATCCCTTCTCAATCTCCTCTTCTCTAGAATCACGGTACCACAGGTCTTCAAGTGTAGGTGCAGTGGCCAGCAATACTGTGACTTTTTATTAAGCTGCAGATGTTTCAGGACAAGACAAAAGTACAGTGCTCTGCCATCTGAAAATTAAAAAAATAATTAAAAAAAAAAGTTTAAAAACAAAAAAATAAAGGAGCTCAGGAACATATTCACAATTTCCAGTCCGAGCCTAAGAGAATCACAGAATCAGAGAATTGCAGGGGCTGGAAGTGACCTCAAGAGATCTTCAGATCCAATCTCCCTCCCAAAGCAGGTTCCCTAGTGCAGATTGACCAGGTAGGTGTCCAGACAGGCCTCAAATATCTCCAGAGAAGGAGACTCCACAACCTCCTTGGGCAGACTGTTCCAGCGCTCCATCACCCTCACTGTGAAGAAGTTCTTTCGCATATTGGTGCAGAAATTCCTGTGATCCATTTTTTGCCTGTTGTCTCTTGTTCTGTCCTCACAAACTGCTGAGAAGAGTTTGGCCAAATCCCTCTGTCTCCAACAGTTAAGGTATTTGTAAGCATTAATAAGATCCCCTCTCAGTCTTCTTTTCTCAAGGCTGAACAGGCCCAGATCTTTCAGCCTTTTCTCATAGGGAAGATGCTCCAGGCCCCGTATCATCTTTGTGGCCCTCCGCTGAACTCTTTCCAGGAGATCCCTGTCTTTTTTGTACTGGGGAGCCCAGAAATGGATGCAGTACTCCAGGTGAGACCTGACCAGGGCCGAGTGAATGGGGAGGATCGCCTCCCTTGACCTGCTGGCCCCACTCCTTTTAATGCATGCCAGGATCCCATTGGCCTTCTTGGCCACTAGGGCATGCTGCTGGCTCATGGTCAACCTGTCGTCCACCAGGACCCCCAGGTCCTTCTCTGTAGAGCTCTTCTACACCAGGTCATCCCCCAGCCTGTACTGATACATGCAGATGTTCCTTCTCAGGTGCAGGACTCTACGCTTGTTCTTGCTAAACTTCATTTAGTTTCTTCCTGCCTAGCTCTCCAGCCTGTCCAGGTCTTGCTGAATGGCAGCACGGACTTCTGGTATGTCGGCCACTCCTCCCACCTTTGTATCATCAGTGTACTTGCTGAGAGTGGATGCTCTTCCCTCATCAAGGTCATAGATGAAGATGTTGAACAAGACCGGGCCCAGCATCGACCTCTGGGGAACACCGCTAGTCACAGTTCTCCAGACAGACTCTGTGCCACCAATAACCACCCTCTGAGCTTGGCCAGTCAGCCAGTTCTCAACCCTACCTTACTGTCAACTCTATCCCACGCTTTCTCAGCTTTGCTAGCAGAATGTCGTGGGAGACAGTATCAAAAGCCTTGCTAAAGTCAAGGTAGATGCCGTCCACAGCTCTCCCCACATCTACCCAGCTGGTGATGTGATCATAGAAGGCAACAAGGTTGGTTGAGCATGATTTCCCCTTGGTGAATCCATGCTGACTACTCCTCATAATCTTCTTCTCTTCAAATTGCTTGGAGAACGGCATCCAGAACAAGCTGTTTCAACACCTTTCCAGGGTCAGAGGTGAGACTAACTGGCCTGTAGTTTCACAGATCCTTCTTCTTGCCGTTCTTGAAGACCAGAGTGACATTGGCTATCCTCTAGTCTTCAGGCACCTCTCCTGTTCTCCAAGACTTTTCAAAGATGATAGAGAGTGGTTTGGTGATCACATCCACCAGCTCCCTCAGCACATGTGGATGCATCCCAACAGGACCCCTGGATCTGTGTGTGTTGATCCCACTTAAAGGCTCCCAAACCACTCCCTTCTCAACCAGAAGGGGAGCTCTCCATTTCCCAGACTCTTTCTCCTCCCTCCAGGGTCCAGGAGTCCTTGGGGGAGGGCAGGGAGAAGGGAAGGTCTTTGAAGCAAAGATCGAAGCAAAGAGGGCATTCAGTATCTCCGCCTTCTCAGTGTCCCCCGTTACCAGGACGCCCCCCTCGTTCAGCAGGGGACCTACATTATCCCTAGTCTTCCTTTTACTGTTTTCATGCTTAAACAAAACGAAACAAAACCAAAAAAAAACAAAACAAAACACTTATTATTCTTTATCTCCTTTGCAAGCTTCATCTCAAGATGGGCTTTAGCCTTCCTTGTTGTGTCCCTGCAGGCCCTGACAATAATCCTATACTCCCAAGAGGACAGGCCCTTTTTCCACATTTCATAGACTTTCCTCTTCCTTTTGATCTTGTCGATGAGCTCCTTGCTCATCCATGCAGGTCTCCTGGTCCTCTTCACCAATTTCCTACTCAGGGATGCACCGATCCTGAGCTTGGAAGAAGTGCCATTTTAAATGGCAGCTGATGGCATTTTCAAAACTACATGCCCAACAACAATGGCGGCACAGCTACAAGTCAGCTGCACCCAACTGGTCATGGCCAATTCCCAGCACCAATTTATCACATATACTTAATTATCCTTATTTATATATTTATATATATATATATATATATATATATATATATATATATATATACAGTTTAGTTTGGATCCTGCCTTTTCTGACTGACTGAATATACAGAGTCATGGTGTTCCCTTAGACATGGAAAAAATGTGAACAAAATATGGAAAATAAGTGTGTAGGTTACAACATAATGTTTTGATTTCTTGTTCCAGAATTTATTTTCACCAAGCTATATCTACATAAGTCTTAATGTTAACCAGAAATGTAGAAAGAACAAAAACTGTTGTTGTTTTGTTCTGGCTTATTTATTATTTTTATTTTTTAGCTGTCTGGTTTTATGGTATTTTTTGTTTGTTTATTTGTTTTTTTGAACCCTAGTTAGGTTAGGTTTTGAAGTTTGTGCTTTCATTATCTTAACTTAGCAATATCCAGAATTTTAGTGCTGAGATTCTCAGTTGCTAATTGGCTGAACTGCCAAGCAACTCACAGGCTCTGTTTGCACTATTTTCCATTTTTCCACTCACCCAGCTGCTTATACAAAGGTTATCAATAAAACAATAGAAAAAGGAATCTCAGGATGCTTTAGTTCTAAGCACAACTCTTCATCTGGACTTATCTCTGCTAATAATATGTGTGAAGTTGTTAATTTTCTGTTATGTGTCCATTATGAGAAGCAGACTGCTGGGGGTAAAAAAGTACTTCTAGGTATAGGCATTCATCATGAGTACTGAAGATTAGGCCTGTGATAATAACAACAGAGTTGAACAATGTAGTAGCAAAATACTTTGTATGTTTAATAATACACCATCTAGCTTTTTTCTGGGCTGTCTTGATGCTTTGTAATCACCAGATCCACGTTACTATTTTTATTCTCCCTTTAAAATCGCTATTTTCTCTGCTCACATACCCGGGGCAGGGCCCGGGACTGCGGCAGGGCCGGTCGCGCCGGCAGAGCCCATCGCAGGGCCTATGGCGGCAGCAGGGCTGCGGGTGGGGCCCATCGCAGGGGCCTGTCATACTCTCATGCTCTTTGCCATTCCTAACTTTGTTGCCTCAGAACACATCTCTGGGTGGGATTTTTGAGTAATTGTTTAACCTTAAATAAAGCCTGAAACGCATTCAGGAGACATAACGATAGTAACATGCTGGTTTGAACATCCCAACGATATACAGAGTTTTGAAGAGGCCTCTCTAGGAAGGAGGAGGTGAAGGAGAAAGGAAGAGTGAGGAAGTGGAGGAAAGTGTCCCCCTTTGTTCCGTTGTGCCCTCTTCCCCCCCATAGACTGGCTCTGTGAGGAGACAATGTAAAGATTGTAATTATTAATAGTTTCTGATAGTGATGACAGCAGTGCTGAGTAGAAATACCAGAATTGACTGGTAATTTTATCATTTTGTAAACTAGTGTTACGCAGTACAGCAAAATAATAACCTTAAACCAGCCCTCAGAAATTATAAACAGTATGACAGGGAACAGTAATATGCTATGCAACACAATTCTGAGAACCAACACAACAACCCTGTGAGGAAAAAAAAAAAAATCAACATTGTGATCAGCAGCTATTAACTGATATAATACTTATAACAATTTTATTTTAACATATTCTGGTCAGATCTGCCATTATTTCAGTGACATCTAATGATAAGGCAGAGGGCAATGGGTACAAGCTGGAACTTAGGAGGTTCAACTTAAATATGAGAAGAAACTTTTTCATGGTGAGGGTGACAGAATGCTGGAACAGGCTGCCCAGAGGGCCTGTGGAGTCTCCTTCTCTGGAGACATTCAAACCTGCCTGGATGCATTCCTGTGTGACGTGATCTAGGTGTTCCTGTGCCAGCAGGGGGATTGGACTAGATGATCTTTCAAGGTCCCTTCCAATCCCTAACATTCTGTGATTCAACTCTTTGGGCCCCAAATTGAGTGCCAAAAGGAGTTGTGCTTTAACCTGGCAGGCAGCTAAGCATCAGAGCCATGTGGATGGTGGAAAGAATTGGGGGAAAAGAAGTGGTAAAAGCTCATGGGTTGCGATAAAGGCAGTTTAATCGGACAAGAAAGGAAGGGAAATAATTAATTATAAGTAAAGATTGTACAAAGCAAGTGATGCATAATGCAGTTGCTCACAACTTGCTGAATGATGACCAACTGATCCTTGAGCAGCGGTCCCATTCCTGCCCTTCTCTCCGCTCCCTGGCCAGCCACTCCATATTTATTTTTCAGCATGATGCCGTATGGTATGGTATGGTATGTCTACCTTGACTTCAGCAAGGCTTTTGACACTGTCCACTGTCTCTCATAACATCCTTATAGACAGGCTCAGGAAGTGCGGCCTAGATGAGTGGACAGTGAGGTGGATTGATAATTGGCTGGATGGCAGAGCTTGGAGGGTTGTGCTTAGTGGTGCGGAGTCTAATTGGAGGCCTGTAGCTAGCTGTTTCTCTGAGGGGTCAGTACTGGGTCCAGTGTTGTTCAAATTATTCATCAACAGCCTGAACGATGGAACAGAGTGTACTCTCAGCACATTTGCTGACACAAAGCTCGGAAGACTAGCTGATACCCCAGAGGGCTGTGCTGGTATTCAGAGGGGCCTTGACAGGCTGGAGGGATGGGCCGAGAAGAACTCGAGAAGTTCAACAAGGGCAAATGCAGGGTCCTGCACCTAAGGAGGAATAACCCCAAGCACCACTCCAGGCTGGGGGCTGACATGCTGGAAAGCAGTTCTTCAGAAAGGGACCTGGGAGTCCTGGTGAATAGCAGGCTGATCGTGAGTCAGCAATGTGCCCTTGTGGCCAAGAAGGCTGATGGTATCCTAGGGTGCATTTGGAAGTGTTGCCAGCAGGTCAAGGGATGTGATCCTCCCCCTCTACTCAGCCCAGGTGAGGCCACGCCTGGAGTATTGTGGCCAGTTCTGGGCTCCCCAGTACAAGAGGGACATGTAACCACTGGAGCAAGTCCAGAGGAGGGCTACTAAGATGACTGGAGGACTGGAGCACCTGTTGTATGAGGACAGATTGCAAGAAGTGGGCCTGTTTAGCCTGAAAAAGAGAAGAATGATGGGGAGACCTCATCAATGCGTATAAATATTTGAGGGGAAGCTGTCGAGAGGATGGAGCCAGTCTCTTTTCAGTTGTGCACAGCGAGAGTATGAGAGGCAACGGGCACAAACTGAAGCTAAGTATGTTCTGTCTGATTATGAGATTGCATTTCTTTACTGCAAGGGTGACAGAGCACTGGAACAGGTTTCCCAGAGAGGCTGTGGAGTCTCCTTCTCAAAACCCACATGGATGCCATCCTGCACAGTGTGCTCTGCGTGATCCTGCTCAGTAGGGGGTGGGACTAGATAATTCTTAGAGGTCCCTTCCAACCTTGGCCATTTTGTGATTCTGTAGTGTCTCTGGTCAGTTTGGGTCAGCTGTTCAGCTTGCATCCCCCCAGCCTCCCCATTGGCAGTGCTGTATGAGAAGCTGAAAAGTCCTTGACTTTGTGTAAGAACTGCATTGCAACAGCTAAAGTATCTGCATTATTCTAATCTTAAATCCAAAACACAGCACCAGACCAGCTACTAGGAGGACAATTATCTCAGCTGAAACCACACATTTATTTACTTATATCATGCATAAAGCAAGTGAATACAACATTTTTGAATCATTTTGAATATACATAAATTGTTCCCAAGCATAGTCTGTACCTGTTTGAAAAGTTTCCATCCTTGAATTTCAGAATATCTGACACCCCTAACTTAAACAAGTTACTATAGAAATTCAACTCGGACATTGAACTAAACAGCGAAAGACAACTATCTGGTAATAAGACAAGTTAAATGCTTTAGTATTATTGATCGTTTAAAAAAAAAAAAAAGTGCACTGAAAAGTAGAGGTACTTAGTACTTTATACAAGGCTTTATTGTAAGTGTTGAAGTTGAGTCTAGCTAAAGTCCACTTAGCAGAGCAACACAATTGAGCAGTTCTTGTCTCTAATAATAAAAAAGTAAAACGTCTGCATCAGCCAAAAAATACAGAATGACACAAAAGACACTATTCTTGCCTATTAAACTTATTGAGAAAATATTGAACTGTATGTAGATATGTATGTCCATCACTATGTAGAATGTTCATCAACAGAACTGTTAAATTTCAGAACGTGGAAGTGCACATAGAGATGAGCACAATCTCCACCTTCATACATTTTTATAAGTATACATGGACATATATACAAAAGATTTGTATGCATCCATTTGCATGTTATGTCTCTTATGTAATCCAGAATCTAGCTTTTCTCTTTAATGTAACTTAACATCACTCAGCTCAATAGTTCTTTGAGCTTTCAAATGTAGAATAGGGTAATTGTAGTTTGTAAATAAAATATAGTGATCTATAACAGCCTTTTCTTACATGATTTACTTAGCCTACTATATAAGGCATAGACAGAACTCCATATAAAATTGTTGTAAGATGTTAGCCAAGAATAGTCCTGGCTGAAATTTTTGTATGTGGTTTTGTTTTTTTAAATTAAATAAATAAATAAATAAATAAATAACTTCCATACTTTTGAAATTATGGAGGAGAGCGGTAGTATGACTATTGCAGACTTGAAAAGGGGGAAAATTATCATAAGGCATCACTGCATTTCTCCCACTGATTTTTGCCAGATGCTGGTAAAAGTGTCAAAAAAAAAAAAAAATGGGAAAGTGCAACTTCAGTGTGGCCTAATGTGTTCAGTATTACAGGTTCAAATTCAAAGGCACATGAAGGACCTGTAATCCATAAAAGTTGCTAACTTGGTTTTTGTTTTCAGAACCCTTTTAACACTTTTGTATTTCAGAATAATCCTGGATTTATTTTATTTTATTTATTTGGACTATACTGTCAAACCCCAAATAGCTTATTTCCTCACAGAAATCTTTATTTAGCTCTGTGCTCATATGATGATGATATCACTGTTGTTTCAAAGCAGATAAACAATAATAGAAATGGTATTTCATATTTGGATGGTGTGTAAAACTAATCAGCACAAGATTTCCAAATTCTGAAATGTAAGAAATACATTGTTCAAAATTTCTCCTCTTATTCCTGGTCCACATCTAGTGTTTCAGCAGATGCTTTATTTTGAGTCACAGTTAGATCCAGTAAGTATCTTATTTTGCTTCAGTAATCTATTTTAGATTCACTTTTTGCATTGTACTGTACTAAAAAAAAAAAAAAAAAAAAAAAATTCAAATTGTAATGAATACAGAAAACTTTCCAGTACATCTGGGGATTTTTTTTTCTCAAATTCTAGTAAATATTTGCAGAAGATTTTTTTTTCTATTCTTGAAAAAATTCAACTTCTGTCACACTTGAGATACCTGTCACTAATGCCCTAAAGACCAGATGCCTGCACTGTTTTCATATGATAGATGTTAGTTTCATCACCTGCTTGTACTCCTAGAAGATGCTCAGATAGCCTAGTGAAGATGGTGAAGTAGGAACGTGAACCCAGGAGGTACTTTCTGTAGTATATAGTGAATAGCTGCTACGTGCATTCTATTTTTCTACACCGCCCTTATGTAAGGATACGCTTGGGATTTTCTTTTTCCTTTCTTTTTCCTTAAGTTCCAGGATTAAATATAAAAAGAAAGTAGATCTGACATAAGGAAAGCATTCTTGTTCAGTTTTGTGTACTGATAAAGCTCTATTGCTAAATTTTCTGTTTCTTTTAGAAATCGAGTACTGGCAGGTTTAACCTCACCACACTGAAGAGGTTAATGCTGACAACATTATCTTTTATGTCAACATAAAGACTTATCTGTTTTTGTGTTTCAGTGTAACTCAGGCAACAGTTTTAATTTGTGTTTTCAAGAAAGCACAGCATTTTGATATCAATGAGAGTGATCTTTCAGACAGGTGTGTTCTAGATCATGTTAGCAGATTAAGACCATATTAAGGCCATCTTTATCCCACAGGAAAGAATTAGTTATTTAATTAGCACATACCTCTGGAAAGGTTCAAGGAGTTCCTTTCATTATTGAGCATTGCTATCTATGTTAAGGTATGAGTATTATATGAATTACACTACTGCTAATAGTCTATATTAAGGAGGAGGAAAAATCATGATTGTAAACCTGTATAACTTTCCTTTGTATAACAATGATGTAATGATTTAGTAAAAAAAAAAAAAAAGCAACACTAAAATGCCAGTAGAATGTCTAATCTAACAGGAATAACAAGCACATCTAACTCATGTACTGGGACAGCAAGGCGTGATACAAAAAAAGAATAGACTGATGGAAAGACAGGGCAAAGGGAACCACTTTTTCCAAACTCTGCTTGTTATAATTGTGTATAACAGTTATAATTGTGTATAATTGTGTGTATTTGCAAACCAATATCTCCAATGTTCCATACTTTAGAAGGGCATAACTTCCTTTTAAGTTAGCCTGGTTTTTGTGAAGGGTCTTGAATGGTCAGTTCACAGATACTATAAGACAGTGTTCTTGAAATCTTCTTCTCTTTTTAACTGTGACTCTTAACATGTCATTCACTGTTTGTGGTGAAATTCACCACATTCTCTAGAATGCTAACCTCCCTGCCTTGGGATGGATGCTCATCCCTCCCACCCCCACAAAGGTGGTATTGCAGTTTGAACCTTAACAGCGTAGATGCATTTTTCCTAAAGCTATGAATGAATAATGTGATGAACATAGTCTACTTTATGGAAAAGCAAGATTTATAATTTTTGGATCAGTGGTCAGATATATTACTGTACGTTTTCTATTTTATAGACCATCTTATAAATAGATGCTTTATTTATAGAACTAATAGGTGAAAATATAATGATACAAAATGAAGAAATTTCTTTATTTCGTCCAGCTGTCTGTGTGTGATATTTGAAGTTGTGTATCAGGTTTTATAACAGAATATGAGGGGGAGCTCTCTCTTATAAAAGATACAGTTTTAGGGCTCTGTGTTTTTAGGAGTCGAGCAGTAAGTCTTGCAACAAAACAAAAACCTTTAAGACCTTGTTTATTGAATTCTGTTGGCTAAAACTGCCAAAAAATAAATTAATAGCTGTTACCACTACAGTGCTTTTTTTGTTCACAAGAAAAATATCTTGACATATTTTTTCATTTTGTGATTGGTGCACATTTCAAGGGTATAAATTAATCTTCAAAGGATCCTAGGGAATATCTTTCCTGGACACTTCACTTATACATCAAGTTGGCCATGTTAGCAATCTAATCACAAACCTGTAATTCAGTGGACAACAATTTCTTATTGTGACCAGTGTAGCAGCTTTTACTATCATTTAGGTCAGCCTAAGATTGCTGATGCACCATATGTTTCAGGCCACAGATGATGGATGGTATCCTCTGGTGCCCAGCCCTAAGTGATTGGAAAGATTGAAGACACACAGTTCACTTAAGCTTGCTTACTATTACATCAAGTAATCAGCGTGATAGGCAAACCTGTGCTCTTTATGTCACACTGCCCAACTTTCTGCAGGGACATTGTGTCAAAAAATCTAACATTTCCAGATGACAGGCCAGTTACTAGAACAGCTATTTAACAACTGGATTCATCCAAAAAGCTCAATAAAATGAAGAAATCAATACACAGTTTTAAAACACCTTTATTTATATGAAGCAGACATGCTGTTTTGTATTTAAAGGGTTTTCATTCTGAGGTTGACCTTATGCAACAGAGATGTAACTGTGCAATCCTTCTCATAATTCAGCCTTTGGGGTGTAAAAACAGTGTTCCCAATATTAATCACTGAGAATTGCTACTTTGAAATAATTATAAATGCTTTAGAAGTCTGTTTTAAATTTCATAGGTAGAAACACACAACATCAATTGGAAGTTAAAGACAGAAATCTTTTTCCTAATGCCTGTCTCTACCGATAGCAATCAATGTTATTTTCATTCTCCCCAACTCCCTTGGACCAGTATCTAACCCAGGCAATTGAGAGCATCTGCCTTTTTATCAGGATGCACTGTGGCAAGAAAAGTCTTCTATGCTATAGGAGCAAAATCCTAGATGAGAATAAAAATGACATTTTGCATAAAGTCCTGCAAGACTAGTAGTTACATGCATCAGTCAGAGTAAATGCAACCAAATAAAATCATATTAAGTGCTTAAAATTATATAGTTTAAAACTTCTACTGATCTTATTCTATAAATGGGTATTTTTTGTTTTGAACTTGGTTGAAAGCTGAATACGTAAGACCAAATGCCTATATACCCACAGTGCCTATAAAAGCTAGGCAGATTTGTGAATTCAAGCTGAGTAAAATGCTCACAGTTTGCCATTAACTATCATTTTTTGTGTTTGTATTTTCTAATTAAAGCATAGCTACTGCATGATCTTTGATGATTGAACAGCTTACAGAATTACAGAATGTTGTCCTAAAGTAGCAGACATTGCTTATTTCAAACACTAAATCCTGGAAGGCATTCTGCTTTCTTTTGTCTTGACTTCTTTGCCTTATTTGATCAGTTATTATCTTCACAGTTGTTATATAGACTTAGTTAAGGAGACTGTGGCCTAACATCAAAATAAATACATTTTGCATATTTGAAATGTACAATTAGTGAGAAGTATTTCTAAAATAGTTTTAAAACCATTTCAAAGCCAGTCTCTTCAAAGTCAGGATTTCAAGACAGGCTTCTGCTCGTCAGCCCTTTGATAGCTGAGACTCTGAATTTCATAACCAGAGACGATTCAGGCAGCAGCCTCTAAAGTAAATATTAAACTAAGGTAATGGAAAGAAGAAACTATTTTGAAGCAGAGAGTCAGGGGAGAAGTGATTAACATGGACTTTAAAACCAAGTTAAAGAGGTGGGGAGGGAATATGTTGAGAAGCATGGTATCCATAAGGCTCATTCCTTCACTGAGAGCAGAAATTGTTAGAAAGCTGATTAAGAACCATTCTTCTAGTCAATACCTGAGTTACATGACCTTGTCCATACTAAAACTGTGCTTTTTGCAGCCACTGGCACTTTGCTGGATGAAACACCTCCTGGAGAGACATAAGTTTATTGGGCTTTTCCATAGCTTGTTCTGGTCTGAAGATGTTCTCACTTAAATACTGGCATTTACATTGAGGCATTGCAGCTGACAGAGCAACAAAAATTGAAGTATATGAATAAGTGCAAGGATAAATGAAAGCATTCCAAATATCAATTGCACTACTTTGGCTTTGCCAATTTAAGAGAGAGAGAAAGAGACATATAGTTAAGGAAAAAAACTATCTGAAAATACATTTTTCTTCAAAGGAGAGTCAGTGAGATCGAATGAGAGATCAACCTCTGGAAAGTTATTTTAGTAACCTGATGAGCCAGGTATAACAGGAACATTAACTAAAATAGGGTATTATCAAACATGTATACCCTGAAACATTATTTTTGGAATTTGTTGCTTTTCTAATATCAGAAATGTCAGTCAATATGAAACATAGTCCCTCATATTTTCTTCTTTATGACTGTTCTGAGTTGGATAGCAGTGGCAACATGCCAGTCATCTTCATTTGAAAGAAGAAGTTAAAAGCAGCACCTAAAACTGTGTTGAGGTATCCATACTGGAGTATGAGCAAAGAGAGGTCCTAAATACCTATAAATAAGGGTTTAGGTATTTAAGCAGTGAAGAACAATCTCAGTAATCTCCCGTACCTGTATTTATATCAGACAATAATATGAGTCTCAAGTCCACACGCTGATCTTAAAAGTTATGGCCTATGTTGTTTCATATAATGATTCAAATGAGAGCCAGCTGGTTCCTGAGCCTGGGAAATCTGGAACTGTCTGCAGGAATAGTGGCATGTACACAGTGGAGCGGGCTAAGCCATGTCCTGCAGGTATGTTGTGTAGAAGTGACTGGCTCATAATATTTGGGTCTAAATTGAGTCTGAATTCAGACTACAAGAGCAGTACAGCCTCAGCCAGTAGCTAAATACCTTCAAAATCTGAACCAAAAAAATCCAACTTCCTAAAATAAAGAGAGGTCACTGCTCTTATTAAATTTAACAGTGCCCAAAAGTCAGGAGTGTTTAGGTCGCTAACTGTATATGGTTTATATCGGTAATGCAGTGTTGGCTCTTTCAATTTAATTTTGTTTTCAATTTTTAATTTTAATTTTCCCTAGATATCCCAAGCATGGAGATGAGCATTCAGTTTTTGCTAAAAGCAAGTGTAGTGTAATAATCAGGTTTTGTGAATATTTATTTATGAAATCTATCAGTAGTGTCATGTCAGTGGAGAATGAAACCACACTTGGAAAACAAAAAGGCATTAGGAAAATAGAGATTATATTTTGAAAAAAGTGAATGACTTCATTTCTGAAGAAAGTAGCACAGCAGGTAGATATTGCCTACTATGCATAATGGTGTGGTTTTTTTCTGTATCTTTAAAATGAGACAGTTGTTCCTGAACAATCAGTCCTGTCACTGCAATAAGAAGCCTGTGGTAAAACTGATTATATTATTTTCAGTCACTGCAGTTAAATGGACAAGAGGCAAAGATTTTACCTACTGCAATCTGCTATCCCTTTTAAAATCCTGTAAAGATGGCAGACACATGTTAAACACTGTGGATTGTTGGTAAAGTTAACCGTGTGCATCCAAAAGTGGCAGAATATGGACTAAGGTGCAACCTCAATCTGTGCTGTAATAAAGTAGCTGTTCATCTGTGGTCAGAGATCGTCATGAAAGACCTTGAGTTCCTTCACTTTATTTTGCAGAAAGGCCATCAGACAGCTTTGCATCATCTAACTCTATCAATCAAGGACCTCAACCACTGCTTTCTGCTGAAAGCTTTCCTGTTTGGCTCTGTTTTTCACAGACAGCTCAATAACTTGTCTGTGGGGCTGTGATAAATGTACCATGTGCTTCTAAACTGTCTCTTTAACGCTGAACTGAATTTCAACTTGTAATGCTTGTGACTAATTGTTTTCATCAGAAACATTTTGTTTCCAACTATTACCCAATAGCCTCTGATTATCTCATTTTTTCATTTATTCTCTGGCAATGGTAGCATTTGAAGGCTGCCTTCCATACAATGGACTGCTAGAAGGCTAGATGTTACTCAATGAATAAGCTGCATAGTGTAAAGAATAAAATTAAAGCAAGCCCACATGAACAAGAAATATCAATTTCTAACACTTTTTTTTTTTCAAAATAAGTATTAAATCTCTTTCTAATTACAAATTTTTCTCTTTCTGGTTGTGAGTTAGTCCTAAGTGAAACATCCTTGTGCTTTTCTCAGTATATAAAAAACAGGGCTGATACCGCAAAACCTCATGCTATTTGGGCACAATTGCCCATTTTGCTGAGAAGGCCCAAAATAGCGCTATTATGGCAAATGAATAACTTCTCACTCTGAAAGAAGGTGGTTCTTTCAGATCAGGTTGTAGGTCAATGGCAGGGCAGGGTAAGGAAACTCATGTTGCAGCTGTCTGCAAATGAGCTTCACTTCTGATACAATATAAAAAGGACTCCAAGGTTGGTAAAGGTTAAAAAATGGATAAGAGGACAATTATGTAAAATATGGGGAAGCAAAAGAGTTTTCATATCTGGACACAAACTTCCCAAGCATTTGTGTAGCTCATACATTTTTAGCATTTTTAATTTATGGTCTTAAAATCTCTGAATGCTAAGACTGAAATTAATACAGTTTAATGGCTGAGAAAGTATGGTGATTATTGAGAGTACATAGATAGATAGATGGAAATTATGTTACATCAAATTAAGGTCCTAATAAGGAATGCAGGTAAAAAACGTATGTTGTGGGTTGTTAGGCAGCATGAAGCTTATGTACAGAGAAGCTGTTCCTTTGAAATATAAATAGATTAGAATATGTTTAATTGCTGTGACAAAGTGCAGGGTAATTCTCTGCTGCAAATTCATGCAAATTACAAAACTGTAGTATGCATTCAACATCAGAGTAAATGGTCATCTTCCCAGGGGAAAAGTGGTATGCAAAAGGACATTTTAATAGAAAATAGCTGCCACAGAATGCAAAATCTGTTCTGGGATATATGAATGTGACTCCTATCAAGCATAATTGTGCTCAAAAACTGGCAACTAGGACTTTAATGTGGACCATATTAGACAAAACATACCCAAATCAAGTATTAGTTTTCTACTTTTCTCTATAACAGTACTGGTAGGAGAGGAAAAAAGAGCATAAGACATGTTAATTGCTTATGGGAATATGCTGTTCCAGGTTAGGAAAAATAAATATTGTAGTCTGGAAAGCATGTTGATTTTTGGTGTACAGTACTAGTTTACACATTCCTCTTTTAGAGCACAAAGGTGAGCACTAAAAATACATCTTTTGTACCAATGAAGTAAAAAATTACATGTACTGTGAAAATTTTCATTCCTCGTGTCACTGCATAAACATGCAGAATCAAAAATAAAATAGAATGGCATTGCTGTACTTCATGAAAAGGAGGGCAAACAGTGGAAAACTGCAGCCCACTTTGCATTAGCTGTTACCACAATGGCATAGCAGCACAGGGTACATTAGAGCACAGCTAGATTTGTTTAACAAATTCTGTGTGTAGGACCTATCTGGGATGATTTTCTATAAGAGAACTTTTTACTGTTATTACAGTGCCAGCTGAGTACAGTAACCTTTTTGACTTCTCCATTCCTTACTTATACCCTTGCAAGCCCATAGAGAGATCCAATCTGTAGTATATATTTTTTACTCCTGGCTCACAAATAGAATACCCAGAAGAAACCTGCTGTGCAAAGCCAAATAGAATTTCTGCTTGTAGGTGACACCATTTGCCAAATCTGTTGAGCTCCTCCTCTCCCTCTCAGATTAAAGTATTTTCAGATATTGGTTAATAGATTCATCTCAAGACTGTGACTCTAATTCTAGACAGCAGTGTTCTGCCTCACACAGTTTTACTAGTAAGCAATTAACATATGTCCAGCTGATCTATGTAATGGAAGATTTACTCTGTTAGACAGAAGCTTCTGCTGGTGCACGTAGCCTCCAGGGTCTCGTCCAGAGAAAATAAGTATGAAGCTGTTGTGAACAACTCTTCTTTGGCTTCCAAAATGACTTGTGCTCTCCTGGTTATAAAACAGCCATAAAAGAAACTGAATAGTGGGGGTTTCTGGTTGTTGTTGTTTTGTTTTGTTTTTTCCCTTTATGATATTTTCCAAAGATCCCATATATATGTGTGTGTGTGTATATATATTTATATATTTATATATTTAAGAAAGGTATGATATTGGAATACCATAGCACTCATCAAGAAAAGGAAGCAGCAGGGATGGGGTTAAATTAGGAGCACATAAATTAGGTTTGACACTGGTTGCCCACTATAGAGCTCATGTCAATTGTAAGGCAGAGTGAGTATAACGTTTTAAGGAAATCTAGCAGAGTCCTTAAAATACAGGTATTATTTAGTGGCAGGAAAGAAATGAAGCAAGTCTAGGTACTCTTTACTGATACACTGGATGCACTAAGATAGTCTTTTGCTTGTGTAGGCTACTGCTGTCTTAAATACATGAAGTAAAGCTACAGGCAGATTTTTTGAGCAACTTTTGTAATCTAATCAATTTATAATCAAATTTTATTTCAATTGCATGCAGGCTGGAAGTGCAGGGGCTGGTTGCTGTTACTGGTTCCCTAAATGAACGCACTAAGATTTAGAAGCTGGGTTCACTAACAATGAGTTTAATTGGTAGCTACACACAATACTGAAGTCCCAAAATTGTATTCTAGACACACACTTGGCTCGGTGAAAAATTGGGATAGATTATGTAGAGACAGTGTTTAATTCTCCTTGCAAAGTCCTTACAAGTGCAAACGGAGGACATGTGGTCAAGACAATCCCTTGTGCTAGCTCCCCTAGCTATTGGCTGCTATGAGATCTTTAGAGGCAGTGATAAATTTGAGGGTAGTCATCTGACTTGCCTTAATCAGCACTGATTAAAAAGATCTAAATGGCTCCTGGCAGCCCCTGGATCAGAAGGATGCAGATTCTTTCTCCCTAGTGGTATGCCAGTCACCACTGTGGAGGTAAATTTCATCTATAAATGTCAGGGGTAACATTTCAGTCAAAAGTTGCACAGTGGCACTCAGAAGAGCTGATACACTGTGGGGATATAAGAAGAATGTAAATAACACTGCAAATATTACGAAGTTATTATGTACATTGATTGTATGGCCTTTTGAGGAGGTCATGTTCTTTTCTGTTGACTCTGTCTCTGAGAAGATATGGCATAAATAGAGAAGAGCTTAAAGAGAGGCAAGAAAAATTAACAGGCTTCTTTATAAATGTAATTTTAAAAGCCAGTCAGTTTAAAGAGGGGATAAATATGAAAGAACGTTGCAGAAGCATATGAAATTACAAATGGTTTGGCAAAAGTAAATCAGCTACTCAGTCATCTTTATCCTTTCTCGTAAGTCAAGAACATACAAACATTCAGCTAAACTGAAAGGTTGAAGCTTTAGAAAGCTTGAAAGAAAACCTTTCTTCATAACACCTCAGTTTTGCCTTCTATTAAATGGGGCAGCAGTTTTTCTCCATCTCCATTAAATGTTCCAAGGTTCCAAGTTCTTAAGCACCAGTCCCCATGTAACTTAAAAATAACTTACACAAAGTTCTACAGAATTAAATAGGCCATAGCAATTTTTCTGTAGAATTTTAATGTAGGATCCAGGCTTCTGTATCTAAGGAGCACCCTCTGTAAAAGTATTTATAGTGACTTTTAAAAGATATGGAAAAGCTCCCCGTCAGCTTTGTAGCTCCTGCATTGTATTCACAGTCAAATATTGAGACATGAGGAGAACAAAGCATTTATTTACTTTTAACAAAATAAATCTCAAAAAAAAAAAAAAAAGAAATAATCCAAGAACGGTATTTAGAAATTTAGCATATAGCTGCTAATTCATGCAGGACAAAAGCAAATATAGAGGTATTTGTGTAAATTCATACAAGCAGCTAGAGCATACCTGACAAACAAGCTGGCAGTTTGTGGAGCTCAGACCCAACACCCAGGGTGAAGTCAAAACTCAGGGTTTCCAGGGTCTGGAGTGGAGTAGTGACCCTAGGCCTTTCATGCACAGAAACCTAATGGTGGGTAAGAGAATTACTTCTAGTATAGGGGTCTCTCTTCTTCATGAACTATCTACTTTGCAACTCTTTCTAAGAACTGTTTATGAAGTGTTCAAGAGAAAATCGTTCTTGGCCTTACATGCTCTAGGCTTGTCTTACACCCCCTGAAGAAAGAACATATTAGCTTGAATTTCAATAAAATAAAATTGAATGCATCTTAAAAGTATTTTTTTTTTGCTGACTTGCATTAAATGAGGTGCCAAACAAAAGCGCTAACAAATTATGCCTCTTCAAAGTACATCCCCTGAATGGGAACCATATAAATATGAAGAGAAAAGACCTCATAGGAAATGTTAGTCAGGTATTATATTTTGTGGCTAAAGGCCATCTAGGAGAAGCAGTAAAATAATTGCTGCAGTAAGGATTACGAAGTATGTCATATTGCACCTCACTGTAAATATCACTTTAATTTTTTATGGTACAGATTATTTGAAAGTTTATTTTATATACTGCATAGCACTTAAATGTCACTGGATCTGAAACCCTTATGCAGGAAGCTCATTAGTTGAGCTGTCTGCGTCTGTATATCTGCCATCAGCATCTGGTGAGATGGCTGCTGCTGACCCTGCCAGACTTGGGTCATGAGGTCAGCAGGTCTCATTTATTATTCAAAATTGCTTTCTGACCTTTTATCTGCTAGGTCAAAGTATGCTGCATTTTCCTTGGTTGAATTTTATAGTGAAATCAGTATCATGCCCAGATAATATAATTACCAATTCATGTGAATCTCATCCCTCTCTCTCCAAAAATGTACTCACTCTGAGGTTGATGAAGTTCAAAGGGTTGCCAATACAAATACACGTATGCTTCAAGACCATGTTTATACCTTGTCATCCTTGTGAAATAACACATGTAGCTTCACATCTAATTCATGCTTCAAATTGTTCATCTACTTTCCACCATTGTGGTACTGAGACAGCTAAACACAGAGCTTTGTATCTTGCAGATCTCTCTCATCTTTCTCACTGCCATTCTTTCACATAGATTTCTTTTTAATGCTTTTAAATGTGATATACATACTCAGTATATTTTCAGTAGTAACAGTATCTATTATTTCAGCTCCACATATGTGTATCCATTGACAACAGGAGATCTAGGACTGTAAAGCAAAAAATGCTAATAAAAAATGGAGACTTTAATTGAGTTTGAAAAAAAAAAAAAAGTCCAAAATATTTTTACAATATTTTTTGATTACAGATGCAATCTAGATCTAGAAAATCAGTGGTCAGCATGATTTCACTCTCCAAACAGAATCAAGAAGGACTCTGGTGAAATTAATGAAGATCTGATGATTTGAAATTTTCATTTTGCAGTGAATAAATAGGTAGCATAACATCCTAATAAGAAAATTATTTTGAAGTTTTAAAGCACTAAACTTAGAGGATAAAATTAGCCAAAATTAGCTTAACAAGCCATAATACAGTATGGAAAATTAGAAACCATATATGGCAGATTGATTCTTAACAGGATCTGTGCCGTTCAGCATTATTCCTCTGGAATGATTTCATCCTTTTTAAAAGAAAGAGTCAAAGGTCACATTGGTCTTGCCCTTGAAGCAGACAATATGAGATGTCAGCGTGTGTTTTCTGACACTGCATATGATGAATAACCTTGACATAGTAATAAACACATAACCTATATTAACGTTTATAAGCACAGTGAAGTATTAATGCAATATATACTTCGACAATATATTGTGAATACACAGCTTTCATAGAAATGGATTTCCTCTAGCAACACTGTAGTGAATTTATTGTTTGTTAAAAATTGCTGTAAAATACAAATTCTTTAAGTATCAGAATTCATACATATCTGAAATATGTCCAACCATATATGCATACAAACTGAGTAAGAGAAATACTTTAAGCAGACACTGGATTAAAAATATGCAAAAAACTAAACGTGATTTGTATTTGTGGAGATTTGTAAGAGAATTGTTAAATTCTCTTAAATTGTAAGAGAATAGTTTGTTTGTTTGTTTTGTCTTTCAAATATTGTGCAGTTAATTGTCTTTGCAAGTACAGCTTTGTCATAAATTAGTATTCAGTAAAAGTTATCAGCTATTCTCTTGGTATTTCCAGTAGTGGAGAAATTAATTGTGTACTGGTATGATGTTAAAGTGTACCTAACATTTGGTTGGAACAAAGGAGTTTCCTGTAAGTAAAGGAAGCTGTGAATCTTGTTGTGGGAAGACTGATAACATGATGTAATAGTCCTAAAAAAAAAAAAAAAAAAAAAAAAAAAAATATTTAGCTTTTAAAACAGCCTTGTATTTGTTATAGCTTTCTTGATGACATAAAAGGTTTTTCTCTCTCTCATTTTTTTTATTTTTTATTTTTACTGAGAATTAAATGAAGCTATTGTATATTAATGAAATGCAGGAAAACATTAAAGATACTACTTTGTCCTGTGCAGAACAGTTTGAAGTACAGAGTTAGTCTTGTTCATGAGTAATATCTGTATCTTGCAAATATTCTTTTGTACATCATTTTTGCTTGCTTTTAGCTATATAGCATGCTCCCAACCTAGTAAGCTATTTCTAATATAGACAAGCAGTGTCAAAGTTTGTCAGTATTCTCTCTGAATCTTTTAGAGAAGTCACTACATACTATTACATGTAAGCTAACCCCAGTTTCTACTCCAACTTTTATTATTATGCAAACACTATTATAACCATGGTGCAATAAATATTCACACTATGTGACAGAGTTGGACTAATGCCCTCTATCTTAATACTTGCAAAACATCCTAGCAGATATCCTGGTGTACTTTACAAAGTGAAAAAAGACATTTGTCATTCCTCCTCTATATTATGAATGTTACATGACCATGAGATATACTTTGTAGGAGGTATGTGTACAAGAGAGGTCAAGAATACATTTCACAGGATTAAATGAGAAGAAAAATATATAGAAAACAGAATTAAGTAGGTTAATGAAAAAAAATTTATCTTTGTATTTTAATAAACACTTAACTGCTCAGAGATTGACATGTCTTCACATGGGTCCATCATTGTTCCTATCATTACATATGGTGTAATGTAATCAGGTGATTTGTAAGTATTATTTTGGATTTTTTATTTTCTAGTCTAATGTTTGCAATTGATGTATTTTAATATAAATATCTGCTTTTAAAGCAGAAATATACGTTCTCTCACTGTTGACTTTTTGGATCTTACCTGAGACGTATATTATTCATCTATTTCACTTAAAGAGGTGACTCTGAGGGAAAATTACTTTGAAATATAGTGAAAATGAAATCATTTAAGGACAGCTAGATAGCTGGTCACAGTGTTTATCATGGTGGAGTAAAGAATATTAATTCCCAATTCAAAACTCATTTTAAACCCATCATTAATAATCTCTCCAATCATGTTTGGCTTCCATGAAAAGCTAAAATGAGCTATTACTGGTGTTTGTATAAGATGTTATTGTGTTAGTTGTTTTTTAAGGAACAAGATTTATAAGAGGTTGACTGAGCTGCTAGAACAGGCAGGGATAAACATAAAGAATGATCAAGATACAACTAAACTAAAAAAAAAAAAAAAAAGACAAAATAGTCTCTCTATTGTCTTTACATTGAGTGTTAAGTGAATCTTAAGTAATGAAAACTAAAGGAAATAACATACATCGAGATAAGTTTGCAGTTCCAATGAAACCATAGAAAACACACCAGCTTTTTGTGGGTGTCAGTGTAAGAATAATAAATAAGTTGAGGAATGTAACCCATATTCATTTGCACTCCATAGCTTTCTTCATGGACTAAAACAAAACAAGTGGTTTGCTCCTCTCAACCACATTTTCACTTTTCTTTAGCTCAGAGTGACTGAGTGGTTGTCTTGAAATAGAACGTGAAATGGCACCTGCCACCACTAAAAGTGTCAGATACAAATAATAGGTTTATAATAATACAATATGGTAATACTGCTGTGATCCCAATTTTGTATTTTTTCTGGAAAAAAAAAAAAGTTTTTTTAATCACGTTGATAGATTTATTTATTTATTTACTTATTTATATTTTTTAGCCTGTCTCTGTTTTAAAGAACAAATCTAGGTACTAAATGTTTTACACAAACAACTAAGCTACTTGTGTATTCTTGAAAACCTACAGGTAACATACACTATAGATATCCTTTCACATACTGTTGTAAGAACTCTTTTGATTCTGTAGCAAGGGAGACAGAGGGCATAAAAATACCAAAACGTAAAGCAGTTCTCTCTCTCTCTGCCAAGGCAGAGGCAGGTTCTTCCCCTCTGCAAAAAGCATCAGGCCATGAGAGCACCTAGAAGCTCACCTGCATTTGTCATCTGGTTGTGACAAAGGATGTGCAAAGTGTGAGGTGCCTATGAGCATCAGTGGGTTCTGTGCATTTAATTAACCTCTGAAATTAGATATACAGTTGCAGTACACCTGTGTAGTCTCAAAGTTTTGGACTAAGAAAGCTGACTTTTTTTTGGGGTGGTGGGGGGGGATTTGGGTCTCGATTAGCTTATAACTTGGAAAAGATTGGAAAGATTCTAAAGTGCCAGTTATATTCTGGTGATAATGAATTTTTCTTCTGATCTTCTGGACATGATTATGGAAAGTTGTCTTACATTTTATCTGTTCTAATCTTTTTAATACATCCAGGAGAATTTCTACATTGCTTGCTTTTATCTCAGTTACCTTGGCCAAACTCAGGCAGTGGTTAAGCAAGTGAAGTTCTATTGACTTTTGTAAAAGTGCACCTAGTTAAGAGCAGCGTGAACCCAGCTCCCTGAACATTCTGTGATTCACTTCACAAGAACGATGTGTTCTCTGTTAATAATACTACCGCCATTGCACCGTGCCTTTGAAACTGCAGTGAAGGTCCTGCTGCACATTTGTACCTTTTTTTTTTTTTTTTTTTTTTTTGCAGGAGCCCTTTTAACATTTCCACTTCACTCAGCTTACAAGCTAGTGTGCAACTTTTAGTGATCTCCTGAACATGCAGTTTTGTTTCCTGAAACACTAAATTGTTTTTATCTTTCAATATGTAGAGGGATGTATGTGACTGTTGCAGGAAGCACGGCCGAAAGCACGACAGACACACAGTAGAGTCAGATCATGCTCCATTTTATTGCCCGAATAGCCCAACTTTTATAGTGAATTTTACAGGGGTGGACAGTGTTTCACACAAGATTATTGGTCAAGAGCACTCAGACAAACAACTGCAAGAAAACAACCCCACCTGCAAGAAAACAACCCCCTTGTGATTAGCAGTCACATAGACCTTGTCCTTGAAGCCAGCTACTGGTAACAATATTTTTCTGAGTTCCTCAATTGGGCGATGTGGGAACACTGTCATGGGAACTTCTCATAGTTGCCCTGGTAGCTTGGTTTGCTCAGCTACAGCAAGCCATGGGATTTTTGCTGTTTCAAGAAATCCCTCAACAATTCCCCCTTCTTCTTTTGAGCAAACCAAGCCCGACACAGCAGTTTTACAAGTGACTCTTTAGCTATACTTACAACACACAATGATGATTACCACCACCATAACCCAAATCCTTAATCCCCGTGTGACTAAACCCAGCAACCATCTACACCTTGTTTCAAACAAGTCAGTGAACCATTGATTGAAAGGATTGATACCATACTGAATCTTTCTCATATGCTCTTTCAGGAAAGTAATGGATTTGTGAATTGACTCATTATGATCAGAAAGGTTTAAACAGTACATTCCCTTAAAGTCCTCACACCCATTCCTTTGAGCCAAAAGCAAGATGTCAATAGCAGCTTGATCCTGTAAAAGCAGATGTCGCAGACTATTTTGATCTGGTAACATCTCCTCAAGTATCTCTGTCGTGGCATAGGCTTGCCTCTCGGCCCAGCATTCCAATTTTTCTAAGTTGTTACGTGCGGCCGCAGATGCCACTCCAGACACTGAAATTGCTAATGCCGCTCTAGCTGCAACCCCACACAATTCGACATTATCATTGCAATCCAATGCAAGCAATGCCCATTTATGTCTGGTGATCTCACGCAACTGTAACAAGCTAGGAGCAAATACAATGAGTTTATCTAAGTAACATGGACATCTGATAGCATTTGCAGGGATACCATGCCAGGCCCCATCCCCACAAATCAGAAGCACATCAGGAGGCAAGGCCAAAGCTGTACAATTGTTCCAAACACTGTAGTTGTTACCCCTTGTCTCCATGCTATAAACTCCTAAACCCTGCTTAGCAGCGTCATTGTAATCACAGGTGTTATTTGTGTTTTTGTACTGGTATGGCCCTTTCCCGGTTCCTGTAGCAGGATTCACCTGATACCCACGGCTACGTTCACATTTGTAGCCACCTTTCAGGTTGATACAGATTTGACTACAGATACCAGGGTTTTGACATTCATCAATTCCACAGTTTCTCTTTTCTACAAAGTCAAACCCAGCTGGACAGTCACATTCATTTATGTTGCATTCCTTCAGGGGCTCATCACCCCAGTCCTTGCAGTCTCTCTGCTGGTTACACACTTTATTGGTATCTATGCATTCTCCACTTCTGCACTTGAATTTGCCAGGTCCAGAGCACTGAATAACATTGTTACAGTTTGCTTCATCAGTGCCATCCAGACAGTCTCTCACACCATTGCACTGCCTACTCCCATGGACACAGTTCCCATCTTCACATCTGAACTGGTCTGACCTGCAGGTCTGAGAAGGGCAGTTAATTTCATCACTTCCATCCTTGCAATCAGGATCTCTGTTACAGTCTTTTTCACCATCACATTTCCAGGACACCAGGATACACTGGGTTGACTGAGGACCACAGCTGATTTCATTTACCTGGCATGTTCTCATATAACACAGATCAGCAATCTCATCAGACCCATTTTCACAGTCCGGATCCCCATCACACGGCCATCTATTTGGCACACACTGACCACTGTTGCACACAAAGTCAGATTCAGCACACGTCTTCTTCACACAAGCACTCTCATCACTGCCATCTGAGCAGTCTTCACATTTTGCTCTAGCACTGTCGGCAGCAGTGCACAGGCAGGTGAGGGCGAGCAGCAGGCAGAATGCCCCACAGCGCGGCAGTGCCTGCCGCCGCCCTGCACCTATGTCACTTATACTACTCCTATTACCCGTGCTGTCAGTGTCAGTGGCATCCACCTGGTACCGTTTGTGACTTTGCCGCCCCTTACTCTCCCCCTTTTCTTTTTGCCACTGACCATTCACCACAAATGGATGAGACACATGATTACTAGTTAGGAAAGAGAGTGTAACGTCTGCTATACGGCTGCAGGCAGTGCCAGCTGCAATCCTAGAAGCTGTTTGTGAACGAGCCTGCCGGTGGTCATTTGGCAGTGTAATCTGCGTCTCTGCACTCCTGCCCTGCAATAGAGCTAAATCGTCATTAATAGTCCGTAGAATGAGGCAACCCCACGGAATGTTATCCAGAAACCAAGTTATAACACCGATCTGGGGACGAATAGTCCTTTTTGCATTGCAAGATAAACCTATTATAAAAAGAATGCCAAAGAGAAGCAGCACAGCCGCCGCTGCCTCCATGGTTACGTCAGACAGGCTGCAGGGTCCTGATGTCCGCCCCTCTGCCCTGTGCCGACTCGCTACACGGTGAGGGTCGGCTGCCGTTGTCCACTGATGCCTCTGGTTTCCCGTAGCAGCTCGATCTCGGATGTCCCGCATCACACCGTGATCACGTCAATTTCCCGCGGCCCTCCGCAATTCCACGTCCCGCCGCAACTCCGTTTCCCGCGGCCCTCCGCAATTCCACGTCTCGCCGCAACTCTTTTTCCCGCGGCCCTCCGCAATTCCACGTCTCGCCGCAACTCCGTTTCCCGCGGCCCTCCGCAATTCCACGTCCCGCCGCAACTCTTTTTCCCGCGGCCCTCCGCAATTCCACGTCTCGCCGCAACTCTATTCCCCGCGGCCCTCCGCAATTCCACGTCCCGCCGCAACTCTTTTTCCCGCGGCCCTCCGCAATTCCACGTCCCGCCGCAACTCTTTTTCCCGCGGCCCTCCGCAATTCCACGTCTCGCCGCAACTCCGTTTCCCGCGGCCCTCCGCAATTCCACGTCCCGCCGCAACTCCGTTTCCCGCGGCCCTCCGCAATTCCACGTCTCGCCGCAACTCTATTCCCCGCGGCCCTCCGCAATTCCACGTCCCGCCGCGAAACCCCGTGTCCCACCGTTTACCGCGTCTCTCAGCGGGAGTACCGCGTCTCACCGTGAGGCCTGTGTACCGTGTGTCCGGGCCGGTGTCCGGTCTGCTCAAGCGCCGGTCGGATGGGCGCTCCGAAGTCCCGACGGCGCGGCGAGATCGCGGCGCCGCTGGTCCCGGCGCCGCCGGTCCCGGAACCGCTGGTCTCCTGGTCTACCTGCGTTCGGATGTGCCGGCGCCGCTGGTGTCCCGCTGCGCTGCGATGTTTGCCCCGGCGCCGCTGCGATGTCCGTGCTCGGCTGCGATGTCTGCTCCGGTGCGATGTCTGTTCAGGTCCTGTTCAGGTCTCCCGCTGCGATGTCCTGTTAAGGCCCTGTTCAGGTCTCAGCCTGTTCGGGCGCCATATGTTGCAGGAAGCACGGCCGAAAGCACGACAGACACACAGTAGAGTCAGATCATGCTCCATTTTATTGCCCGAATAGCCCAACTTTTATAGTGAATTTTACAGGGGTGGACAGTGTTTCACACAAGATTATTGGTCAAGAGCACTCAGACAAACAACTGCAAGAAAACAACCCCACCTGCAAGAAAACAACCCCCTTGTGATTAGCAGTCACATAGACCTTGTCCTTGAAGCCAGCTACTGGTAACAATATTTTTCTGAGTTCCTCAATTGGGCGATGTGGGAACACTGTCATGGGAACTTCTCATAGTTGCCCTGGTAGCTTGGTTTGCTCAGCTACAGCAAGCCATGGGATTTTTGCTGTTTCAAGAAATCCCTCAACATGTGACTGTCCCTAGATTCACCTCTGATTGTGCAGACAAGCTGTTAGCTGAAAGCATATAAGAACAAAAAGCAAATTAACCAGTAAACAAGAGAAGAGTACCAGGAGTACAGTTTGAAACAGGCAGGACACTTCCACATGGAATTTCTTGAGGACTGGATCATTTCTAAATAGCCAGAGTATGCTTACCTTTTCTGTGTGGGAATTAGGATATAGACGTGTGCAAATAAGCACCAGCCTGGAAGAAGTAGGTTTCAGAATAACTAAAGATATTTCAGATACTTTGAGTTTTGCATACAGACTCTTGTTCATGTTAATGCAAGAGTTGGAAAATCACTTCAGCAACAAAAAACTGCCACAATCAGAAAATCAGAGGTTGCATGAAATGATTTATTTATTGAATCTAAGAGACTAAGACTGTAAGTATGACACTTTACTGAGTGGACACTCACAATGAAACCAATTTGATTTAACATTTTCTATGATAACTGCTTTTCTAATGTTGATTTTAAGATCAAGAGGGAGAAGTTTTTGCTGTATGCTCACTAAGTTATATCTTTGTTTTCAGAATTAACAAGGAACTAATGATCAGACATCAATGAAAAATCAATTTGTACCCATCGACTTGACTACCATGATAATGCTGGCTCAATTCAAATTACTCTGAACATAATGCAGCTTCCCCAACTTTCATAATTTTATGGCAAGTCTTAAGCTACCTTGTGTGTTTCTTTTCTGAAAGTTCAAGTTCATACAGCAATAATAATAGGAAAGTATTAACTTTTAGTAAAAGCAGACATACACACACAAAACAAACAAACAAACAAAAGGAACGGAATGGAAAAAGGACCTAATGACCTCAAGTTGCATCAAGGGAGATTTTTGTTGGGTATTAGGATAAATTTCTTTACTGAAAGTGTTCTGCAGCATTGGAATAGGCTTCCCAGGGACTTCCCTTGGAAGTGGTGGAGTCAGCATCTCTGGAGGTCGTGAAGAAGCATAGATATGTAGAACATAGGAGCATGGTTGAGAGGTTAGAGATGGACTTGCCAGTACTAGGTTAAAAGTTGGACTAGATGATCTTAGAGGTCTTTTCCGTCCTGAATGATTCTATGATTCCTTCTTTTTTAAGTCTCAGTTTTGAAGAGTTGAGTCATATGCTGAAGGTGGGCAGCACGATCAGTTTGATTGCAAAATTTTAAGATTGGGTGCATTGAGCTTCAGGCTCCTGTTTCATCTTACAAAATATATTTAAGTGAATTGCAATGAATCTGACAATTTAAAAAATCTTGCTGCTTTTCCTCTGGATTCTTTCGTCCTCACACTCTTATGTGGCATTTGAATCAAAGAGAGTATGGATAAGCTCATACTCATGTTACTTGTTGGCTCTTCAACCTCTGTGATGACTAATTCCAGTAAAAGCATGGTCTTGTACCGTGTTTCACGTATCAAGAGAAAGATCATCTGCATTTTGGAACTGTGTTTTTCAATTTTTCATGCGTGTGGTTTCACACAGCCTCTGAACTACAGGGATACTTTCAGTCTTCTCCTTAGATGCCTGTCTCTTTGCAAGTGCCTGTAGTCTCCTCTTTCTTACTTATTTATTGCCCATCTCAAAGTGGAGGGTCCAGGCCCTTTTTCCATTTACACATATGTCTCGAAGATGGCCTGAGAAATAAAGTTGAGCACAGGTGAATGGTATTAAGGTGCAATAAGAATGGTATTAAGGTGCAGACAGGGGTTATCTTTTACCTATTAACTACTTTACCATTTCTTGGTCATCATCTCATTTCAGGGAGTATCACATTGCTTTTCTGGTAATATATACTGTACTGCTTGAAGGGAAATTCTGTTTCCCAGATTTGTGTCTGCTTTGTCATAACTGAAAAAAAAAAATAAAAAATGGTGCACATTCATTACCAACAATTCAACAAAGCACCTTTCCAACATTTATATGTATCAACATTTTTTTTATTATTAATTCATAGATAAGTAAAGTATAGATTTTGTTCTCAACTGCATCAGGGGTGTAGCTCCATTAGAATTAATTTGGATTTATGCTTGTATAAGAGCTCAGAATCATAGTCCACATGTGCAAAATGGATTTCTAGCTACACTACAAAGGAACAATTACTTGGAGCAGCTGTTGTTTGGGAACAAATGCAAAATGATATAAATCCATTAGAAGCTAGTTTGCTGCCTAAAACACCAGTTTACTACAAAAAAATAAAAATAAACATGCAACTGAAACTTGTTAATTAAATCCAGTTTAGTCAAGAGTCATGCATAATGTAACAGCTACTGCGAACAGTTCACTCCTTGTTTAAATTTCCTTCTTGCTCTTACAGACATGAGGATCCTGTACATCAGGTAGTCACTAATAGGATTTTGCTTTCACATACTTGGAGAATGTCCTAGTGCATGTTTGTAAGACAAAGCAGAAGGATTGGATATGCAGATTTTTGCTTTTATAGTATTAACCCTAATCACTGAAAAAAAACATACCTTGGCAAGTGTTTCATACATAGTACTGCATGACTACATATGTACACCTCAGAGGTCTTCAGGCTGTATGAAATACAAGTGGCCTAATGCTTTAAGCTTTTAAGTAATAATATTATGACTGGGCTGTGTATGTGAGATAGCCACTTTTAAATGGAACGTGAAATTCTACCAGAAAAATAGTATTTCTATGTCTTCCAATAATTTCTATGAAGAGGATTTTAGTAAGCAGTCCACTATGCACAGCAGTGTTATTTCTGTAGTGCTGTCATGTTAGTGGTGAGAATATGTTACTACAACACCACTGCTAATGTTCAAAAATTGAATTTGTTTAGAAGACAGGGACAGAAAAGGAAGCAAGTGGAGTTCACAAATTAAAAATTGTACAGCAGTTTCACTGCAAAACCATCTACTACTCATACAGTACCATCCAATTAATCCATTACTCTTAATCCAGGTACAATCCTTGCCAGATATCTGGACACAATCATAGGCTTTTAGGATTACAAGTAACATAATAAAAGATAATGACCAAAATTAAGCACACCAATACAGAACGCTTGGGTTAACTGGGCCTGCCATGTGCACACTAAAGCAGCAGTCTGTTAGGTTTAAAGTGAGATTAAGGAGTTGTGTAACCTGCAATTATGCTGTTTTTCATTAAAAAAAAAAAAAAAAAAAAAAAAAGATTGGGCTCAGTAGGGCCCTTCCTTATATTTATCTCTGTTTAATTGGATTGGGAACTGCTTAAACATCTTTGAGTTGGAGCTTAGAAGAAGATGATCCCAGCTGTTTTTCGAAGCTTAAGACAGCAGGCAGACAACATGATCATGTCAAGACTCACACTAAAGCCTTAATCCTACTTTTTCATCAACTAGCACTACAGCAGAGTCTTTAACCTTCTAAGTACTAAATGTGCTTTGTATCTCTCACAGGACATTTGCTGTCAAATGTTACTGTCCAATAATATTAATTTTGCTTCCTTTCTGACGAGGACTTTAAAGAATAGTTTCTATCTATCTGAATTTGGAGAGCTATAGTGTAAACCTGTATTTTCAGTCCTTTTAAAAATACAATTTAAAAATCAGCAGTCATCAAACTCTATTGCTCTCTAAGGAAGTGAGGAATTGCATTAACCTGTACCTCATCTGTTATAATGTAAAACCCAGTATATTGGTAACTGTTATTCTTTGTACACGTAATACTAGATTGAATACAGTTTTATTTTCAATAGGAAATAAATGGCAACAACTTTAGATTTGTTCAGGTGTTGTTTTTTTTTCCTATGAACTGTTAACATGACAAAAAGAGACTTGCTAACTAGAGTGTTCGTTTGGTAATCCTGGAGTTGCACAAAGATTAAAAGTTCTAATGATTTTTCCCTGAATCTGTTAATAGTATTCTGTGAAATTTGTAATGCCATAATCTTCTTCTCTTCTCTTCTCTTCTCTTCTCTTCTCTTCTCTTCTCTTCTCTTCTCTTCTCTTCTCTTCTCTTCTCTTCTCTTCTCTTCTCTTCTCTTCTCTTCTCTTCTCTTCTCTTCTCTTCTCTTCTCTTCTCTTCTCTTCTCTTCTCTTCTCTTCTCTTCTCTTCTCTTCTCTTCTCTTCTCTTCTCTTCTCTTCTCTTTTCCTTCTTTCCTTTTTCCTTTTCCTTTTCCTTTTCTTTTTCTTTTTCTTTTTCTTTTTCTTTTTCTTTTTCTTTTTCTTTTTCTTTTTCTTTTTCTTTTTTCTTTTTCTTTTTCTTTTTCTTTTTCTTTTTCTTTTTCTTTTTCTTTTTCTTTTTCTTTTTCTTTTTCTTTTTCTTTTTCTTTTTCTTTTTCTTTTTCCTTTTCTTTTTCCTTTTCTTTTTCCTTTTCTTTTTCTTTTTCCTTTTCTTTTTCCTTTTCCTTTTCTTTTTCTTTTTCTTTTTCTTTTTCTTTTTCTTTTTCTTTTTCTTTTTCTTTTTCTTTTTCTTTTTCTTTTTCTTTTTCTTTTTCTTTTTCTTTTTCTTTTTCTTTTTCTTTTTCTTTTTCTTTTTCTTTTTCTTTTTCTTTTTCTTTGTGAGGCATTGCTCCTATTTGTCCTAGTGACACAAGGCTGCCAGCAGGAAAGCAAGCGTAGTTAATGCTCAGCTGCTCAAACCAGTCAAGCAAGCTAGCAAGTCCCAGCTGTGCTACTTGATGTTTTTTGATTGCACCTAGTCCTCAATCTGTGAACTGTTTTCTGGACTTAGATTCATCAAGCTCTGCCGCTTTAAAAACTCATGCAGGCAGGCATCCTAGGATATGCCATTATAAGCTGCTGCCAGGGGATCTTCTAGGAGATAAATGGAATCTGTGTGAAGTAAATTAGTGTGAACCAGTCAATCTGTGTGTCAGCCTCGAGCCACATCCATGGGTAACTAGCTTGCTGACTGAAAAGTCCACTGTCTTTTGCCAATCAGAGGTCTCAGCCACCAGGAAGCAGTCCTATACAACATTAGTTTCTTGGAATAATGCCTGTTTGACCAGCTAGTGAAACTCTTTGGTATACGGTACTGTACTGCCTGAGTTTACTTATTGCTTACAATTGAACTGAAAATCTTTTAAAGTCCGATAACATTTTAACAGTAGGGAGCATCACAGAAATGTCTTGGAAATAAGTACTTCCACTTTTGTACGGCAGTCATTCAGCAGTTTCATGCTGTGCTGCTGTTGGCTTTACCTCCCTATCAGTAATGCATCTTCAAGGCCATAAGGCAAAGTAATGACAATAATCTGTCCAGAAGAGGTTAATAAAGATTCTCTGTGTATATTTTTCCCCATGGATTAAGCTATTTGGAAAGCTTTGATCAAGAGATGGGATGAGTATGCAAGCTATAAGATTCACATTATGAACAGGGATATGTGAGTGTCATAAAGTGCTACACACTGTTGTTTCATTTTGTTTTTAGAAGTAAACTGAGGCAATCAACAATAATTCTTGTGTATAAATGGAATAATTAAAAGGATTTTGGACTTGAATGCCAAATAAATCTATCTCCATGAATAATCTGGCAATAATGCAATTTTAAAAATATGGATTTCTTTATTTGTTTGATGTTCTTATAGAAGCTATTGATATACTAATAGGCAACCATATGTGCAATATGAACTATCTCACACCATTAATCTGATGTGCAAAAAGCAAGACTTTATATATTTTTTAGAAGACAGGACAGGACAGGACAGGAGAGGCTATACATTTTAAGGAAGGAAGGAAAGGAAAGAAAAGGAGAAGGAAGGAAGGAAGGAAGGAAGGAAGGAAGGAAGGAAGGAAGGAAGGAAGGAAGGAAGGAAGGAAGGAAGGAAGGAAGGAAGGAAGGAAGGAAGGAAGGAAGGAAGGAAGGAAGGAAGGAAGGAAGGAAGGAAGGAAGGAAGGAAGGAAGGAAGGAAGGAAGGATTCTTGTAAAAATTTATTTCTACTATCTTCCAGTGACTGGATGGAGGAAAAAAAAAGGGGGGGGGGGGGGGGGGGAATAAGTATAAATAACATTAATCAAATGTGATTACACTATTCAGTCCTACACCAGTTTGTTTAAAACACACACAACTGGATATTTAGGGAAACTGGATAAAAGAAAGTTGGGCTTTCTGGCTAGAGATTATTGAGAAGAAAAAGCAGTGTATAATGATAAAAGAATTAAAGATGGTTTGGGGTTACATTTTCCTTTTTACAATCCTCCTAAGTTTTACAGAAGCATATGCTTCAGAGCTTTGCAATAAATGCTGTGTGGGATTTTATGGGAAAGAATTTTATTTCTTGCAGCAGAACCCACTGAGACAAATTTAACTAGTTATGTACTTTATTATATATAGTACACAGAATACATGGACAGATTCTGATATAAATCATAACTAATATCAAGACAACTGCTTTAAAATTGAGTGAATGTTTCATTGCACTAATGAAACAAAAATAGGATGTCCTTTGAGAGCATAATTTGTTACATGCCACTGTATTTTAGTTGAGAGAAAAAGAGAAGTCCCTCTGGGTGAATAAAACTTCAAGGTATATTGGGGAAAAAAATCACTGAAAATTTCAGTTTTCCTGTCTGGAGTAATTCTGTCCTCATAGATATAGAGAGGGAGGAGAAAAAAAAAAAAAACAAAACAAAACAAAACAAAAAAAAAATGGTTTTATATTTTTTTTATTTAAAATATATAAAAACCTTAAACCAAATTTTAGCCAATGTCACATTCAATCATCAGAACAAGTCATTTTCAATTAAGTGACAACTGCATACATCAGTTGAGTATTTTCTTTGTGGTTTTTGTTGTTGTTAATTGATTGTTTGTTTTAATGGCACTAAATGTTAAGAAATGATGAGCAACTGATGTACTTTGTCACCAAGATGAATTAGTGATTTATATGACCTAAGAAATGGTTTGGGAAAACAAACAAACAAACAAAACCAACAGGGTTCAATTCAATAAGGGCAAGAGCAAGGATCTAGACTGAGTAGGATTAATCTTCTGGGGAAAGACAGGATGGGGTGGAAACTGTGGCAACAAAGGCAAACACTGTAGCAGATTCTGTAAACAGGAGCATCACCTGTAAAACGTGTGAAGTAATCTGTGTGCTGTACTCAGTATTGGTAATATCAAAGGCACATCCCCAGCCTATCTGCCTACTGGCACACTGCTCAGTGGTGAGTGCTATCACTGCAGTGGAAGGGTGAGTGCTCCATATGGGCTGGTGGTACTTCATTATCGCCTTGTCCTGTTTCCAGTTGATTGTGGCAAGTGCTGATAATACTTCACCTGCCATTTCATGAATACTTTATGCATTTTTGTACTAGTGAAAATCAAAATACATGGCAAAATAAAATAAAATAAAATAAAATAAAATAAATTTAATGCTAAGTAGCATAGTAATTCTCAACTTGGGAAAAAAAATAAATAAATAAAATTTGAAAAAGGATACAACAAAAGACTGGTTGAACACCATGAACACCACAGAGAGTGTAGTGTGCAGGAGTCTTCCATATACCTTCTTCTTCCACAGAGCTGGGGAGTTTCATGTTAAGCTAATAGGGACACACACAAATGAAAGAAGATGCATCCCTATAAAACCATAAAAATCATAAAACCACAGAGCCTTATATGTTAAGGCAAGTTAGGATATGGGGTCTGAAAATGCTACACACTTAGGGGAAGAGTGGGAAAGTTTATGGAAGAACAATATACTGAGAGTTATTAAATATCAAACAAAGCAAACAAACTAACAAAAAGAATCTGTTTCTGGAACTAACCGAGTGTCAAAATGTAATTTAGGAGGAGTTTCTGGTGGTTTTACTGTATGGGTGTTGCATTCTTCCACTCTTCCCTTGGCATTTACTTTTAAACACTGAGGTAGACAAGTGCAATAGATGATGTTTTCTCAGTACGTGAAGGTATTCTTACTCTTTATGACATCTGTGAAACTTCCTTTTAAAAATAGTGTTCAAAACATTTATTTCCAAGTTGTCAATCTAGCTTCTTTGGTGTATTATGGTTATGGTAGACCCAATGAATCCCATTGAAGAGCAGATCAATCTATAGAAGTGAAAAATTACCAAGTTTTTCTTTTACATACTTGTTTTTCCTGCAGTTTTACTTAAATTCAGGTTGGTTTATGTTCTGCATTGGACCATAACTACATGTATAACCTATAGCCAATCTTACCTAATATCTTTGAATGAAAAATAATTTTTGTTGGCCCATCAGCTTGTTTTGAAATGTCACATATTGAATGACAAATATGTTATTGTTTTCTCTGCAGACACACTGTGTTTAATTTATTAATCCACCTTATGAATAAAAAAGGCATATTATCAAAAAATGTGAATTGGTTGATTCACCTGCGTTATGCCCTGTGAAAATCGGTATGCAGAACAGGTTATTTAAACTTTAGTGTCTGATGTTTCTTTCCAGCATGGAACAAGGCTTTTCAGAGTTCAAACAAAACATTTAGAAATAAGATAGTGATTAGCTGTTGCTGTAATCAGTGATTAGTACATATTCACAAAGAACAGCTTATCATTTAACAGCTCTTTTACATGAAGACTGTTCTTTCACAGGCAGATCACAAATGAGTTTGTGATCTCTTTGTAAATAATTTGTTTTTATTTTTTTGGAACTTGAAATATTTGGAAACTATTTACATAAACGTTTCATTGAATACTCTGATCTGATAACATTCATTTACTATTCTAAATTCCATACTTATCTTGCATTATTGTCTTTTTCTTTCTTTTTTAATTTTTTAATATAAGAGAATCAAATTCAGTAAACGACTCTGAAGAGCTTATTAAGATATATCAGAAAAATTACCACAGTCCTCAAGATTGATTCTGTACAATGAAGATTTACGTCATTTATACATATGAAGTTCAAGGTCTTTTGCATCTATGAAATCTGTCCTTTTTTTTACCTTACTTCCATGCTAACAAGGGTAATTTCTACTATCCATGTTTTAAGAAAACATGGATAAAGAAAATATCATTGGGGTTATGTCAGAAATTTTTGTTTCCTAACTTTTTTCTCTGACACATAGATTTGGGGTTTATTTGAACTCCAGAAATTTACATCACTTCAGCTACATAAATTAGCTTTCAAATGGAAACAAACATAATGTTAAGGTCCACTTAAGTCCAGAATAAGATGGAATATCCTCAGAATAAGTAATGATCATACCATTTATGGTTACATCAGTTCTGAAATTCCATCAATAACCTAGGTATAATCAATTCAAAACAATATTTCCCCTATTGATATTTGAACATAAAATCACATTCCTGTAGCTGAGAATACAGTAAAGTAGGTTTCAGTTTTACAATTTTTTGATTTCTTTCCATGATTACATAATGCCATTTTTAAACTTTCACTCTTTATTTGGGCCAGACTGTTCTTGTCTTATTTTTAACTTTTCAATTCCCTTTGTTCTTCTGTCTTTTGTGATATTTTTAAGGAACCTTCCTCTTCAAATAGAGCATGTAACACACTTACTGTGTGTTTAAAAAAAAAAAAAAATGTGAAGACCTTTGCCTAGGTCTCTTTCTTTTCTCACTGCATGCACTATTATATAACTTCACAAACTAGGGTATTGTGAAGTTTATTTGCCTGTATTATCTAGGGAGATAAGTGTATTTAGAGGTAAGTGACAAAGCTAAGATACTCATCCCTCACTTGCACCAGTGACCTTATCCTGGTTTTCTGAAACATTCACTTGCTGACCTCACCCTTGCTGGCTGAACATCATTCTCCAGCAGCTTTTTACTTTAGTTATCTAGAGATCTGCTTCTCCATCGATGTGAAAACCCTTCCCATCTGTACATTCCACTTCCTCAAATCTGTTGCTAACGGCTCTTTCCCAATCAACTATTGATGACAGCGTTTCATCGTTGTTTTCCATCATTAGTCAGATGGTATGAGCTCTACCCATGACCCTTTTTTAAATAAATTTTGTCTTTCTTGGGCTCCTCTGACTCCATCTTCTGAAGAATCTCCCCTTATCTGCAATATTTACTTTAGCGTATCACATGGAGATTCTTCTGTTTTGTCCAGGGATCTGCTAGACTCTCATTTGATTTCTTTCTTGTTCAATTCACACTTTCTTTCTGATGTATGCCATCTGTGTATGGACCTCCTTATAGCTGTCTTCTCTTCATTATCAGAACTCAAACAGATATGTGATAATGAAGAGAATCAGATCTGGTGGTTCCACTAATGTTTGTCATGACTGCAGAATAAACAACTAAATCAGAGCTCTTCATCATCTCTTTCAAACCTTCTCTCTCCTTACTTTCTGATTTTGTGATTCCGTCCTTAAATCTGTGTCCTAACAAAACCCTCTAATACGTCTCTTTTGCATGTTTGGTCCTGGCCTGATTCAGAGCCCTCACTCCGCTATGTTTTTGGACACACTTTGTGTCAAAAATAGTTCAAATTCTGCATGTATTTCATCTGAGAGGCAAGATTTTCAAGTCCAGTTGAGGAAATGGCTAAATGATTGTGTGCCCTGTACCCCAGCTACATATTGTCCTCTTTGTATTTGATTTGACAGAAAGGGCTGAACAGAAGGGAAAATGCATTGCATATGTTACATATGATAATGAGTTTATACTGTTTGGTCCTTCCCCCATAGGTGCCCCAAAGATCTTTTTCAGAGGTGTGAATTTTGCCTCAATATCACACCACATTTTAAATTAGACTTCAAGTAAGCATTCTTCTTCCATTGGAATCACCTTAATTAAACTAATATTACATAGCTTTTAGTAACTAGACCCAAGAAAAACAGTGATAGTTTGAAAAGGATGGCCACTAAGAGTTACTTACTGGATAAAAATACACCTCACAACTTATCCTCAAGTCAGGAACTTCAGGTCCATTCATTTTGAAAGTCTAACTCTGAATTTTTGGTGACCATTATGTTGTTTAGAGAAGATAGCTATTGTGATTTTTCTCATCCTCTCCAGAGGCATAGCTGTATGTTTTGTTTTCTCCCTTTTATCATAGTATTCTCTGTTGGAAATTTTCCTATTGCTCTACTTCAGAGGAGTTCTGACTTCTAAATTCGTACAGCTGTAATGGCTCTATCTATCACTCAGCACAGCAGAGCTCGGTGCTTAATAGGAAGAACTGTTTTAGAAAGAATGTTCTAATAAATCTGTCACAGAGCAAATAAATAAATACAATACACACACTTGTGGTTTCCAGTTTGTCTTTTTGAAGTGGGAAACCTGGCCTTCATATAAATTTGAAAATTATTTAAATATTGTAAAAATCAGACAAAACCACAGACATCTATGAAAACATTTCTTCCTGCACATGTTGTAGCATTTTCTTGAATGAACGAGAGCATATTTTATTTACTGTAAGTTGTTCTTCACTGTCAATGCACCTCATGCAGATTATTTTGTCAACACTTCAATGGTAGAGGTATGAACTAAAACGCCTCTTTATGTGGATAAGTTGACTGTTGTTACACATTTACTAGCTGTATGGTTAGAAATTTAAAGACTGCTTTTGCTTGGTTGCCATCTGCAGCAGATGTTTTTAGGAAACTATTTTTTTTCAGTTGAAATATGCAATGTTAGTATCAAAGATTTTACTATTTTGTTCTGTTTTAATGTTGTATTTTCAAGGGTCTAACTCCACAATTGTGCTGAAGCACGATTGCTTCAAGCGGATCCTGTGTAGGTGTAGGAGTCAAGAATGATGGAAACTTTTGGTGACCTGGGATCAATAGCTGCAAGCTGATGGAAAGTGAAGAATGTCAAAGTGGAATATGTGTATTTTGAGGTCTTCCTGCCTTAATAATGCCCTGATGCCTTGTTAATTCACTCATAATTTTGGCAAATTTAAATGGGTCCGGTAAAAAACCAAAAACAAATCCATCAAAAGTTAAAACGGAATAATTCTTTCTTTAAATGGTACTTGTTTTAAAAACAGGATAAATCTGTGCTGGAATTGTTTATAGCCATTGTGATCCCAACCCACATGGACTGGAAGCCTGGAACTTTTCTTAGTTTTGTAGATATTAGGGAAAAAATAAGTCAGCACCATTTATTTAAGAAATGAGATCAGCTTTTAATTAATCAGAGTTTTAATGGGACTGAAAATTTGAGATCTAGTCTTTGTTCTTCTTTAATGCATTTTTGGTTCCATATGAAGATATTGAGCAGGAGAGAGAAATTAACATTGTCAAGATAAAAACCTTTATTCTTTTCAGCAAAACTCGTGGATTTTTTGGAAGACCAAGAGAATTAAAAAGTCATATACAGACAAATAATTATTTCCATGAAAATATTTTTGTACTCTAAAATTAAAATGTTTTTAACGATTAAGTAAAAGAAATCAAATTTTACCATATCTAAACTGCAATTGAGTCTATTTTCTTCTGCATGCTATTATAGCTATATATATTATGTAGTTATAAACATATATATTATAATTATAACTAATTTTATTACACATTCAAGCTTGTTATATTCAACATGTTTTAATCTTAAAATGGATGTAATTTCTCTCCTGGTGAATGACTCCAGTAATTGCAAAACCAGCTAATTGGTCTTTTATGTTGTTTACTGGGTTCTTTATTGAAACAGAAAAGCACTTATTATGACTACTAAATTAATTTATTATTTTTGGCTTATATAAGAAAAAAAAAAACTTGTTGTTTTTTCTTTACTTCAAAGAGATCCAATTTAAGCCAATGCCTCAAACTTCTCCCCAGATGAATTCTTGTCTATAGACTTTTCAAATGCGTTATGGTTGCATATATGTACTTTGAGTTTTGGTTTTATATAAATCTATCATTTGAGTTTATAATTTATATTTTCAGCATTGAACGATCTGCAGAAGATCACGAAGTCTTTTTTTCTGGATATATTACATTTCTCTCTCCCCCGTTTTTATTCTTTATTGCTCCAGTTAGTGCACTGAAGCATGACAAGAGCTCAAACTCAGCAAACTTCCAAGATGTGGAGGATGTGCCTGACAGATGTGTCTTGGAAGAGTCTGAGAGTCCAGGTGAGAACTATTTAAAGACAGTCACCAAGTATCAAGTGATAAATCTGATGCAGCTTTTGGGTCTGTGAAAAAGGCACATTGTAATGCTGTTTCCTTTTTAGCAGCTGCAATGTCAAATTAATGGTCACCTCCAGGGGTCACAGTATGGAGCTGTTATCCTTTCCTCTTTCATCAACAATTCAGGTCTTAGAAAGGATAAAGGCTTTATGACCAAAAAGAAAGCTGACACTACCAGTTCATTATAATTAGTTTTGGACTATACTGCTTAGTTAATATATGTATGATGTCTGACCCTTTGAAGGTAGCATGAGATTATGAAAACTTAGAAGCACTGTATATACTGCAGTTGAATGTAGCAGTGGACATTCAAACATTGTATCTCTGGAGGAAAGCAAATTGGTAGTGTTGAGTACCTTGATTCTTTTCTCTAAATCAGTTCACAATCATGATTTCATTTTAATGACTCTTAACATTGATTCAGCTAAATGGAGGAACATCCATAAAGTGCATTATTTTTGGTGACTAAAAGATTTATCTTCATGTAGTTTCACTATCTTTCTAGTTATGGGATATCTAAGAAATTTATTAAATGATTCCCAAAGGGACACAATTAAATATCAAATGTATCCAGTCACAGATGATTAAAAACGTTCTGTGTGACTGAATATTAAGATCTTTCAAACAAGCTGTGAGTTTGACCCACATACAACATATATGTAACCTGGATGTAGCACTCATTAGTGAAAGAGTTAAACATCTTTCTTCACGTGGTATTTTCCTTTCCTGCTTTATCTGGTGTCTGTGTACCCTCTTGCATCTTTGTGTGCTGATCCGTGTATCATATTTTTGATTCATCGTCTCTGCGGCCTGTCAGCTTAGTTAAGAGATTTCCAAATCTTGCAGCCTGTGCTGACAGGGGGCAGCTGCCAACAGTCCCCTGATCCTTCCCCAAGGAACACTGCTGAGATTTAATTTTCAGTCAAAGGGTGCAGTCTGAAATCCATGTCAGGTCCCCTAAGTCATCTCAGAACCCAGAAAGGACCCCTGTCTGGGGGATTATATTTCAGTGCACTCCACTCCTCCAAGATTCCTTGGGAGTTCAACTGCTGTCATATACCTGATTTGAACTACATTCCCTTTTCATCTTTTCCACAGAAGTGAACACCAGTATACGTTAGAATAATTGAAACCAATGAATTGTAAATCCATATTCACTTTAAAGCCACATTGTCTTGGACTCACTGCTGTACAGCAGAAGGCAGCATGAGATTTAGAAAGAAATAGGTAAGCTACTTGAAAAGGAGACCAGTTTAATTTCTTATCACGGCTACATCAAACTATCTGTGGTACATGGCACCTCCTTCAGAAAATATCTGTAGTCTCTTCTACAATGAGTATGCACAAAAATTGGCCATCCAAGTTCTGATCTGTTTGGAAGTGAGAAAGAATTTAAACAAAGTGGTACTAAAGCACTGAGGTGAGAATTAATGTGCCCTTAAGATAGCTTTAATTTTAATCTTGATTTAAATTATTCTGTGGGGCAAAATGCACGCATTTGGATGGAAACTTGAATATCCAATTCTGCCTTCTGCATGTCTATATGGAAAGAATAAAAAACTGTCAGGAGGTGAATATTGACTAGCAAAAATACATGTTGATAAAGCATATAAACTTAAAAACTGAGTTCCATTCAGTCCATCTGACATCATTAAACTGGTAATAAACAATGAATTACTCTAGCTTTTGTTTCTGTCCATTCCTGCATTTTAAGACATCTTGTCTTCTAGGTCTGAAAACCTCAGGAGATTTCACTACTGGTCTCACTGCTTTCCACTGAGAATTTGTGGCTTGGTTGTCATGGAGACATCGTATTTCTCCAAGAATTGCTCATATTGATCCGTGGACAGGCGTAAATGGCCAGGCGAATGTGAGGAGTAAAGGGGGTTGGGCAGTACTATAAAATGACCAGAGGTTATGGGTCAGAAATAAGCTCATAGCAAACACTTAGGTAAAGAGAAAGAAACAGTTTCATTTTGTTTCAGGATTTCGTTTTTGCACTATATGCCATTGTCTTCTTTCACTATAGACTGAAAGAAACTTGTTAGTCACTTGTCATGTCAGATCTTTGGTGCTTGTCCTGACACAGCTGTCAGCCTTCCAGCTCTGTGCAGTTCAGGGACACACAACAAAGAGCTAGGAACATGAATTATTTATTGCTCCTTGTGCGGATGAAATTCTGTGATAAGAAATTAAGACACTTCTGACAGAAGTGCTTGTTTGAAAGGAAAGATTTGGTAACAGAATACATTCTCTTAAAACTTACTACTTACTTTTAGAAGCAAACATTGAAACAATAATACGACATTCACTTGGGTATGATTATCTGTAGTGTTTCTCAGATCCTTTAACTTCAGAATGGATCTTGGAATTTGAGAGTGCCTGGGAGGTCAGAATTTGATTTGATGAATCCTGGGACTTTAGAAGCACTCTCTCACATATTCAAAGTCTCAGCAAACTTACAAATTTGTTTTTATATAAGAGTTGTAGGTATGTGTTTTTTGCAGAATCTGTTGCAGTTTGCTTACCATATGTTGATATATGCACAAAAGTGACATTAAGAAATATGTTGACTTTATTTATCTCTTCTGATGGGGAAAAGGTGAAAGTATGACAATATACCTGTAAGAAATTCCAACTATTTCAAGAAAGGATTATTTATGACAACTTCTACCAGAATCAGTAAGGGTTTAGATGCATAGAGCAGCCATTAACAGACACATCTGTGTACTGTGTTTTCTGATGCTGAAAGGTACAGTATCTAACCTTGACATTAGACTGAGAATTATTTTCAAAGTGATCTTAGTTTTCTAAAATCACATAAAGCATACTTGGCTAATTTTGCTTTCACACTTTCTACATGTCTGCACATTATCTCACTGCTCCAGATGTAGGCTTCCAGCAGTCATGGAAAAACATATATACTCTGATGGCAGGAATCTATCTGACTACCCAAGACCCCAGTCTGAGATTTACCTGTGATTTCTTATATTCAATGTGTGATCCGAACTACTCTTAGATGGGAAATGAAACCCTTCAACCTGCACTTTTCTCTTGGATAATTCACAGCAAACACTTTTCACTTGTGATAGACACAGGTAAATATCAGACTGCAGTTTCTTGTCTAAGCGAAATAGATTTTAGTTTCTCCCTTCATGTGCCTACAAGCTGCCATTATCCGTGATAGTGGTTCATGTCTATTTTAGCCCACACACAGCGGAGATACAGGGTTTCTCTCCCAGATGCCTAATAGTAGGTTTATCACTGCCATTTTCCCCACATGCTGAGGACTACTTCTGTTTGATATGCAAAGCCTTGGCTTTTCAAACTTGCCTCTGCTCTTGCCTTGAACATAATAATCAGATAAGAATTGCAACAGCCTTTTGTAGAACTTAACTTTTAATCATACCAACCCCCCATAAAGAGTTCAGTATCAATTAGAATGCTTCTTCAGTATAAATATTCTCAGCACAGTTTTCCATTTTATCAGTCAAATTTTCCACATTTAGAGAAATTGAGAAGGAGGCTGAAACTGGCCAAACTTAGGTGTCCAAGTTAGAGTTCTAGGTCTGAGCTACTCACCCAAGTTTTCCTGCGTAAACAATGGTGGAAAATTAACACTCCTAAAGGCAGATCATCCTATTCAAAGGGAGTTGCTTAAGATAAATTTTAAGGGAATTGAAAATGCTCAGAATTTTGTCAGTTAAAATTTGAGAGGAATGCAGCATGGCTTGACACAGCTGGAGATGTCTTAGCTTCCATATGGGCTGCAGTCCCACTAAGGAGGCTTCTGCAAGCATAGCTCTTATGAGAAAAATGAATAGATTGGAGCTGGAGATAGGAGCAACAATGTAGGCACAGATATCCCTTGCTTCTTATTTCCTCCAATGCAGATTTTGCACCAGACTAGGCAGTAGTTTATTATTTTGCTAGGTAATACAGGGAAATTGACCCTGAACAGCTCAAAATCAAGCAAAGAAACAAAAAACAACCGAAAGCTGTAGATTGAAATTATAAATGGGTTTTCCATCTCTTACATGAAAACCATGTAAATAGTGAGAAATCTATATATTTATGGCCTTCGGTAGCCAGGAAGTCTGGCTGAGTCAACTGGCCCCTTCTGCAGCTCATGATCCTCCCATGCCTTCATTGCAAAAACATTGTACATACTATATTTTTCCTTCTTCATTCAGGACATAATGGAATTCTGGTTGTATAACACTTAATAGTGAAAATACAAGCAGTTTTCACAGGCTAACACAGTGGCATGTCCTAGGTAGATCTTGTCACAGAGATGAGAAAGGTCTCTGACTGCTCCTAAAGTACCATCTGTTAGAAAAGGAATTGCAGCAAATAGAAATGAGAATATGGAGATGTATCAAGAAGAATAGATTCCTATTAGCCACAGTGTGCTTAAATATTCATCGCTACAATTGTGATTACCTTGTTATCAACCAAGTTATAATTACTTTCTTGAATATTGTTACTAGCTCCAAGTTCCTTCCATCAGCTGAAGACTACGTTCTTTACATCAGCACTATGTCATCTTTATCTATATTGTTCAGTACGCTGGCAGGAGGTATTCAGTAGATTGACAAGTGTGTGCAGCACCCTAGAAAAGCATGATTTTATTTTTTTGTATTTGCATCATCATCAATAGTAGTTAACAGTAGATGTGAACTGGAGTGCTGGAGGCTGTTCACAGGCACTGATAGCCCATAGTACTCATCAACTGTGTATAAAATATTAGTGGCTAGGTCTAAGTCCAGAAATTAAAGTCCATAAGAATTTCACTGCAGTAGATGCAATGTCACATCCTGTCAGCATTCAGGGTTGCAAGTATTATGATTCATTTTTTGTTTGATTGGTTGATTTTGTTTGGTTATACATGGTAAATCAAAGTGTAAAAACAGAAGACTACCTCAGGGGACATCTATGACATATGCAGAGAGATGATAATATCATAAACTGAGAAGATAGTTATTATATTGGGAGAAAATAGTGTGTGCTTCTTTCTCTGTGCTCATGTATTCATAAAGTGTGCCATGTCTATTTAAACAGTGTTTCTAATAGAAGCATTATTTTAAATTCAGGTGGTAAATGTTGTCATATATTAAATGGGAAAAAATCATGAAACTAAAAATTGATGATTGAGATTGCTTTTCTGTAGAATTCCAATTAACTGTGACAGAGTTAAACTATAATGACTTGTTAATATAGCTTCCTATCAGTTCTGTGATATATAATATATATATAGCTGTTATATATACATATAGCTGATATAATAGCTGTTTACGGCTATTATAGAATATTTTCTTTGGAAAGAATATATATAAAACTTGAAAATAGTATTGTCAGAGGAAACATAAATAATTTACTAACTTTATCAGAAATTATCTTCCAGCTGATCCACTAAAAAGTGTTCCGTTAAAAGATGTTAAAAAAAAAAAAAAAAGAGAGAGAGAGAGAGAAAACAGTAAGAAGAAAAGAAGAAGAAAAAGAAGAAAGAAAAAAAAAGGAGAGTAGGACTGTTCAGCAAAAATTCTGGGGAAGGCTATAAATTTTCTTAAGCTATTTTGGTTCCACATTGCCTCTTGTAATATAGCAATTGTGATGCAAACAGAACAGAACAGTTTTCTAGAGGTATATTTGTGCTCTTTTTTTAACCCTAGTGTGTTGATGCTGAAAGTTTTATTTTCATTACAAAAGTTATAAATTATTACTCTAACAAAAGATTGTCAAATAACTTAATTTAAAAAAATTTTGCTTACTACTTCAAACTGTACAGTCATTAAACCAAATTAATACATTTCTTTCTTTTCCAGATGATATGAAGGCACATCCATGGATATCTAAGGTGTGCTCCTGTAAGGTGTGTTAGAAAAACCCTACTTAGCTGAAAGAATGAGAAGATCCCAAAGAGCAGCCAATAAATAGGACATACGTGGTGTGGACATGGAACAGCTTGCTGTAGCTATTATCTTATACCTTTAATAATTAATTTTCAGAAGAAATATCTTTCATAAGATCTGCTACTTTTTGCTAATTTATTGACTTCAATTCACACTTTCATTGTTTATAGATTTATGTTTATTCAATTTAATTTCAATAGTTCTAACAGAAAATATCAAGTCCTTATTATAAGACATTTTTCAGTAGTTTAAGTAGTGACTCCGAATCTTACAACATTGATTGACCATATAACTCTTGCCTTTTAATATTCTTTTGTATACAACTAATTTAAACAAGCTAATTCATTTTTTTCTCTCTCCTTGGCTCTGACTGTTATTACCATTAACATTTTAACACTGAACAAAAAACAAACAGATTTGAAAAAAAATCAAGAATTTTCTATGATTTAAAGGAAAAACATACAGTTTGAATTAATTGTGGAATATCTAGAAACAATAAAGTAAAATTTTTGTGTGCACAGGACAGCATGGGTAATTGATTTTAAATCTGGTCTTTTCTAGCATGTAAATTTTCCTTTTATAAATACTGCCAGCAGTGTCATCTGAAGAAATGTGGTGCCAGTATGAATATGGAGAAGCCCATCTGTGTCCTATTCTCAAATGATGCACTTTGTTGAATTGTATTTGTGCTCTTGGGGAAAAACATTCAAACATTTTTGTCCTTATTGAAAAAAAAAAAAAAAATAGGTTTGGAAAATACGTGCAGTTGATTAGACTCAATATTAGTCTATCTCCTAAAGTTCTGAGAAATTTATGCTGGCTTGACAAAGAACAGCCACACAGAGTGGTAAACTATCTGTATTACCAATTGTAGGAGCGCTAATGAAGTCAAAGGGACTTTGTGGATGTGTTCTGGATCTGTATCTTATGGTGGAAGCCATCACCTGATACTATCCTTCCTAACTGCAATGTTAGCCAAAATCTGCCTTAACGAGGAAAATGAAGATTTCTTTGGTGTGAAAAGATTCTCTGGCAATGAATCTCTCCTACCTGTGGGGAAATGTGGCTGCAGGAGTGACAAAACCAGGTTCTTGTTGCCATACTATGACATGAATTTGGTTAAATGTGAAACAGACAAGAATTCTTTTGTTTGTTTGTTTTCTTTTTTATATCCCGTGACTCTGTATCTCTAAGCTATAGTGTATGAGGTCTTCAGAAATGTTGAGTTGAAGGGCATTATGGGAGTAGTCTTTCAGCTAAAGCAAGCATTCAGCTTTAGTATATTCAGCATTTAGCATTCAGCTAAAGTATATGTCATTGAAATGGGCTGCAGCCCAGGAAAAAATAAAGTTATTTAATGTTCTTTTTACATGCCTTGCAGAAAATTACATCTTTCACAGATTAGTCAATGTGTTTTCCACATTTGGTATTTTTCAGGAATAGCTTTCTTTATTCTTAGAAGTCATTTTCCCATGTAAACCGTATCTTTTGTTTATACAGTCTTGTGTATGAATTACCATGACTAAACAATCTAGATGTTGAGTGGAATGGCTTCATTCTTTCACTTAGCATGCTGGATGTCTGGAGTAATTTCACGGACTTATTTATACTTGCATAACACAAGTTCTGCACAGCTGAAAGCAGAACGTGCCTTCAGCTGACATGTATCCTCTTCTTAAATTTATGATTAAATTAGAGATTAAAACATCAAGAAGGTAAAAATAAAATTAAAACTACAACTACAGGAACTTAGTAATACATGTACCTTGCAGACAGTAAACCAAATGGACTATAAGGCATGGATTTGCTATCTGTTTTGCCACACATCCTTGTCAACAGTCACCTCTATTTTGCTGCAGTACTCTTCCATTGGCATTGAAACGTCCATTTTCCTTCACTACAAACATTACTACTTTGTATCAGTTCACTTGGGCCAACTCTGTTCTTAGTGCAAGAGTAGGAAATCTTAAAACAATTTCTGCTAGATATTTTAAAAACTGAGTGTTCAATGTGGTTTCATAGCTCAAGGAATTGGCATTGTCCATAACACCCAGTATCGCTGTGGTAGCAATTACATTTGTGCAACACAATATTTGATTGCTTGTCTTTAATTCCACAAAGCAGTGCACGTCAGCAGACTGCCAATACAGACAGCCCTTTGGAATGATTTGTGCAGTGATGATTGGTGTTTGGCACATGCTTATGCGTGCTTTCTGCTAATTATAATTACAGTATCAGTAAGGTAAGTGTTCTGGGTCTGGCTGGGTGGAGTTAACTTTCCCCACAGCAGCCATATAGTGCTCTGCTCTGCACTCCTAGCTAGAACAACATTGATATTGCTGCCTATTTCTGAGCAGTGCTGGCACAGCATCGAAGCTGTGACTCCAACTCCCCGCCCCAAAAGGCCAGTAGGTTGGGGTGGGCAAGAGGTGTGGAGGAGCACAGCCAGGACAGCTGACCTAAAGGGGTATTCCATGCCATATAATGTAATGCTTAGCAATAAAATCCGGGGTGGAAGAAAGAGAAAGGTGGAATTCTCATTATGAAAGTGTTCCCAAGCCCTGAGTTTCTGAGTGTACAGGGGACATGCTTTCCAAGAACCAGCTGAACATTGCTTACTGATGGGAAGTATAGAATAAATTTTCTCCTTTTGCTTCCATGTGGCCTTTGCATTTTTTTCCTTTCATTAAACTGCTCCTTATCTCAACCCACAAACTTGTCTCTACTTTCATCATATTTTCTCCCACTTTCCTTCTGAGAAGGGGGAGTGAGAGAGTGGTGTGGTGGTGCTTAGCTGCCTATCAGTTGGTAAGTCATCACAGTAAGGCAGGAACTTTTTTAATTATGTAGAATGAATATTTTTCCAGTGTGGTCTGGAGGTCTTTCAAATAACCAAAAATATACTATATGCTCAAGATGAACTTGCTTAGAACAATCTTTTTGTATCAAAATGATGATTGAAAAGACAAAAAGGTTCTGTGCTAATGCACTATGATGTACCATTCTGTTCATGTTTATGGAGATTGATGTTACAATGAAGTTGCAATGTAATTATGAATATATTTTTCTATTGTGTTAAACTGAAGGAATCCTGACAAAAGGAGTCATAGACTAATGTTTTAGAGTACTTGTCTAAGTTTTAGATATGGAATTAAAAAGTCTTAAATGGCTGTATTTCTTAGGGAGAAAGGTCCTTTTTTTTCTTCTTCCTCCAGAAATCATGGGGTCTCTTAAACCTTATAACTCAAGTTGTCATTTCATATTTTAAGCAGTATTAGGACATCCTTCCACTAAACAGGGCAGTTTCTCCCCATTCCAGCCATATGCTTTCATGTCTCCTTACTTATGTTTGCACTAGTGCTCATATGACCAGGCCATGTCAACAAAAACACTGGTCTCAGTGCAAGCAGAGAAGTAACAAGCAGCCCAGGGTAAGAAGATGGGTGATATACCAATACCATGTAAGTAAGGGGCAACCCACAATTACATTAGCGTTATCTCAGCACAAAATTGGAGCTTTAGGATGCATTATGAAAGGGTCTTTCTTGAAAATAGATCTTTGGATTTCTAGCTTTCAAATCGTATAGGCATTTATACATTTTTGCTCACAATTCTTTATATTATCCAAAAAAAAAAGGGGGGGGGGGAATGGACATGAGACACGACACATTTCTGATTCTTTAGTACAAGCCCAAGTCAAAACTCATTGACATGTCTTTGATTTGAGGGATTTTGAATTTTCCAAATGATTCATACTTTTTAAATGATCACTGACAGAGATCCATGCCTGGAAACTTCCCTGAATATTAGACTGTTCATCTATGGCTCCAAATACAAGCCACTGTATTTTGAAATCTCATGCTCTTTACATAGTTTCCATTTCTGGGTTCTATTTTTTTTAATTTTGTTAAACAACACTCTTTCCCAGTCAGCTTATCTGAAGGTAAATTGGCATAGAATTTGAAATATATATATGAGACTTGGCGTTCCATCAGAGAACACTGCGATTCAGAGAGAGAAAAAGAGAGACTTTAACAAGACCACAATGCAACAGGGCTACAAGCCCTAAATAGAACCAGGAATCTAGCAAGGGAAACGATTTTGCTAATCTGACTGGCCTAAAATTGCTGAAAATTCTGAAAAGAATGGGAAAAGGTATAATAAACAGCATCATTTCTCTCCAGGTTTCTTCTCCTTTTGAAAGAACATGTTCTCTGAAGGCAGACTGGGCGAGTGGGCTGGAACACAAATCTCAAAGTCACTGCCAATTCTGAATAGTTAACAAGCATGCACACGTCCTGATGCAGGTTCTGTGAAGACAAAGTCCTGCTCCTCTTAATGTATATTTCTGTTGAATTTTGCAGGTCATTCTTCTTGCAAGAGAAAAGGATTCAAAGGAATTTAAAGGGCTGGTCTTCCCCTTTTTCCTTCTTCACAGAATAGCCAGTGTGAGCTGCTAGGCAAAACTCTTAGAATTATTACTAGAGACTGAGCTAGATTTGATTTACAATTTGAAGTCATAGATCCCCAATGTGATACTTGAGCAATATTATTTTAGAAGTAATACCAATCTTGGATGCAACACAATAAATAAATAAATAAATAAAATTACATGATCACCCAGGATTGTCTTATTGGGGACCATGGGAAGTTTGTTTCTTTAATGACACCTGCTGGAAAGTCTAAAGTGTATTCAGGAGCTGTGCTGCAGGACATAGTTGATGCTCACATAAACTTTACGTTCCCCATATTCTGAAGAATATGAGAGTCCTGTACACGGTATGATAGGTAAGTACAAATATAAATGCCAAGGTGAAGCAGTGAAAGTTACTAAGCAATATTAAACATAAGGAAGCTTCGACATCTGCCAAGATTTTTTTAGGGTGGACTGTGCACATGATGAAATTGTTACACAATTCCAATTTAGCTGCACTTGTCATTTTCTTTCATGTATTTCTAGAAAGAGCAGCTGAAGAAGGCTGAAGAGGACAGTTATGCAGCCTGAATTTTCATTAAGTGTCTCACAAACTTAGAATTAAGAACTGTTTTTCTTCCTCTGGCAATACTCTCAATAAGATAGCCATGAAAAATAGCATCACCAAAGTAATATATGTAGTGTAATTAAGTACATTTTTCCCTCCATTTTTACAGAAACCAAGATTTTTTTACTTTGTATTTAGCATTTGAAAGCTTAATACTCAGCAGAAAAATGTTAGAAATATTAAACACTAGTAAAATAATTGTATTTTTCTTATCTATTCTCAGATTTCATCCAAATAATTTGCAAATTCCTTGTTTAAAGGGATCTGGGGAAATTGTACTCTAAATTATTATGAATTTCCCACACAGAATCATAAGGCAATAAAAAATTGTGTTCAGCTTCATAACTTTTTTTTTTTTTTTCTGTAATCACACTGGCAAACAGACTTAAGATCTGCCCAGTAAAATGCAACAAATATGTTTTTGTTGTTTGTTATAGTTTATAGTCTTCCTGCCATGTAGATGGCAGCAGCACTCAAGACTTGAAACTCACACCAGCTTTTTCTGGAGCTTATTCCATAACTCCATGTTCAAGAATATTATTGCCATAAATGAACTAAAAACATGATTATTTTTAAGATGGATATGACATTAGTTGCACATATATTTAAAGAAGGCTGCAAAATCATAATATCAGTTTTTAAAGGGGTGTTATATCTGCCTTTATGAATATAGATGTCACTGTTTGTTCTTTGTACATTATGATTTATTTTATTTCTCTAAATTAAATTGCTAGTATTTTTTCTACCTTGTTAGGCTTCAGGACACACATGCTGTTTCTGAAGGTCTGAAAATGTTAAAATTTACTTGAATAATCCCTATACATATTTCCCTGCAGAATGAGAAGCAGCTAGTGGCTGCTTGGGCAGGAAAGCTGTTGACTGTGAGCACCCTTGTCGATGATACAAAGAGAAAGAGCAGAGAAAGGTAACGGAATGCGCGGTGTAGGATTTTGTGCTGTGGGCTCTGCTAATCATAGTACTTTATAAAAATATCATGATTTATCCTGAAAGGATATATTCTGAGGGTCCAGATTTCTTTAGTTGTATGAAATTGTCTGCACTCTAACATTTGCTTTGCCTAAGTAGAGCAAGGTTTTAAAAGAGAAGCAACAAAACTGAGAGCCAGAATCAAAGCTGTCTTAAAGCCTCAGTCTCTTTGCAGCATCAGTTGAAACCTCAGGGAAGCTTTGTGGGATCATCTTCAGGCCCCGGGAGATAAAAGCAGGTTTTAGACATGTGACTGGATGTATTCGTTGACAGGGCCATAGAGGAAAAACTACCACAAAAAACAACAATAACAAAAAAATAAAATAAAAATTAAACAAACAAACAAACAAAAACCTATGATGTTATCTCCTTGAGCTAGGAAACACTTGTCAAATGCTGGAGGCAAAAGGTAGTGTTTCGGTAACCTGTAATATGCAGTAGTAGATAAGCACTAACTCCCAAAGTTTCCTAACCAGTAGCAGCTGCATTAGCAGGGAGACTAAGTACGCAGTGGGCAGCATTTCTCATTTCATAGGTTCTGGGCTACCAATGGCATAAGTGACAGTTAGTACAGGGAACAAAATTAGGCTATATGCTTTTCAGAGTAGGATACACTATTTTGTTCTGTACGTCTGCTGTTCCTGACCCTTGCTGACACTACAAAAGAGAAGAAAAAATAACAAGAGTAGCACTAAAATGAAACCATCGCCTACTACGACCATTTTGGACAGCACAGTCCTCTTTTGAGTAGCTACCTCTGTTTTCTGCTACAGTAATTTCAAATATTACCTCTAGCAACCTGGACTCCTTCTGGCAGTTCAAATCAGGCTCTATCTGATAAAATGGGGATGCATTTGGTGTATCTTAATCCATATTGAGCACAGAATCAGAGAATGTAAATGTGAAAGTGAGCAGATTGTGGTGCCTCACCCATGCAGAACTGTCACTGCTGCAGATTTTGACTGGTCTGTTCTAGCCTTGTGCAGAAGCTGGCAGGGAAACAGGAGGCCATATCCCTCCCTTGTTATACAGTGTGAAGCAGAAAACCTTGACCCAGTAGATCACCCAGCCATTTGTAGTCAGGCAGCTGTTCTCCAGAGGACAGAATTCCACACTGAAGAGTCTATTATAGCTTCAGGCTGCACTCGATGGATGATGTGTCCCCAAACAGGCTCCTAAAACATAATGGGACTACAACCAAAAAGCTATTTCAGATGTCATGATACATATCCTGGAATGATGGCATTCCTGCTGCTTACCTGGTGCTTCAGGTAAAGGACTAACAAGGGGAAAGTATGAATTTGTCGCTTTTAAAATTTGTGATGTCATTAGAAGTAGAATTAATTATAGCGAAAAAGGAGCAGCAATAGGACACCTGCACCACAGCTTTCCATGTCTCCTGCATGTCACTGAGTATGACGTTACATCTGCTATGTGGGACAGGGCTAATGGGAAACCTCTCCCATTGTTAAAGCTCTTCCAGACAAATACGTGCCTAGAATGAACATGTTTTAAGTATGTAACAGGTATGTTATGGAGATTTAGGAGTTTTTACTCTCCATTGTATATCACTCATGAAATGAATGTTACAGATTTTTTTCCTGTGAGCATACATATATATTTGCCAGAAAGCTGCTTTAAGGTCCACCAGCTCTACGTGTGTGGTGTTTTATTTTGTGTGTTTGTGGTTGTTTTTGTTGTTGTTTTTTTCTTGAATACATTCAAAATGATGCTTGAGTAATGAAAATATCTTTTCATCTTTCCGTCATACTCGTAGTACATTCAGTGTAGTTATGGTAGTGTTCTGTGCCTTGCAACAAAAAATGCATTTGCATTCAAATTGCAGAGCTTATATTATGATTGTGCACAACCTATAAAGAACATTTTTTTTAAGCTCTTGGAAGCTTAAAATATATTTCTGTATCTTTTTACTTTGTCTATGGAATAGAAATAATGACAAGGCCCTACATCAAAGTTTTTTTTTGTATTTGTGCATGTGGGTGATCACTGCATTCTGTCAGCAAAACACACAACAAAAATTACACAGGAAAAAGCTGATAAATTTTCATTATACCTACCCAAACTTTTTAGGCTTTTTAGGAATAAGCAAAACTAACTGAGTAATAATGATATAGCAACTCTGATAAATATCAAATATGTCTTTCCTTAGGGATATTTTTGCAGAATCACCTTGGAGGATAAATGCTTTTAGGAACTTTTTTTTTTTTTTTCCCAACAGTAAGATTTATTTCAAACTTCTGAAGAAGTTGAACAATTTAATGGCTGGGATACTGAGAAACATATCAGACATGACACCATAAGGGAAGATTCATTCTAGCCACTGTTTTTTATATTTGTTGCTTTCATTAAATGGAGTGACAGCCAATGAATCATTGGGTGGTCTTTTGGTCTGACAGTTTGGGAATCATTTGAGCAATTAACAGACAGTCAGCCAATTGCAGTGGCTAGTGATTAAATTACAGAGGTTCTTTGGTGGTTTCCATTAAGAAGTCTCTGGGAAGAGTCAGGTGGATCCATCATCTATCATATGATGAACATGTGTCTTGTTAAATTTACTTGCTTATTCAACTAAATACTTAAGAATATTATGTCACTCAAGAAGTATTGATATTTGAAAGATATTTCATTATTTGGTTTCTACTGTACTAAGTCTGTGCATGAGGAAAATTTAGTATACTGTTGGGGTAAACCTTTATCTTTAAAATTTCTTTTGTAAGAGATTTCAAAAAGTCCTTTCCTCATGTCTTAAGTCATATCCCTGACTAACTCCATGAATTCTTTACTGGTTTCTCACTAAAAATTATTTTCTCTGTTACTTAACTTTTTTAAGCAGATATTATTGATATGAACTTTTTGCTTAGCCCACAAAGCCCATAGCATCTCACGTTACTCCTCCTTTTTACCATACCTAAATCTGTAGAAAGTCATTCAGTGTTTCTGCTGTTTGTGCATTTTTTTCTTCCTTGTGTGTGTGACAAATCTATCACACTCTTCACATAATTTTGAGTTTTTTCTTTCTCCCATGACACCCAGTAGTTAAACTCCCATAGGGTAAGAGCAGAGTAAAAGCAGCAATAAGGAAAACTAAAAAGAAGTCTATTAGCAAGAGTAAATATTCTAGTATGGCCAAATTATGGTCACACTGACCTTCAAGCTGCACTCTGATCTTTTATGGTAATTCTGAACGGAGCTGCTGAAGGTAGATGTAGATGTCAATATGGTAGGAATAAACTATTTCTGGAATTTGCATAGGATACATATAGCCATAACCACAATCCTGCATGTCTTGGGCACAGTCCCCCACTACACTGAGCTCACACTTGGGATTTTTGGAAGGGAGATGGGACTATAAAATGAATCTCAGCAACATTAAGTTTTCCTAAATGTTTAGTCCCTTTCCCTGTGGCTGGTCTTTCTGGATTAGTCAGAAAAGTGCTTTTGCTGGCTAGCAGAGAGGGGAGGAAGCAGTTCTGTGCGTTTTACTGCTTTTACAGCTTCTGCACTAAAAGATACTGGGAATAGGAGGGATGCTTGCATGAGTTCCTTAGAGATGGATTCAGCTCCCTTGCACATAAAAATTTTGCCAAGGTTCTGACAAAACGAGTCCTCACAGCAAATGACATGTTTTTCTTATCCAGTATTCAGTCCTGGACCATGTCCTCCACCAGGTTTTACTCAGCCAAAGTTGCCTCCAAAAGGGCTCAGGGGCGTCAGTTGATCAGCAGCAACCAGTGGTTTAATACAGCTTGGCTTCTGCCTCTTCCTAATATTCAAGGGAAGATAATAAAGCAGGAATAGAGCCAGTAGGTTAAGGACGTAACCCAACTTGAAGGAGAGACTTGGGAAGGAGATGAGGAAGACAGTGTTAAGAGGCTTTATATTCAGGTATTACACAGTTGAGAGAGTTGCTGGGGTAGGATCATTTTCTAGGACCATTATAAGGACCATTTGATTTGTTAAAGCATAGATATGAGCAATAAGAAATATAACAGAGAACACAAACTTGAAATTACTAATCTGCCTGGCAAAATAGTCTGCCTTTTACATTCTTATGAAAGTTGATAGTGGACTATGTTCTGAATTCTGTTATGCTAACTATAGTGAAAAAAGAAAAAACATAGGTACTTAGGATAAACAGTGAAATCTCTCTAGCAAATTATAACTACTGTTTGAGTGAGCATTGCTAGAAATATCTCTCATGCATTTGAATAGCATCTATTAATAAAATGAATGAGTAGAATGTAGACAAATATAGGGTGGTAATACAGTAAAACAAATGGCCCTAATAAAAGATGCTGTTGTACTATACTGTTTTGAATACTATCATGAAAGCAGCTTACCTTTTTGCTGAATCCTTGCAAAAATCCTGGGCTCTAAATGATGCAGCCATGTAAATAACTCTGACAGTTGCATCTTGACCACATAATATGAAAAATTGCTAGCTCTCCATAATTGCATTGTCAAAAAATTCCTTATCAGTATGCAACCTCCTGTTACAGACAAGCAGAATACAGAAAAATCTACACAGCCTGCAGCCTTCAGAATGCTATTCTTACTGGTATTATCAGCAATGACGATTATCTCTAAATGTTCAACAGTAAATCCAGGAGAATAAATGGAAACATTTCTCCTAAGTGGTGTATAACAATACCTGACATTTGTATAGCACCTTTCATCTGTAAGAATCCCAAAGTGCTTTACAAAGTCTGCTGGGATCACTTCACCCACCACTGAAATGTAGCTATCTCCATGGTGAAATTCTACTTCCATTCCACACAAACAGCATTGCACAACAGTGTTTTTGTAAGAAGTGGCAACTAAGTGAAATGCATTGAACTATTCTTGTGAAAGCTATCATAGGATCCTCAGCAGCAGCCAGTGGTTAAAGCTTTGATTTGGAACGTAGAGCAAAAAACAGCAGCTGCTTCATTCCCTCTGCCTCACAGGCTTTCCTCCCAGCACACACACACTCCTTTTCTATTCCTGTTCTTCTTGGAACACTGGGCCTATGGTGGGACCACCAGCGCCAAGTACAATGACATGTTTGACCTTGCTTATCTCGCCTATTACCAACAAAGACTATTAAATAAAATACTACTAATGAATGCAGTTCTACTAATGAAATCACAGTAGTAAACATGGGTGCCTGAAGTTTTCTTTAGATAGATAGTCATAATGAAAACAGAATGCTTAAAATTTTATAGGAAAAAATGGGCATCACTAATCTAAGCCTGGGCTTCTCTGATAACTTTGATCTCTTTGAGACTACCTTCACGAAATTAAGTACTACTCTGTTTTGCTTCATGAAGTACTTGCATTCTTTTTTACTGTCTTAGTACTATATTTATCTATGTGTAAGAGTGGTTATGCCTGTGCCCTCACAGTAAAGTGACTAGAAATGGATGCTGTATCTGCACTGGTAAATTAGAGTAAGGGATCATTCTCAGGAATGGGTTCTCATCTATCTGTATTGATAAATTAATGGGACAGTCTCCAAGATCTTTACCTGCAAGAACTAACACACTTTCAATGACCATACCTGCTAGGAAGTGTTTAAAGATGCCTATGCTCTTCTGGAAATTAAAAGTATTTTGCACTCAACATTTCTTTCAGGTCTTTCCCACCAGTTGGCTTTCTTGCCAGAAGACAGTCCTAGGCCCAATTCATTTGCTATTACATATAGATATACATATGTACCAAGGGTATATAAAGAGAGTATAAGTGTAGTAGCTGTGCATTCCTGGATGTGATAAAAGCCAGTACAAAAGTGGATAGTATCTTCTTCAAGAGAAACAAAGGATGCAGTATGAGTCATATTGAAAGTGCTCTACACATATTAATTAAATTATGGACCTCAAAGTACATGTTCTTACTAGAGTTTTCTATTAAATTTTCATCTCATAGAAGGTTGGGAGCAAGCCAAGGCAGAAGGTGTGAACCCTGCAGAGTTTTGGAGAGCTTAGCTCCTCCAGTTGATACAGATATGATCCCTCCAACATAGGTTTATGTCTGTAATGTGTCACTTTAAAAAGTCAAGGTCCCATATGGGTTCAATCCACTGCAGAGTTAATATTTTATCTTATATTTCACCTTCTCTATTGTCTTGGCTGTTATTCGGCAGTATGGGAGTCAGTAAGTTCCTTTTCTTTTAGGTCTGGGGAAACATTGTACTTGTCAGCTCTACAGGGCTAAATAGATCTATTTTACTACTAAGAGCGTGATGGTCTCTGCTCTTCCACAATTACAGACAAGGAAGGGAATCAACAGTTTTGTTTCAAAAGAAGTTACTGATGTATTTCTTTACTAGAAAAAATGCAGGTAAAATAATTCATATACTTTCTCATTCTGTACATCAATGTAGACAAAATATAAGTACTGCATTTGATAAAATACTACACAACTTGATAGATTTTTTTCTTGAAATTACTATGTAAATAACAGATGAGCACGTTAAGCATGTTAAGTTACACCTTTTACTTCGTAGATATATAGAAATAAAAGGGAAAAACTGAAGTGATTGTAATATACCGTAGCAAGCATCTTTAAGTGTAACCCAAGCATAAGAACAGTTTCTAAAGACATGCTGTTGATCTGAACTGAAATTTGGAAGGATTTCTCTTTCAGTTTCTGTTCCCCATAAATTGTGGAAAATATAACATTTTCCAGCTCCATAGGAATTTTGTGAGTCCAATAAACTTTGTGTCAGTTGAATACTATAGTGGTGGGATCTGTGTAAGTATGGATGTAAATAGTATATAAGAGTTACATGCTATCAACCATTCATTCCTGTAAAAGCGAGGGAAACATCATACTAAGTACTTAAATGTAATTATTTTTTTCTCTCAGGAAGCTTCAATGTGCTTTTAAAATAGAGATGAACTGTAGAGTGAAGCCTAAAGTAATGGTAATATCCCTGAATCCACCATGAGATATTCTGAGCAGTATCTTAAGAAAGCACAGTGCGAATACTTTATTGGAGTTTGTCTTGCACACAAATCCAAAATGTTTCACTGCCAGAGAGACAAAAAGATACGTGCTTATCATTAATGTTGGTTTTCTGCACTATATGTGTAAAATATCTGCTATCAGAGATGCTAAATTAAATCGTTTAGTAGGAGTTAAAATGCATTAAAATATAATGTTGTAAATTTATATTAAAACATCACATTGCCCTATCCCTGTTGGTGTTCAGGGCTGGGTTGGATGGTGCCCTGCGCAACCTGGTCTAGTGTGTGGCAATCCTGCTCGTGGCATGGGATTTAGAACTGGATGGTTTTTAAGGTCCTTTCCAACAGAAGCTCTTCTATGGTTCTGTGATATATTTACTGTGAGCCCACTGAAATGGATTCACTGATTATGGGTGATTTCAAGTCCTATATATGTATATATATCTATAAACACACACACATATATATGAATACCTATCTGCTATATCTGCTATTGTATATTCCATATTGAGTCCTATTTTAAAATGGAACGTGAAAATTTCAGTTACATTGTGAAATTCCAGCTATAGGACTGCAGAAAGAGTGGATGAGATAATACTTAACTCTTTCCACTGCACATAAGTATCACAGACCAATCTTTGTGTAAGTATCACAAACAGATCTTTAGCACGTCCTTTCAAAATCAATAATATTGCCTCCTCCAACTTCTTTATTTTTATATGCGCAAATGTTTAATTTTCTTAAAGATATTTTAAAGATAAATGAGTCTAATTTTGGTCCTAACAATCAGACCAGAACAATACAATTGATAGATTTGGGTCCGCTTTTGAAATGTTAACCTGTTACAAGGTAGGTCTTAGCAAACACAGTAACAAACGAAACCTACGAGAATCTGACCGCTTATGACCACCCTGTCTCCAAAGACTTTATGTTTGAGGCCGAAATTCATCATTTGGCTTTTTATATTTACTTATCATCTGACCACTTAACTTCAGTAAAATCCATTTCCTCCTTAAATTCTCCAACTTTTTTTTTTTTTTCCTTTATTTGGCAGACAGTTGCTAATCACATGTATAATACTCTGAGCAAATTTCAGGCCATATGGGGATAGAATAGCTTCCTGCATATTTTACCCTCTTCCATCCTTACTGTTTTCACTTTATATGTGAGACTGGTTTGCATTTGTGAATGAATGCTATGGTGTATATTGTCTGCAATGAGAAGAGGGATCATGTAACTGTTAAACCTTTAAACACAGATGATGAAGTTTAACAGAGACATTCAAATTCACCCATTCAAAAACAACATTTACTACTACCTCTACCTGCTCTGAAGTGGAATTCTCTGCAAAGAATCAGCTGAGTACACACAATAAATTTTCCTTATGCCAGTCCTGGACAGAATGTTTTGCAGTCTGGTGGACAGAACAGGCTGACACAGTGTCCTCTGAGTGCTAGACTGGGCTTTGCTGCTAGTCAGTGTTGTCGGGAGAGCGGATCCGGTCCTGAGACCAGATTCAGAGTTTTAAAGACTTGTCATATGGATTTTGATCTCTGAGTTGCCTTAACAAAAAGCAAATTCTGTAGCTTCCTCTACAAGGTCTGTTTGCTGGAAGAAGAATGCTTGTTCAAAGCTAGCCCAGCAATCATCATTCATCACATTGTCAGTTGCACTCAGATACCAAAGCACCTTCAACAAAAGTTTTGTATTTTAACCTGTTGGTTGGTTATTAAATTAGAGTTTCCCACAAAGTTCCAGTAGTCACAGACACTTTGTGATCTTTATGGGATTTATATTAACTCATAGAAATCTTTACAAGGTTGCCAGAAGGTGTAAAGAAACTAATGATTAACTAGATTCTTCCTAGTAATTTAGAGATATTGATGAGTGCTAAGTTCAAGTTGCTGTTAGTGGTAAAGAGTATTGCCTGCAATGCTTGATTCCTGCTTTCCACAGGAATTAAGAAGGAAGTCTCCCACACTCAATGCAATCTTACCTCTCATTATTTTATATTTTTTTTAATATGAAAAATACTGTTGTTATATCTGTCAAAATTGTATAACTGCTGAATAATTTATCACTGCAGCAATGAATTAATGACTGCATATTCAAACAAATTATTTGTCTGAAGAAACCATCTTTCAGTCTCTGTTATTTACTAAAAACTAGTTATACTGTCCTTCAACTGCTTTGATGCAATAAGTAGACGTATTCCTTTTTCCTTTCTGCTTTACACTACCACACTTTGAATTGTATGATCTGACTCACAATAACCTGAAGCATTTACTGAAATCTGGTCCTGCCAAAGGCAGAGTCATCCACTAAAACATGAGTCCTGAGACTAAAGCTGATGCGATATTATCCTCAAAAATTATTGTCAGTAAAAACAGTTACATTAATTATCATTAATATTGGAAAGGTCTTTTAATCTATCATCTCATTTCTGAAGCAGTTAATAAGAGCCCATAATATATAAGTAAGCTATCTTAAACTACAGATTTAGTCTTATTTTAGCATATGAAGACCAGTTTTTAAATATTCTGACTTTGTTCAAACAGTTTTGTGTACAGTTCAAAAAAGGTACATATTTGATAACATAATGTCAGTACCACATGCACCTGTTCCCAGAGAAGGCTGTTTATTTAAGGTCTGAAGCAAGGTTCGATTTTGAAGAAAACTTGACAAGGACAATTTTTTACTTACCTTTACAAGCTGACAAAGCACAATAATAATAATGATGGGTGGTAGCACTCCAAGTTTTCACTCACTTGAAACACCGCAGAACAATTTATATGTATTTGTTCTTTGCTTTCACCTTAGTATTTCACAACCGTAGGTGGGATTTCCAAAGCTCAAGGAATAAAGCATTCAGCTCTCAGAAAGAGTCACTAGAATGCATGAAGCTCTGCTTGTTCATCTATAGCAATGCTGTTCTTCTGATGCCCCGTGCTTAGACCACACTCCTGGCACTTCCATGAATCACTCCTCTCTGCAGTATTGTCAAATGCAATATTGGCACTTTCTGGAACTGTACATCAATTTCCCTCAGCACCTTACATAGAAAGGCTCAGCCAAGCATCTAGAACAGATTCTTAGAATCTGTTCTTAGAATCTTAGCATCTAGAATAGATTCTTGCCTTCCAGCCCACTCTTCCTCCTTGCCCAACATCTGAACTCTCATGTCCTTCTGCCATTTAGCTGTACGCACACTTACACACTGTGGATATTTGAAGGATATATCTGAGGGATAGGAGAGGTGCTTTGCCATATGCTCTCCATGAGCAGAGCACTGGGAGGTACCAGCACAGAACTATTCTCCTGAAGACCTCATCACTCACAGGAGAGTGATTCTCCTCTGGGATCTGGCCCTGATCTGTCTGTGATACTGGAAGGAGACACTTTATCCTTCTTTGCACACACTCCCTCTGTCTAATCAATTCCAAACTAAAATACAAGAGGCTGGTGTTTCCTTGGCAGCTTTTTAATGGATATTCAAAATAGTTAACAAATAAAGTGGACATCTATTTAACTCTAGAAAATCTGTTCATAGGCCTTTGGGGTTGAAGAAAAGTATACTTTTGACTTGTCTGTAGCATTCTCCAACCTGAATTCCATACTAATACTAAATGCTGAAATAATATCATCGTAAGAGCTGTCATTTCTATATTCCTGTTAGGGTATTCCCATCATCTGCAGTGGGAAACAGTTCTGTGTCATAAGTTTATACCTTTACACTTTATCTGGACAGTCTTTAACTGGTTGCTCTTGTGAAGGAACAAAGATTTTCTGAGCTCCCTACCTCACAACTGTCAAATACAGGCAGTAAGGTCCAGGATTTTAACAAACTTTCCAAACTTTTCAATATGTGTTTTTGTGGTTTTCCTTATCAAATGCCAAAATCTTTCCATGGATTGAAAATTTCTATAGGGCATACTTGTGTACTCATCTGATTCACCTTCTGATTTTGAGCTGTGGATCAGGTTTTCCATGAGGCCTCCTGAAAGACAGAGGTATCAGTCGAGCAAACCAGAGCAGGCCATTTCCTGTAATCATCTATGCCATCATCTGTGCTGGATCATGGCAGCAGCTGATCAATAGAGGAGTATTTAAATATGTTAGAGCCTGAATCTGATATTCTACATGTTTAACTGCATAAACAGATCAATAGGACAGGATTGATCTCCATTGATATTTGGCAGTTTTCAAATACAATTAAACCACATTTGGAGTGCTGAAAGTACTTGAAATAAACAACTGGGCACTATTTATAATTTAAAGAGCTACTCAAAAAAATTTAATAGATCAAGCAGTTGTTTCAACAATGCCAGTGTCAAGGGAAAAGTTGAAATCCATACACTGTATATAAATAGCAAACTGAAATTAATGACAAACTGAAATTCAATGTGTTCCTTAGCACATATTATTATATACAAATATTTCAGTATTTATGATGATATGGTTATGCAATTAAATTGGCATTAGCTGATGTATATGAATGACTATGCCTGAGTGGAATCTGGTATTGGCATTATTTGTAGGAGAGCAGCACATATTCTTCAAGAGTATAAATGGAGCCATTAATAACTCTTGTAATGTGACTAAGTTGCCAGTATATAAATGAGATCCTGTTGACAAAATGGCAGCTTTAGCTTTCTCACATCCCATAAAACAGTAGAATGCAAGAGTTACACAGCTATTTTTTTGTTTTCACCACTCTTGGCTGTAACTGCATGGTGTCTGACAGGGCTCCAGCAACTCCCTGTATTCCAGAGCACTTCTGTGATTTGACACCTGGCCTCTCTATTATCCCTTCTGAGAGCCTGGCACCAGCTTGAATTTAGGCTCAAGGAGATAGATACTGGAGGTCATATGATGGACCAGTGCCTACAGGTTTTCTCCGTGGCAATTTCAGCTGAGTCACACCAAATTTGACCAGAATATTCCTTTGGGGGAATAAGATATATTGGACACTGGTCTCCCTCAGGGCAGTTTTACACAGCACTGAAGAATCAGTCCTAGTGGAACCTAATGTGAGAGTTGTGGATTTGATCCAGAATGTACAAGATGATTAGGATGTTTGCTTTCTATAAATTCTTTGCAAAGAAAGGCTTATGGTTTAGAGCAATTCAAAATAAGCAAAGGAAGCAGATCTGTAAGACTACTCTCTGCTTTATGCTGACAACATTTTGAAACATGCCTGAATGATATCAAAAGGTTTCCTCTCCCAAACACTCAAAAATAATCCCATCTGTTTGCACTTATGCCCATATCATGAAAAGACTGGAAAGTGATCGTGATGGGTACCACCTTCCTAATCTAATGCCAGATAATGCTAAAATTAAATAAATAAATAAGGCTTTTTATTATGATGATTGAGAAGAGGAAAGTATAGCAAGTTTCTTTTGCCCTGAAAGACAGACTGGTTAAGTAGCTTAATCACAGACTCACAGAATGCTTTGGGTTAGAAGGGACCTTAAAGACCATCTAGTTCCAACGCCTTGCCTTGAAACCCCAAGCTTATCTGAGCTCCTCCTAGCTTACAGAAGTTTCAGAACACATGCATATGAATGTGTAACCTTCTACTGCATGTACACACATAAGATTCCCAACATAACTGCTTTTTCTGTTAACAATACCAGAAATTCTTTTACCTCAGAGGCACTTACAGGGTAAGATTAAGAGGCTACATACAGTATTAAACTCTGCACTGTTCCAGTGGTCACGAGTAAGCCCCTGAACCAATCTGTTGCACAAAGCAGCACAGTGAAAACTGTACAACAGAAATACTTTGGCAGTATTACCCGAAGAGACATGGTGATGACTTATAGTACACCCTGAATAATATTTCTTCTCTGTGCTTTATCTGGACCAATAAATGCTTATGCTCCTGGATGCAGGAAAAGCTGTTTGTTCTCCTCTACTGACATCCCATTAAAAACAAAATAAAGTAAACATATCAGAATTAGTCCCCTAAAGCTTCTATCAAGCCGTCTGCCATGAGCACTTTGGTCTTGTCTTTGTTTTTTCCTTTTGCCAGCTTTTGGCACTCAGGGGCAATCTATCTTTGGGAGAGAGACTATCACTCTTCTTCCTCAGGATGTATGGGAAGTATGACCCAAGACCTAACAACTGTGGCTATTCAGAACAACATCAGAGGGCCACATAATAAATAAGTAGCCAAAGTTGTTGAAGAAAACTTCTTCAGGTGGTGAGCATTACACTACAATTAAGAAAAAATACAAAATCTTCCAGTGCGTAATTATAGGGTAACTAATCAAAAGAAAAATTTACTTCCTAACTCTACCCATAGTGGTCAGTTTAAATCTTAAACCTGGGGCATTTTTCCCAGGATAACTGTGAGGAATTATCTGACTTCTCATTATGCTTCCTGAAAATAATATTCCAGTTTTATTTCTCATCATCAAAGGGTAAAGAAGGAAAGAAGCATCACCACCAGAAAATATACATAAGGCACCTGAATTTTTCTGCAGTTCAGTGGGTTTTAGGACTTGATGGAAATGCAAACCCTCTAATGGCTTTCAGGCAAACCTTTGTTTTCAACTGATCATTACTAGTTCTGACCTTTTAAATCCTCTGCTGCTAAGGGAGAATCTGGTCTTTACAGAAAAGCTGTTCTGTATTCCATTCATAGACAGTGGAGAACTTAACTATATTTACTGGTATTTAACATACGGAGCATATTTGCCTGGAAGGTAGATGAAATCTCCCACATTTAAGATCAAATCAATTTGAATTTAAGGTCACATTTGCAGAAGTCAATGTTCCGTAAAATCAAAGAAGAGCTTAATTCTACTTTATTTTATTTTTTTTTTCTCCACCAATCATCTGTGTAGTTTCCCATAACATAGTTCTGCAACCTTCTTCCCTTCCTATCCTTGTTCACTCAAATATTCATATGAAAGCCAGTGATGTGACTCCAATCTTACTCACCTGAGTGGAGCTGTGAGTGTTTAGGCCAAAGACAAATAATGAACTTTATTCTGCAAACTTCATATTTTTACTTTTCACTTCCACAGTATCAATTATATTGCAGAGCCTACTCACATCAGTGTCTCATCTGCTTAAAGAGAGGTGCTCAGAATCTAACCTTTCTTCTTGAGATGAGATATACCCAGTTTGGACCATCTAATTCATGTGATTTCAGGATAATAATAAAATAGGTCCATGTGATTTCAAGGTGAAAGTATGCGTATCTTCATTCATAAGCAAGTGCTTCTACTTCAAAGGAGAGGAGATTTGCAGGAATCAATGATCTGCAATATCTTTTTGCTTAAGGTGTAATTGCCATCTAACATCACTTAGGGACTTTGCTTTTGGAGAGGTCTGGGAAACACAAGTCCAAAATACAACTTTCTGGTTGGGAGATTTCTAATATTGGAACATTGTCTTTGCACACTACCAAGCCACAGCCTTTTCCCTTGAAAATCTAAACAGGAGAGGAGATAATAGGAGCTGCTCCTGATTTCCCTTTCCACCTTCCCTGTGAAAGAAAGACACGGCATGTCTGAAAATGACATTTATGTTGTTAAGAATAATACTGTACTGTTCTTTAATTTTAAGTGAAAAAATCGATTATTTAGTCTTTATGAAATCATGAAAAGTTATAGACAAAGTCAAAAGGAAAAAATAAAATATAGTGTTAACTGCTTCCCCAAGGCCAAAAGGACTTCCCTTAACAGAATAGAAACAATATCAGAAAAAAATAGTGCAGAAAATGGGAAAATTCACAAACATGTATTTATTGGATTTTGAAATTATATTATTAATGTTATACATGGGGTAGGCCACTGAAATGTTTCTATCAGCACTTTCCTGTTCTGATGAAAAGTTGTCAGCCACTTGAGCAAATGGTTTTGAAAGACAAAATAGAACAGGATAAACTACTTTTTTTAATCAGTACACTTCTAACTGGTTCAGGGGAAAGTTAACAGAAATCTTGCTGGCTGCTACTGTTTAGATCTTAGGTAAACACATGGCAAGTTGTGAACTCCTATTTATATTTCATGTTGTTTATTGCTGAATTGACAAAGGACTCCTAACCTGTCCCTGCCTGTCAGGATTTGAATCTGTGTTTCCATACAGTCAGCAGGACAAATTCACCTTGGATGTAAATGAACACAGTTCTACTGAAGTCAAGTGAGTTGCTTTCTCTTGCACCAAGGCTTAATTTGATCCTGGATGTTTAGATCACTAAGCTGTGCCCTCTGGCTTAGCAATTCTTCAGCTGAAAGATTACTTTCTGACTGTGAATGCCAATAGTCTTCTTACTCTGGTAGCTGAAAAAGTAATAAGTGCATATAAGGGTTTCATGAACTGCTTCACAGGTGAAGGGAGACAGCCCATTCCATTCTGAAAGTGTCTCTCACCCTTCAAATGAAGAGGAAGTCTGAGGGAATGAAAGGTTAGTGTATTTTTGTGACTGTTACATCAAAAACAAAAAAGTTGGGACTGTTAGAGATGAGGGGAACAATTGTAACTTGTTTCCATACAGCATTCATTCAGCTCTGAATCAACAGAGCTTGTAAACCTTTGACATATAGATTGACCCGAGGGGGAAGAAGGAAAGAAGGATGTAATTGCACCAATTAATCTGGAAAGGCATCTGAGAGAGCAAAGTCTTTAAAGAAAGCCTGATTCTGATCTTTGTTAGAGTAGTGTAAATCCAGAGTGATGTCACTGAAATCAAAAGAGTGTCTTCTGCTTATTGGTTATAACCTGGACCAGAATTTAGCTTGGAAATTGGTTGTTCATCCTGGACTAGCTTTGCTAATTCCAGTCACAGCTCTATAAGGGGAACTTACATATAGAATAGCAAATATTTTCAGTACATCATTAAAAATTTAAGGAATTAACAGTTTTGTTTCACTGATTTGGCATTTTGCTACAAAACATTTTGAATAAGGATTTATCTGGTACTTATCAGGAAGGGAAAAAGAATCAGTAATGTGTACAGATCTGATTAGTAGGTTTATTCTAAGACTTGTTATATTCTACAGAGGAGTCAGGCCATCAGGAAGCAAAGTAACATGATCTCCAAAGCAGAATGGAGACAATGAGCCATCTATCATTTTGATCTATTGTACATTAAGAGATTAGCAAGTCTGGGAAAGAGAAAATATATAGAACAGAAGTGCATTCTCATTCTTCCTGAGAAATGGGGGCATTTGTGAGGCCCAGGGAGCTCTACAGGTAGAAAAGGAGCTCTTGCATTCTGCTCCCTTTGTTTATGCCTCCTGTCCCATTGATGCAGAAGCAGAGCCAGCCTGTCTGCTTGCTCTTCCTGTGATGTGTGCTGCAAACTGAGGAGAGGGGCACAGAATCCAGTCTGTCACCTTTGTACGGAGCTGTGACACACAAATGCAAGCAGGTAACTCTCATCCTTCCAGTTCCACTTCCCAATGCAGGAAGTACCAGACTTAATGGAAGACATGCTGACAGCAGACCTGTAGCTAACACATCATTTAAATAATCCCTGACTAATTAGTGAAATGATAATTCTAGGAGACATTGAATGAAATGGGAGGTGTGGAGTCCCATTGAAATGTAATACTGATTTGATGCCTCTACATTTGCTAGATGCTGTAACTAGCACTTCTGATCACCTATTTACTATCACTAAGCTATTTATTATTGATCAGAAGCAGGTCTGGATGAGACTTGTTAAAACAGAGGTGCAGCTTGCATGTTGCAGTTTCTGGGGATAGTCTCCACATAAGAATAATTTCTCAAACATAACTCAGAACACAATGTCTTATCTCCAAGCCACTTCTAATACCCTGGCAGCAATGACAGCCTCCTGACGACTGCTTTTGCCAGCTTACGTACATCATTTCTGGAAATCCTAGAAAAAGTGGGCAGAGCCTAACACATTTTGAGCAAGAGTAGTTCCATTTTTTTTAAATAATTTTGAAATGACAATCTTTGAATTAAAGGTTATGATGTTTACTATAGAGGAAATACTTGGGAATCTTAGCTTCTTGTCTGCCTTTAGCGTAGTCACTTGCATGGGTTCATTTGCTTGGTCGGCCAGAAATCTAACAATTTGCTGTAACCATAAATTTTCCACTCACTGCATTGAGAGTTAGTCCTGGCTGATCATACTGAAACCTACTGAAACGACATGAGTCTTTTAGACTCAGTGTCTGCTGCCAGTATTTCTTTGGCATTGCCAGACATGATGAGACATTAGGTCTGGATTTTCTAATCCACCTCTTTTCTTAGGAAAAAATGCAGTTGGGAGATTTAAGATCTGATCCTGTAATTCTATTTCACACGAGCAATCTCACTGCAGATTAAAGACTAATCATAGAGGGATTTGGAGGATTGGGCCCTTTGATTTCTCTTCATGCTAAGGCTCTTTTGTATCTGGATCATCCCATTGCTTATTGTTCTCCATTTTTGCATAGGGCTTTAGGAATAATTAGAAGGAAATAAGATTTTCTGATTTTAACTTAATCAGTAACATTTAAAAAATTACATTTTTACATGGCAAAGAATGCATCATCCAAAACAAATATCTCCAAGGTATTTGGACCTGCGTCTAATTGACAGCTTGGACATTATCACGATTGTGGGATTGCTCTTTGTTCTGATTCACAGACACAGTGAATGTTTGATAAATGTTACCTTTTTAATTCTTGATAACATTATGAAAATGTTAAGAAATGTTACAGCAGATAACCTTTCTAGACCAAACAACAGCATTAACCATGTGAAGTTAATAACTGACTACAGGACATTTACTTAATTTAACTTTAAAAAAGTTTTGCTCACACTACTCAAACTTTCCCTTCATTTTTATCTCCTTTTCTCCAAGGCCAAAGATAAGATTTTCCTCTTACTTACTGTGGGTCAGCTTTCCATGAGACTCAGGTCTGCCTACAACCAAAACCAAATATTTATGGGTATGTGGGTATGAAACAGCACAATGATAAATGCATGATAGCACACCAGAATAGAAGATTTCAAGACAACAGTATTTGCTGTCTGAGTTGGACATTTACTTAGTCGGTGTAGTGAGGAGCAGGTACTTTGATATAAATCAGATGAAGTGGTTTTGAATGAATAACTCTATACTCTGAAGTATGACTTCAGAGATCAGGACATATGAGTGCACAGGTGTCATTTTGCAATGAAATCCACTAATGCTTTCTGTACGTGCCTAAAAACACTTTGTTTCAAGGTTGTGCTTCTGAGAGGATATAGCTCTGCAGGTTTCTTTAAAAAGAATGAAGTGCTAAATAATGGATTAAAGGCTAAAAGAGGATTTGAAAGGTCTTCACTGTATTCTTAGTATATTTCAGTTATTCATTTTACTCCTTAGAAACACACTTCCACCCTGTATTTAAATTTGAAGCATGTCATGGCATTGCATATTCTTAGACTGATCAGATAAACTTGGAAAATTTGATGTTTAACCTTCATCAATTATTACACAGAAACCTGTTTTGACAAATAAAATTGCCTGTAGTTTGGTTCACTTTAGGTTCTTACTGGCTTCGTTTTTATGTATTTATATATCAATATCTATCTTTACATTATCTCTGCTGAATTCCTCATCCAATACAACAGATGCTTGGTTTTAAGCATGTTAGTAATCACACTAGTCCTAACCTCTTTGCCAAACTGAGGACATAGTGGACTTTCATGAAACTCGTGATAAGTCCTGCAAAAATGTAAACATATTCTTTATTCTATGCATGTTAATAATGACTGTGACTACTGGTGTTTAAATTAGATGCTTTTGCTGGATGAGTACCTAAGTAGAAATCATCTGACTAACTTTTGCCATTAATAAGAGCACAAATCTTGTCCTTTCTCTCACTATCTCTCACAGGAATTCACATGGGACTCTGACAGTCAAAGTGCAAGTTTCACCTGAGTGTGAGTGGGGCCTTGATACTATGAATTCCTCTGTAGGTGGAGCACGGGCTTGTTTTATACAGGGGGAGGCTGGTTTTGAGACTAAAAAGTAATCACTTCAGATTTAAAAAAAATAATTTTTGCAGTGTTTGTCTACTACTACTTACATTAGTGGATACCTTAGTAGTGCAGCAAGAAGGAAATAACAGCCGTTTTGTTAATTGGATTTGTTAATAGTGGTTGTCTTCTGCAATCCTCATCAGAAATGTCCTGACTTTTTGTTCAGATTCCTCAGACTGCAATATCAAGGGCTAGAAATGCCAGTCGTTTCTACTTTACCTTACAGATTGTTACCATTTTATTCAGCTGTGTGAAAATGTCTTATCTTACTAAGGCAGTATTTTATTTCCAGGCATGATTAATTGATTTACATAGTTAAATATATGAAATACACTTGACCATTGTTGCCAAAGCCGTATGTTGACAAAATAATTTTTTTAAGTCTGGTGAAATTTTATTCTATTTTTCAAGTAAACATTAGAGTCAGTCTCCGTCTCAAAACAAACATTATTAAACTAATTTCTTGGGCTGTTTTGTAAGCCCCCTGCCATTCTTGCAACGTGATGTGAATGACACCATTCAACTCTTTAAATTTTTGTAAAGTTCAAAGTACAACAGAGATAGGAGTGCTGGATAAGATGGCAGTTTTATTACCTACAAGCTAGTCACTATCAGTGACTACCAGGGTTGGAAGGATTATATCCCATTTACGTTTCTTTAATGAACTAAAATCAGCTGATATCTGTTCTTATTGCCAATGACCTTAGCCTTTTCAGATGTAGTTTCTTGATTTTATTTGGCACTATTTATATCTTAACCTGAAAAGCTAAATAATATCCTTTTGTTTAACAGAGATCTGATTTACATTTTACATACATCTATGGCATCACTGGAAATGTGTTTGGCTGTGGTGACGTATTACGTCTGTTGAAATGAACATCAAAAAATCATTTAATCACTTGTAATGTTTTCTCCCCTTCTAGGCCAGGGTTTTGTAAGGGTAGAGTTCTGCTAATGCACACTTCTGCCGGGAAGCTTCCCAAGGTGGGGCACAAAAGATGCTAAGTGGCAGGAGGAGGATGAGTAGAAGCCATTAACATTCCCTCGGCAAGGTCAGATTTGATGTTTCCTTTGTTTGTAGTATCCAAATTAAGAAGATGCTTCTGTGCTCTCAGTGTTGCTTCTACATAAACATACTCCTGGGTAATCTCAAACTGGTCACATCTCCTTACTATTAGCTACCCATTAACAAGCTGATTGAAAAGGACCCAGCACAGCTTACACAAAGCACTGACTATTTTCCAGGAAGACCAAATTTCTCGTCATCTTCATCAACACTTCAGACTATCAATATACAGAGTAAAACACTCTGGTTCTGAAAGGCTATGATCATAGGAGAAACCTTTGCATTCTTTTTTTTACTGCAAACATGTGTGGGGAAGGGGAGAGAGAGGGAAGGGAGGAGAGAAAAGGTGTTATCGTGTTCTTTTTTTTATTTTTTTTTTCTGAAGCCAGTATTACCAGCCATTTTACTTGTACTTTACTATTATTATCTAGGTGATGGCTGTGACATGTTGATCATATATGGCAGTGAGAAAATTGATTTCCCTCAACAGAAATGCTTCCAATTTTCCCTGGGCCATAATTTTATGTCCACAACAAAATAAAAGGGTCATTTTCCTTAAGATGAGGGAATTGAAATCTTTGATAAAAGCCATGGTAAATGTTGTACTTTTGATTGCAGAAACTGCAGTTTTCACAAACATCTCTCCTGTCTGTTCTGTGTGCATGTGGGGCTAAGTGGAGGTGAGAAAAGGAGAGAGAGAAAGGAGGCAAAAATTAGCTTTGTGAAAGACTAAGAAGTTCTGAAAATCTGCAACTTCTTCTTGGACACTAACATTTGTTTCTCTGGGAAACTTTAGGACTTTATTGGTAGCTTTCAGTCAAGCATCTCCTTTTCAAAAATGGCTCTAGTCAAAGCCACATTTTGCAACCACCTGTTTTTAGATTTATTTGCATTTCTGGTATGATTTTAAACAAGCATGATGGAAAATGTTGATATAAATAAATCATAAAAAATATATATAACAAGACTATAATCATTGTACAACAATAGAAATTAAAATGATCTCTTCTACCCTTAAACAATTCCATTTATTGGAATTTATTAGATTACTATTTCTGGCAAAATACAAAATTATTGGCTGATGAGACTAAAAGCTGCTTAAGTCCGATTCTTCTGTCAAACAATTTCTTTGAACATAAAGAAATTTTTGGAAATGTTTTTTTCTTCTTTGGCTCTTTACATTGAAGTCTGGGAAGTTGACCAGACAGTCCAACATTTTTTTTCAGATGTAATTATGGAAGCAGCCTGAACAAAATTTACACTGAATCCTTACATACTCAAGAAATCCTGAAAAATGACCTTTGAGTACTCTACTACATTGATCTTGCATGTCCATAGTCCCATGTGTCTGTGTAACACAGGTGATGATGTCTCACTAGAAGGTTTTGTTTTTATAAAACTACACTGTTTGATACCTTACTTCTACAAGATGAAAGATGCTCATAATTGGCCTCATCTCAGTTTGGTTTGTGGAGTGGCAGGGGACTTGTACCCAATCAAAGTTGTGTTTCCAGAGTTTACAATGAAGGAGTGTTTGAACAAGAAACAAAGCGTGAACAGTCCTTTCCCTGTAAGTCTGGTCCACATTTAGTGCCAGGAACCATATGTAAAGAATATCATTTTTTGGACTGAAACACACCATCAGATAAGTACAATGTTTTCTCTTGCTCTTGTATACGTGAGGGAGAGTTTACTCAGTTTGATTGCCTGATGGATATTTGGCTGCATTTTTTTTAATATATTTATGATACTCCACCTCTTCAAAAGCTGGTGAAATCTGAAGTGGCTGATATTCTTTAAATTGGATGTTGTTCAGACTTTCCTCTGCTTACAGATAATGTGTGCAGGAATACAGCATGTAAGAACCACAGCAGTGCAAAGGTTAATTAGGATGCTGAGGTGCTGCTAACATCTAAAAAGAAAAGTGGTTTGAGAATCTAACCCAACCTTGCATGTTGTATATGTATTGTTTGCAACACCCAGAAGATGTGTATTTGTTGGAAGAGTGTATCTTGTGATCTTTTTGCTTATTTCATCTGTAATCAGAGAGGAGAGAAATGGAAGGGAGTTCAGATTGGTAACTTGTGTTCATTTCACTGGGGACATAAACAGGAAGCAGTAAGTCATGAAACAAGAGGAGTGAAAAAAAATCATGGCAGCTTTTTTGAGGCGGTAATTTTCACAGCACCAAGAGATGTAACTGTTCTTTCTTTTTTGACTTGGAAGTTACTTTCTGATTAATAGCCTATCAATAAAATCATATTCTCATAATTTTTTTAGACATCAGGGGGTTAGATTGCAGCAAGTACTGAAAAAGAAGAAAGCTTGTGTCTTTTACACAGCTAGTGATTGAAGGGCTTGGTTATAAGAGGATTTTCACATTTTGTCTTCTATGAAAGGTATATCAAAGAATAGACAAGGCCAGTTGTGAGAATTTGGGTTTCTGCTCCTGATTTTTGCTTCTCTTATTAAGACACAGTACACAGGATCTTCTCTGCATTTTCACATGCTGAACCAGTGGAGAAAATACAAAGTCAAGGGAAGTACATCTTATGGGAGAAAAGAGTTCTGCACTATGTTTAGAAGTGTCAGGAAAGAATCACTATTAGAAATGGCAAAAGTATGTGCAATCAAAAGCAAGGATCACTTTCTGGTGGAGTGAGCAAAAGAGAAAATTAGACGGGTTTAATATGATATCACGTCTCATCAAACAGACAGAGGGAGCATAAAAACGAGGCACCTGAGAGGCAGAAACAGATGCTAGAATGAGGCCTTTCTTCCTACAATTGGCACAGTCTTGAGCTCTCCTCTTAATGATTACTTAAGGAAACAGTATCAGAAAGGAAAAGTTTGGCTCTGAGGTGACAGATACCGGCATTGACAGTATTGGTGACTGCTGCTGTTCTTGCTCAGAGAGAGGGAGGACTCAAACCCTCTCAAATGTTCCTGGATAGTCAATGGCAGCCAAATTTGATTCCAGCTGAACTCAGAGACTGACAAACGTGTTGTGTGTGGACTGTGTTTTGCCTCTCTTGGTTAACCATCTGGAAATGTGAATTGGAAATGTGAATTGTGGTACACCGGGAGCAATCACCCATTACAGCTGAGAGTGGATGATGGGAAATGAAATGGGAAAAGGGAGCAGACAGTGTCTGCTGGGATTCTGCAATTGGCCAGAAAAAGAGCAGACAGAAGCCAGAGATGCTGGGGTTATATGATTATGTGCAGTACACACTCCCTATCCTCCTAGTACCCAAACTTTTTAAGGGAGACTCCTGCAGCATCTTTTCTTGCTTTGTAAGTGGAAAGAATTTTAGGATAGTATAGAGCATCGTGGAGTGCTTTTCAGTACTGTGTAGGCCAGGTTCTAACATCAGTCACATCTGAGCAATTCTTTTCACTTCAACAAATCTGGGAGATTCCACTTTCCCTCTCAGATATTTTTTCCATCACCAGAATAAGAAATGCTATTTATTAAAAATAAAATCCACATCTACCTAGTGACAGTTTGAGAATTCCCTAAGCAGACATAACAGATGCTGCCTTACTAACATCTACAGAGGGAGAGGACGTGAAAAAAACATCCAACATCTTCTGAGGGGGAAATCCAAGAGACACAAACACCATTTTTAATTTATTTTACATCCTGCTTGGTTTCATTGTTAGTAGCACTACTCCAGGAGCCCTCTTGAGCTCTCCTGCCTTTCCTGCCTGACTCACAGAGGGAGTACTCACAGCAAGCTCCATTTGGAGGTGCTTCAGGACAGCAGCAGAAGAGGGCTCATTCCTGCTTGGGTCTGAGCTCAGAAATAATTAATAATATCTTAAAGCACCTAAATCCCTGAGGATCCTACATGGCATACGGCATTATCAACTGCAGCCTTGTCAGTGGAACATGACAACCATCTTGTGACTGGAAAAGGTGGTTTTACACTCTATACAGCTGCCCCACCATGATGCTTCCTGGCACTGAATTTCTAGCAGCCATGTTCTCATTTGCATCCTGGATGCAATAATTTCTCTAATAATTATGAGAGCACAGTCCATCAGCACAGTGGCATGGGTTCCCATCTCATCCTTCTGTTGGAAGTTTTGGAACATCATGGGTCTATATGTTAAGTGTGGAACAATGTAGTGTGCAGCACAGTCCTATAAACAATTTCCTTTGTACCTCAGTAAATCACATCTATTAGGTTACTAAGCCCTTCCTGCTGATGGACCAGTGTAAATGGGACATAATGGAAGAGAAAATTTAACCCCATAGCAGTAATAATGTTATACCTATGTCACTGTATCCTGCTATAGTGCTACAGATTGTATTCTGTTTCCTGTTTATCTACAGCAGAGTTTGGTACCTTTTGTAACAATAAGGCTTTATTTCTTCCATGATTTTTAACTGGTTCCTCTTGCTTTCTCTCCTCAGCCATGCCATGCAGCCGTATCTCATAATTCTGGAGTGTCAGGTTTGGTGAAATATTACTGCATATTATTACTACAGACTGCAGATAAAAGCAGCATACTGGGAACAAGTAAAATGTCAGATTCTTGCTTAAGGAGCTTACAGTGGTGGTCCCACCATCAGGTACACGGGTACAAATTTTTTGTGCAAGAGATGAGTCTGATTGTTTAGTCCTCACTTAAATTCACAGCTAGAGGTTGGAACCTAAAGGACAACTCCAAAGGCTAAAAGAAAGTCCTCTACCTTTTCTTTTTAATGAATAACAGAGCTCACTGACTATTATGAGTGATTTGGCACCTCAATATGCAATAGGCCTAGACTGAGATTTTTCAAAACCACTACACATCTAATTTGCATTGATTGAAAATCCCATGAGGCACCTAAATACCTCTGACAACCTTACTGTGTCAATTCATAAAGCTCGCATAACTTCCTCTTTCTCACATTGTGCACACTCTTGATTTTTACTGTGTGAAAACCTCCAAATTCATGTTCCCTTGATTAAAAGGATAACTGTATTTGTAAGCAATTTTCAGGTATTATGGAAAGCCTTTCTAAGCAGTGCTTTCTTCTTCTTGTAATATTCATTGCAGTTCTCTGCAGCCATCCTGCTGCAGAGTATGCGCATCATATTCAGATTGAGACAGTGTAATGCGACCATATGAATTTCCTAACTGACCTTCAGTTCTCTTGTTCCATTGCAAAATGCAGCTTTCTGTTCTACTAAGTACACCTTACAAAGAAGGGACAAGTGAAAACTGATTTTTTCACTCTTTTGCAAAAACAACAACAAAGTTGTCTCTGTATCTGAGAAATTCTTTTGCTCATCTCTACTGGAGACTGGATTGTTTATTGTATTGACGGCACATCATTTGGGATGGGTTTTAACAAATATGACCATTTATTTGTATCAAGGATTGGGGGGGGGGGAGGGTTGTTTTGATACATTAAATACCTTTGCAATCATTTTTTTTTTCTTTCTTTTCTTTTTTTTTTCTTTCTTTTTTTTTTTTTTTTAAGCACTAAATCTCAGCATGACTGTATCCTGCAGTGGAAAATTACTACCCATTCAGAAATGTGCCTTGTTGCATTACAGTCGTATATTTGAAGACTCAAACCTCTATCTGCAGCACAAAGGCATGCTCAACAAATGACTTAGCATCTTTGTTCCTTTATCACTACACTTTATGACAGCATTTGCTACTTGTTATAATCAAGGTATGCTTGTGAAATTAATCTTTTTGCTCTTTAGCTTATATAATTATTATGCATCTTCATTAAAATGGGATATTACAATTGATAGCTATCTGAATTTGTTTCTAGCTGTGTATGAATTAGTTTTTGAATGAATGAATAAATGAATTAATGTTTTTGCAGCAACAGATGACAAAATTTAAAATGTACTATCTCTTTATCAAAAAGGCTGCCAGGAACAGCATTTACAATAAATTGTCTTTTTAGACCAAATGCAGAGAGGTACATTCCTAGTCAGCTCTGCATGCATGATGCAAAAGGTAAGAGGATCCAGCTACAACTACCCTTTTGGGGGGTTGATTGTTAAGAATTTCTCTCTCAATATGCACTTGGATCCACATTAGAAGCAGTCGGAGGCTTTTAAGGGTAGAAAATCTCAGGACAGTGTACAAAATCAGAGTCAGGGTCATGACCTTGACTATTGATCCAGCCTCTCTTATTTCCACAGCTTGCTGAGGCTTGTTCTTCCAACCTGCTGGTGTACATTAGAGCAGAAATCCATAACATGGCCATGTTCATCCAAGCACAGGAAGAAACTAAATTAAATGTTAAAAAACAATCTGAGGCTAGAGTTGGAGACAATTCATCATGATCCTAGACGTCAGGCAGGTAGGATGACCAAGAGTTCCTCAGCCAATAGACCCCAAACAGAATATGGAGGGGCCTCAGTGCCTCATTTGTCAGGTACAGAACAGATAGTCAGAAAAACACCAAGGAAAAAAAAGTCTACCAAAGGTCAGTGTTTTAATTTCCAATCATGCACAAAAAAATCATCTTTTGGAATGCAACCTGTAATTAAGGTTTAGAGGAGAGAGGGAGGAAGATAAAAAATTATCTGAAGTTAATGTATTAACAGTCAAAATTAGGAGGAAATAAAACTGCATGGAAGAAGTGTACTAAAAATTGAGTCCAGCTGAGTTCTTACAACTGTGGAGCTCAAGTTCAGGTGACAGCATTTGACCACTGACTTCAGTTACCTATTAAAATCAGCAGTCAGTCTCTTTTTTCACTTTCAAAAGGTATCTCAGTGGAGTGCTAACCTTTCTTCTTGATGAAAGGGGTTTAAAGACATATAATCTGTGATGCAGAGAATGAACTCGGCATTTTTAATAAGAGAGAAATTCTGTAGGCGGTTGAACTGTTTAGAAGCTGCCCTTTGCTGATTCTCAAGCTGATCTTATTTGTACTGGACACAGAACACATGTCCCTTATATACTCAACCAAAACATGTAACCTAAAGGATACTTCTCAAACGGCCTTTTTTTTTTTTTTTTTTTTTTTCTTCTTCTGCTGGGAACTACAAAACATACATACTTTGTAAGTACTGTGCAAATATTACAGTGATTGAAAATAGTTACAAACCCCACTGCAGTCAGCACAGCTGCTGTTCTAATTTAGCTAGCTGGTGAAAAGAAGAACTTGCCAGTTTGTGAACGTGAATTACATTTCCTGTTGTGGTTGAATTGTGTTCTATCTCAAAACATTGATAAGCAGGTATCTGAGCTGAAAATAGTCTACTGTCCTTTAAATTTATTTCTAAATTATGTTATATTATTTGTGCGTTATCAGCATGTGCTGTTAAACCTCATCATGGTGAATGCCAATCTGATGGAACATAATAAGACATAACACAGTTTGACAGCTAATATTTAAAGAAGAAATCTTATCTCTCACTATCTAAATAGCAAAGGGCTCCCATTCAGACACTTACAGATTCTTAGTGGATATCTTGAGAGAACAGTTAACCTGAGCTTTCTTGGAATGGTTCTCCAGTATAGACTGCAGATTTGTACATTTATGAACCTAAAACAAAACGCATTCTGATTTTTAAATTCATGCTAAACAATTTATGTACTGCCTTTCTAATTTGTGGTACTCCAAGAAAAATTATGTAAGTGATATGAGTGAACTGCTGGAATTTTGTTCTTTAGATGTCTTTTATCAAGTGTTCTGCAATATCTGAATCAAAGAATGTATTTTAACTAGGCACTTTAAAAACTAAGCTGTTTTCCAGTTAACAAAAGTGGGAAAGATTTGACGTATCTTAGGTAAAGGAGTTTGCTGAACACAAATTCCTGGAGGCTGTGCATCACACTTTGCTCTGGTTTCTTGCCTGGCTCCTTTCCAGTTAGCCCAGGGTGACTGTAATTCCATTTTCCTGCATTATTAATACTTGCCATTCACACAGACATAACCAAGTACTTGGCAGTCTACATATAGCTAGAAGATCTATATCCTACTGCCAAGGATTTACACTTTGTCATATTCTTCCAAAGTGCCTACATTTTTGGATTGTTATGTTTATCCATCATTAGCTTAATTTTTATCAGCAAAAGCTTACAGTTAAAGTTGTATACTGGTAATTTCAAAGTAAAGTTAAAAATGGATTTTTATGGATCAATATCAGGGCAATAACACCTTATGTTCACCACTTGAAAAACTGAAGCATTTCAAATTATATATCTTATTCGGAAAGTTTGACTTGAACATTTCTGAGTTTCATAAATGATCTTTTAAATTGTAAAACTACTTGAAAGTTGAAAGGAACTAGTGAAAAGATCCGTCAGCTTCCCAAAGCAGACCTCCTTTTCGGAAAATAAAGGATCAACTTTACATCAATGAAGCAGGCTGTGTCAGATGTACATCATCTCTGTCACTGAATTCCAGAGGTACCCCTGATCCTGACTGAATAATTTAATTGCATGCCAAGACTCTGATACTCTCTGTGCAGATGGCAAGCTGTAGCAAGGTTAGTGTCCACCCAAAACAACACTCGGACAGGAGAGATGACAGCATGCCACCTTTTTGCAATGCCTATTGACCCACTTCTGCTCAAAAATATCCTGGCCAGCATGCATGAACATGTACTCATCATTCAATAAACCTGAATCCTTCAAAAGAGTAGAGAGAAACAGCAAAGCCATTCACAGCCATTCAACTAGGTATGATCTGTCCTTGTGGCATTTTTGTAGCATGCTATGTGACAGGTTTTTGTCCTCATGGTCTCTGACTTGCAGAGAGTAAGGGTTTTATTAAGGGAGAAGCAGATATTGCATTTTGCAAACATTTCAGTATTAAAGTGAAATATTTCAGGTTTTGGTCAAGAAAATGCAACTGAGCACTGTCATAAAACATTTTCATTTTTACACTGTAGACATTTTAATGCTGTTACATTCAAATACTCCAACAACTCTATGGATGTATAGTGGCACAGATTAGTGACTATTGCCTTTGACATCTCCAGAAGTCAAAGTTCCTAATCACACTACATATACTCTGATTAGTACATCTGCTACCTATCAAAACTAAGATTTGTCCCTTTTCAAACATGAAAGCGTCTGCCTTCCTCTTCCCTGATGTCAACCATTACCCTCTCAATGTATGTACCACACTGTAATTTAGGGGTGTGATGGTCCTATGAAAGGGCTTCCAGCCTGAAGAAAGTGATTATTTCATTTGGTCATCCAAAAAGACAAAGAAAGGTGTCCTGGAAGTTGAATTATTTTTTGTTCAACACTTCCATCTGTCCCATGTTTGAAGATTCAGCTGGCCTCTTCCTCCATGGTTATGTCAACAAGTGCCACTGCTGTACCTCCAGCCACCACCCTGCTACTTCCCACAAACACTGAAGCGGTGAGTATATAAAGAGTCAGAAGAAAAGCAAAAAGGCTAAGTATGAAGTTCTGATGTATGAGAAATAGTTTTGTATGAGTCAAAGACAAGGACAAATAGGAAGGGAAGACCTTGGAGGGTTTCCAGTTCACTAAGAGGATTCATTTATACATCAGGTGCCATGGCCTTAATTTTCATCTGTTTTTGTTCAAGTCAGATACATGTGCAAACCAAGGACATTGTCTCTATTTGCTTTTGGAAAAATCATAGGCATTTTATACCGTATTAAAATGTAGTAATATTCTGTGCCAGGTAATGCAGTGCTTCCAATCTCAGGATTGGGTTTGCATGATAATATTTATCTTTCCAGTTTTCTAACAATCAAATAACAGAACTCTACAGGCAGGGTCTAAGATATTCCGTCAGGGAAATGCAGGCAAATTTGGACAAGTTCAACAACCCTTTTAAATATTAATTTACCATAGTACATTAGTAGTTTGAATGTAGATGTCTGTGTTGTGTTAGTGAAGATTTCTGTAGTTCCATATTACTGCTTTATAGGACTGAGAAATAAGATGCAGAAGAAGCAGAACTCTGAAAGAAATTGTAGCTGAGAGACTACTGAATAGTACAAACAGCAGCTGGTGACCTCCTAGTGCAATAACAAACTAGCATTTAGAAAAAAAATCTGGAACACAAGTGCTTCTGAAGAACTTGACTGTAAATGCTGGCCCTAGACATAGGCTAGAGGAATACAAATGGAACTCCAATGGCACATGGCAGGCCATTCTGGATTGACTTTGCAGTTACTGTTAAATCATATAGGTCTATCGTTTAATAGCCTCAATCTGGTGTTTTTAACTGTTTAATCCAAAAGTTTTTGTAATGTTTTCTACACAGGCTTGAGGTACCTTCAGTTGGGCTTGCTCTCCCTAGGCTAAGTGATCCTACAGGTTGTTTTGCCCTGCCCTGAAATAAAAAAAATACCCAAATGACACAGGCACTCTTTAGCTAAATGTGAGTTGAAAACTTAGAACCAGACTATATATTTCACTTCATCATATAAAGGCTCTTGGACATTGTTATTTGACCATAGAGATTTCTACAGACTGACATACCACAGAAGAACATTTTCTCAATTTTGGGGGAATTTGGTATTCTTAATCTTTATACCATGCTAACATCTAAAAAAAAATCTGAAAACAGTTTTGGGGTCCAGTAGTTAGAATGGAAGTCTCCAAAGACACGTAATTTTTATTGTTTGCTTAACTTAGCTGCAAAATTTGATTCAGCTTAATATTGTGCTTGAAACCACACTTCCTTTTCCAAATACATCTATGCTGCTTAAGTAACCAGGAAGAATGTATCTGATAATTTGCCTCCTTGGAGTCCTAGTATTTTATTTCTTGCATGAAGGAAAGTGGCCATCAGAATGTAGGGGTGCTGCATTATAATCAGAACAGGGCTTAAAAGGAGGACCCTAATTCATTGTGGGTTAGTTGGACGTCTCTTTATGAGCTATAATCCAGTAGAACTCAATAATATTTTGCAGTGAAAAAAATACCATCAAAAGCTGGTTTTGTTTGTTGTTGTTGTTGTTGTGTTTGTTTTTAATGGTATCACACAGTTTTCATTGTCCTTTTTAAAACATCACAGAGGAATTAAAGGACCATGACAGATAAATGCAGTCTTTAAAGCTACTCATGCATTCTTAATGGACAGCTTGTTAATTTGAGGTCTAGGTCATGAATTTGAATGCCATTCACTAAACACCTCTTTGTCAACAAAAGCTAGTTTTCCCTTAGGGTAAATTGTAACTCATTAATTGTAATTAAATTAAACATATGCGACAACTAGAAAACCCAGGGTGCATTCAGTGAGGAACTGAATAGCAGTCCATGGTTGAGTTCTTGGATGTTCAGGTTTTTTGCAAATGAGAAGAAAGTAAAAGTCTATAGTTTTAATAGTAGATAGATTCAATAATGAGAACAAGAATTAAATATCTTGCCCATTTAATAATTTTTATTAATGTTCTGTGGGATACTAATATACCCAAAAAAACTGACATTAAAAGTCAGGGTTTTTTATTTTGTAGATTTGAGCCAATAGTCATGATATTCAAAATATTTTGTACCCCGTAAATCAACCTTATGAAAATGTAAACAATTTTCAGTCTGTATTTATGTTTATAGTAGTGATTAAACTGCTTTAACAGCAGAGGCCTTTGTACTTGGAATCTCTGTATAATCCATCCTCAGGTCCTGAGTTAAATCAGTTTGGTTGTCAAAGATGAGTCCCTAATGGCCAATGGACCACATCACAAAGCCATCATGTAATTGCCACTATTTGGCATATTTGGCAGTTCCTATTAGGAGAGGCCCAGGACACAGCTTGCACACTGAAGCGTTACATCATCACAGATTGGACACCATGAAACAAGAACTGGGATGAAAAAGATATACTGGTTTGTACTTTTTTTTTTTCCTCATTGAAAATGTGGATAGAGGTTTTTATTCAGATTTGCAGGCTTTAGCTACATTTCTGAACATCCTGGATTTAAGTATTTGATTTTCATTTTTTTATCATTTCATTTTTTTCAAGTCCTATTTTTTCTTTCTAACTAATTTGCTAAAATTGTTACAAACTCATGAAATTTTTGTAACAATTTGGGGGGAAGGAATGTTTTTATTAGAAGGTTTAGTACAGTTTAACATGAAAAGATACAGTTCGCTGAGTATCAGTGTACAAAAGCATCATACACAAGAAGAGAGCAAGCCATGGTGCATGCAGACACTAAAACTGCAGTTGTGATTCAAGCACTAAGTGGTTAACTTAGAAGACTGAGGACATTCAGAAACAGTAGATAACTGACCTTGTATTATTTGTTCGTCTGAGATATGTGCTTATAAAAATTCAGTTAATATGCTCTCTGCAGTTTCCTAGCTGCAACCCTATTGGGAGCACGTCTCTATTTAAAACATGTGTGTTGTTTATCATCACTATTTGTATCAAAATCCCCACTGTGAATAGTCAGGTGACAGATATTAAAGTGGGGAACCTTGTATAAGCAGGAGTGCGAGGCCCCTTTGAATGTGTATGAAGAATGTTAAATGGAGTGTGGGGTGAAGATATACTTCACCTTTCCCTGATGCTATGGCTTACTCACAAGAAACCCAAAAATGTAAGTTATTAATAAACACCACGGCATTGGACGTGAATGATCTCTACATGAAAACTAATCCATGAACTCCAGTTTCTAAGGCTTCTTTCACGTTACTAACTTATCTCACCTTCATCATTGACCTAGGCCTGAGCAGAAGCACCTCATCAGCAATAGAGACATACCATTTCCAAAAGTTCTCACTCAAAGAGGCAGTTTGACTAACAAATTGCCAGCACTGTAAAAAGTGTTTGGATCTCTCCCTGTTGTACAAAATGCAAGCTACTGAGCTGATAAGAGTACATGGGAAATTCAAACTCCCAAAGAAGGATGAAAGGCAGAAGGAAACAGGAAGATAAGTATCAGATTTGTTTCCTTCTCTGGCTTTAGAAACCAAATCTTAACAAAAAAAAAAAAAAAAAAAAAAAAAAAAAAGCCTGGGATCTAAGCTAAGCAAGACTTAATGCACATGCTGTCTTTCCTGAGGTCTTGGAGTAAATAAACCCACCTTCCACAGAGTTATTCTTCCTTACTTCTAGTCACAGCATAGAAGTGCTTCAAAAATACAGCAATGACAGCCACAAGAGTAGGAATGATCCTTATGGTTGCGTTGTCCATCTTTCATTTAGCTTCTGTAATGGAGCTCAGCATTAACTACTTATTCTTCATTTCTTCTGTTTTCTGCTTACTTCCAATTTGTATAAAACCCTTCCCAAGAACTAGCTCATTAAGATCTAGAAACCTCTGTTTTACTAACAGGTAAAGGGAGGCTGCATGGGATTATATAACTGCCAGTTTCACAAGCAACCTGTGAAATTTTTTGTTCTGCCTTCTCTGTGGTTGACTAATCTTTCCCTTTCTCTATCAGCAAGCAGTGTCCTGTTGGTTCAACACTATCATCTGTCTTATAAATTGTATTTGTGTGATTGAGTAATGATCAGGAAGTGGCATACCTGTTTTGCTTTCCCAGGTGTTATGGGCTTCTCCTCATAAAGTGTATTGCTGTTACAGAGCACACAGCTGCTTGATTTGTTGAACTTTTTTTTTCTCTGTTTTGCTATTTCATGAACAAAAGTGTTGCTTTCTGAGCCCTGACTTTTGTATAGCCAGTTACTTCATCTCCTGCTATGAAAATCCAAGAAAGAATCCTCCTCCACTGGACTTATATTCACTAACTAAATCTGTGGGAGCAGTGATCAGGAGCATGAAGTGCTAATGCATATTGTATGAGGCTTTGCCACAATGTTTGGCCTTCTCTGGGAAGCAGATAAATGTAGAAAGCGTTCCCCACAGTTCAGCAGCTACTATGCCTCTGTAGGCAAATTCAACTGACCTTTATAGCATATTCTGATCTTGGGTGGATGCAGCCTTGAAACTGCCTATCTCTTTTCCCAAAGGCCCATGTTTTACCAGTCTATACCCTAATGCTTAGCACTGGCCCTTGACTTATCTTTCTAGGTAGCCACAGGCCACTCAATCACATTGGTCATTGTTGCTAAAAATAACCTTTATCCATTCAAACATGTCATTCAGTTGCAACACATTACAAAATTCACCTTTGAGTCCAATTGGCTCTGTTTTCATTGACAATGTGAAGAAATAAAAAATACCTGACTGGTTTTAGCCTATCTGGTCATCCCAAGAAAACCCTTTCTTTACCTTTGCAGATACTAGACATCCCATAGCAAGCATCATGCCACATGTAATTACCCCATGATGATAGTGATCATAGCTTTATCACTGTGGTCACAAGAAAATAACAGAGGCTCACTAAGTGCAAACGAAATACACTTTGCTGGCACCCTTGAGAGGCTGCTTGTGACCAGAATCTAAAGTCAGGAAGGACTGCAGTGAACTCAGACAACAGTGGTTGCAACTTCCTCTCATCACCCCAGTATAGTCAAATCCTCCTTCTCTTCCCAGATTGATCATGGGGAAGAGGCAGAAATACAACTGTTTCTGATATTACTGAATAATCTCTAAGGTCTTCCACAAATGTGAAGAACAGGAAATCATGGTTAGAGCCACTAAAAAAGAAAATGAGTCACGCTGGGAGAAAACACTGAGGTAAGAAATACATCTTACTCACAGGTTCATGTTAGCTTGCTTGGGGATATCAACTTTTTGGCTGTCTGGCTGTATGATTGCCATTGTTAAGATCTCTCAACTATTTGTGATTTGATTAATTGCTTGAATGCTCCACTTCTTCACGAAATGAAGTTTTATGCAGATGTATTTGTACATATTGGAGTTCATTGTTAGGCTGCTCCTCCAGTGCAAGCATATCCTGTCCAAACAACCAGATTATATGTTATTGAAATCAAATTTCAGTGTGTGTATATTTGTGTGTTTTTAGGTGATTTCTATGTCTGTAATAAGTCTGGAAAGCTATTTGTAACCAACAGTATTAATATTTCCTTTCCTGTGTCAAGAACTGAGGGCATTTTTCTACAGGGACTGCGTTTGCATGAAGGTGTAGGGGAAAGAGAGCATGTGGACATCTCTGTTTTATTGCTTCTCATGTTAAGAACCTCTGTGTTTCTTGGCAATTTTAGACAAATCCAATGTTCTTTTCTACTTGTTTAGTTTACTTTTGAGTGACCCCAAATAAAAGGTGAAGGAAAGGCAAAGGAAATTATTTCTGAACATGCACAGAGAATATTAGAAGCCATTTTCAGCATTCTTATAATGACTTTGCAATGGCTGCTTATATTGTCCTATAATGAAGACAAATGAGGCCTTGAAAAGCTTCACACTCTCATGGAAAGTGGAACAGAAAGTTTTGTATCATGAAAGCTATGCACAGGATGAAATGTGTGTTGGTGAAATGGCCAGCACTTGCTGAGTACTGATCAACCTCACCTGTAGGAACAGGTGGGGTTCCCTCAGACACGCTGCTAAAATTCAAAGGTTTTACCAAAAAAAAAATAATAATAAAAAAAAAAATCTTAAAACCAAAAGAAAGTAAAATTGTTAAAGTTAGTTGAATGTGTTGACCACACTCACCCAGAGGCCCGCATCTGTGCTGGAACGTACTGTGAGGCCCTGCAGGATGGGTATGGACAGGGGGTTTGGGGCACAGCCATACTGTGGCCCTGAGGGCATCATCAGGCCAGGATGGCCCCACCAGCCCAGCCATGGCCTCCCCACACCCTTCCCAGGTTCCACAGCTCCATGTCAGCCTGCCTTGCCTCAGCCATGCTGGTCTCTGGCTTGGCCCCACCGCTGGCCTGCCCTCCCACCTCTGCACCACAGCCCTGACAGTCTGAAGCCCTGGGCTGAAGTATGGAGCTCAGACCTCGTGTGCACATTGGTATGGCCTCAAATCACCCCAGGCTTGGAGGGTGGGAAGAAAGAGGACTGAGAATCCAACTGCCAGGACCACTTCATCTGCTGATTTTAAGAAAGATTACATAAGTACAGTGTCAACTCCTCCCTAAACTGTAAGAGAAAATCCTAAATACTCTCAGCAACAGACACATCTTCTTTTCCTCAGCTGGCACTGGAGGAACATTGTGTGTCCACAGCTGTTGCTGGGAAGTACAAACAGGCTAATGGCCTGCCTAGGAGCACCTGGGGCAGACTGCAAGGAGGGATCTAAGGCATGCATGGCTGTATGGCAGGCTGAGGTATAGGTCTGATTGTGGGTGAGAAGAATTTGATGTCCCTAAGGCTCATGAAAGTTCTGAGGGAGGAGGCTGGTGAGCCCAAAAAAGCTGTTTTGTGCCATGGGAAAAGGACCGGGTGTGTCGCTGCCTCACCTCACAAAATGGAGGGGACTACTACTTCCAGTGTGCGGATCCTGCGTCGCTGCTTTCTACCAGTGAGCGGTGGTTGCTGTGCCTTTCTGTGAATAAACTAATGAGCTTGTTCTGGAGGTCTATGTAAACTCAGCTTTTCCTGCTTGCTTTTCACCACGGCCTGGGTTATTTTATTCATCTCCACACGAAGCCATCGTGACTGAAGTGAGCAGCAGCCTCTTGCCTCCTCCATCCTGCAGACAGAGCTCTATCCATGTAACTTATGAGCTTGCTGTAGTGGCCATAATGACTCTGGGACAGAAAAATAAATACTTCAAGGAGACACGTTGACAAAAGAGGATGGATAAAAGGCATCTTGTGCCTTTCCATGGCAGACTGCTTAAGGACACTTGAAAGCTGGAGTGGCATGCAGTACCTACTGGGCTGTCTGACAAGCAGTTGAGGTGTAGGTAAGAAACCTGATGGGTGCTGTGGGTGCTCTCCTGTGCTTTGGTTTATATAATTGAATCCCCCTGGACTGAAGGGTCGTGAAATTCCCTGAGGAAAAGCAATAAGCAACGAGGCAATTGCTGAGGGAAGACGTCTAAGAATACAAAGAATGTAGTGAAAATGTAGGGAGAATGACCTTCTTATCAAATCTCTATCTCTGATATCACTCTGATTCTTTGTGATTTTATTTATTTATTTTGCTTTCTTGGCTAGTTTATGAGAAGTAAAGGCAAGAATATTCAGAAATAATTGTGTATGATTAAAGTAAGCCATTTCACCTGTTCTAATGGTTCTTGTTTCCTGTAAAGTCAGGAGAGAAATATTAAAGAACTGATCTTCTTACGGGTTGATACTGTACTACAGATTAAGGGTTAAGATATTAAACATCAGGGGCATTAACTGTTTTGCATCTGGTTTTACAAATGAGCAGGGTGGAGATTTACTTAAACTGTGTCAGATGTTTATGGATAACAGATGAAGAATTAGGAAGTGTGCAGATTAACACGAGTAATGATTAAGAAAAGCTTATGGACTCTAAACCCTCTTAAGGTCTATGATAAATGATGAGTGATACAAGAAGGATATGCACAAACGTGGTTTGAAGGGGCATGAAAACTTACACAGCAAGGATTGCTTAGTTGGCGTCTGAATTTTGGACATCATCAGAAGGATGGAATTAACTTTGGCAAACTCAAGCACTGTAGATACCTTTCTTCTATCCTGTTCTCTTCCTATGACCTATTAGCTCTGAATTTGGTTGTTGTATGTTTGCTGCTGTTTACAAAGTGTTGAGAAGCCCTCTGTGGCCTGAAGGATATTACCTGGTTGCATATGACTGCATTAAAGTCAAACTTGAAAGGGAAACCTGGGTCATCTGGCTTCTAAATATTAAATAGGTCATGTTCTGACACTCTATTCTTACATAAGTTGCAATAAAAAAGGACATAATGTGGTTTTGAAGAAAACAGTGTTGTCAGTATATTTTAAGTATGGCAGATGTTTTTTCAGAACTAACATAAATGTAAGTATTTTTATGTTTGACAATGGCACTTTTACCTCCTGAGCTAGAAGCATCTTAGGATCTGAGAATGTTTGCAGTTAATACTTGGTAAAAGTCATTCCATTTTTATTTTTTTTTATGGGGTCTGCTCTGTCATGTGTAGAGAAAGGAAAAGAAGACTCAACCTTATAGAGCTGGCTTGGGTGGAAGGAGTTGTGCTAAGAGGCACTAGTTGGAAATTTGACCCCCCAAAAATTTTAAAAAAATAGAAAGCACTGTAAGAGGAAGGGGTTTATGGAGTTTGGGGGAAGAGGATGGGTAAGTCAATGTGCTTGGAGATAAAATGCCTGAATTAGAGAGACATGAGCTACGTCACAAGAGGAATTTCCATCTCCAAGTGTGGAGATGAAGACCGTACAGGTAAGAGCTAAAAGCAGCTGCAAGTAATAATCTGGTAAATATTGTGGGAAAAAAATGGGAAGGAGTTAGTGCCATTGCAGTGCTTCCATTAGTCTGGCAGTATTGCTGGAAAGAGATAAGAAGAAAATAGTCTTCCTAAGGAAAGAAGGCACCTCTGTGGTAGGACCAGGGACCAGAGGTGTAGTTCTACACTACTGTGCTGAAAATATTGAGATCCAATGGAGAGGGATATTTTGGCAAAATAATAATGCCAAGGCAAGGTGAAATGTTGAGGTGAGAGGAAATAGATGCGGAAGAGGTCACCCACTCCTGTCCTAATTGGAGGGAAAATGGAGTGAAATAGCAAACCTATTTTTCCTTTCCTTCTTTCCAAAGCTGGGTACCCTGCCCTGCTCAATAAGGGCATGAAGGTTACATTGGCTCCTCCCATTCTTTCTCTAGTAAAAATTTTGGTTTTCCTGACTCCCTTTACTTCATTGCCATCCACCCCCACCCTGAAGAATCATTTTGGTCTGTGAAAATGCAAAGAGAATGAAATTTGTGTGAGCAGTCAAGGCTGTCCTGCTGTTTGTCTAGCTTTCCTGTGGAAACTTCTGCTTTTTTCCTTTCTGCACTCAAAAAAACTACTTCAGGGATATAGCATACTGTAAAAATGTTATACAGCTTTATGTACCCCATTGATTACAACAAATAAAATTTGAAAACTAGGGTGATGGTTACAACTGAATTCACAAATGTTTTTAAGGCAATGTTTAAAGCATACATGAACTACAGTCCACAACTTATGCTGAGTTATAGCTGGAAGAGTAAAGGGTTGGGTTTGCCCCTGGTGTAGCCTCACTTAGCAGGGCCCCAGCAGTGACCATCAGGGAGTCTTGGCTCACAGTGCTAAGAGGCTTTTTTCTCCCGAGACACCACTGGAAACCACTTCATTTTTGTAGACTGTCAGTCATGAGTCAGAAGTGAAGCAACTCTTTAAAATTTCAGGAGGGAAAAATGGATTTGGGTTCTGTTAACCCACCCGCTTCAGATATTACTGCTGTTTGTGTCTAGGTGGTAGAACAGCTGAGAAACAGAATTATTGTATCTGATGTTCTGATGCAGTCTGAAGCTATATGTCCTGCAAAGTGACCATGTTTGATGCATTTGTTAATTAGAGGAGATAATAGTTTCTGTAGTTTCTGGGAAGCTTTTTTCTGCATTGGTGACTTAATTCTTTGTTGATATATAGAGTTGGACTCTTATTTTAGATCGGATCTGAGAGCCAGTACTATGTATTTTGCTTAGGTATAAGTGATGTTTTCACAAAATCACAGAATTATAGGGCTTGGTTGGACCCGATGATCTCTTGAGGTCCCTTCTGCCATGTTTTGACTTGCTGCATTGTGTTTAAGTTACTAAATCTCATTGAATGTTTTAAAAGTAATTACTGTTTTACCAGAAAATGTGGTTTACCAGAAAACTACATAACACATAAAGGTTTTCACCCTCAGCCATGTGTGCACATGCAGACCATATGTGCATCCAGGGCTTGAACACAGGCTTGCTTAGTGTTGCCTGTCATACTTTGAGAACTTTGGTATTCATGTTATTGAATGTGCTAAGGGATTTTTTTTTTTTGCCAAATAAGCATTTTTGGGCTAACTATGAGATGTGTGAGAGAGGACTGGGGAAACTGGAGTTCTGCTTCTTCTGTGCTGGGCACTGTTTTGGTGGGATAGATGTGGGAAGCTGTGCCCCTGTCTGCAAGGGGCACCACTTTCCAATCCCTTCTCCTCTGGGGATTAGGGAAAGGCAGAGGGCAGCATCCTGGCTGAACAGCAGCAGGAGGGTAGGACATCCCACATGGTGCCTGTCTTCCCTTTTCAAAGGGTCAATGCGGAATCCTTCTGCCTGCCCTTCAGAGTTCAGATAGAGAAATCCTGGCAGTCCATAGAGCATGGAGGTGGCCTGTGAAGGGGGATCTAACGCTGTTTCTGTGGGAAGATGAACGTTACCTCATGGCAATGAACTGGTAACCAGGACTGTTGTCTACTGAAGGCTATAAATGACATTCTGTCTTGGAGAAGTAAAGGGAAATTCAGTTGCTGGGCCATGCCTTCAGCATGCAACACTGGGAGGAGATGTAGAGTTTGTAATAAAAGTTTAAAGAGAAAATATATCCAGATTTGACTATTTCACGGCTTGAGCTTGCTCCTTAAAATGCTGCGGTAGGTGGAACTTGTCAGAAGCTGAGGCACAAATTCTGAAAGGCCTTCTAATGAGGGAAAGTAAAACTGAAAAAGCAAATTGAAATACAGGTAACTTTAAGTTAAACTACAGTAAATCAGGTACAATTTACCAACAGGCCTTAAATATTTCTGAGCAGAAAACATGGGGGGGGGCACCCTGCTTGATGTGAAGTTGCAATCCCTTCTTGGCGTGGCGATCACAGCGTCACCAAAGACTAGTGGCCAGTAATGAATGTGTTGCACTCGAAGATCCCTCCAGGGTTCTGATTCAATCTTTTGAGTTATAGGATCAGGACAAAATGAACTATTTTTCAGGCTTGTAAATATGTGACAAATGACAGTGCAGGAACTATTGATTCCAATCACACTGATACAATGTTTCATAGTCAGGACGGACCCGCTTTACAAATTACTTGCAAGTTGAACAGCAAAGCCATACATAACATGCTTCAACCCGTATCAATCTTCTAGGGTGTTTCTGTCACCAGTTGCCTTCAGATTTGAATAAAGTGCTCCACATTGAAATGTGTTTGTTTTGTTTTGTTTTTTAATATTTTTCTGGGTGCAGGCAGTGCTTTGCCTTGAAGCAGAATCAGATAAGGGAACTTAGGCCCCTGAAACAGGGTTTGGGTTTTTGTACGGTGCTGAGCACATCTGTCATCTTTGTAATGTTAGCAATGCCTAAAATAGCCTGCAGGTGTGAGGAACTTACTATCCTCTACATAGGGGTTGTTTCTGCAATTATTGGGATGTAAGAAACACTTAAGATGAATCTAGGTCACCTCAGCTGATTCTGAGGAGCCAGTTAAGTTTTTTGGAATTCTCTGAAATAATGGATGTAATTGCTAAATGTGGTTGAATTTGCCATGCATTTCTGAAGCTGACTTTAATATTTGAAGTAATCTTGTTGTGTTTTTTTGTTTGTTTGTTTGTTTTTTTTTAAAAAGGAATATTTTAGAGTCCAGGCTAGTAGAAATTTGTTACATTCTTGGATAAAAAAGCAATAATAAAGAAAAAATTGTATGCTGCATTACACATGCTGTATCTTGCACAAACTGAGCCTACTGCACGTGACAAGTTGTTAATGTCACTAACCGCATTAATGGAATGTGTTTACATACAATGGTAATGAGGGCAATATAAGAATCTATATAAAATGGAGAAAAATAAAAGAAAAAAAAACTCTAGTCCAGTAACTTTTGTATAGAAAAGTTTTTTGGGTTGTTTGTAATAGGTAGGGACTTACAATATTAATAATGCTTGAAATCTCTGTGCTCTATATAGAATTCAAATGAAAGCTTTGTTTTTTTAATTAGGGATAAAATTACAGGAGGTTTAGCAAAGAAAAGCTCCTTTGATTCACTGATAATAAATGACCTACGATGCTTTTCAGTGGGATGTGAATAAATAGCTTCACCTGAGAACAGCTCTTGGTCAATAGCAGACATCTTCAAAGTTAGTTGCAGCAGGAAAGTAATAAAAAGAAATACCCATGTTTCTAAGGAGTGATTATAGTGTGCTTGGAGCCACAGAAATGGGTGCAATATTTTGAGCTATGTAACAACTGCCTGTGTTTCCTGGCTTGCTCCTGTTATTCAAAATTCAGCCTTAGTTCACCTTGCTTTATTTCCTTAAAGGATCCCTGCATGGTAATTTATTATAGGCGTTTTTCCTTGCTGCTTGAGGGAACAAGCCATCTGTGTATCATAAAGATATGATAAAATAGTTCAGTGTGTTTGTAAGTCAGAACAAGATGGTTATTACAAAGAGAATCTCCTGCTCGTGGAGGTACTTGTACTACTGTGAGCACTGCTGAACCAGATAGCATGTAGTCTCATCCTTCACTTCACACCCAATTGCAGAATCAGGTTGGGAGGGGCCTTAAAGACCACCTGGTTCCCTGCCTATGGCAAGGGGGTAGACACCTTAAGACCAGATTGCCCAAAGCCCATCCAACCTGGCTTTGAACACTGCCAGGGATGGAGCAGCCAGGGCCTTGCTGCCCTTCCTTTTCTTTTCTGTCCTGTCATATCGGTTTTTCTCCTCCATTAAACTGAGATAAACCAAAAGGCAGGAGAGGTTAGGGAAATAGCAACGCTACCACCAACATCTCATTAGGAAGCCAAGCTTCTGGAACGGTTATAATTAAGGAAGGTTTTGTTTGACCACATGCCCATATCAAACCATATCATTGGCTGAGCTACGCAAGCAAGGTCAAGCTTCTACTGACCTCGCTAAGTGAAGTCTTAGTCAGAAAGCTATTTTAACTGTAGTATGCTGCAAAATCTAAATTGTAGTTGCCTGCCATTTATTTGACTGTGCAGGCTGTGGCTATAACCCAGTCAAACTGCAGAGAATTCAGCTTTGCCAAGCCAGGCTATACCAAATGTGTGGCTTCCCAAGTGATTTTTTTCTCAAGCTGGAATCCATATTTTTTTATTTATTTTTTTTGCTGCTTCACTTGGTTGATCAATGGGTCCCATTCAGCGGTAATATTGACTGAGAAAACTAGCTCAGAATGTCAGATGAAGTTCATACTGCTCCAGTCTGTAGGAGGCAGTTGTAATCATCAGCATTTTATAGCACAGCAATGGTACAAAGCAAGAGGTTTTATCTAGTCCTGTCCCAGATCTACAGGAAGATGTCGTTCAAATGCTTTGTCATGTGGTTAGGGAAGCATTTAATTGCAACTTTTTCACTGACCTCTGTTACTCTGTGGACCCGTGTTTGTTTTTCTATAACTGGCTTGGCTCACAATATCTGACCCAATATCCACAGATAAATCTTTCTCAAATTATAGGGTTGTATGCAATAATTGTTTGAAGTCTTGCATTTAATCCAATGCACTGTGACAAAGCTTGTTGACATCTATAATTTGAAAAGGGAGACTCACTTATGCCTTTTTTTTTTTTTTTTTTTCTAAGCAAGGCTAAGGAATATACAGTAGTAGGTTCCAAATGCACTTTACAAAACACCTGTAAGGGCTAGAGGAAACCTCCAGCAGACAGAAGCTTAAGTATCACAGATCCTTATGGTTGTCTCAGTCAATTAAAATCCAAAGTTGGCCACTTTATTTGATGTTATCCAGTTAAAAGATTAGAATAATCTGTATTCGCCCCTTTCCTTTGAGTATTCCATAGAAGTTTAACTTTCCTGATTTTCTTTGCATTTGAACAATACATGGCACAGGTTCTGGTGCAGAAGTAAAAGAAAACAAAAGATTTCTCACTCCCTTTCCATCCTCAACAAGGTGTTGCTGCTGGGTGGTGGAAAACTGAGCAGCAGCTCCACGAGCAGACGGACCGAGTTGGCTCACTGGTCAGCTCAGCTGGTGCACTGGCAGGTCAGACTGTGTATGAACTTGATGAAAAAATGCTTCCAGTATGTCTGTGGGAAATCTATGGGAAGGGGAAATAGAGCAAGGCTGTGACCTTTGCTCTTATATTCTCAGAAATACATACTGACTCCAGCTGAGAGCTTTCAGGAAAACCACAATTAAACCTTTTTCTATTTATAGTCTACAGAGTGTGTATGATCTGTCTGCTGTGTGTATTCAGGTTGGACATGTTTGCATCAAAAAGCTCTGGGAGGCCATATGGGTAAACTTGCAATGCTTCACTGGATTAGCAATTTCTAAATCTGGCATCTAGTGTGAGAGACTTGGTTCCCGAGAACAGAATTTCTAATAAATTTAAATCTTGCTTAAGTATTTGATGCTTTCCTCGCAGGAGAGATGATCTAGTTCCTTCATCTTTGTGGTCCTTTGGACTCTCTCCAGTGTGCCTATGCTAGTGTTAATTTTGTTGATTCTTGAACCCTGCTCTGTGCCTGCGCAGCTTGTTTGGGCTTCCAGCCTACTAGCTCCTTTCTTTGGAGCTGCATAAAAGCTGTAGGAAAACAGGCACATGTCTTTCCTGTATACTTCCATTCCCAGCTGTGCTGCTATGCACCCAGCCATTTGGATGCCTGCTTGCTAACCCTAAATGTGTAATAAGCACCTTTAATTTGTTATCTTTAAAATCATGTCATTGAGAACAATACCCACCTTTATTCTGTTGTCTTAAATGCTAGAGCTTGGATGCAGCCCCACTTGTGAAGTGCATGCTGTAGTGGTTCACAGCAGGGGCACCTGCAGAGTCCTGCTGCTTCTGGTGCCCACGCTGCCAGTGAGAAGGGATTATGTCTTGGCAGGGTTTTTTCACAGCCCTTGAGAGGATATCTTCTGCCTCTGAACTTGCACAGAGGGTGACAGGCTGCAAGGAATTGCAAGGCTGCTCCATCTGCATGCAGACCTCAGGAGTAGCAGATGGCTGGCTGCTGTTATTAAACTGTGCATCTTTCCCTGAAGAATTAAGGTTGTCCAAGTGTAATAACCTCTCCTTTTTATCTCAGGATTGCTCTCAAACAACAGCTAAAAGGGGGAAAAGCACTGATAAAACATCATCACTTCATCTTGGCTACTGTATTTGGATCTTCTGTGAATTTTGTGACATAGCCAAAGAAAAATTTAAATATTTAGGTGGCACCAAAATTGGAGGAAAATGTAGGAAGAAAATCTCTCCCATTTAAATAGAGATGGATTGAGTTGTGTGAATAAAGCTCTTGTGTAGACTTCATAAAACTGTTAAGAAAAAGGGGACATTACCTAAAATCCTGGGGTAACTGAAGTGATACTGTAACATCCCTGAATAAGCCTTACATGAGCTCTTGCTCCTTAGCATTATTCCCCACTCAGAGGGAGTGTTCTTCATTACCCATGAAAACATAAAAAATGATGTACATATCTAATTTTAAATGCAATCATGTTTATCTCCTTCAGGTGCCTGCTATATTTTATTAATACTGAGTAATGCCACCCTTCTAACTAATGAAATGCACCCCTAATAGAGCAATATTTTGAGATATGATAAAGTGGACTTATCATATCTGAAGTGTCCAGTACTTGAAAACTCATCAGACCTTATTTTAATTTTCATGGCATTAAGTCCAGTAATACTCTTTAATGAATGAGCAGCACAAGACTTCTGTTGAGGAGAGAAAAAAAGAAAACTCATTCTCAAAATTTGAATCTACTGTTCGGTTTAGTAATTTCTGAAGTATTTGTCTTGTTTTCTGTGTATGTATCACAATTTTATTCAGTGTTTAAGACAAGCTTGTGTGCATGATTTTGCACAAATAGCCTCCTTCTTAAACCATATCAGCAACTTCTCCCAGCATGAAACAAATTACCTATTGGGAATCTAAACCAGAAATCATTGATAGATCATAATCGGGTCTTCAGGGTTAGCTTGAATCATAGTCCTAGGGGTGAAAGGTCAGAACTTCAAATACTTCCCAATTCGTTATTTCCTTTCTTAATAGCATTCGCTTAGATACAGCTGTTAGTACTTCCAGGCCCAAATGTGTGGCCTTGTTTGATAAAAATAAGATGTCATTCTGGAAAGCTTGTGTGCAATTTCTCCTTAACTTTGTAGCAGGAGCACTAAACAATCAAACCAATAGCCAGATCACTTGTACATACCATCCCTTACATTAAAAGCTGAGTGTGGTAGGGTAGAGTAGGAAAAATCGTCTTTGCTGCAATTAAATATTTTGAGTCTATCCAACTAAAATCAGCTGAAAATTGAAGGACTTGGCTGATGTGAATTTTCTTATCCTGCTCATAGGGAAGCTTTGTACTTGTGTAAAGGCAAATTCATGGACTATAAGTTGTGTTGGTACACACAACTGACACAGACTATGTAGAGGTCTGCTCTTTAAAGGTATGTCCAGGAGTAGAAAGGACAGAAGCAAAGTACAATAATTTCTTCATAGCAGAATGGGTCCCCAAGGGGCCAATCAAGTTGGTATAAGTCACAGTGGTCCTCTGGCTCAACCTGTGTTTTACCAGGTCACAGGTTAGTAACTATGGCTAAACTGCCTGGGGTGGCCTGGGCTGCTCTGCAGAGAAAGGCAGCCTGAAAGGGCTGCTTTTGTGAACTACTTGTCCTGGAGTACAGGAGTCATGCATGCTCTCTCAGCTGGTGGTAACGGGCGCAGCCTGTCACAAGTGGTGTGCTGGAGCAGTCTAGGATGGAGGCTGGTGGCATTTGTAGGGTGTTTTCCCAAGGAACATAGTGCTTCAAGAAGCAAAGTTGGTTTTGCAACTAGTAGTCTCTTAAAGTACTGTTTTGTCATTTGCTTGTGTGTCAGTGTTTTCAGAACCTTAATTTAATCAATAGTTTACAAATGGTTGGAATTAAATGTCAAGTGAAATTTCAAAATCTAGGTAAATGCATTAACTTTAAACAGAAGCTCTTCTTTCCTATTTCAAGTAAGCAATTTAGTCTTTGGAATTTTTAAATTTTGTTTGTTTGTTTGTTTTTCCAAAGGGTTTTTATGCACCTTTAAAATATCTTGTCCCTTTCCTAACTGATAGGAATTATGGCATGTTAAAAAAAAAAAGGCAATAGTATTTTGAACTGTTATTTCACCTTGTGCTTCTCACTGTCCACCAGTCCCTAGGCTGGTAAGTCATTCCCTTGCACGCACTGAGTGTAATGTCTGTTGCTTCCTTGTCTTGAAACGTCAAGGACTGGCTCTGCTGAGATAACGTGAAAGCACACATTGGCCCTGGCTGCAGCTTCCACATGGAATTCATTAGATGCCAACAGAACCTTGTGTTCTGCAGAAGTAGTGTTTATCTGCTTTCCCAAAACGTGTAACTTGTAACTCTGTCAATGGCTAACTGCTGTCATAATATAATTTGGTCACTAAGCAAATTTTTTTTTCAGTTAAAATCTTGGCAACCTCTTGCTGTTTCTATATGCAGTCTGGGTATGCCTTTAGACCATAGGAACTCTGCCATTAATTTATTTAATGAGCTGTACACATTCCTTTTTTGTTTTTACCATACTGAAAGGACAAAATGGGTGCCCAAGTAGAAAGAACTGCTAACATATAAGTTGAAAGTGATTTTTTTTGGAGACGTCTTTTTTTTTTTTTTTTCCTCTCTGCTGAAGACTTTGTTCATCAGAAGCTTTTTCTCAGATATACTTTCAAATGATCAGCTGAATGGATAATTGTGTCTGTTTGCATCTCTGAAGTTTTCCTGCCTAGTGTGACACCCAGAAAACTGTTATTGTACAGCTCAACATTAATTCCAGGCAATAGGTAACACCGTTTTCTTCTAGCAGTGCTGTATTTCCACTGTTTTTCCTCTTGTTTACTACATTGGCTCTGGAGACACAGTGAATGAAATTTGCTTCTAGCTTTTCCAAGCACAAGCATACAAAGCATCGTTGGTCAGTGCTAGGTATGTTCACAGCTTCATAACTAAAAGTTGCATAATTTGAAAGGGAACAGAAGGCTATTGAAACATATGGTAGGTCATTCTGATTGACCTTACAAGCATCCGAAGTGATTTCAGGGCCAAATCTAAATCAATAAATACAGTTTCTGTCCAGAATAAGTTTATTTCTGTCATTGTCGGGAGGTAATCTGTGTGCATCTGAATTCTTATCAGTGCTTCCAGGTTTAAAATTTTGGATGCACATTGTGCTCTCAAGCTGAAACTTGGGATGTGACATTGCATTGCACGCAACCAGAGTTGAGGTCAATAGAAAAACAGCAAAGCTCATATGCAGACAATCCGGTATAAGCTGAAACACCAATATGCTTCATTTCTGTGTAAGCTATTCATGCTTTCTCTATGAGAAAAATATTAATCAGTACTAAAATGAAGGTTAATAGAAGTAAAGCCAAAACATTCAATATTAACAGCAAATTAATGCTACTAGATAAATGTCTTCAATTATGATCTGTTTCATTTAGTTGCAGAGGGAGAATCAGGTAGAGATAATAGTAGCAATCAATTCCTACTATTTGGGTGAAGTAGAAATTATGAAGTAAAACAATTAGCTTAAACACAGAGTTATTTAAAATGGAGGTTAAACAAATCCATAGGATGTAACTGTCACTACAAATCATGTTTCTGCCAATGCTCTGAGATACAGAAGAAGCCACATCTGATTTGAAAACTTAAAGCTCGAAAACAAATTTGTGGAGAAGTTAGTTACACATTTCCATAAATCCTAGCTTGTCTGTAAATACACTAGTGCAAAGACTTTAAAGGAGTCTTTCTATTCAATCACTTATAATGGGATTATTCTGGTATACACTATAGAAGGGATTTTCCATGCATCAGCTGCTATTGTATGACCATACATAATTGGGTCTAAGTGCTTACATCAGCTGCCTATTATGTGAAATTAATTTTTGGAACATATGTTGTTGTATTTATACCATTGTTGTTTCATGCTAGATTAATTCTTCAAGGGTTACAATCACATGACACTTATCATTTTAATTATGCCTCTTTAGTTGCAACATATGACAGCTTTTGACTTCTCACCCTCTCCTTTTGCATGTGTGACAGATAAAATTATTAATAAATGCTTGTTTATTATGTAGTTATGCTGTACATGTCCACAGGGTGTAGGTTGGCCTCATGTATTTTACCCACAGTACAGTGTCAGAAGAGCCTTTGTGGTTTGCTAATGAGCTAAATCCCTCTAACACCACACACACTCTAAACTGCCAAAAGCCGTTTACACATTTGAACATATACAAAGACTCAGCTGGGTCCTTTGTATAAAAGATTAACTCTTTATTCCAATTAAAGATGAGCTGGCCTGGCTTGGTCCAAACAATTAAAAACTGGAAGTAATGAACAGAATTGATGGGCAAGGGGGTTTCATAGCAACATTAGACTTTGTGATAGTAAACAGGTATTTTTACAGATTTTTTTTAAACCTGATATGGATTGAGAAAATATGTCCCAGAGAACCCTTTTCCTCATGTTCGTCTCTGAGATGTGTAAGATATCCTGGCTTTAGCAAAGTCTCATTTCTGGCAAGAAGCTAGTTCTGGCTGTAAGCAGATAGAAAGAGGAATGTTTTGGCATAACTTAGTGCACTTAAACCCTGATATTCTCTGCACCATCACTTCCTTCTGAGGTTTGAATGGCACACTACTTGACATAGATTTTACAACTTCAATTAAGAGACTTTTTATTAGTCACTTCAAAACATTTTGGCTTTAAATAAAAAGCTTGAAACTGTCAGCTTCAGAGCCCTCTAGCCAAGTTTTCATGTTACTTTTCACTTTCCCACTAATTTTCTTTGTCTTGTTATTCCAAAACACCTGAAACTATGTACGTACTTAAGTCTTTTTTTTGTTCCCATGGAACTGGTTTCTCAGTGAGAGCTGGCTGGCTGAGTCATGGACAAGGGCGGCTAACTGTGTGGAAGAGAGGAGCATGCATGCAGTGCTGCTCAGTGTGTGAAGATACTCTAGAATGCTTCCTATCCTTTTTAGTAACAATATCGAAATATCAGCTAATGGCTGATGCTAACGGGCAGTAGCTTTGCAGGCAGAAGCAGGATTAGAATGTTTTTCAGCATGGGTCAATACAAGACATTGCTTTGAAATGCTCTCCTACTCTGTGTTCAGTGGCATAGGACCATTCTAAACTCTTGTGCCTGCAGTTCACAAGCCATAGATGACGCCATAGATTCCAAGTACAAATGTTATGGTCACAAATTGATGGTTCAGTTTTTTCTACTCTGTTTAGGCAGCCCTGCTCACTCTTCCTGGCTCATTAGGACCATTGGTTAGTCCTGAGTGTCCTCCTGTCTTCCAGCTGGGGCTCTGTAGCTCATGTGTAGGACAGCATGCTGGCTCTCCTGTGCCACTGTGGCCCGCTGGTAAGGAAACAGCTTGTTCAAGTTATAATAGCCAACACAAAATGGGAAACCAGTATGATTTTATAGATATGTCTGAACACAGAAGAATGGTTTAAAAGCTACCTGACCCAGGTATTGTTTCACGTTAAAGCAACTTTTGAATCCTTTGCCACATGTAATAATACGGTTCTTGACTAGACATAGACCAAACAGTATATAGTATCATGTACATTGCCTATGTTTTTTCATAATTATCAGAAAGTATTAATGAAATCCTATAAAGTATGTTTTGACAACGTTAGAAAAAGAGTACCTACTGAATTAAATATTACCTTTAGTGAGGGCTTTGTAAGGATAGACCAAAGCTTTTGTGCTCTCTCTCAAGAGCTGAAATGACTACTGTTCCAATTAAATTTAACTCTATTGGATAAAGGAAATTAAAACTCACGCTAGTGTGATACCATTTCAATGAATGGAGTTACGTGGTCTGAAGGAAAGAAGAAGCTCACGTGTCCTGTTAGTGTTTGAAAACAATTCTGCAATTTTCTTCCTTAAAAGTGGTAATAAAGGCAGAAAAATCTCAAATCTGAGCAAGGAAAGTTATTCAAATGCCTCACACTAATGTGAAGATGCAGGCTCTTCAGAACTCTGCAACTCCTGGGAATTGGATGTCTGTGCTCTCTTAAAAATCCCAGTGGGCACAATCTACCGTGTTAAATGCCTGAATGCCTCCACTTTATGTATTTCTGAAAATTCATGTAAAATCTTAATTTTGGTGCTAGACAGAAATCTCCATTAACATTCTATGAGACTGCTTTTGAAGTGTTTGTATGTCGCATGTTGCCTTAACACTTGTCTTCTATAATCGCATAATCCAGCAAATTCCTCCCTAACTTTGAAGGGCGGCATAGGATAACCTTCCCAACACATCAGTTAAAACACATCACCGGGAGCTGGGGGGAGGGCTGGTTTTGTTCTTGCTGTGTTTTTACATCTTCTGTTTTTTCACCTCCATAACCTTGTCTGATGGGCATCCCTCACATTTACAATGCCTGATGTGCTTCCTGACATCTGTTCAATTTGATTTTCTATAATTTCCATTGATGCCCCTGTTTTCCTGCCATTAAACTAGTATATTGCCCAGCTGTATTCTGGGTCAAGAATGGGCAATCTTTTAAATCTAGTATAAGGTGAAATATGACTGTGGAATGGGGAAGGGAGGAGGGGGGAAGAAGAAAGGGTAAGATGAGGACTATAAAACTGACTGAAGGGTTGTCTGTCCTAGAAAGGGAAGGTATGTGTTTATCTGGGGGAGTGGAGGGGAGTGAAGGTGCATGTATATTTAAGGAAATATATTTGTAGGCACTGGAAGGCTATGTACGCCCGGCAGGTGGAATGCTGTCTGTAGCAGAGATGAATACAAGCAGAGACAATATCAGCCTCCCTACCCCACAGTGACTAGCCATTGACCTTAACCCTGAAGGAAAGGGGCACTCTCACTAGGGGAATTGCATGCTTACTCAGCCCTAAGCCACATCTGAGCCGAAGCCACCAATTTTGCCAAATTATGTGTGATGCTTTTGAAATGTGGACTATTGTCCACCAGGGACTAAGCTAAAATGACTGAATTCATTTCACTTAAGTTTTCAATGGCAATAACATTATTTTTTAAAAAAATACCAACAATAAAACATTTATCATTCTGATTTTATTCATCTTTGTCATTTACTTATGTTTCATGGTAGTTTGTAAATGGCAGTGAAGTTAATGCCCCATTATTTCAAACCCCTAAGGTTAGATTTTCAGGCTTAAATTGAATTTAAAAACCACATGTATAGTTAATTTGTACATTAACAAAATTTCTATCAATCAAAAGAGCCTTGGGCTCTTGCAGATTTTTTCATGTTTTACTGAAATTGTTAATAGCTGAAAAAGCCTAGAGATATTCTGGCAGATACTCTGAATGCCTCCTTAGATGAATCTTTAACATTCTTCTGCTTTGCAAAATAACAGAGAAAGGTAACAGCTGGTGTACCCTGGGTCATTGGTGCCAGGCCAGTACTGTCAGAGCATCCTCTAATGGTGTTGTTAGCAAGTGTAATGACACTTCTAGCATTCAGTTTGTGGTCTATTTGTGGTCTAATTTTTTAGAAAACTAAGCCATGGAGCCTTTACCTGAACATTTTGAAGCACTTTGAATCAACTAGTAAACTTTAAAATTGTTACTTTGTCAGGAAATCTATAAGTATTTCTTTCACTGAGAAATTTTTAGAACAGGCTGTGTCGTGTTTGTCTAGAGACAATGAAAATTGGTCACAGAACACATTGGGCTTGGTGACAGAATGATAATGTGCTTTTTAACATTTGAAAAATGCTGTTTTTCATAAAAATGAGGTTCTGGGGAAATCCTGCTGTAGATTCAGTTTTGAAAGGAAGTAGAAAATGCCCAGGCAACAGAACTTGCCTGTGTCGCAAACTGTGTCCTAAACAGATGGAGAAGGATGGTACTGTGTATGTCCTTCAAAGCCTCAACTGTGAATCCCCACACGTTTGGCTGCTTGCAGAGCTGTACGGTTTGTAAATGCCCATAAAGCTGCCTCCCATCTTGACTTGAGCTGCAGAATTAGGGACAGCCTTAAGCCCTGTCTTGCTTCAGCACTCTCTAAACCTGCCTGAGGCCACACAAGTGCTGCAAAATCAATTACTTGATAGCCTACTCCTCTGTGGTCAATTGCTTGCAGCACAAAACTAACTTTTCGCAGAGTTGAGGATGAGCAGAGGTAGAGGCAGCCAGCCCAAACATGTTCCATTTGGACAAAGAATGGAATATAGGACAGGCTCTGAAAGAACCAAGGGACCAAGATGATCTCTCTAAGCTTTAATATATATATATATATATATATATATATATATATATATATATATATATATATATATATATATATATATATATATATATATATATATATATATTCTCCCCCAAACTGCCTTTATGCTTTCCTTTCCCACAAAAAGAAATCTAGTCTGCTGTCATCCTCTTTCTGGAAACCTCCTTTACTCTGAAGTTAAAAGCTAGCAGTGATGTGACCCAGTTAATAACCAGGCAGTTATAGCTGTTGCCTGTGTAATTGTAATGGAAAGGCTCACACCTTCACTGGCTGACCTATAGCCTGTATTCACATTTACAGGAAATTGTAAACATTTTTTCCATAACATTTCCTCTTACCTGCTGTGTTCATTTGTTGCATTAGTGGTTGGCTTGGTTGATTGTTTTTTGCTCTTAAAATCTAGCCTCTAAGGAGGAAAAGGAGATGACTTGTCCCACCAGTCAGCTTACATTTGGGTGAATGCTGCCCAGGAAAAAGGGCATCCACGCAAACAGTCCAGCAAAAGCTGCTACTTGGGGCAGGGACCTTAAGAGGCCTGATGGAGCTTCCCCTGGTATACATTGTAGTCAATGGTGCATCTCTTTTCATAGGAGGAGAGAAGTGGTAGAATTTGTGACTTTTAGCTCTTTCAAAATAGAAATTTTATCTGTATGTATAATTATTTTAGACTTTGGAAGAGAACTGGAAATTACCTGCCAGGTATTTTCACCCCAGTTCAATTCAAAGCCTGCTTCTGTAGCTTGGTAATGGTTAAAACAATAAATTTGGTCTTTACCTGATAATGTTTCTTTCTGCATTACTTAACATTGTAGTAGGACTGAAAATGGATCTTTTCCCTGGTTTTAAACTACTTTGACAATAAGTTCAGTAGCTGGTCTTCTATATCCATGCCTGTGTAGGAGTGGTTTCAGGCTACGTGTCTGTGTGTGATGAGCTGACCTATCACCCACCCTGATCAGCTGGAGGGATACATCAAGATCTACCAGATCTGGAAAAGAAACAGCATGGATAAAAGCTGACTCACGTACTTCTATATGAAGTCCCTGCATTTCACCATGCCTGCTTCTACTCTGTGTGTGCTGGGCAGTGGTGGCAGGTAGGACTTTGAGTAGATAGTTCAGGAAGTTGTGTAAAACAATGCAAGACCCTTCCAGAACCTGAAGTCTGGGGAAGGCTTGCAGGGAAATAATACTGTGCTATTGTTCTGAGAGACTCAAGTGCAGTTCAGATCAGTCTTATTTTTTCTGGTCTGTATTACCCTAAGTTGCAAAAATATCCTTATCTATAGTTTAAAAAAGAAGCTACAGGGATGCAGTAAAAGGAGCGTGAGAATGGTATGAAATAAATGTAATTTCAAACATACCCATCATTTTTCATCATTGAATTATACTGGCTGAAAAGCTTCTATCTATCCTCATCAGAATCTCATTACAGGTCAACTCACAAAGTAAAGTAATACTCAGTAAAAGTAAAAGTGACAGAACTTAGGTCTTTATTTCCCAGCTGGCAGATGGCCCAATTCCACAATTATTCACCTTAGAGGAGTAGTAGTAGTCATGTGAGTAATACCAAAGAGCTTAGTAGTGCTTTACTGGCAAAATTGATTTATATTTTGCATAAATAAATACTGAAGAAATGGTTCCTTTACAATTTGGAAGCAACGAATGTACCGTGTCCTGTGTGTTGTGTACATTACAATAACTGAGGCAGTGACCATGACAATGGCTGTACCACCACGGCCGTTATCTGGCTTCTGAGAGGAACCAAGAGCAGACGTTTAAGTACTATAGCAGAGTGAGCACATGATGTCCTACCAAACTGATCTATTCTGCACTGGTTTGTGGATCAGAACCTTGAGTCTGATGTGGCACCTTTTCTGTTCAGTAGCCCTCAATGGATTTTCCTTCCATGAATTTGATTGGCTCCATTTTGACCCTTTCTACCTATTACTAGATAATAATCAGAATTTCTCAAGCTCTTTTCAATCCAGATGAAACTTGTTTTATAATCAGAGGAATGATTCTGCCTGAACAGAAATGATTATTTTCTTTAAAAAAACAAACTGTACCTATGGAGAAGATCCAGCGAGGCTGGTGAACCCTGCCACATTCTGCCTCTGTGGTGTCCTGCAGCACCAAGGCTATGCTGTGAAGGCACAGCTGTTGGAAACTTCAGGTGGGTTAAAATTGCATAATGATGTGCCGTGGAATGCTAGCGTAGCACAGGTGTAAGCAGGGGATGGGGGAACACCATAACTGGAAGGCATAACAAACTTCAATCTAATGTTCTTTACTCTTAGGAAAATTTGGTATAGTACTTCAGGAAAGGGAGGAAGTCATCTCAAAATATTTTTTTCTAGGGGAAAAACATGTATCCAAGCAAAACAGGAAAGAATTCCTCTAAGGATCTGGGCTAGAACTTTTGTTTAAAAAAATTCTTTATTACAGACTGACTTGTGTATGTGTGCTCATGCGTACACATGCAACGATTTTTGTTAGCTGTCTACAGGAGCATCTGCTGTTGTAGAGCCTTGCAGATTCCCTCAGGTCCAGTTTTGTGTCTGAGGAGAGTGATGCTTCCCCAGAGCTCTGCTGTCTGTCTACAAAGCTGGTTCCTTCCCCAGAGCTCTGCAGCTTCCCCATAGGATTAAAGTCACTTTTCTTTAGGGGTTTGTCTGACTGATGACACTGAAGGCTTTCATGTCTACAGCCTGTGGAAGTTCTTATGCTTTTATAGTAAGGGTGTTTGGCTTACTGGCTTAGACAGACAGATTTTTCTTGCTACTTTAATTTTGGCTTTGGATAAATTGCCTCTTCCTAGAAAGAAATAAAGATGAAACAATAATAATCCCTCTATCACAAAAGAATAGAGTTTCTGGATTTTATTCTTGCAGACTAAATAGACAAGTAAAAAAGAATTGTCAACCCAGTATATTAGCTTTACTTAAACCTCTACCATTTCATGGTATCACTATAATGGCAGCACTGCTAACTGGTCTGATTTTCAGTTCATAGTGTGCTAAAGTATTTGTTTGAGATGTTCCCTGGTTCTAGGCGTACAGACTATTCAGGAGTACTGTTTGACAGGTGCCATGCCCTCAACCACTTGAAAATGCTTTGACTATTTTTGTTGTAATGTCTTTACATGGAATTATAAAGAAACTTGATTAAATGTCTTGGTGATTTCACTTTGAAAATTTAAGCTGTGCTTTTATGTCCTTTTATTTGTCTTGCAAAACGTGCCTACTAGCTAAGAAAAATGTTTTACTTCTCCAAAGTGCTTTCCATTGCTGGAAATCCGAAATAATTAGGAATGCTCTCCTGTATGATGCCTGCTGTCTGAGTCCTGGATACTAGATGAGTGCATATCCTCCCTGTCATCTCCAGCCTCATGGGAAGGCATGGGATATCTTTTACATGATTGAAAGCACACAACAAAGAGTATTTTTCTTTCTAACTATCCCATTACTAGAAAACATAAGCTATTTTAACTCATCTGTTTTTCAATGTATCACTCCTTCATTCACTTTTATCTTCCTTGACTAGGACAAACGGCTCTCAAACAGGAAATGTGGTGATTACATAGCATTTTTATTTACTTTGGTAGTTACAGAAAATGATGCCCCAATAGCTCAGCAGGTCAGCATGGATAACTGGTACTCCTCATCCTGGTGCAGGCTTGCAGAGGCAAAGGCAGCGCTATCTGCACTATCTAGGTAGTGCAGCAGTGTCTGAACCCAGGGAGGACCAGCCTAATTAAGCTAGCGCTGTAGTAATGCTAGTGCTGTTATAGCTAAAAATATGCTATCAGAAATGCAAATTTAGGCAGCGTGTGGGCAGATATGGTGCTCTGCATACCACTGGCTTCTCTGTGCATGCTGTATACCCACATACCTCTTCCAGGAGATATATTTGTGTGAGGAGAAAAGCCCTACTCAGCCTCAGTCACTTTTAGAGCCCTACCAAGTTTGTTCATGGGAAACCTTGCTTTGCAGTTGCAACAAATTACAACTGCAGCTCTTGCAATGAATTTGAGTACTGCACTAATAAAAAGATGAACAGTGAAAATTATCCTGAAAAAATGCAGTACTGTTCTTTAGCTTTTTGTCATAATAAGGAGAAATGCATTATTTTTTCCTCAGAGTTCCAACCTCATAAGCACTCAAGTCCTTTTTCAGCTCCATTTGAAATCAATGTGAATAAATTGATTTCAAAGCCTGGTGAATTCGGTTGGAGTTACTCCATTGACTTTTAATGTGCTTTCAGGTGTGCTCTGTAATAGTGGTATGATAGCACCCGAAACAGGAAAATTTTAATTTTAAAATAAGCAATGGGGTGATGAAATTCTTATTATAATAAGAAATTCCTGCAAGCTGGAGGAATAGCAGGGTAGTGCTTGACCACAGTATCTTAAGCACTCAGCCCCCCTAAGAAAATGGTCTATTTTTCAATCAACATGGTGACTGCAACATCTGAATCAGCAAAAGCTGTGATAGATCTAGTACAAATTTTTAAAGCTAAAAAAAGTATTTCTAAAATTCAAAAGTGAAGGCTATACACTGGATTCTTTCAGCTGTTTTTAATTAATTTCAAGTTAAATTGTATGGTCCGTTGTTCCAGTACCTTTGAAAATTGCCTTGGGATGCCTGTGTGTGAAGGCAAGTATTAAAATTAAAACTATAATGATTGTTTTTTTTTATTATCAAAGTGGTCTGTGCTGAATTACATCTGTATTTGAGACAAAACATAAGAAAAACATTAATTTTCAGCTATTTGGAGCATCTCTTTCTAGATGGAAATTGAAATTGCAAAGTAACTTTTTTGTGCTCATATATTTAAGACCTTCAACCTTTTGCAAAGATAACTGCATGGCTTTTAGGGAACTGTACCCATTCACACTGGCTTCAGAATGACACAGATGTTTGTTATTCCCTGTACTCAGTGTTCAGTGTTAACACCTTTTTTGATTTTTTTTTTCTGCACCAGGGTGTACATAATAGCATCCGTAGATTTATTCCAAAGCAGCCATTAAATTAGTACAGTAGGCAGTTGCTCCCTCAAACACTATAAAGAGATGCTCCCAAGTGAACAGGGCAAATGTCACTTGTATTGGATCAGGCTATAGGTTATTGTTCCTTCTGCAATTAAATACAGACAGCCCTCAAATTCAAGCCTATAATAGCTGATGTGGAAATAGTTGTGAATGTGAACCACTCAGATAACAGTACAAATGAATATCAGTGTCTGTTACTGTGTTCAACTTTGAAGACTTTCATTGGTTTCCTTTATCCCTAGGTCTCCTAACAAGAGACCAGAAGCCTGACACCGAGTACTCCCTATCTTCCATATTACTGATTAGTTTTAAAATAAAGCAATAGCTCTTCAAGTACATGAGAGGGTTTGTGTTGATTTAACTGGAGAAAGTTTGTTGTTTTTTTTAATAGTTGCAAGACTGCCTAGAATGATAGTTATGTACATGTTTATGCTAGTTTATGTACATGTAATCAACTTCATTTTCCTTTTGAATCATAATTTGACTCAATACACATAAGCTACCATCACTTCTCCAAATCCTTTGAAATGAACTTTGTAATGTCCCTGTGCTGTTCATTAACATACGTTATTAATTTTTGCTCTGTTTCCTCCTCAATACCTACTAATCCTAAAGTTTAAATCCAAAAGATTACAAACATGTAGCACACTGGCATAAAACCATAATAAAAATAAGCACTAGAATGAGCCAGAACAAACAAAGCAGGTTATTGTTTAAAATTATATCTCTAGGTGGTATATGCCTAGCAAAATATGGACTGCTTTCAAAGTATTTCTGGCCTTGTTTGTGCAATTTTTCCATGAGCAGACTTAATAAATGAGATGAATGGGAGGAAGCCAAAATTTGCTCTGTTAAACTTCAGTTTCTACATACTGCTAGCAGCTGGTCCTAACAAAAGAAAAATGAAGCATTCTACACCACTTTCCTTAGGCAGACAAAGCTTTCACTTGTTTTGATGAAAAGTTTTCAATTCTAGAAGTTTTTTTTAATGTCTCTGAGCTGGAAATATGCTGAGGTAGATGATACCTCTACATCTTTTACCCCTTCTTAAACAGTTAACTCTGTCCAAAGGCAGGAAAACAGGGAGGACCAATGTACTTTAAATGAGTTTTAGCTTGAATTTTATCTTGCTTAGGTGTCCCACTGATTTGTCATTAATTTATTGAAGAATAAAAATCAGGAATCTTTGAAATGTGTGATATTTTTCCATCAACTGTTTTTTAAGAGTTCAAGGTTGTTCTTGTGGGAAACTCAACATAAACACGAACTAAAATACTTTCTAACATGGGGATTCTGTCTGAGCAGTAGGTAAAACTAATGATATCTGAATTCATGTTGAAATAAGTTTCATTGTGCCCTTTCAGATGAAGAGGCCTGAGTGTGGAGTAGGGCATTGCTGTTGTTGGCTTGATGGCAGAAAAGTCCCTAAATATAAGAAGGGGCAAGGAGAAAAGCCTGGAATAAGAGTGCAGGGAAATCCTGGGGGCTTGGCCCTGGAAATTGTCACCACCCACTGGAAGCTGATTTTCCTGATTCCTGTTGGTGTGTACCCTCCCTGAGCCTCACTGGGTAAGGACAGGTTAATGTCTGGCTGCAGAACTGCCGAAGGGACAGGGTGAAGCTTATTCTTGTAAACACAGCATTTCCATAATTCCACGTGGGGGGGGAGGGGGGAGGGAAGAGGGAGCTGCAAAATCCTGCCTTGAGGCAACTATGCTTTAGTTACTCCACTAATGTAGTGTGCAAAAATAAAATAAAATTTCCTAACTTAGGAACGATTAGCACTCAAGAATTAGGAACAGCTTTTTATTGTTGCTGTTGCTGATGTGATATTTATTACTGCAATTAATAAATTTGAATCAATTCCTCAAGCATCTTTTTTATGATTTACAATGGATATAGAGCCATCAAGCCTATCAAAAGCATTAATCTTTAATATGAGGACAATTCAGTTATCTTGCCAGAAAATTTTAATTAGAAATTCTTCATCTATGTGATGCTTAGCTGTAGTGTATCAAGTTTTGGCTGCAGGAAAATGTTTTAAGTTAATTAATTCTTAAGGAAAAAAGTTGCTCTGAAGGTTGAGCTTTGCTCTCATTTTCTAGATAACTACTCAGTGTCTCTTCTGCCCTTGACAAGAAACTTTTATAAATTGTACCAATTTGAAAAGTTGAACAAGGTTTTCTGAAGACATGTGCATCTATCCTCAGAGCGCGAGTGGCTCTGGATGTGCTGCCGTGACAGGGAAGGCGCCTTACCTCTTCCAGGTGGGCTCCGTAACTCAACCAGTAGCCATCTCATAGCAGCAGGATCACAAGCTTTGAGATCAGGAAACAGGGCCCCAGGAAAGCTGATTGATGCAGATGATTGTCTCCTGAAGAAACAACAGCTGTAGTTGGTCAGAAATGGTAGCTCAATTAAATCTTTTTTTGCGACATGATATATTATCAAAATGAGAGTTTTTCTCTTTCATTCCAGGAAAACATCTCAGACATTATTATTGACAATATATTAGTGGTAAACCTTGATTAAGATGATCTGTGCAACTGAAAAGCATATTTCAAAGTTTCTAATTTATCTAAAATTAAATTATACAGAAGCTAGTATTTTTCTTTATTCAGCCAATTGCATAAACTGAGAGAATACTTGCATTAAAAGAAAAAAGAAACTAATTCCAGGTATTTTAAAAAATAAGTTCACAAGAAAAATCCCTAATCTAAGAATGATCTAATCCTGTGTATATATTTATCCATTTCCCACAACAGTGGTTAATCATTGTAATAGCTGAACTTACAGGAAATAGTTAGTGTTTTCCTATCTAATATTAAATAACAGATGTCTATTTCTTTTTAAATGTTTATGCACGTATCTCTTTCAAGTAGCAAATTTAATTTCAAAGTCATATTGTGCCTCTTTCTGACCACCTTCCAACTGTTATGACATGAAAATAATACAAGAATTCATTGCCAATTTTTTTGTTAGATAATGTTTTAAATATTTGATATGTAATCAGGAGATTTGTTTTTTATTAAAAAAAAAAAAATAGTTATCTGAAATATGAAATTTTCCTCTTCTTGAAAATCTGCTACCTGAGTGCATTTTTTAAAAGCCTGCTCAAGCTATTGACTTTATCACATCTTCCACAAAAGGATTGCCCCATTTCATTTCAGGTCCACAATTTTGGAAGCATGCATCTCACAAACACCTTTGTACCCTGGCTGCAATGAAAGCTACACTATAACTGGGTTTGTTGGTAATGGGCTGAGTACACTGGTGCTGTCTCTAGGAACATGTGAGAACATGACCACCATCCTCATAACACATCAAATCAATAAAAGGCACTGGGAAGTGAAATTTGGGTTTTGACAAACCTGTGCTAGTGGTGTTTCTGTAGCTATTTTTTCACCAAAACTCTGCTCTACTTGAGCCTACCTTTTTTCTTCCAGTTTCACACAACCAGTATTATGTTATGCCACAAACAAGATACATGATGATACATGATGAATCAACTACTTTCCACATTTTATTTTAAATCCAACAGGACATTGCTACTAATGTGCTGGTCTTCTGGAAAAAAAAAAAATACTTGTAATATGATTGAAGGTATAAGTGTTTGAACCAGGACTGACCTTTAGTTAGACAGTTCAGCTGTTTATTTAGGCCCTATGAGAAGCTTGTATGAAGGGCAAACAGCACAGATGGACCAGAAAATGTGCTTTGTGGCCAGTGAGGAGCTAAAATGGTTTTATACTGAACCTTAGACTCTGGTTTGATGTGTGAACATGTCACTTAAGAGACCTCTAAAATGGAGCAATGAAGCTAAATGAAATGAGCTTTGCAGGGTGCATAAAATCATTGTTGAGCAAGAATAATTGTTTCTTCCTTGTGCTTGTAAAACAAACCATGTCAAATGCAGATGAATTTACAGAAGACAAACAGTGGAATAGTCAGAATTTTTCTTTGATCCATTTCATTTTTTCAAAGCTGGAAACTTAATATACAGCTCTTTTATGCAGTGTTCGGTGGCTCTTGCTACTGTGACTTTATTTTCAGGCTCAAACTTCTACATATCTGAGTGTGTTTTTTACATGAGGTGTGCTTTCAAATGACTTAAAATATAGAAGGTAACTGTACTCTATAGTAAACTGCTTTCTGTCATCTTAAGAGCAAGCATGCAAGTTAACTGTTTGTTTGTGGTTTTTTTTTTTTTTTTTGGTTGGTTGGTTTTTTGTTTGTTTGTTTAAAAAAAAAAAAAAAAAAAGTCATGTAGTACATTACTTTCTGTCTGCACCTCATCCTGAAGGCTGGGTCCCAGACCCCACAACTGAAGACATTGTGTACTCATACATTGTGTTTAGAAGCCTAAGTCTGTAAGCTATGAAGAAGCAGTAATAGATGAGATGTTGTTTAATTGTTGAGAAATTAATTTGTTATATGAGGAAGTCCAAACTCATCAGTGGTAAAAATTAATGGAGACTGGAATCTTCTGAAATTTGGCCTAGTCTATCTCCAAACAATTGTATTCCTGCAGTTCCAACTTTCTCTCCCTGTCTGGGAGAAGGCTAGTATACTAAGGGAATTAGCAAGGGACTACTGCTTCTCAGGGTAGATGAAGGAAGGGGATATTGAATGCCATTAATTTTTTTAAACTGAAGGACCACCGAGATGGTATGAGCACCTAATTACAGGGTTTCTCAAATGTTAGTATTTTATAGATTATCTCATACTGACTTTCAGAAGTCTTGACCAAGAGACTTATATGGCATTTTAGTCATTTAAATGATGCTGCTAGTTTTTTGAAGGCTGTAAAGTAGTAAAATTCAGAAGAGGTACAGACGTTATCTGCCGTAGATCAGACTTGAAACCCAGAGGGTTGGTACAGGCAGAAGTTTGCTACCCTTCCAGTAATATCAACATCACCATAGCAGCAAGTATAGTGCTTGTACATTTTCTAGTTCTGGTTGAAAAGTTCAATGATTCAAGAAGACTTTTCTCCCTTCTAGAGATGGGCCCCAGGTCAGGAGTGAAGCATGTTGAAAGAGCTCTTCAGTAAAGTAACTGGTGTATACTGCAAGTGTTCTCCATAATGTATTTGTGCAGTGGATTAGATTTTCAGTGTCATAAATCTGAAAGTTCAACATCTTTCAAAAGCAATGTATGCTCTTACAAAAAATAACCTAATGGCTGAGTAGAGATTTCAGTAATGGGATCAACAGTGCTCATGGAAAACAAAATAAGCAGGAAAGGTATTTCAACTTGAAAGTTGAAATCCTAACAAAGCAAAGTATTAAATAAAGTAGATTTATATAAATATAATATTTAGATTCTAAATCGCAGATATGTATAACCCAATAGTACACATTCAAAATTCATAGATGAATGTGCTAGTGAGCGCTTACCAAGAGGCATTGTAATGTTTCTGTATGTGTTAAATATCCAGACCTTGAAGACGTTTATGCTTTAGCTACATAGACATTTAGTTCTCATACTTCTAATTCATTTTGCTTGAATACTTGTAATATGGGACCAGATGCTGGCTAGAACAATCAGATGGGGATTTTAGGCACCCAGAATTATATTTAGGACAGAGGACTTTAATAGGTTCAGTGGCAGAAGAATCAAACAGTTACCCCCTGAAATCTAAATCATCAAATTGTGCAGTTTCTTTAATACATTTGCAGGGCCTTAAGGCTCCCAGCACTTTTGGTCTACATTATGCTGGTACTCTGTATTCAACAGGGGGAAGAGTAATAAAAGTGTATTTTCTGGGAAAGTTATGTGCTCTTTACAAAGTATGGGTGTGAAACAGACTAGCATGTTCATGTGTGTAAGCCTGAAAATAGAATCCTTCCACAGATTTAATATTCTGTATCAAGAAATCTTCAAACTGCAATATGTATAGGATCTACCTTCCTTATAAGGGACTTATATTATTCTCTTTGATGAAAATCCTCTGGCTGTCAAATAGTGTGCATGAAGGCCTATTACATTCTCCTTTATTACAGCAACATCTCCTTGTGACATTCAAAATGCTTGTTTTTCAAGGATGCTGTTATAATTAGGTCCAAAGCGTTTGTAATAAATTCATAGAGATCAATGAATAGTTCATGAAATAGCTTCACATTCACTTGTGTGAAGCAGTAGTGCAGCAATATAAAAACTAAGAAAAAGCAGCTGAAGTTGCATATAAAATTAAATACTATTCAGCTTTTGATATGAACTTAAAAGGTTATGCTTTTCTTTTACTCTATGTATGAAAGTGTTGTATTTGTCTTAAAATCCTCGAAAATCACTGAAAACTTGGAGATACTGAATTTCATTTTGTTCTTGCTGTGGGATTCCAAGGATTCCCATTTTATTTAGATGAAAATACATCTAAATAAATAACCACGCGATTATTAAACACTTGGAGTCAGTTAACACAATAATAGGCTTTTAACATCTGCTCTAACTCTTGACTATAGGTTGCTGCTACCAACAAACAAAAGGTGACCCATTTGCCAGGTAACTAATTGTTCACTATTTCTGTATATGTAACTTAAATGTTTTAAGAACCTCATGATAATTTGTGTCCATGTAATTAAGATGGCACAATAAGATTCAAATGCTATTTTGAAGGAATATCTTTTAAACATGCAGAAGCTTTTTTTACCACTTAGAATATGCATTTGCACTGTTGTGATGTAACAATTATTATTTGAACTTCTTATAAATCACACTTTATAAAGTCAAGTTATTGAACACAGCATACTTTATAAATAAACCAAACACTTTATGACATGTAATGGACTCCATAAACACGTGGTCAGGTATTATGATAGTTAAGGACATTGCCAAGGACAAGCCACATAATTAAATCAATGATTCTGAATTCACAGAATTTGGATTGTGAACATTTACTCTTTAGAATTTAGATTTCAGACTGAACACACATACTTTTAACTGTGAAAAAAGTCTTTCTTAAATTTGTTTCAAATAGAATGAGCCAAAATTATTCATTCTTGAGACTTTGATATAACCTTCACCTTTGGACTAGAAAGCTAATACTGAAAATGTATACTTTCATGAAATAGTATTAACACCAGAAACAGCTTTTCACTCAGTTGAACCCATCACTGTTGTTCTGTAATACAGCTAAGCTGCTCTTGATTTCTGAAGATGGAGTATCACTCTGCTTTAGAATTGCTTTAAGCCACTTTCGCTCTTTAGAAATGCAGGACAATGAAGAATGAGGTGCTGCTTTTTTTGTCTATCAGTCTGCATAATCAATAGTTGACACAAAAGGACTAATTGCTCTTAGCATTTAAAAAGAAGTGCTTATTAGCACGAAAGCTGTGTATCCTCTTATTTTAGTTACTCTACTACTTTGATACTTATCTACAGTCACAATCAGATAAAGAGTTGATTTCAGCAGCCAGGACCTGTAGAACAACTAAGGACTATAGGAGGGTGGGAAGAACATAACGTTAGAAGTGTAATCCTGTTGTCAAGAGGTTTCTCTTCACTGTTACTGAACTATTGGCCTAAATCCTTTCCAATTTACCTTTATTTTTAATGCTTAAATCAATGAATGATAAAAGAGAGATTGTCATAATTGAATTTCAGGGAATATACAGTTAAAAACTTTGTAATCATGTCTGTTCTGCATTCCCTTCCTTGTCTGGAATCCAGAAGTATAGTAAACTGCAGTGAAAAGCTAACACCATTTCAAGATGGTTTATTTTAAAACAGTGAACAGGAATAGGCATAAACAGAATGTAAAGTGCCTTCCACTGGTTGACTACATCAGATAATGCTCCAGACAATTGATTTTGTTGCTTGCAGTTATGTATGAAGCAATATGTTGGCCTGATTCAGCACATATGCATCATGAGGTTGTGGGAAAGGCTAATTCTACTGAGCGTTACCAAAGGTGTGTGTATATAAAGCAAATCAGTGCACACAGGGAGGAAATTAAATTGACTAAAATGCTTGCAAATTACCCAAGATTGCTCAACATTTTCCACGGCCATTTATATCTTAGAAATTCACTGCACCTGATGCTTTTTGGAGTTCTCAGTTTGAATTTTAATATAAACTTCCTGTAAAAAGATTCCTGAAATGCTCTGAAACATTAATTAGTAATGCAAAAATGACCTTAAGTGCCTTCCATACTCTGTGTTCTTACGCTGTGCTACAGAATACAACCACACTCTGAAGTCTACTTGAATGAGAGGATTCTTACAAATTTCTGTCACATTTTGGTCAGAGCCCATGTTCACTGCTGCTTGTGGAAGGGCAGCAGCTTACAGTTTGCTGGAAGTGGGATACTGCAAGAGAACTAGCATTTTCTGTTTGTTTTAAAACTACAGCATTGAGGTGACATGCAGAAGCAAGGGTGCAGAACACGTTTTGGTTTTGTTTGTTTGTTTTCCTACAGAAGCCAAACATTTCTCATACACTAAATTTTATTAAGCACTTAGAGGAAGTATGAACATTTGAATGTAGAGGACTGAGGTAGGGTTGCAATGGTAGCTGATGTTTGCATATGTCCTGCCTCACTCCATCCCTTTGGCTCCCTGCTGCACCACTTCCCAGCTTTCTGCTGTCTTCATTTCCGAGTAGCTATACAACAGCTTGTGTGGCCGCAGCACAGTGGAGATCAAAGGGGTAGAAATAGAAGGGTAAGGAGTGGGACTATTAGCAGAATTGCTCCAGAAAGTTGAAACGCAGAGAAACTTCACTTTCAAATTGCATTTGCCTACCACCAGATGTCTAAATCCATAGTTAAATCTCTTACGGACACTATCTGGTAGCTCCCTGCTTCTCCTGAGGTCCATGAGAGCTGTAGATGTACGTGCAGCGTGTACTAAAACAGAGTCAGTAGAAGGTCTAGCTGCACTTCAGTCATGATTTTATCCACATTGATCAAACTCTCATTGAAAAGTATCTGGGTTGCCACTGTAAATGAAGAAACAGGACTGTGGCATTGCAGGAGGTTGCTTATGTTTATTAAGCTATTAAAATACAATGATGTGCTTCTAGCTGAGGGATGCTTATAATTTGAGTCAGGACTTTTCTGTTGTAGAATGGCAGAGTTTCTGGTGTAGAACTGCAGAGTTTCATTTACTTCCAGGTGAGGAACAATTAGTCTTTTATATTCAGGTATTTTCCATGTTTTCCATAGATTGTTCTCAATTTATTTTGAAAGATTTATTTTTTATTTTATATTTTTTTTATATTTATTTTATATTTTATTTTTTATCTCAATTTATTTTGAAAGATTTGCTTCTATGAATATGGCTGGGTTTTGTTCCCCCTTTTTTTTTTTTTTTTAACTGACTTCTGCTTTTCCTACTGAATTCCTTCTAAACTAATGGTTTGGGGTCTTTTAGGAGCTAGGTAGAATTCTTATTTATTCTCTGCCTTTGGTCACCTTTGGTCTATAGTATGCTTAGAATAGAGTGTTGCTGTCCAGCATTTTATTTCATGTGACAACGTTGCTACCACAACCTCTAATTTTAATTGAAAAGTTTCTGGTATCTTTCCATGACATATTAATAGAAAGAACAAAAATTATACAGAGTTTTTCAAGTGTCTAAAACATCCTTTTACTCACATGGTTGGGAATTATTTCCTAACTGGCCACTGCTAGCACAACTCTCAATTAGCTCCAGACTTTAAAAAGCAATTACACAAAAATCAAAATCCCTGTTATAGATATCTGCTTAATATAGAACAAACGGATCCTGGATAATTAATGGTATGAGATGGAGATACTTGTTTCTTAAAGATACCTTTTTTCAGATGGTGCTCCAGCAATCTTTTTTACCTTCTCTCTTACATTTATTCCTAAGAACTCTTTCCATCAATGTATGACTAAGTCATTCTTTTATCTTGATTTTTGTGAAAAACTGTTTTTCCCCCATGGCTTCTTTTGGCCTAGAGCTTGTGAACTTCAGTCTTTGTCAGTATGGAATGAAGGAATACAAAATTTTCTGCAAATTGCCCCAGTGTATTAGCACCAGAGCTAAGTGAACCTTTCCAAGTGTGATTTGAAAGGGTTACTTTCAAATCATAACTTCTGTAGGAGATCCAGTTCATATGGGTTCACAGGCCAACCAGTTAAAGGAAAGGTTTCAGGCTGAGCTGCCCCCTCCCTTCTCCCTACATGTTTTCCCATGGGTTGGATCTCATTACAAACCCACAGGCAAGGTACAGGGTCAATCACATCATGTTAATTCATACAGGTTGACTGGTTCACTGGGACTGGAAGCTGGATTAAAGGTGAGAAGTTTATCACAGTAACAGAACTCTGATCTTAGAAAAACAAACATCTCTAAAATAGGTCTCTAGTTACCATATGAATCAAAATTTTAAATAAAAACAAGATCATTTTAAATAATTGAGGGAATCATACAGGGAATCAATCTTCCCCTGCCAGGAATACTCAGAGGTTGGCTTTACTTCTAACACAACAAGAACTCTGATCTCAAGGAACTATTCCTTTCTGAAACTTGGGTATAATTACATGAGCTGGAGTATAAAATAATAATGAGACAGTTCTATATACCTGGGAGAATTACAGAGTGAGACACACAAGGGAAGGAAACATTTTAATGACTTTTCTGGCTGGAGAAGTGAACTCAATTGAAATGCTTTATCTTTCTGTGGACGGGGGAAAAAAAAGGTTTTCTTTAAAAAAAAAAAAAAAAAAAAAAAAAAAAAACTCAGCCGAGCAAAAAATTGCAGTAGACAGCTTTGATCCCTTGCATTAATTTTAGCTAATCAAGGAAATGTAGGAAGCATGAAATACTTTTCTTATGTGAGCTCTCCTAAGGAATATATTTGAAATATGATATGAATATCATGAGTCTTACTGTGGTTGGTCTGAAAGCAATCAGCAGCATCCCAAACAGCTTTGGCTTCGTTCCTCTTCACTTATTAGCATTGTATTAAAATCAGGCTGTATTAAAAGATTTGTTTATATCTCTAGACCTAAGCAATGCCAAGTGCAAACAAAGTTTGTATTGTTACCTCGTTTACTTGATGATCATGCAGATTTATACACTTCATTTTTCTCTTTGCTTGCTCTTGCAGCTCTCATTTGACCATTCTTATGAAAAATGCCATTCAATTTGAATTGGATATATGCCATGAACGTGAGGGTTACCTTTGGCAGATACATGGATATTTAAAAATGGGTTTGTTTTCTGTGTGCATGTATAGTGTACCTAGCAGACACAGTACCTACTAGCAGCAATTGAATTGAACTTTTGAAGGTATTGCTGTACAGTAGGTTTGAACCTAAAATGGCTGACTAGTTTCTAAATAATCCCCTAGGAAACAGTTTAGTCTAGGCCATTATCTTGATAGTTCATAATTAGGTTCAATAATAAAGCTTGTTTTGCTGACCTAGGTCAGATCATGGCGTCCACCGCATCTGTGCGCAGTGACCTTGCTCCGAGAGTGTATTGTTAGAAAATCCATTATTATCATCACATACACTTCGGAGAAGTGGCTGTTTTGTGAATTGATGGTGTGATGTTGCCACTTTAGATAAAAGAATCCATGAATTATTGACTTAATGAGTTAATGTTGCTTGATTTCACAACAAGGTCTTTTTAGTCTGGATGCTATTTACTGAACACATAATCACAACATATGAAGGAAGGCACAGATAATAGTATAGTGCATTTATAACCCTCTTCACTTCTAACAAAGCAAAGTGTTAGCTAAGAATTGTTCTGCTTCCTTTGGAAACCATTAAAACTTATGTAATCATAAGCGATTCCTGTTTAAACAATTAAGAAATAAAATGTTTGTCACTGATTTCTTCTGCCTTCCTTCTGTTTGCTTATGGTCTGTTGCCAACAAGAACTTCTTAATTTTTAAGAATCAAAAGATGTTTTTGTTCCTATGCCTAAACCTAATGTTACGATCACATGGAGGTCTGGAGAAGGCTGTCAAAAGTCAATCCATGTCATCCAAAGTTCATCATCTTCATACTTTTTAAAGCAGAGTTCTGATAAATTTATGGTATCCAAAAACCTTGACAATATCAGGTTTTCATTAGAGAATGTAACTTGTGAGAGGAAAACAGGAAAGCATATACACAGTGTGTCCCAGAGCAGATACTTCAATGGTATAAGTATTTGAAACCTGATACCTGTGCTCCTTTGATCCTAAGGTGTGAATCCTAGCTCTGTTAACTCTTCACACTTGCAAGATAAATAACATAAAGTCTGTGTGCAGTGTCTTATGGAAACATATGTCCTATGGAAATATAACTCTCACTTCAAGTGGAGTGAAATTTGTTTTCAGAGACAGGACTACAGCATTCAGCTGCATGCATAGATCTTCAGGAAGGGACCACATCAGCCCATACTCTCTCATTCTTCTGAGAGCACCAGTTCTTAATCAACTCTATGTGAAAACATAAATAACTGTATTGAGTTGTCAGCTATTTGTATGTAAAGTTTTTGTAGAAATAGATGTGATTCAAACGTGCTGGCCATGTGTGACTTGTCTTGAGAAAACTTGATTCTGACTCTTGACTCTTTTGTGTTTTTTAAACTTTTCAGTCTCTGAGCATTGTTAATTGCTTCAATTGCTTCATCTTTTCTACTGCTGTCCCAGTTTTCTAAGGAGCTGCCAGATGGGACTGTGTCGTCAGGGGTGAATAAAATAAACTGACCCTTACATATATGCACAACAAATACTTTAAGGGCTGGATCTCATGTTTGCTTTCATGATTTTTCATTTTTACATTCAATTGAATATTAATTATGTACTATGCTGGACTTTGGTCCACCTGAAAGATGGAAGTTATGGTGCCGTGAGTCCAGGTCTACAACTGACTGGCTGTAATAATGTGGTATGTGGGAAAACCTGGGAAGCAGCCATACCAAGCTTTCTGGAAACTTTTGCGAGTGAAGATGCTATGTACTGGATCCACGTGACGCCTAGCTGCTAAATCCACAAGTCTGTATAATCCTCTGTGATTTTGTAATCTATGTTCATTGAAACAAAGCAATGCTGAGGACAATACCCATCATGGATATACCTAACAAACATGGCCCCTCTAAGTTTGTCTGAGTCACCAATTTAGAAAATCATCAAGACTTTATTCAGAACATTTGGTTTGCAAGTATTTTTAAATAATGAAAACAGAACTACTACTGCAGGAATTCAAGAACTAAAAACCTGAGAGGGCATGTGAGAGATCTCCTAGAAAAACTAATTCTTTATGCCTGACCAGCTCAGATCACAAACACGGGGTTAGCTGAAAGCAGCCTTGAAATTCACTGGAAACCAAGATTTTTAACTGTCCGTACATCATACTTTATATCACAACACCGATAGTGAGATAGATGATGCTCAAAGCCAGGAACAATCTGCACATAAATAGCAAGTTAAGTGATGTACTTCAGACATGGTGAAACATTTCTTAATGGAAAAAGTGTTTCTTTCAAATGTTCAGTTTTAGTTTATTCATCTGTCTTCAGTCTTCTAATCATCTAAAATTCTTTAGAAACCTGTGATGGTGTTAAACTAATGCATTAGTACATTCTGATTCTTGTTGATATTGATAAATTGCAAATGAGTTAATGATTAATTATTTGGAAATGTCATCATAATTTTAAAGCATAAAGCAGAAGGAAGAGTAGTTCATTTTCTTTACTACTTTTCACAAATCAGCACAGAGGAGGAGGAAAACATTCAGGTTTTAAGGAAACTCTCAAACAAGAGTCCCTATGTTTTTGTGGTTACCATCTCAGTATTACCTATTCAAAGGAGATCATTTAGATAGTTAACTCTTGCAAATGGGGATAGATTGTTCTTTTTAATGATATTCATGGATATATTAGGACTTATGTATGTATGTATATATGAGTTTTCTAAGAAATGGTGAAGAGGCAACACAAGTATGTCAAATATTTCCAAAGCAAGCTGCATCAGCAGGGATAGCACATGCAAATGTCATTTTCTTCCCCAGTTAGTGTGAAGGTTTACTACTGTTGCTTTTCATTAGCAGGTGTGCTTGGCACTAACCCAAACTCACGTTCCATGGGCTCTGGTTTCCTTGTATGTTAGCAGGAGGAGAGGGGTCAGGGCAGACTCTTGACCATTTGTCTTCCTTCCCAAGTGCTGCTCTCTTTGTAAACGAAAGAGGGCAATCGATAGGGCAATAAGGAAGGAGGACAAGTAGCCTGCTGGTATGAACTAAGTGGAATGGTCTGCTTCTTCCCAAGGTCTTGCAATTTGCTGGATCATGCTATAGCTTGCCAGTGGTAGCTCAGAGAAATGCAACAGATGGAGTTTTCATAAGGAATGTGCATGAGAACTTTGGAATAAAAAAAGGCATTTTACATTGTCTTATACCCTTCCATCCCAGCCCACTACGCAGAGGTGGAAGGGAGGTGATGGTTTCATTGGTTTGTCAGCTGACTGTTATCTCTGTGTACAGTGGATAGGCTGCTGAGCTCAAATACTCTATGGGAAATGCCTTCATTCTGCTGAGGCAGAACCTGAGACCTTGATTTCAGTAGTTCTCTACATGTGCACCTAGCTGCTAGAAATGTTGGCAGTACCTCCTGCTATTTTTTAATTCGCCATGGAAAAAAAAAAAAAAAAGACAAATCTCTGTGACAGACCACATAGACTTAATCTGCCTACACCTGGAGCTTATTCATTGCAAATAAACTCAGACTGGTAAAGCATACAAATACACGGCAGTAGATGTACTTTGCAATTCTTAAGGATCATGTGTGCATACCCTTTTCTTTGCTTCCTTTGTACCAAGTTCCCCAGTGCTGTGAAATTAGTTTTATGGGCCTTTCAAAGCACTGAACTTGAATAATTAACTTCAGAATATCCAAGTGTGAGCTGAGGGCCTTGCAGTGCCTTGCAATGCTGCAATCTGGAAGGCTGATATCTTATGACCTACCAGGACTAAAATAAAAACGTGGACATGTGGTAATGTGGTAAAGCCTATAGCGAGCAATTAAGGGTGTGTGTTCATAGCTCTCCCCTATTTATATAAAGTACTTATTTCTAACCTTCAAGTGTTCTGAGATATTAGATTTTAAACTTGTCAGTGCTCTAGGAGTGCCCTGAACATCAAACCAATGTATTTTGGGGCAAATTCCTCATTTGTGGGAAGGAAGAAAACTTTTTTTTTTTTTTAGCAGGTTATTATCTGAAAAAAATAATAATAATGATGGTTGTCTGCAAGCAGCTGATAGGTTTGGAAGGTTAGAGGTAGTCCTGGCAAAGATGGATTAGTGGGCAGAGTGCAGGTGAGGCGGTCAGAGGTGCTGGAGAAATGCAATTTATCACTTGGTTTCTGAGTTTAGTACATGTATGTCACTGCTGCATATATGGTGTGTATGTAATTATTTTATATGAAGGATAATACTGTTTTTATCATTGTAAAGAGTATTGGCATCTGTACTGGTGAGAAAGTATGAATTAGCAGAGGGATTTTAGTGATATTAATTTTATTTTAATTTTAATGATATTAACTTCCTGGATTCCTATGATCAAGCATGTCTCTATGCTTCATTATAAATATGTGTACTTTGTTTGCTGTTTCGTGTATTTGCAAAGCAGAATCTTTATATCAAGTCCCGGTTTTCTTCTGGTTTTGGGTTCTGAACCACGTCAGTTACTTCATTAGCCATACTTGCAATCAACTACTTGTTTGCTTCCCTGTTCTAGGGCCCCCAAACTATACTTTCTTCCAGTTAACTACTGCGTTAGCCAGATACGTCTTTTGCTATCCAATTTTATAAAAAACCTCACTCTTGTTAGGATGTAGGATCAGTATTGCTTACTGTCTCTGTAATAAATATCATTGATTTAAATGTAGGTGCCCGTAATAGAACTAGCCACTGTAAGCAAGAGTAGCAGAGTCTAACTCACTGGATTTTACTGGAAATCAGATTTTTTTTCAGCTGGTTCACTTGATATCTTCACAGCTGCAATATCTGTTGGGTGTCAAGGAAGGTGCTAAGAGCATCAGATAATCTTTCTGCTCTTTTCTAATACAATAATAGTAATTGATGGGAAATCTTCTGCGAGGCTGGCTGTGCTGCTTCTTTGCAGTTTACAGTAGCAAGTGGTCTGCTTTTATAATTGTGAAAAATCGCAGTAGACATCTGGCACCAGAAGAAATCTAGGTAGTAAGGGCAGAAGTTATCAGAGAGGCAGTGTTAATGAGAGTGCATCTGCTTTTCAAAAGCATCAATAAATTATTCAAAATACTAAAAGGCTTCCTGTTCAGTTGTACCTATAGTAAAAGAGCACAGGGTTTTTGTTGCGTCTTTCTACTGGTATAACTTCTATGACACTTGCACATATTTTCTACTGGAAATAGAGTTTTAAGGTAGGCTGAGGACACATTAAGCTTATGCTGATATTCAGCAGTAGAAGGAACAACAATATGTTTGGGGAAAAAAGTGTGGTTTTTGGATATTGTTGCACATAAAGTACAGTATTTTAATTTTCTAATGGAATTAACTTCTTGTATAACATAGAAGTTTTATTTTCCAGACAGGTTCAAACAAAGTGACTTGTAGCAGGCTGAAAAGTAGGTATCTCAGGTTTTTATGTTACTTTTCAGGCAAAACCTGTAGTCAGACACCTGTCAATCATCCCTGGGAAGCCTTTTTAAGCAGCATTTGATAGCAGCCATAAATAGCAACTTTGTAAGGAAATTAATATGGATGATCCATTATACCAATCTGGAGGGGATATCATGACCAGTACAATAGAAATCACAACAAAATCAGAGAGAATACTTCTTAGGAAAAAAAAAAAAAAAAAAAGCTGTCTAAACAGCTGTCTTCATGAGAATCTATCAGCTGGGACCAGTCAATACCAAGCGTAATGCACATTTCAGCTCACAAATGTATATCTGAAGCAGCTCTCTTCTGTCCTGTTATTTAAACCAGCACAAGCAGAGGAAGCCTCCACCTTCCAGCTCTCTGATAACGGTGTAAATGGCTCCTGACACTGCAGTACCGGGAGTCAAATGTGATCGGTGCTCCAATTACATTTTGCTCAGACATGGTCATGCCTGCCTCTGCCAAGCAAAATAACTCTTCAATTACTGTATTCCTCATCCTTTAGCGAAGCTCTTCTCTTTACAAGAAACTTGACCACGAGTTTAGTCCTGACCACCAGTGAAACACTGAATTGACTCGCCATAGGCTTGACTGTTGAATCTTCTTGCAGATGAAGATGTCAAAAGGCAATCTGTAGTGAGAATGACAGCATGATTAACCAGAATGAGGCCTAAGTCAGAAGTAGCATGGACCGCTGGGAAATTAAGGCACCAATTTTTGCCGTCAAGATTGGCTGTGATAGGGCAGTATATCCTAGCAACAGCAGAAACCTTAACCTTGCCATCACAGCAAAAACTAATTTTGTTGTGTTATCTGTTCCAGTATCTTTTAATCCAAGGTCTTTTAAATGGAAGGTAAATACTCACTTGCCACTTTTCCAGGAGCTGCTTTCTTCTCTAATTAGGGAATCCCTAATTCAGTGAATTAAGGGTTACAGAAGCTTTAATACAAATTTCTTTATCTTCTTGAAAAAACTGCTGTGAAAAAGGCTCAGTGACATTTTGTTGCAGTTGCAACAGGTTAAGATACATTTTAATAGCTAATGTGGTTTTGTTTCTGCTTTGGAGAAAATCTGTATCTCAAAATCTGAGCCTCGAGTTGTAGGTTGTAGCCAGTCATGCAAGTACTATATAGAAAACTAACAGTGGATGGTAAGAATAACTTGGACAAGAGGGAAATAATAGGATTAAACACAATCTTCATGAACGGCATTTCCTTCACATTGTGGGGAGTATAGCTTATGCTTTTCAAATTGTGGATCATGGTGTTACTAAGCCTACCAGTGACCAATGAAAATCTTTTTATTTTAAGAGCAATGAAGTTGTCTACTGAGGACATGACTTATTTTTCTTTTATATGTAGTAAATCATTTTGCAGTCAAGTAGTTATTAAAGTGGATATACTTTGCATATTAAATAAAGTACTGTTATGTTCCAAGAGGTACAATTTGCTATTTTAGCTTTGAGTGACACTGGCAGATCTTTGGGTCAGGCTTAAATCTCTTTGGGTGGGTCTCCATGTTCCTAGACATGGGTGTACATGGATGTTCTTTGATTATCATGGTTATGGAAATATATCTCTTTTCCTACTGTATTTTCTGGTGTGTGTATATGTGTAAAGGCATGTGTGTGTGTATGTAGTAGGGAAGAGTAAACTTGTCTTCATCTTTCTGTCAGTTCCAGGAGACCATTCCGCAATGAGTGTATGAGGGCAGCAGCAGCAGATGTGAAGCTCATTCAGTTCCCTTTGGGGAAGTTCCATATGAGAATCTGAAAAGTGGGCAAACATTCAAGTAGAATCATAGAATATTCCGAGTTGGGAGGGACCCATAAGGATCATCAAGTCCAACTCCTGGCACCGCACAGGTCTGCCCAAAAGTTTAGACCATGTGACTAAGTGCACAGTCGCATCACTTCTTAAATTCAGACAGGCTTGGTGCAGTGACTACTTCACTGGGGAGCCCGTTCCAGTGTGCGACCACCCTCTCAGTGAAGAACCTCTTCCTGATGTCCAGCCTAAACCTCCCCTGCCTCAGCTTAACACCATTCCTGTGGGTCCTGGTGATTATGGAGAATAGGTCACCTGTCCCTCCCCTCCCCCTTGCGAGGAAGTTGTAGACTACGATGAGGTCTCCCCTCAGCCTCCTTTTCTCCAGGTTAAACAGGCCCAATGCCCTCAGCCTCATATGTCTTTATACCTCTAGGCTCTTCACCATCTTAATCGACCTCCTCTGGACACTTTCTAACAGTTTAATGTCCTTTTTGTACTGTGGTGCCCAGAACTGCACACAGTGTGTGCAGACCTCGAGGTGAGGCCGCACCAGCGCAGAGTAGAGCAGGACAATCACCTCCCTCGACCGACTAGCAGTGCTGTGTTTGATGCATCCCAGGATACGGTTGGCCCTCCTGGCTGCCAGGGCACACTGCTGGCTCATACTCAACTTGCTACCATTCACAACCCCCAGATCTCTCCCTGCGGGGCTGCTCTCCAGCTTCTCATCACCCAGTCTGTGCGTATAGCCAGGGTTGCCCCATCCCAGATGCAGGACCTGGCACTTGCTTTTGTTAAACATCATGCGGTTGGTGATCACCCAGATCTCCAATCTGCCCAGGTCCCTCTGCAAGGTCTTTCCACCCTCATTCGAGTCCACAACTCCTCCAAGTTTGGTGTCGTCGGCAAATTTGCTCAGAACACCTTCTAGTTCTACATCCGAATCATTTATAAAGACATTGAAGAGGACTGGCCCAAAAATGGAGCCTTGAGGGACCCCACTAGTGACCATCCGCCAGCCAGATGTGGCCCCATTTACCACAACCCTTTGAGCCCTACCCGTCAGCCAATTGCTCACCCATCGTATGATGTTTTTATTAAGTTGTACGCTGGATGTTTTGTCCAGTACGATCCTATGGGAGGAAACCGTATAAAAAGCCTTGCTGAAGTCCAAAAAAATCACATCAGCTGGTTTTCCTTGATCAACTAGATGGGTGATCTTATCATAAAAGGAAATCAAATTTGTTAGGCAGGACCTACCCCTCATGGACCCATGTTGGCTGGGACTGATGACTGCACTGTCCTCCAGGTGTGCTTCAATACTTTTCAGGATCATCTTCTCCATAATTTTACCAGGCACTGACATGAGACTGACAGGCCTGTAATTGCTAGGGTCTTTTTTCTTGCCCTTCTTGAAAATTGGCGCAACATTTGCCAGCTTCCAGTCTACTGGGACCACTCCAGATTCCAAAGATCATTGAAAAACAATTGAGAGAGGTCCTGTGGTGACATCAGCCCACTCTTTAAGCACCCTGGGATGAATCCCTTCTGGAACCATGGACTTGTATGGATTCAGGCAGAGCAGCAGATCCTGCACACATTCGGGGCAGTTGGGAGTTTGTCATTCCCACCATCATGGTCCTCCAGCTCAGGGCACCCTGGGTCCTGAAGCCCATCATCAGTGTTGAAGACAAAGAACGCATTAAACATCTCTGCTTTGCCTGTGTCATTGTGAGGAGACCTTCCCCATCAAGTAGCAGACCTATGTTTTCTTTGGTCCTCCTTTTTCTGTTAACATATCTAAAAAAAAATAAAATTAAATTATTGTCCTCCACAGACGTGGCCAGCTTCAACTCTAGTTGGGCTTTGACCACATGAATTTTCTCTCTACAAACATGAACAGCATCCCTGTATCCCTTCCTCGTCACCTGACCCTCCTTCCAGCAGCCGTACACTTTCATTTTTCACCTAAGCTCCAGTAGAATATCCCTGGTCATCTAGGCCGGCCTTCTGCCCCACCTGCCTGACTTATGATATTTTGGAACTGCCTGGTCTTCTGTTTTTAGGAGGCAGTGCTTAAAGACTGACCAACACTGAGGGACACCAATGGCTTCAAAAGCAGTTTCCCAGGGGACCTTGCTGACTAGTTCCCTGAGCAGCCTGAAATCTGCTTTCCCCGTATCCAGGGCTGAAGTTTTGGTGGAAGTTTTCCTTCTGTTGCCATAAATTCTAAACTCAACCACTTCATGGTCACTATGACCCAGATGGCTGCCAATTGCCACATCTCCCACAAGACCCTCTCTGTTCTCCAGCAACAGATCTAGGAGGGCACCTTTCCTAGTAGGCTCCCTTAGCACCTGCACCAAGAAGTTATCATCTAGGTGCTTTATGAACCTCCTGGACTTGTTCATGTCAGCCGTGTGGTGATCCCAGTTGACGTCTGGCAAGTTGAAGTCTCCCATAAGGACAAGGGGAATAGATCTCAAGGCATCTCATAGTTATGCAAAGAATAATTCATTGGTGTTGTCGTCCTGGCCAGGTGATCTGAATAGATTCCCACTACAACATCCCCTTTATTTGTTCGTCCCTTAATCCTTACCCAGAGGCTCTCAACTTTGCCATTGCCACCTTGAAGTTCTCCACACAGTCCAGCCCATGCTTCACATACATTGCCACCCTACCTGTCCCTCCTGAAGAGCCTGTGACCATCTATTGCAACACACCAGCCACAGGACTCATCCCACCAGGTTTCACTTATGCCAATGATGTCATAGCTGTGGGACTGGGCCAAGACTTCTAGCTCATCCATTTTATTCCTCACACTGCATGCATTTGTACAGAAGCACTTCAAATGCACCTCCCTACACGCAGCACCTTATGGAGCAGACCAAAGGACCTCACTAGCACAGAGTCCTTCTGATTATAGTGCACTATCCCTTAGCTCATTATCAGCGTGCCTGGTTTTATCCCTTTCCCCCTTTGACTCTAGATAGGAGGAGGCCTCTCTGGGGTTGCTCTGTTTAATCAGCCTTGAAAATATTAAGAATGTGACTTTTTTAAGAGCAGTTTTCAAGGAGATATGCTAATATGTTTTGGTATTTCTGAAAATCAGATGTTCCGTGGACTTGATATTGAAAAAGTCTGCCCATGGATTACAGTGGTGTGTATGTGGTAGCATCAATAATACAAATATTTTTAAGTATGGATACCTAAATATAGTTTCTAATCCATGTTCATACATCTAGATAGAAACTATTTTCCAAGCTGTCAAGTACCTGTAGCTCTCACTGGTTACAGTGGGATTCATGAGCATATATCACTCATGAAATTTGAGGAACTTCTGCTAAGAGCACAATTTGGGTTCTGTGTGATGTATGTTCATTAAGGTATACAAATTTTGTCCATACACCAAGCATGCAGTATTTTTAGCACACAATCTGAATATAACACCTTCACTAGTAGTAGATGTTAGAAGTCCTATATTGATAAAAAGGAAAGTAGATCCTTTTCAGTCCTCCAGTTCTAGGAGATGAGTCATAGACACCGTTTTGTAAATTTCGCAAGAAAACAAAACAGAGACAGATAAATATCCCACTGTTGTCCTACTATGCTGGTTGACTTACCTGTGGAACAAGTATTACAATAACCTTTCATTAAAAGTTTGAAAAGCTAGATGTGAAAGTTTGCCTTGCCATGAGCAAACTGTCCCACAGTGATGAAAAAGGGGAGAGGAGAAGCCAAGAAAATGCTTTAATTGATTTGTCAATGCACCAAAGTGTGAACAGGCATGATGAAGTGTAAAGAGGGATGTGACACCAATGTGGCAGAGCTGTCACAGTAGAAAGGGTTTCCTATAAAAGTGATGGCACTTAAATGTTAGCTAGGCCTGTCTGAGCTCTCATATTCTAAGGAAATTTATGCCTTAGAAGGAAGAGTCTAGCCAACTTGTAAGCAGCCAGGCATCATAACATCTCAAGAGGTAAACACACACAAGCTGTGAAGAACCCCTGTTTATATCAAGTTTGCGAGTTATGGGGATTAAGTAATCTCTGATGGATCCACACAGTAACCCATCTATGGATATAATCTTGGTGGAGAGGCGGGGATCACTAGCAGTGACTCTGTGTAGTATCTTTTCTCCCAAAGCACCATAAAACCAATAAACACAGTTTAAGTTGGAATCAATATCCTCAGTGTTTAAACAATGCCCCCTCCAAGGTATAATGCAGCAGTTCCTAGGTGTTGCACATTAGACTACATTTCAAGGAGGTAGGGTAAGAATGTGAAGGTGAGGCTATTGATAGTTAAATATAACTGCAGGAGATGGATTTGAGCCAAACTATTGTACTGAAGGGTTGTTGTGAAGTTCTCCAAGGGATTTTTACTAAAGAGATTGTACCACAATCATCTCATCCCAAGAATAGGAAATCAAAGAGGATGGAAGCCCTTAGAGTCTCGGGGGTTTTGGCTCAGGACTCACTTGATTAACTGGGTATGAATGTTACTAATTTAATAGTGATGCTTCATACAACACCTAAAACACAGAGGGAGGTATATACAGTGTGTTAAACTTGTTCGTAGGGAATTAGGTGTAAATTATTCTGGAAGGGGTTTTGTCACCTTCGGAGGAGCATGTTTGGAAGGAACCATGTCAATTATTGCTAGGCCATATGCCTTTGCATTTGCAGATGCATCAATTCCTATCTTGCTATAGGAAACCAGATTCAAATATGGTCTTGAACTGAAAACATTGGCAGAAGTACAAATGCAAGTGAATGTGTATATTACTACTACTGATGTTACTCTGCCACTTTGAAAAGCACCAGTCAGGCTCCATTTGGATTATCTGCAATTCTGTAATGTATTATAGGAAGGACATTGCTGACTGAGCTTGTAAAAGTGCAGTGGAAGGCAAACAAATGTATGATTTAGTGTTTTGAAGGTATGACTTATAAAGGAAGATTGACCTAACCTGTATTCTTGTAAGTTGAGAAGAAAGATTTGAAGTATTGAAGAATATTGGTATGGGCAAAAAATACTGAAGTCATCTGGAAGGAGATATATGTCCTAGTTGCACGCTAGCAACATTGTGTAGCATCACCAAATCAATGGCATGTCTAAAGCTAATTTAAGACGTCTGTTATCGTAAGGCCCATGACTGGGGTTCACAGAGCCAATGCTCAGTGCTGTGCCCAGCCAGGGAGCAGGCAGAAGAAAGTGGGGCTGCAAGGTACCTTGCACCAGGCAGTGGCTCAGCATGGGGCCAAGCCCATGTTATCAAGGGCTTGGCTTAACATCACAGGGAACCGGACTTCTAAAGTGAGATTTAGGTGAGGCTGATGAAATCTCTGTTGCTTTCCGGGGGTTCCTGGAAAGTCCAACCCAACCGAGAGGGACAAAAATAAGAGAGGATGTAAGTACCCTGAAAAAATGACAGACAAAATGATGGGATGAGATGGAGAGGCAGGAACCAACCTCTGGCCGTGAATGAGAGTCAGCAGGTGCAGGGGAAATACAATGTGCCTTGTAAATATGAAAGTGCTTTTTCTATAGCTTCAGGGAAGGTGGTGTCAAACCAAGTGTTAGAGAAGACCATAGAGCCTGGAAAATGAGCCTGAAGCAGCATCACTAACAGATAGTTAGAAAATATGGCGTTATTTGAGTTTTGCTGTGAAGAAAAATAATGCTTAATGAGCATCTGAGACTGCAAACCAATTCATTTGGTTACTTGTATTCCAGATAAATGTAAAAGAGGGTGGAGTGCTGTGATGGGCTGCCTGTTCAGTTCTCAAATTCTTTGGCCACGGTAACATTTGATGCAGCAAGGGAGAACAGGCATGTGCACCAGCCAGCGACACATTTATCTTGAAAGATATCTATGTGACGTTGCTGCTGCCCACCCTCCCTTCCTTCCCCCAGAGTGAGCTTACAAAGCACATTTATTGTCATAGCTGTATGTTATCTACAGCGGGAAAGATTCTGAAGTAATTCCATTTGATTTTTTATTGTTCTGTTTTCACAAATCTACAACAAGTCAGATGCTAAATGAGCATCCAATGATTGGACATTTGCGTCAATGTCTCACTGTTGACTTTTCTGAAGTTTTAAGGTCTGAATCTTTGACTATGGAGACAAATGCTATTGTCCTGTAACGTGGTTGTGGTCCAGGTCTTTAAGAATGACTCTGAGATGCCTAAAAACATTTTTTGCTGGTAAAAATTGATTTCCAATCAGTATGATATCACTTGAAATTGAGTCTTTCACTTAAAGCGAATTTGTACAAAGACCAATTACCATTGATTTCTAAGTTCTAAATTGTACCTTTCTTTCAGCTACAAACATAGCAAAGACAGCAATAGGGACATAACCCAGAACTCTGGTTTCTCACTCTGTCAGTAAACAACAGCTTGGGTTTCCTTACTGTACAAGGAAGGGCTGGATGGAGATGCACTTCCCCACCCTGCCATGTGCTATCTGCTTTCTTTCAGAAATGAGAAATCTCTGGAGAAGGGCACAAAGGTACTGAGAATGGCAGTGGAAGGAGATGAAAGAAAAGGTGTAAAAAGTCTTTATTTAAAATGCGAGGACTGCTGGTTAAAGCAAAACCACTTCTATAGACATGAATACAGAACATCTCCTAGGCAGGTCTGAGCTAATCTGGGGGTGGAGAAAGGGAGCAGCCAGAAAAGAGCTGGGACGAATCCAAGCTCAAGCAATCTGTGGCCACAAACAAACCAGGTGGAGACAGAGTGGGGAAACTTTTCACATGGTGCATTGTGCTAGTGACAAACCAGGCTCAGCTACTCTAGAGTAAAGGATTTGGAAATTGTACGCTGCTCAGGTCCTATGTAGGGTTCTCCACAAGTACCATTCTGTCTGTGTTTTTCTTCTAATTTACAGTAGGTGTATCATCACTGCTGAACACCAGTTTTAACCAAGTCTGTTTTCTGCATGATTTCTGCAAGGACATTTTTATTTTGTATATTTTATATATGAGTATATTTATTTTTTAAAGGCTTTTTAAAAGACTTTGGAAATGTCTCTGTTCTGTGGTCCTAAAGAACCCTAATCTAAGCTAGAAAACAGGACGCTTTTCCCAGCAGGTCAATAAAATGATAGATGGATTTGAGGAACTCTGCAGTAGAGGGCACACACTCCATTCTCTGCAGGAATAGCTGAAAAGATGAGCTTATAGTGGATAATACTGAATCAGACTGTTTTGCAATGTACCAAAATAAACTAGAGGAGATTGCCAAAACTATGCATATTCACTTGCATCAGCTTTTGCATCTCTATATAGTACACATTAAGGTAAGAGGCAAGTTTGGATACAATCTCCAGGGGAAAGAGTAATGAAAGACAGGTTTTGGTAAATGTAGCACATATTGGGTTATATTTAAATATATTAAAGTCTGATTTTCCTCTCTTTTTGATTGACCTCTCATGATTTCAGAGGAGCTATTCCTGATTTATACTTGGGGGTGAGAAAAGAATCCCACTCCTGAGACTTTTATTTATATTTTATTTTATTTTATTTTATTTTATTTTATTTTATTTTATTTTATTTTATTATTATTTTATTTTATTTTATTTTATTTTATTTTATTTTATTTTATTTTATTTTATTTTATTTTATTTTATTTTATTTTATTTTATTTTTCCTATTACCTACATGGTGAATGCTGTAGTTGTTCCTGCCAGGTGCTGAGCCCCTCTGGGGGTGTCTCAGCTCTCACTGCAGTACCCAGCCCACCACAAATTCTGCATTTCAGCATCGCCTGAGCCTGCAGTCCTATGAAAATGTAAAAATGGTAGAAGCTTAGCAGGCAGCATTTTAATTCAGCAGTTTGTATTCTACTTGGTTGTAAAATAAAGAACTAATGTTGCTGACTTTTCCATATGCTGTTTTGAAACTCCTGAATATCTTTGTACATAATAGTCTATTACAACATCATTTCAACAGCAAAGATATCTGACTTAAAAGATTAAGGAATTTTATAAATACTTCTCTCAGGCAAAACCAGTACTAACTGTTGATGAGCTCGACTCTCCAGGGTAGGTTTACAAGAGAGAGTAGGGATTTTAAGATGCAGTCAGGGAAAATCCATGGTAGATAGGTGTCTGCTCAGGCATTTGTGTCAGTCTGCCCTCTTAGGCACTTGCCATGCCTTTGATCAGTGTGGTTATTCTACAACTATATTAATTGGGTTAAGCTTTAAAATAAAATTAAAACAAATAAAAAATCTGAAATACTATAGCATAATGCTGGATATAATTATTTGTTAAAAATGTTTGATAGCAGCATAAATTAAAGTTATAATTGCAAGCTATATACATCTTTAGTTAAGTACCTCTATTTAAAAATATCTAAGACTGAAAGCCTAAAACCCTAAGCACTAAAAATCTAAAAGTCTGTGTACTGACCCACCAGAAAAGCCTGGAAACTATTCAGTAGCTCTCAGCTCTTGCATTTCTTGCACTTAGTGGGCACCTTTGTCCATTAAACCTGCAGATGAAACAAGCAGACTCTTGCACAACCTCTGAAATGGCAAAAAGTAACTTCAGAGGCTGTGTGGCTAGTGGAGACAGTTTTGTCTTGGGTGAGAAGATTATTCCAGCTCATAGTACATTGCAGCACTGTATGCCCTGGGTGCACAGGTGAGAAGTGTGCCTGCCCTGAGCACAGAGCAGTGCCGCAGCAGTAGGGCTGCGTGAACATGCAGTGTGAACACGATCCAGAGGCCACACCTTTCCCAAAGAGCATCCACAGCTCAGATTGCCTGCTCTGACTTGAAGCTGTGCAAAAGCTCTCGGATGTTGCTGATGTTTTGACTGGTGTTTGCCATCACTTAATGGGCTGACAAATGTTCTTAACTTTTGTCACAGTGGTCAGAACTGAGAGAGAAAGTGGGTCAGTCCCAGGAGAGCTGCTGCCCTGTGCGGTAGGGATCTGCTCATTTAGGGAGGTTCCTCCAGGAAGTACAGATAGAAATAAGTGGTGGCTGCATAGAAAAAGCTCAAGCAGATGCAAGTATTTGTTCCATTTGAAATTTGCAGATCTGATTTCCTGCAAAAAGCACAACTGCAGCTCCAGTACTTAAAGAGCAAACTGAATGAAAGAGGCTGCTTTCAGGCAGCTGTAGACTTGCACACACACAGAATTTCCATCTCCATGAAATGGCTCCTCAAGTCTTTGGGGAAATGGAGCCTATGTTTTTTTCCCCTTTTTGTCTGTCTTCTGAATATCTCCACTCTTAATAACCTCCATCTCCAACCTTATGAAGGCTTATTGCCTTTAAAGGTTGTGCATCTTGTCTTGGATAGTGCCTTTAATGTGGAGTTTCTTTATCACCATTGTACAGCCAGACTTCTCCTGTTTAACGTATGTGTTGAGATAATCAGGAATGAAATGTCTGAAGTCGGTCAGATCCCTGTTAGAATAAGTGGGCAGAATTCTTCTGATTTTAATGGTTTGTAACAGTTGTGAATTTGATCCCATACCTCCTTGAATAATAGGATTTTAAATACTGTGAGTTTAGGGTAGGGCAGGAAGCCCTGGATGAAATATCTTATTGCATTGATTTGTCTCTTATTTTCTGTCCTATGAGAAATACCCAACTTGCAAATAAAGGGTCAAGAAGGATATTTAACAACGTATGGTCTATACAGTATTAAAAGACCATCTCACAGTTAATCATATGATTAATTTCTACAAGAAGGCTCCACTAAGTCTGCAATAAAAAGAAGTAATGAGGTTTTATAATAAAATTGAAAAGCTTCTCTAAGATGCACACAGAAGTCTTTTAAACAGAAAGGTAAGAAAAATCAGCTGCCTTCCTTTCAGCTGTGTTTGCTGCAATAGCTTTCTTTGCATGGGCTCTTGGGCTCTGCAATGACATCTAGCCCTGGATTGAAATGGTCAAGTTATAGGGCATGTTTTAGGACTTTTTTCCTTTTGCAAGATATATTTAAAGAGAGTGAGACAAGGTTCACAAAGTGTCTAATGTACTGTTATTAGGTTACTGGCATTTTATAGAAAGAGCCGATGATCTGCAGGAGGGTTGACGGAGGTGTATAGGATGGTTCTGTAACTGTGGTAAGATCTGGCTGGTTCCTCAGAGGCTGTTTGGAGGCACACATTTATGTTAAAAATGGCAAGCAATAAATCCCACTGTAATGCTACAGTAGCTGTTGTTGTAGTGACTTGGCACTTACACAATATATTATGAGGTTTTCAGCAGGTGTCTTAAATTCCACTGAAAAAGTCAAAATGCATATAAGGACACTTGTCCCGAGAGATAGAGAGATCACAAACCTGAGAAAAATGCATAGGTAAAGCAGATGGGCCAGAATAAAGCAGAAGAATACTAATCCTCTGTCAAGCCATGCATTAACTCTTAAGTGTTACTGCAAACTAGAAGGAGCCCACTTGCACAGAATTGAAATCATGAGGCTGTAGGGAGAGAACCTGCAGCTTGTGAATCTGGCATGCCTCTGCTCACCAGAGAAGGTGGCAGCCATTGAAAATGCCAGGGAGGGCTCCTGCTTTCTCTTGGGGATCCATCCAATGAGTAATTTAAAGCAGCACATTGTTGCAACATGCAGTAGTTACCAAGTCAGTAGTACTGAGTTCCTTCAGCTCATAGGAATTAATTTTTCTGCCATGTCCTATTTGCTGTCCCACCAGTGAATCTGGTAATAGGCTTAACAATGAACTAGTAGTCCAAGAGAACCTGATCTTAAGGTCACTTTAGTGGATTTCAGAAGCAGACTACATCTAATGTCCATGGATATACATTTTGCTATTTTTTTCCTAGCACAAAATTGAACAGAGCCTTTTGAGATGTGGTTGTAGGAGGACTCTGACTTCTTATGAACAGAACATGCTATGAAAATAGAGGAGAAAACTTTCTTCCCTTTTTGCAACTGAAGTCTGCAAAATTTTCCATTTTTACTCATGCAATCTGTCCTGTGTGTAAGCTTGTTAGTTTTAAATATCTTGTATAGGAATAACCATAATTTCAAAATGTATTAATTTTCCTTATTTAAGGGAAGGCTTCCTTATATGAGAAAGTTATTTTGACTTGTGCGCAAATAGTTTGGATCCAGCCAACATGTGTTTTCTTGCAAAACTCCTTCGCAGCTTTGGTTCTAAAACCAAAGATCCTATCAAGATTTATAAAGGCTGTTTTGGGGTCAGAACCTCATTTGGAGTGGAAATCTGCCTTATTTTGTCTTTTGGTACAAATTTAGTACTAGAAGGGTTGTCATTTTTTGCATATAGAAAGTTCTTTAGGGAATTCTGTGATACTCCTTCAGAAAGGCAGTTCCTGGCTGATTCATCTAGAAAATGTCTTCAGGCAGATTAAGTTCTTTGTGAACCTCTATGAATTCCTATACAAAGTTTCTCCCTCTTGTCTACCCTAAAACCTTTTTTTCGCTCTTCAAAGTAAAAGACCTGGGCAAGATGAAAGGTCTGCAGAGTTGGGAAAGCTAGAATGAAAGTATTGCAACTATGCAACCAATAAAATAAGCAGTTCAAGTGTACTAGTCATATAGTTGCATGAAATTCCAAACATTTGCAATGAAACTAAGTTAAATAATTCCTTAGGGGCAACCAAAGAGTTGCACGTGCTATCAGTGTCTGCAAGTCTCAGAAAGCACTTATGGTTGAAGATCAGACAGAAACTGATCTCTGGTTCTGTAGTAGGTTTGCTATTATCGTTTTTACAGCCTGCTGAGATAAATTGATGTTTCTGCTAAAGGGATTACATACCTTGGATATCTCCACTGTAGAATCTGCCTCTAAGAAAACATTTCTTATGAGATCTACTCTAATGCATTAAATACCCTTTTAGATTGAGGAGAAACTGTAAGTACTCCATGATCCCTCTTCTGCATTGCTTAATAACAGTAGGGCAAATCCCAGAGTCCTTATAAAATCATTACTGAAATCATTAGGTGTTTTGTCTGACTGAGGATCGACTGTAAACTGACCAGAGGTTTCATGACTCATCCTCAGGGGACTCTGAAGATTGATCAAAGTTAGATTGCTAATGTTGTGCAACTTATCCCCCTGTGAGTAAAATTTAAAGGGCACAAAATAGGTTGAAATAGGAGACAGTCATCAGTTCTAAAATATTGGAAATGCTGTTAATCATCAGGTAATCACAAGGTAAACATACATATGTATGTGTATTTTATTTTTGTACATATATGAGTAAACATTCACACTTTCATCTTTAGTGTGTCACTAAACACAAGCACACAAAAACATGAAAAAGCAGGTTAATTTTTTATCTGTAATACTGATGTTGATGAAATATTAGTGCTGAACTACATCAACAATCACTTTCGACAAGATAATCAGGTGTACAGCATTTACATATACCACTTTAAACTTTGGAAAGGGAGCTCACCTGAGTCAAAAATGGAAATTTTCCTCTATGTGTATATATAAACTCTTTAAATTTCAGTATGAAGAACGTAGACAGCATGTAGAAAAAACGCACCAGAATTTTGCCTATGAGCCACGAAGTCAAAGGGAAAATTCCAATTTGTCATGGGTATAACATTTTGTGTCATTGCATCCGTCTTGTTAATATCAGCGTTGGCTGCTTTCCCCCAGACTATATGAAGATGTAAGCAGTTGGCAGTCCTAGTGACAATATGTAAATTACTCAGAGTGAACCTGATCTTGTATAATAAATGCCAATTTGACTCTAAATTTGTTAACAATATTTTAATGTGGTAATTGAGGTCAAAGAAGACTCCAGTTAAATACTGTGCTATCTATAACTGTCAATGTTAAATAGTACTTAGGTATCCTTGCTGAAAATCAGATATCTAGGTTAACATATATCATTGTTTTTTTTGCAGCCAGAAATCAAATAAAGTGTATTAGTCTCAGCAGCACGTAAGTATATTAGTTTATAAATGTGTAGCTCCAACTATCTATAGCTTTTTGGACTTGTTTTGTATTACAACAGACCAGTAATTGCACTTTTTCCTGTTCTGTATATAATTTTGATTAGAAATCAAGTAAGAAATACATGCCTAAAGGCTTCTGGAAATTAACTGGCATGTTTCTGTTCTGTCAGCTGATTGACGAGGTCCAATTTTAACCAATTTTATTCATGGTTTAACTTATCATTGCTCTTTTAAAAAAGCTTTACAACACCTTGATAGACATGCAAGTGATGAACTTCTTTTCAGTCCAGTGTAGTTGCTTTAGGTTTTGTCTATTAAAATATTCTCATTTTTCCCTCAAGGTCTTGGCATTCATCAAAAACATGTAGGCAATAGCAAGTCCACCCTCAAAGATATTTTTACAGCTTGGGTGCAGCTGTAGCAGGTATGGGGGGGAGCTATGCAGTTACCTTCCTCATACCTTCTCTGTTTAACACACAGAGCCCTTCATTAGCTCCCCTATACCCAGGAGCTAATTTATTAGACAACAGGAACAGCTTTGCTTATGCACAAGGATATCTAAAATCTTATATCCTGATATGTGGAAATGGTTGGCATATTTTTGTTCTAGATAGGTGTTTGGATTTTTTTGTTGTTGTTTAAAAAAAAAAAAAAAAAAAAAAAAAAAAACACACTCCAGCTGAGTATTATTTCAGCCAAAGCAGATTTGTTTCAATTTCCTTATTCTAATTTTGTCCCTTGTTAGTGGTCACTATTCAGTATAAGAGGAAAGGATTTCTCCAATGGAAGTAGTCTGCCTCTTTCAGTTTCATTAGCCCGCGGTTTGCAAAGGGAATAATCACTAAAGAATAGTAGTCTCTCGTACTGCCCATGGTAGCATACAGTAGCTCTGAGCCCACCAGGGACCACCAGCATAACCTCCTGTGCAACACGTGGAAGAGGTTACACAGAAGACGCAGCCATGAGTCCCTCGCTTTCCTTGGTTGCCACCTGAGAACTGTCTCTGTATGACAAAAAAGCTGGGAGCAGCCATGCAGTCCTTAGCACTGACACAGACTCACTGTGCAGTGGGACAAGTTCCAAAATTGCTTTGCACCATCCTCAGTGGTGAGTAAATACAGAACTGTTCTATTTTTTGTGTACAGATACTGCTCTTTATAAAATAGTTCCTCAGTTACCTCATGACCTCTGTTATTTCATATCATTTCATTTCAGCCAGGTGCAGGGAGCTATTGGTGAAGAGTAAAGACCATGGTTGATAAAGAGGAGATGGGCTTGCAGTCCTATAGGAAAACAGGGAATTCAATGCAAATAATTTCTTATAGACATGGAAAATTGTTCCAACAGCACCTGCCTGGGACAGAAGCAGCTTCTCCATGTCCTGCAGCTGGAGTCCTGGTCTTAGCATGAAAGTATATGTGTTACTGGCCTAATAATAATGATGATTATCAGTAGGTTTTAGGGGATTTACTGTTTAATCCAGGATTTCAACCTTTAATAAAGAATTCCTGTTTAATTTTGATCCTATGAAGGAAGGGCAAAGTCTTATTTTAGCTGACCCTCTAAATATAAAACATTGTCTTCCATTCTGAACACTCAGGACTTGTACTTTGTGGATGGTGTTATCACATATAATAATACCCTGAAACCTATCCCAGTTAATCTGGTTGTTTGGGGTTTTGTTTAGCACCTTGTAAACTTTGCACATCTTATAGCTTTGCACTGACTGAATCACCAGATAAGTAATAGCTTCAATAAAATCTCCTCTGGTGGAAACACTTCATGATCAAATTTACAGAACAAGTTAAAAAGCTCTGTATATAATCCTTTCCCTCCTTGTTAATGTTCATACAGGGTAGCACTACTATAAAGTATGTTCATCCGGTGAATAAAGGTACTGCATGATAAACCAGTTAACAAAAAGCTGGTGTTAAATTTAAGCCGATTGGATCATTTCCACCTGCACTGATTTCAAGCTCCCATTGCAGGCAGTGGGGTTGTTTGTCTGGGGTAAGGAAAAGGAATGGGCTGGATGAGGTCTTTAGGATTTAGCCCCTGGGCTTCAAAATGGATTTAATAAAAACAAGTAATAACCTGTAATACAGCATAAACCCTGCAAGGTATAAGGAGAGAGAAGGTTGGCTGAAAATGAGTGGAGAGTCTACCTTCCAGTATAGTTGGTAGTTAACACAGCAGACCTGGAGAGCCTGATTCAAATCCCATAGAAGTCGGTGCTTTTTACAGACTTTGAATCAGGTTTGTGCGTTCACTGGTCAGCAAAAGGTTTCTAGAACAGTCACTGTGTTGCTGCGGATGTAATTTTACTGATTCCAAGTTACTTTAAAAGTAGCATCGCAGATGTTGATTATTACTCAGTCCTCATCTGCCTGTTTGCAAACAACATTGCTGCAATTATTGCTGTGGCACCTGATCAAAAGATTGTAATGTAATCTGGAGTGCTGGTACTATCAGATATCCTCATAAAAATACACCAGGACTGAATGCAGTGTCTTGATTATCTTGACTTTAATATGTCATTTAAGAATAATGTCCTTGTCTTTATTGGAAGCCAGGGCTGACATACAAAAACATTATTAGTAGCTAGACTAGGGCAGCTGGAGCAGTGCAATGGCACTGAATGCAGAAGATGCAGTTCAGGCACAGAGCATCTTGTGTCTAGTGGTATTTCCTCTTCATCCTCAGGGGAATCCAACTAAACCCTGGACATTCAAACCCAGAAAATTGCTCTGGCCTTGGCTAGACTAATAGAAGTCAAAACTTCAATCAGGCACTTATTAGTTACTTTGCACATGTGATATAAGGTGCCTTTGTTGGTGGCAAACAAGTGCAATTGCAGCTTGGAATTGACTTTTTTTTTTTTTTTTTTTTTTTTGCTATCTTTGCTCAATATAAGGTTAGGATTGGGTCATGTACCAGGGCTTTTACCAAATTAATGCCATCAGGGGAATTACACTTAGATGGAATTCTTTCTATCTAAACAATTTCATCTGGCTTCTTCTATGCTTTTTCTTTTTGTCAGTTGATATGGGTATATAAAATAATTCAGACAAGTCAACAAGTGAAACAATACAAAAAATACCAGGTTTTGAAAGAGACAGCAGTGTTTGCATCAGCTTTTCTGCTGCTTCTTCAACCTGAAAGTTCTAAGGATCTGCTGCTTTTTATCAGTCTGAACCAAATTTTGTGACTTGCCTTTTGGTAGGAAACTTTAATTTAGGTTAAATCCAGGATATTTCCCTGAATTTATAAAGGATGATTTGCAGTTTTATTAAGCCCTACATAACATCATGAAATTATTACCATGAGCACTTCTGTACTGATATCATGAGAAGATTATTCGCACACAACTTGGGTCGATGCCAGCTGCAAAGCTGTATCCATGTAAAGACTTTTCGTTAGTGGAATCTATGACAATGCAACCAAAGCCGCACCTCGTGCACTTGCCCTTGCAATGATTCTTTTCAGAAGGATGTATGGAGCATGTCCCAAACCTTCAAGATGAGGCTTGATCACAGGACATGACATAGCTGCTCTTGCCCCTAAGGTTATACCAGGAGTAGGTGATTACTGGAAATAGGAAAAGAAAAACGTTGTATAAGTAATACAGATATTTAGTAAAGTCCCATGATGATAGCTGACTTCAAATTCCAAGATTAGGATAGACTTCCTGTCTTAATAATTTGTGGACTGATGAATGCAGGGCTTTTATGCAATGACTCCAAATTTCCGTGGAAGTAAATAAGGATCATTAGATTTTCAAATTTCCTTTAGACAGCAAAGAAAACTTTCTGAAACCTCTCTATTAAATGCTTCATGCTGACTACAGAAGTCCTGGTTATTGCTGTCAAAATTCACCTGTTAGAGTTTAGGTCCTCATCTTTACTCAGGTGGAACGTATTCCTGTTCCATCAGCTGCATCTCTGCCATCTAAGCTGAGACTGCCAGGAATCTGCAGTATCTAAAAGAAAATGGTTTTTTGTTTAGTTACATTTATCATTTTCTTTGACTTTTCTCAGCTTTGTATCTCCCTCCCCCTTTTTTTTTTTTTTTTCCATAACACTTACATTGGTATTATATGAAGATAAGTCCAAGCAAGACTATAAGTGAATAATATTTCTAATAAAAAAGGAAAATAGTTTTCATCTTTTAATAGTATGGCACTATAAACAGCATGAAGGTAAGAGTAGGGAGACCAATTGTATGTTTTTGAAGTTTAAGATGAAAGGAAATTGAAGAAGAGTCTGACCAATGAGGTTCGTAATGTTTGGGGTTTTTTTTGTTTTGTTTTGTGGTTTGGTTTGTTGTTTTTATTATTATTATTATTATTATTATGGCTATAGCATAAAGCTAGCTTTCAAAGGCAATGCCTGCAAATAAAAGGTATAAGCACCCTACCAACAGAAGCTTCCATCTCCTCTAAATGTCAACTTAGAGATTTTCTAAAAGTAGAGATGTTTCTTCTTTGTTATGGTAACAACATTTTCTATGTGTTTAATCGATGGACTTTTAATCAGTTAACTTTGATTTTATTTGCATGCTTATGTGCTTATTTTGATAAATTAATTTAATATACTCTAATTTTAAATATGCAAGTATAGGCTGGCAGTCAATGACCTTTGATTTGAAAGGAGTGCATTCAACACTGACAACAATTTAATTAAGTTTTTGTGTTCTTTGTGACTAGGAAATAATCCTTTTTTATCCTTCCACCTGAATGAATTGTGCATGATTCTGGAGCAGGGCTAACACTTCTCACAAAATATTTGACAATTAATCCCCATTAAGAAGTTCAAATACATCTACATAGTGGTTGTTGATTGACAGCAGTTCACAGCATTTCTATGTTAAGCATTTCTATGATCACATTTTATGTGAATAATACTTTTCATTATGAAATCTTGTCTCTTGGTTATTTAAACTAAGATGATTTCTGGCAGCATCTTCTCCCGAATTGTGTAAAATACTTTTTAAATGGTTTTAGAATATTGTCTGTAGATTGACCAGTGCTGTACAAGTGTATGTGATGATTTACTTCATTTCCAACCTAAAAAGTGAAGAAATGTTAAAAAATGCAAGAGAAGAGTTGGAATTAGTTTCAAGTAATTTCTCTCTATGTATATTTTCATACTGCATACATAAAACCAAGATGATGTAGCTGTTCCTCAGTACACTTTTCACTGACGAGCTTCCTTTGTATATTGCACTAGAGCATTAGCAATGCAAACTGCACTGTGGTCCAGGACAAAGCTCATATTTCCCTGCACTTATACCAGACTTTCTCACCCTATTGGTCTCCAGTTTTCCGTGGTACAGTGATTGTTGGGGAGCTTCATCTTTCTGCTAAACCTTACTACTTACTGATTTGTGGTTTAGAAAACAGGGATGTCTACTGTTATAGCTAGGGTAATACACTGGCTCTACTTTAGCAGCAGTTTGAAGCCTTGTTCTCTCCTGCACTCTGCAAGGTTCTCACCCCCAAGAGTCCTTCAGGAAAATAAAGGAAAGGCTAACTTCTCAAATACCCTTCATGTCTCTGCATGATTTCCTGCAGTCCACTTTCTAGGTCTTTTTTTGGTGTTAATGCTAAATCTTTGCATCTCTCTAATCTGAACCAACTGTAGAGGGACCTTCAGCACTTCCTGTTCCTTGTAGAAATGGATTTCATGGAATTTGTCCTCATCCTGAATATCCACAAGATCCTCAGGTGCTAGCTTCCTTTCATGTGTTTGAAAGTCCATCAAACTAGTACGGACTACTGAATGAATTTCTTTTCCTTGTAAGAGTCACTCTTGGAGAAAATCAAAGAGGGTAGGTCTAGAACAAAAGCTATTGTGAAATAATGCTCAGAGATTAAGATAAGGCTGGCATTTAGCAACACAGAGGGTGCAAAGGTTATACAGTGAGAAACAAGCGTGTTTAATATTAGTTTTGGGATATGGGAGCAGAAAGCAAACCCAAGAAAAAGAGACCACAATACCAAATTTTGAGTTCTTGATAGTTTTCCTTAGTTAGTTTTGCAAATTTAAAATTGACCACTGCATCCTAATGTCACATTTTAAATTATTCGCAGTCTTGCCAATTTGTTTCTACATGAGTAAAAAGGAAAAATCACTACAAAACAATCCAGCTCCAAATGCTTGCCTGGAAATCTAGTATTATACAATGTGATCTACAGATGTTATGACCCCCTGTTTGTAATATTTTCTTCTTTGATAAAACTTCATAAAAGTCAAGTTTCATCTGATATTGAATTTTTATGACTACTTAGAAATGCCTGAAAGTTTATTTCAGTATTGATGCTGACAGATCTTTTAACTACAGAAGGACATTAGATTCTCTATAATCAACACGATTATTAGGTTTATATTATAAAACTATGTTACTGCCTACAAATAATATGAAAGAAAAAAAGAAAATAGAAAATGCCTATCTTAAGTAGCAGGAAAAGAGTGATTAATCATCCTGTTCATGTAAACAGGGTTATTTTTCTTTTTATAACATGACATTGAGCCAAAAGTATGTGACTGATTTTATAAATCAGTCACTACCCTGTTCATGCCATCTTTTTTTTTTTTTTTTTTTTTAATGCACTCTGCATTAATATCCTGCCTCTGGCTTGTTTCATTTAATTTTTTCCTTGCCAGTAGAAGGTAAGGAGCAATGTATGTTTAAATGCAGTAAGCAGTTCTCTGAAGAAAAAAAAAAAATCACTAAAAAAAAAAAAGCACATACACACGAGAAGGTAGAATTTGGGGAGCTTCCAGTGGGAATTCAACAGTAAGCATGATAAGCTTGTTTTGTGTTTGGAACTAAAGAGTGAGATTTTCTGTTAGGCTTTCAGAAATTGCTCCTGCAATAACAGCTTTACTGCTGTTAAACCTCTCACATAATATGCAACATCTTTCTGACTCTTCATAAGGATTTCCAATATCTAGCAATGGTAGATAACGCTCAAGACCATACCCTGACCTTCAGCTCTATGACTGACTAGGCCATTTTTTCACTGTCCTTGCGTCCTTGTGAAAAACGAAGCTTTTTCTCAGCCTTTGTTTTTATTCTGATTGCTAACCAGGCAATAATTCTGCTAGCTTCTCACTTGATCATAGAAACAGGGAATTTCAGCAAGGCATGAAGCCAGAAATCCAGCCAGAGGGGATTTGAACTACTGTTTGAATTCTGTTTTATTTTTGTTAAGCTATTTGTTGTTCCCCATGTGCTGGAGCTCTTCCTAATCCAGTTGATGAATTCATAATAATTACCATAAATACTTAAAGTACGGATTTATGTTTCTCACTGGCATGTTTTTACTCAAAGTAATTTTTTTTTCAATCCATTAGTAAAATGTTTCTACTTTGTCACTGTGTTCCTGGTTTTGTAAGAAGGAAGGTAGTGGTAGCTTTATCCTACATTGTAATATGCCCTGGACCAAGAAAATACTGATGAGAATAACAAGTCAAATCATACTTTTTAATCCTGTCTGTAGAGAAAAGATCTATTAGCACCTGTCATCTGCTGAGACCAACTACCTTGCCTTATCTTATTGATAAGAATTCCACTGCTATGTTGCTATGTTTAGAAGCTAAGTTGCTTCTAAAGTTTCTCTGTGAAGTCTTTTTCTCACAGTTGTTGGTTTGCATTAGGCAACTTCCAAGTCTTTCCACTGGCAGCTACTCTCCACAGCCTAATCGGATTCAACACGTTCTTCTCTTTCTGGAGAAGCCAAGCTGATGGCTAAGATGTATTGAATTTCTTCTCCTGTGAGGAAGTCTCTTCATCTAACATCCAATATCTTTCATAAGTGCATGTATTTTAGACAATATCTTGTTTCCCACCCCTAATGTTTTAGTAGATATCCACTTCTATCCAGCTACATGTTAACACTCGTGGGGTCAATAATATCGATTGGTCTTGGCACTTGCCCATTCCAGGCATCCTCATACTGGTCTGTCTTGTCATGATGCCTTGGCTTGGTTTATTGTTGACACTGTACAAAACACCAGGAACTCAACCAAATTGGACATGAAGAAATGTAATATAAAATGAGCTTGCTATTCTTTCAGTGACTAGTCCTCTAAACACCATGATAATTGTATTGGATAAAGAATCTCTCACTCCATTTTAGTGATGGCATGGTATAGTGTTTATCCCACGTTTGTTTATTTTTATAATTGCCTACTCTATCAGGAAACTACTCTTGTTACCTCCTAAGAAATCTTAATTTCACATCTAAGAGTTGGTTGAAAGGTGACACTCATAGCATTTGGTTTTTCTGTTTCTTTTTATTCTTATGTCTTCCATTGCTTGGCTTCTTTCTAAAAGCCTACTGATCCTTTCTCCACATGATGACTATATAAAAGCTATTCTTCCTTAACCTGTATTACTTTATACTTCTGTTCATTTCTGGATCTTGTGTAAAACTATTTATTGTAGACCAGTACTTTTTTCACATTTTTCCTACACCTGAATTTCATACTTTCTGGTATTTCCAGAACACTAATTCTGCTCTTAAGAATCAAAACTGACTTGGGAATCATTTCAGTAGCTGTGTTCCCAAATACACACCCATTTCTTGTTTGACAGAGCATATGGCACAATGCGTGATGCATTTCCTCATGTTGTAGTTCCCCAGGATGTTCTCCCCAGCAAAATATGAGTCTGTTTATTTTTCCATTAGTCCAACTGCTTCATTGCCAAGGCAATTGGAAAACCCCTGTGATGTGCACATACTTCCAATGAGATTAAGATGATTCTAGTATCCCCTCTGAGTCAGCAACATTGTCACTACCTGAGAAAACCCACAGACCTTGTCAGTCACCCAATATGTAAAATTCACATCACTTAATGTGCAGTGCATGTGCTCACACCTGTTTGTATGTGATAGATTAGCTGTTTGTTTGTTTGTTTTGTTTTTTTGTTTGTTTGTTTGTTTTCTATATCACACTCAAGGTTCATAGGGAAAAAAACAGACTCAAAAAATAACCTTTTTCTCCTCTTCGGTTATGTAGTGCTTTGTTTCATGGGCTTACTTAACATCTACTGGCAAATAGTTTTTACATAGCAATGTGCACGAGATGGCATGGTTGTGTTAGAGTAGCATGCAATTTTTAGGCATTTTATGTCTGAGATGGAAAAAAAAGGCCAACAGCTAACTACTAACCACATGATCAGAGTAGTTAAATGGACAGCCCCGGACCACATATTTAAAGCTGTGCAGTAGATGTGGGGCTGTTTGTTCAGTGCTATCCCATCACAGAATTACACAGCTCGCTGTGGTTGCAGTCTGATAATTATTATTGATTCGCTCTCAGGCTGTCAATCTGGGGACAGCGCTAAAGCAGTCCATGATGGACAGAAAGAGGATTGGACAGCCACCATCCAACGAGGAAACTTCATCTTGAAAATGAACTTAGATGAGATGGTGCTAGTGGATAAGGGTAATTGATGATTGTTTCAGAGTGGAAGAAGGGAAAAAGGAGAGATAAAAAATTCCTCTTTGGCATTCATCCTTAGTGGCCTGTAATACTCCAGGGACTGTCTGCAAACTCCACAAAGTTTCTATTTTCAATGGTTAGCCAAATACACTGCTCTTACTATAAGTAGTGAGTAGCTTAAGGTCACCAGAATCCACGAGAAAGAACAGCATGCCAGGAAAATGACTTTCCTAACCTGCACATGTTCTCTTGACTGCCTTTGTTCCCAAACAAATGTTAGCACTTTCAGGCTGGTTAAAACATCTAGTACTTAATACGTGGATATTAGCATGATGGATCTGTATATTAAAGATTGGCACTTGGAAGTGATGCAGCTACAAATTATATTTTGAAGTATCCATACCTTATTAAATATTTCTCCATAAATCTGTCCTAATAAATTGCCAACTCACAAGAGAGGAAATAGTCCTAACAAGTGCTGGACAGCAGGGTGCTTCCCAAGCAGAGTCAGAGGGGCCAGTCAGCCAAAGCAAAATACAAGTTTAGTTAACAAAGCAAAGGGCACTAGGTCACCAGCATCTCAGACTCCAAAGATTTTTCTTGTCCTGTTTCTGTATTTTTGGGGTGCCTAAAAAACAGTTGTCTTCTGTAAAGACAGAACAAATATTTCTTTGGTCTTCCCAGTAAGACCTGCTTAATAAGAATGAAGTGCTGCTATAACTCAGGCATACTTTTGGTGCAGTAGTGCATAAAAAGACAGAACACAGCTTGGGCTTCCTCACTAGTATGTCTGTGCTAGTAATCTAGCCAGGGGCAAACCTGAGGCTCTGGCACTGGCCTGCAATTACCTACTGCTGAATTTATGGTGCAGTCCCTGGAAATGTTTTGGCCTGGACCAACTTGTGCTCCTCCAAACAAGCAAATCCAGGGTTCACCTGCTATGGGGGAGGCATCAAGGGAGAGAATGGCTGCATGGATGAAAGGTGTTCTGTACCATCCTGTTTAAAGCCCAGAGGACAGCCTCTGACCCTCTGCTTGCATAGGTGTAGTGATTGTGTGATGCCCTGTACAAATACAATCCCTGGTCTAGATTTACATCCAAACCAGATGCTGCAGCTTTATGGTAACTGCTGTCACATGTAGATGGGGGGAAGAAAAGAGGAAATGCAGGAAATGCGCTGTGTTCCATTTTATATGTTTTCTTTTGGATCTTCTTTTTTACGTAGACATCTTTTTTTCAAAAGATACCAGAATAAATGTCTGAGTAGCTAGGGCTCTTTAAAAGTCCAGAGCACTGAGACAGAGCAGAGGCAGTATGATCAGAGATCACTAAGAGCAGAAATCTTGAGAGAGGTCAGATGAACTGCAAAGCAACCTTTCTCTACTGGTGGCTTTGTTTCCAACCAGTGGTATTCTGCAAAAATTATTAAGGAACAGTGAAATGCAGCCAAGTGTTTACATTCCCCTTCCTGTCTCATCCAGTAGACATGACAAAGGTTTTGTTTATTCTTAATGGTGTTGGAAGGGAAAAAGAATTGTCTCCATGTGCTTTCCAGGGCCACAGGTCTGCCTAAAGGCATGTCAACAGCATCGAAGGTGTAAGCCTGGTGAGAGGGATTTATCATCTTCTTTGCAGGTAGCCAGAAAGGTATAACTCTGGGATACAGCTAGAAAGTGGTTAGTCCTTCTTCCCTCTTATATTCTTTATCGTTAGATGAACTTTCAGATATAGCAAAATTGCATGAAACTTCTCATCACTGTACCTTAGAATTAGCAGAAGAATCAGAATATTTTAAACCTGATCAACATTTGATGTCTGTATGGGACAGTAGATTGTACCAACCAGAAGCCAAGAACACCAAGTTTATCCTCAAGTTCTAGGGTCCCTACAGCAACCTAGATGCAGCCTTAGGATCCTCATCATCACAGCAGGAGTGCTGATGGTGCAGCCCATTGTGATACCCATGTGTAAAGAGAACTTGCCTTCTCCAAATGGATTACTGAAATGTCAAATTGGAGTGAACAAATCAAGGCACGCTTTCCAAAGACTAACCCCTTTAAAGCTGTTGTAATCTATGTGCATTTTAGGTGAGATGTGGAGATTACAGTGCTGTTTGTATTTGGGTCTTCTACTTCTTTGGCCCTAAGCAGGACAGTTTTATATCCCTGCTTTCTAGTTAAAGGCAGAGCTAGATGTGGTGTTAGCGAGAATGTCAGATCAAAGGGACAGTTGGGGAGCAACAGACCATGTGCTCCATGCACTGCCCAAATTTTGACACTCTGTGTACAAGATTATTATTCTTAGTATTGGTCAGGTGGCATTTTGAACTCTGCCAGGCTGCCCAACTGTTTGTCTATGCAACTGCTCCTGTTTAATAGCTGCGATGCCCTGCGTCTTAGAAGTCCCCCTTTCCTTCAGATTTGCTGACTTTGATGTCACAGCAAGGTCTGCCTAATCTTCTGTACTTTCCCAGAAATTGAGAATTGAATAAAGCTGTGTAAGTTGAAAGAATTGTTTCTCTGATAAGATTGTGGTTTTTCACTGTTGATACTAATTTGTATCTTTATTATTTATGTTAACTAGCTTGCTCGGCTATCCCTCTTTGCAGCAGCAATAACTGCTAGTGCTGGGCCTGGGCCAAGCTGCATAAATGCCAGGAGAAAGCAGTCAGCTGTCCACTGGGTATTTGTGTACTGTTCAGAAATAGCTTGAATATCGCTTTGGGTAGCGCAGCCTTAGAAACCTTGGCTTCAGTAGCTTGCCTTATGACCAGGTTGCCTTGTGATACAGGTTATTGATTTGCAGCCTGCCTGGGACAAGGGGCTGCAAGGAACTGAGAAGACCTCATGGCACATCAGAGAGAGGGCAGTGACAGAAATGCAGAGAAACTCCTCGTCTTTTATCTGATGGGCAGCAGAAATTATCTGTGGCTCTAAAGAAGCTCATTTCTAGGAAACAACAGCCCATTCCATGAGCTCGTTGGCATGAGCCCCACCAATCCCTCCCACAATGAGAGAACTCAGGTTTTCTGGGGCCACACAAACATTATATGGAGGGGAAGCCAGTACAAGAGCCAGAGCAGCACACTTTACTCTCCTGCATAGGCTTATAGGGCAGGCCACATTTTAACTTCAGGGGCCACTTCCTCAAGTTACAAGCTGTAACTTAAGCTGTTACAACCTTGTTGTGACAGTGACACCCCAAAAGCACTAGGAATGAAGACAGTAGGTGCCCGCTGAAATGAGTCACATGGGAAAGGACTGCTCCATCGCTTCTCATGAAGAGCACTGGCGATGAGCGGGTGTCAGTGCCAGTATTTTCCCTTAACACAAAGAGTGCCCTCGTGCTCTGGGCTGAGAGGGGCAGGGAGGTGAAAACTGGTGTGAGTGGTGCGTTTTCTGGAAGCTAGACGCCTGCAAGTGCAGGGCAGAAAACTGCAGCTGAAAATATTGAATTTCTTCAGATCCCTAAGCAGGCCTGCAGATATAATAATTGATCACAGAACATCGTAGGCTGCTCTGAGATGTGCAGAGATGAGGCAGGAAAAGGCACTGCACCTCAGCTGCCTCGTTCTGTTTCTCTCCATCATTCTTTGTGTCACGTCTGCTGCCTGGGGTTGTTCGAGCATCTCCCACACCTCCGACCATCGTATGACAGCTACTGCCAGAGGTGGCCCTCACTAGGGGCTGACCTTTACATCTGTGTGCATATGCATTTTGTTAATACTGTAGTGTTTTAGAGAAGTCCTTTCAGACTGCGACACCATTGTTTTTCTCTCACAATGCCAGTGCAATATTCTGTGCACTCTTTAGGAAGCAAGAATGGTAGCTTTTTGCCTAGGGCTCAGTGGCCTAAAAGTATTATTCTGCACTGTTTCAACATTATCCTAAGAAGCAGCATTGCTGCTTTCCTAGTAACAGGGTAATAACCCAAAACAAGAGTCCCATGCTGCCATGGGTATAGAAAGGAGGGGGCTATTTATTCCTTACACATTGCAGCTCTGAGTAGTCAGGCCTTTCACAGAAGCACCATTACGTGATTTCTGACCCAAGTTGGGACTGGGGAATACCAGCCTCAGGAAAGAGGAGCACGATAATCCTACAAATGGTCAGGACACACTTGTACGTCATTTGAATGAGGCTGTGTCTGTCAGCAGGTAAGCATTTTTGTAATATAAAAGAAACTGGTTTGCAGGAGCTACCCAGAAGTCCCACCACTTGGAGCAGGTGTTATGATAAGATAATGGTCTCTGGTAGTAACCCTTGTGAATCACAATCCTTGAGGAAAAAGTAGGACAAGCCCTTCAAATTGGGTTTCAAAAGCATATAAAGAGCTGACCTTACAGAGGTAGTTCAAGGAATAACCTAATCTTTCTGTCCCATATCCCCCCATGTACAAAAGCTTGCCTGAAATTGAAGGGGGGGCTAGGGGGAGGCTATAAGGCAATGTTGATACCAAATAAAAAGAACGGTGTCCCCACGAAATCATTTTACAGCCTCTCTCTGCAATCTGCAGAGGATTACAGGTTTGCAGCATGGTTATATCTGGCTGAGACCAAGGAGGGTTTGTTGCAAAATGGTTATCAGTACAGAACCAAGGCATGAACAACGGCACAAATGTAGAAAGCCTAATGATTCAAATAAGCCGAGTGGAAGAAATGATGCATTTAAAGACAGTATCACTTGAAGAAAATATTTTCTGCTGTGAATGGTTGTTGTTTTTTTCCCCATTACTAAACTACAGTAAGCTCTTACACACTCACGGGCTGTCTTTTGCAAAACTAACATAATTTTAACAATTAAAGATTGAAGTGTGGACTTCTGAGATGATCCCTTATGACCTACACTTTATTAGATTTATGTTACCTTTTGATACGTTCTATTTGCTGGAAGCCCCAGCATCCTATCATTATGATTCAAACAGGCTTTGCTCTCTGCTCACAAATAATTGATGCTCCCTCTGCACAAAGCATAGTTTTCAGCTGATAAGCAGCAGGGTAATTGGCACCTTCACAGGATATTAGGCAGAAAAAAAAAAAAAAAAAGCATCACACTTAGCAGACAGGAAACAGACAGGAGAAGGTAACCAAATAATTGTGGTAGTGTAAGCGGGGCTAAATACTACTTGACAAATCCTGCATGTTTGTACTTCCTGTAGGAAATATTAAGATTTCTATTTATCAGCAGAGGGGTGATGGAGTGGAGCCTTTGTGGCATGAACATTGGTAAGAGAGGTGCGTTGTTAGTGGTATCAGTATTTCAATTCATTTAAAATTACCGTGCAGCTTTAAACTCATCTACATGAAACATCTCTGTAGTCCCTCGTTAGCTAGTGGGTGTGATATAATGGCACTGTCATATCAGGTAGGTGGCGAGTAATGTTAAATTACAGTGGATTCCTGTGCCAGCACTATGTTACACGTTGTGTTTAGAGGCTTGCAGATTATTTTTATTTTTTTAAAGAAAAGGAAAGAAAAATTATTTTTGAGGGAGCCAAGAAATGCTTTCAAGACTAAATCTTACTCTATCCCAAGCTGATAAAAAGCTTCTTGTCTGCAGTTGCTGGCAGTGTCTCTCAAAATATCTTTAGTTTGTTTGACTTTGCAACTCTATTCTGGTACAACTTTTGTGGTGTCCAGAAGCTAATAGCTGTACATTTATTTTGAAATTATCCTTTCAGGTTCAACCATGGGTCTGTTAAAGCTAAAACCATTGAACAAATGAGTCATCAAATGTGCAATCTCATCAAATTTAGCTTCTTATGTTTTGGCTGGTATTTTTAACAAGTGTGGCATTTCTCACCGGTAATTGCTTTTTCTTTCTTTTCTTTGTACAGGTTATGGACTTCATAGTAAATTTATTGATGCAGAAAGGTTAAAAATAAGTGTAATTGTGCAGTGCCATACTCTATTTCTAGCAAAAACATTTGTTTACTAGGATGCACTTTCATTAGCTCCTATTTACAATTTTCTTACATGTGTGAGAGGAGGAGGATGTTGCATTAACCAGACAATTTGGTAATGAATTAGATTCCACTTTCCAGACAGGCCAGTTCTTAACATTTAATAGTTATTAGAATATCACTTTTGAATCTACACAGAGCACCAATACATATGTATGAGACTTAATTGTTACTCTAGGGTTGTGAAGACTGTGGCAGAGTATTTTATTAGATAAGAATAAAGAGTGTCAGTGGAAATAAGACCTATCACATTATACAACAACTTGCTCCCAAGACAAGCACTCGTGTCTGTCCTGATGATGGTGTTGCTGTATTTGTTTTCCAATTACATCTTGAGTGAGCTCAATAGAGCACAGGGCATGATGGGAGAAATCACCTCTCGCTGCAATTACTGTTTATGGTCTGCCCAGAAATAGGTGAAGAAACATTCTTCCTTGCCATCTGTGCTTGATTTCTGAGCACATTCCTGAGTACTTGCACCAAAAGGTGATCCTGTAGCAGAAGGAGGCACATAGCAGAGCTCCCTCGACTTCAGTCCTATTTCTCATTGCACACACAACAATTACACCGTAGAAGAGGATTGATTTCTCCAACCAATTATGCTTAAACATGCTAAGCTTGTTATCGAGCTATGTTGTTGTTATGTAGAGCACTGCTTACGTGGAGCAGCGCTTTCCACTGATGCTAATTGCCGAATGAGTTCTTGCTGTCTTCGCAACACACAGATGGTGACAGTCTAGGTCTGAGTAATGTATTTGGAAGTGGTGGGTGATAATTCTTCCTACAGCGTATAGTTTGGGTGATTGTGGCAAAGTGTGCTTCACTGTCAAGCAATTACTATTTTAAGAGCTCTTAAGTTTATTGTAATATCAAATTTCAGTAAATCTTTTCTGTTTGTTAAACGTATCCCCCATCAAGGTGGCAGATTTCAACATCAAATCAGAAAACAAATGTTTCATTTTTCTCTTCTGGACAGAAAAATAAATATGTTTAGTTGGGGAATACTCAGATGCTTTTTTGAACATTGTGCCAATCAAATTTGTTCTCAGAGTTGCAGAGTGTCTAGTAGAATTGTAGTGCTATCTAGCCGATCTCTAAGTTTTATTTAAGCTGCTCTATTGTTATCAGCATCACTAGCTGTTGTGGCATGCTATACATGAACCATCTGTACGTGTGTTTCCTGATCCTGCATGCAGAAGGGCAGTTAGTTCACAGCTGTTTGAAGCATTCCCTGCATACTGTGCTGCGTTGCCATCGCCCTCAGGGTACTCAACATCCCAGCTGCTGCACAACGATATTTCTGCAGCTCTGATTTCACAGGTTTGAGGAATATCAGCCTGTGGACAGCCTTGGTGCTGTAGCTCATTGAACCAATGCATGATCGGTCCGGAGCTGAGCTCCTGTTGGACCTGTCTTTGTGCTTTGCTGTGCTCTGCTCCTCCAGAGCCTGCTGAGTAACAACAGGCTCAACACCTGCAGTGTTGTCCTCTCTGTCTTGTTGAATTTACCATCTGGAAGAAACAAAGCCATGGGAGTTGCACCTAGATCTTTGCCTCTAATATGCAGCGTGTTGATTCTTGTGGCAAACTGAGAGGTATTGTGTAAAATAAATGCTGTGATGCATTAAATTAGGAGGGCTTGCAACACCGCTTTGTAGCGTTAGTCATTGCCACAGATGTAACTCTACATTAAGAGACTGTGCTAATAAAGGCAATATCACTTTTCCTCAGACAGGATATTAACCCCACGTTGCTCGGACAAATAAAGCCAGAAATTAAGGTGTAATTTTAGCTATAACAAGAAGCCTGCCCTAGCCCACAGAAGAAAAACCTGCTTGAGGTTTTTCATCACAGCATCTGCCTTGGATGGTTGAGGCTGAAGTTCCAGCCCCTCACAGCATCCAGCCCTGCAACCCTCCCCATTTCTGGGGGCACTGCCTTATGGCATCAAGGGTTACAAGACCCACAGCTCTACTGCTCCCTGTGCTTTGTCACCCTTTTCCTGCTGTGGCTGCTGTTTTGGGCAATCTTTTGCAGTATTCCCCTGCTGCTGGCAGGGATCTAAGTCGAGATATATATATTGTGGCCTGACTCCACAAGCAGTGATTTTTACTAATCCAGTAAAAGTGACAGAGTACTTAACAATTTTACAGACCTTCATTTGTATGTCACTTTTTTTTTTTCCTTTTCTACATCCTGAGTGTGAATTAGGATGCAACTTTCAATGCCAGGATGGCAATTTGGCATCCTTGATATGATGTGCATTATTGGAACAAGGGAAGGCAGAACCTGCCTGTTTAGATCAAGAGAACACTTAAGAGGATACTTACTGTTCTTCCAAAGTCATCATTAGGCTCTATTAGTGTTTGTTAAGTGGTCTGAGATTTTTAGGTGAGGGGTAGTGTGTTATTTACCTACTATTGCCATTTATATGTAATAGAGAGGAAGGCTGATCTTGTGGTTGAGGCAGAAGCTGCGGAGCTGGGAGAAGTGGCTCTGTGTCACAACTCTGCCAAAGATTTTTTGTGTGACAAGTCATTTAATCTCAGTGTCTCAGTTCTCTGGCTATAAAATGGGAATAATAACAGCGTCTTGTTCCCAGCTTTTGCTTGTCTTATTATTGATGACTGCATTCTCTTTGGGGGTTAGACTTTCCCTTGCTTAAAGGCTTAACACAAAGAGATCCTAATCTCAGCTACTTTAATACAAATAACATCTACAGAAAGTAGTGCTATTACTACCTGGGCATCAGCATGACTTGTGACATCAATATTGTGCTGACAAGCTCCTTACCTCTCAGGATTTGCTTTGCTCATCTCTGGTCCTAATCCTAATGCATTCAGTCCTGCTGGTGTGGAAAAACATCTTCATGGTTAATACTTCTCCCTCACGAAAGGGACATTACTCTGGTTTTCTGCCCCTCTCTGCTTGTCAGGATGAACTGCTGGTATTGTATCCTGCATACATCATAGCTTCATTATACTCAAGGAAACCTACAGTTAGTCCTGGAATTTATTTCTCCAACCTGTGCCCATTTTTAGAGAGTTGCTGCTTTTGAAAAGTGCATTCTCCTTTTCTGGCTTCTGAGCATGTACAGCAGCTTTCCTTTAACTTGGCACTATAACACCAACTCCCTCTTCTCCTCCCCCTTCCCTGGTCATCTTTAAGAGGTTTACACAAACCCTTCCTTTAACAGCAGAATTAAAACAGTAAAAATGTTAGCACCAGGCTTATCTATTTTGTCAGGGAAGCATTGCTGAGGCTCTCAGCAGAGAAGACTGCAAGATGCTCGATGAGGCCCTTGAGGCTCACGGGCCCCATGGTGAGCAGCACAGATACTGTAGTCTCCTCCACCAGCACCATCCCAGGGTGAATGGACCCTGGGAGCAGGGCCAGACCAGGGAATAGGTCCCATGGTTGTAAACCTGCTCTTGTTTCTGGATGAGCATCTTGTAGGATGTCAGAAGCCCTATGTGGTGGGACAGAATCCTCCACAAGCAATGTTTAGCCTGCCCTATTACGATGAAAGTAATCCCATCTAGTAACAGGTTATTTTTTCTTCCTTTGTCCTTGTTAGCAAGAGAAGGAAATACATTTATTCGGGAACGGCTTTGGCTAGCAAGGCTAATGCACTAAATGGCAGTGAAGTCCACCTACGAGAGCACATGTTATAGAGTCTTAAAAGATCTGAAATAATAGAAATGAAGGCTACCATTAAAGAAAATTTAGGGCCAAGTTAAATGCTTTTATGACAGGCAGAAGTATCATAAATTAGGGTATTTCATAGTGTTTATTACAGTTTCAGCCAAAGGAAATAATAAATGCAATGACTGGCTGATTAAAAAATATCCTATTATTGGCTAAATTATTAGTGGGCAATGACCCTAATTAACAAGGTAATAAACCTAAAGATTTGCTTATGATGCAGCTGTTGAGGCACCATATGCTCCAGGTAGAGTTTGCCCTGAAAATGAGAAGGAACACAAGGTTCCTGGAAGAAACAAACCAAACAAAAAAAATGGTTGATGAGAGTCCCTGGGTTACTGGAACTGACACTGCATTGTAGCTTACAGACTATAATTGTCCTATAAATTTATGGCTTGGGTAATAGGAAAAGGCTACAACATAGTTCTCATGTAATGCACCGAGCAAATGTGGAGGTCAGATAACAAAGTTCATGCCCAAGCGTAGGTACACTTACTGTTGTGGAAAAAAAGACCAACTTCTCTTTTTCTTCTTCCATCTTGCTTTTAAGTAGAAGGGCAAATGTGGAGTCTCGATTGCCTTACAAAAATACAAATAATTTTTCAAGGGGAGAAAAAGAAAGAAACAACTATAATAATAGAATCTAGTGAGTCTGATCTACTTTGTACCCCATCTACCCTTTGGGGGATGTCTCCCTTGCAGCCTCCCTTTTTCCTATCATTTATTTGTGTAGATTATTCTCTTTAAATCATAGTCTGATCAAGGTGATCATTGCATGGTTTGTACAGTGCCGAGAACAACTTGGCCTATCCTAATTAATTCCTTCTTCGGGTTTTCTTCAGTAGTTCATCCTGAAAAGCCCAGAGGAAACTTGACAGTATGGAAGGCTAAAACACGGGCTTGCTTCTCTGATAAGCTCTAGACATGTGTTTGGGGAATTTTAGAAGAGCCCAGAAGTGGCCTCTGAGTTTGTTGATGTACTTTATCTTTAGAAATGATGGCAAAGTTTAAAATATTTGTGCAGGTTTATAGATGGAAGTAATGGCTGATTAATTTAATCAGGTTTAGATGTTCAACTATCTGATTTGCATGTTTAATCTGGTCATCAGATGTCTAAAGGCTATAAAGTGCTCCTGTAGTTACGGTGGGTGCAAAACTGATGGATAAAAATTAAGGTCATTTTCTAACATCAGGCTCAATTATATGCAGGGCAGCCTTCAGGCAGCAAAATTAATCTTGTTCATTCAGTGGGGCAAAATAAAGAGTGCCAAAACATCTCACTGCTTAAATTATTTTTGTTTAACCACAAAATAAGATATAAATATGAAATTCTTTGGTTCTTTCTCTGCCTTCTCATTTGCTCAGAGGGGAAACAGTTATCAGATAAACCTGCAGTGTATTGGGTATGTGCTTTAAATTTTTTTTAGTCATTTTGTCATTTGGAATTCTTTTTTGAAATGATTGGGGAAAATAAAGATTTTTGAATGTAATCAGTATTTGCAGCTTGACGTGGAGTAACTGAACAGCAATCCCCCAGGTCTCCAATACCTGAACCACATTTCACTGATGATGTTGAGAGTTTCCTAATGCTTGTGAGAGGTTTTGGAATAAGCTGTCAGTGGCCTAAAATGAAATGCTTAGCTGAATGTTAGACTTGGCGATGGAAATTTACAGCTTTATTATTGTTCACAAATTTACTGATAAATGTAGATATTTTTAAGACAAACTCTTTGGGATCTGGGTCATGTCTTATATATAAAGTAGTCATGTGGTGTTTTTCCCCACAAACATGCTCTACAGAAAAGCATCAAAGGCAAACAGATATTTTCATTGTACAAAATGAAAATTGTTGGCAAAAATCCGTTTCCTATATTGCCATCAGGCATTGCTTGTTCCATGACATTTTTACTGCTACTATGATTATTCAAAGGAATTGCCATAAAATATACATGAATTATGGCCAGAAGTCACCCTTAGTATTTGGGGCTGTGATCAGACATGAAGGCTTTACGTAATACATTTTATTGGTTTCAGGACCTTGCATATGAATATGAGTAGGGGCGTACCTGCTGCATCCCCCATTAGTAACTTGGGCATGGTGTATTTCCCACACCTGGTAGCTAAGGCTGTGTTTCAAGCTAAAATTTAGAGGCAACAGAACATCATCTTCTCCATCATCTGTGTATATATGTGAATATAAGTATAATAATGGTTGAAAAGCTTTCATGCACTTCCTCCCTCTGCTACCTCCTTCCCCAGTGATTCAGTCACTTCATATTGTAATACTTTGTTGACTATTGATTTTTGGTTAAGGTTGGAGCCCAGTACAACTGTATGAGCATTCGTTGGCTTTAATTTGATGTTATGCTGCTGCCTTCCATTCCATATTGACAGGCATCCTCTTATTTTCAGATTGGTGTCCATTCACTGATGAACGCGCACTAGGGGGATCATGACCTTTTCTCTTATCTGGACAGCTCTTGGCTTCATGAACATTTTTTGCTGCAGGGTGTTATTAACAACAGGGTGATAGAACAAAGAAATGAAGCAATGGGAAGCACATCAATGTATGAAATTTGCTTTATTAGGATTCCCCTGAGGCCAGAGCAGTCCCTAATTACAGAGGTGTTACATCCCTTCTTGGAATAACAAACTATATTTTTAGCAGTAATGAGAACATGATTTTGAAATCGCTTTGTGGTCATCCTCCCACTGTACAGATGCTTGTTAATTCACGTGTTCCCAGATACTGATTTTGAGAGAAACATACAACAAAAGAAAAACTAGACTTCTCTGAAATTTACCTACTACCGACTGAACAAAGCATCACATACTAACAATAGATTTCAATGTATGTATTTTGAGTCTAGAGCTTTCCTGTCACTGTATTTCAGTATGTAAGAACACCAGGTAATTTGTAAAATAATCCAGTCCATTAATACTCCTATGCAGAGAAAAGGCCACAATGTATTAGTGATGTGTCTCTGAATCTCTTGTAGTATCTGGATGCTCTGTTCAGATAAATACTGGGAAGTATTTTTGCTAATAGAAATCTTGTCTGAGCATGCCTGGGAGATGAGCTGGCAGGTTGAACTCTAAAGAATAGGCCTTTGCTGATAATTCCCAAATTCTTGGTTCCATCTTGATGTGACTTCTTTTCAGAATACCCTATTTTAATCTTTTTTCAGTCCTCCTGCTCCCAGACATCTCAGACAAAAGGTAAAATGAAAAACATCCAAAATGCATTTCTTCTCAATCTACATACTTATTACAGCCCACCCCACTATTAAAATAGGCTGAGTATAACAGAGCTCATCTTATCCTGCGCAGGCTGGCCACGTTCCCAAGACAGAGGTGACCAGGAGGCCCCTGTGCAAAGCATGTAACCTGCTGATTACCCGGCTAAGCAGCCCTGATGTTCCTGCCACAGCATCTGACCCCGTGTGTCAGATGTGCCTGCCAGATTAGCCTTTCTTAAGACTCAGTTTGCAGATCTAAAAAGAAAAAAAAATGCAGGCAATGAATAAAAATAATGTTAAAGCCTTTCAAAAACACAGAAGCCAGCATTCAGCTATGTGAGTACCCCATGAAGCATTGTGATCGCACTTCTCCCGCTCAGTCCTGCTTTTTGCCCCTTCCTTCTTGCCTCGGGTTAGGCAGCACCGCGTGTAGCTGGACCTGTGGCAAGTGGTGGCGGCTCTAAGTGAGCAGGCTGTGACCAGCTCTGCCATCTTCCAGGGGCTATGGAGCAGCTCCGAGTCAATGTATCCCATTGCCCTCTGTTGGGCTGATCCAGCACTACTCTTTTCCCGCATCAAACGGCTTATCTGATGTTGGGCAAAGCAATTCTCATTCAGAGCAGGGCCAGATCTCAGTGCCTCTTTTTTGTGACCTTCTAGAGAAGCACAATAAGTGCTAAAATGACAGCTTGAGTTTAATCTGATGTTAGAGATATTTCTTTGTAAAATTGGGAAATCTTTTAGCAAGGACATTTTAAAGTTCTTCCTTACATCAGGGTTTACTGAAAAAAATACATTCCCATGCCATAGTCTCCTTCATTATCCAGTAATTAACAATGGTGAGGGAAAAAAAAAAAAAAATGAATTGATGAAAAGTTTTATAGCAGTGTTCCTAACTACGTTGTAAATCGAGCTTTGCCCTGTCTTTTTCGGCTTCTAAATGCTTTCTCTCAATAATAAACAGATCGTAAAGGATGGAAGTGCTCCCTTGTGTTTCAAAACTTTGACAGTAATGTCAGTGACTGCTTCACAAAAATAACTGAGCATTCATATGGCCACAGGATAAGTGAGAATAATTTTGGAGCCAGGTATGTAGGACCCTCACTTGGATAAGGGGACAGAAATTCCTCTGTATGGCTTAATGTGTGTGTATTTATACAAGAGAAAAATGTTTTGAAAGGTGAGATCACAAGGACCTCACTTGCAAAGACCCTGTGAGAACAGGTTGGTGGCTTTCCAGGGCAGTTCTGTGGTGCCACCTTCACGTGGGGAGCTGCCTCTGCTCGCCATCTCGCCCACCCACCTGACTTCTTCTCTAAGGCCTTTTTGTTCTGAATGTCAGTGAAAGAAAGATTTTGTTTCTGGTCAATAGAAATGTTTCGCTCAGCCCCATTTTCTTGAAAACGGGAGTAAAAGATGTAATGTAAAAAGAACTGTGGTGCTATTTTAATAAACGATTCAACACAGTGTGTCAAAAGGGGATTTGCATATGCGAACCTTGCTCTGTGCTCATTATCCCTTTTAAAGACCCTAATATTTTTTTCTACATGATACATAGTTTGGATTGCGTTACAGGCATTTCCTTCTCTCTAATAATAATTCAGTCAGCCCAATACAAATCAAAGGAAACACTTAAGTGGCTCACTCCCTTTTAAAAGAAAAATTATACCAATAAAAGTATTTTAGGGCTTTAGCCCTTTTCTGCCCCAGAAGCTTCTTTTAGACTCCTGCCTCTCCCCAGATAGTTGTTTATTCAATATTAAGCTCCGCTTTCCCAGAAGACCAAAGCATTCACATTCACACTTCACCAGCAGCCCTGTGATTCAGTAATGAGGATGAAATGCTTTCAGGATCCCGTGCTCATTGCAAGGGGTAGCAGGCTGACACTAACCAATCTACTTGGTAAGAAGATGACTTTGTTCAGCCAAGAAATATCTCTTACAGGGCTCCTAAAGCCCACCCTAACTACTAGGGAGAATGCTAATTGAAAGATGAGGGTGTAATTGTACCAGACAAGTAACTTTTATTGAGTAATTTTTCAGTGTTAGGTGGGCAGAAACAGCACAGAGTCTCCTATTAGTGTTAAGGAAAGATGCACAGCTGAATCCCAGAACCTGATAATGAAAGTTTTCCTCTTTATTGTAGCAGTTAAAACACATGAAATGCCTCTGCAGTTAAATTGCAATTAAATGCTTTCCTTTTGTACGTGGCTGACAGATTTACAGAACATTTTTTCCTCAAATAGGTATCTGTGCTCTGTGTACCTGTGAGCACAGCACTCGCTGGTGTCCTTCAAAGTAGGGAGGGAAAAGCACACATACTCCTGTGCTGGAAAAGAGCCTGAGGTGGCTGATCCCTCAGATAAAAGAAGTGGCCCTAGCACTAAAAGGGAAGGAGGCAGAGGATGTACGGCATCCTCTGTTGTAGTATGCCTGTATTGTGGCATGAAAGGAAGATGGAGACAGCAGGAGAAAGATAGCAACACTTCACAGTCAGATGGGTTTCTCTGTTAGGGGAGATGGTCTGAGTTAATCACAGGGTCCTTTGGATTTTGCTTTTAAAATCATTTGGTAGCAAGATCGTAACGGAGCTAGGGTATGCTTAAATCTAAAACCTATTCTGCTTAATGCAGTATACTCTACTAAAACAGTGCCTAAGATAGCAGACTTCAAATTTTACCTTGAAAATGCTATAGGACTTTACATCCAGTGTCCTAATAACCACACAAGCATGGGCAGTTTCAGCTTTCTAACATAACTCAAGCATCAGCTGTGTGTTCACCTCTGAGGGCTCAGACCTGCATCTGGAGAAACCAAAGCCCTCCAACCCCGCGCAGAATGGCCACGTGCCATTAGGCTGGGGCACTCCACAAAGGCAAGGAGCAGAAAAGAATATCTTGTTCTTTCCCAAGTGCTGGCACTGTGTGTAGCAGCAGACTGGGCGCACGAGGAGACAAGCTGCTCTCCTGACGAGTTTATAACCCAAGTAGGCAGAGAGGACCAGGCGGGAGTCTGCTTGGATCTCACTGCAGTAACCTCAATGGGCAAGCAGGGCAGGAGGAGCACAGAAACACAGTGGTACGCAGGGGTCTGCCCACCTGTACAGGTCCCACAGACAATGCACAGGGTGCAGTCACCCTAGGCAGCAGTTACGTGTGGAAGAAAGGTAAGTTGGCTGCTCCTGAAGCACAGCATCACTGTGCGCTACAGCAGAAGGAACAGAAACACACTTACTCTGTAGGTGTAATCTGGTGGTTTCAGCATGGAGCGGGAAAATATCAGAATAAGAACCAGACCGGAGAGAGCATTCCCCCTCTGTCAGAAATAGCCACAGGAGCTACAATGAGAGCAGCTGGCAGAGAGGCTAAAAATAGCACCTCGCTAGCACCAAGCCTGCAAACATTATATTGAAATATTGGCTCAGCACTGATTAACTCCCACCGCTTCGTACCACCAAGTATTGAGCCATCGCAGCTCCAGTGGCCTTACTAGCCTCACTGCAATATAGTGTGCCTTGTTAAAATGAAAACTTGAGGTAGCTAAAAGATAATGCGTTTTCTATGCAAGAAAACTTTTGAAAATGCAGTGTTGTGGGATTTGGGATGTGGGCAGGGGAAAAATCCCCCCACAGCTTCCTGACATGCTTGTGCTGGGAATCCTTCCTGTGAACGCTGAGCATCTGGTTAGCCAAAGCTGAGGGAGCTCAGCATCTTGCAAGGCTGGACTTGTCACAAAGGGAAAATAGGCTTCTAGAGCAACTGCCTCAGCATCTCAAAATCAGCCTTAAAGCTGGTTTTCGCTAAAAAATGGAAATGAGGGATGGGATGTCTTCTGTACTTACCTGAGTATGATTATGGATAGTTTACCCTGTTATGGAGCAAGGCATGGTGATAGGAGATCCTGTGTGTTGTTTTTAATCCAAGGCCAAATGAATTGCTGGTGCAATTAGTTTAGGTGTAATGCAAATTAAAAAAAAAAAATTAATTAATTTGGTCCAGCATTTAGTATTGACAAAACCAAGAGTCTGTTGGTTTTAGGAACATACGGATTATGTCTCTTTTTCAGATCAAATCCTCTCTTTTTTTTTTTTTTTTTTTTTAAATCCTGTATTGACACATTACCGTGCAAAGCATGGAATACTTGGAACTTGTAGGAGTTGCACTGTCCCCAAATTAAAAGGGGGTCTTGAAGAGCACTGCTCTTCCTGGAGCTCACAGTGGACTGCTGCGAGCAGCATCTTGTGATGAGCAGAGGCAGTGGCAAAGCCTCAGCTCCCTACAGAGCCGAGGTGTTCCCTGCTTGAGGGGAAGGGGGAGGTGTTTCACTCTGTGCAGGGTGTAAAGTTTCCTAACGAAGCCTGCATACAGTTTTCATTCGTTTTGGTTTCTGTTATAGATATTCAACTTTCACAAGGACTGAGAAGAGGCGAAAGCGAGTCTGGGTTTAGTGGCAGGGAACCAGGGGATGAGAGCATTTGTGACTCGGGGAGAGGGTTAAAAATAAAGCTAACTCAGTAACATCTGGGCCAAAAACTTCTTGCTGAAGCATGAGATAAAGGTATTTGTGTATGTTGGCAGCAATCTTACACCATTATGAAGATGGCCAAAAATGTTTGCAGTGATGCAGCTTTCTAGAAGTGCCTGAAACAAGGCCCAGTTACTTTTCTTTGGCTTGTGAGTCACACCCTTCTGTTTGCTAGCCACCTCCTTCAGGATGATAAATCCTTCCAGGTTCTGTGATTTCAGAGAAACTCAAAGACAGTCGATGCTCTGGAAATATTTTTCAAAGCTCTCAGTATTGAATTAAATGGTTGCAAGGCTGGCTGATAATGGGTGTCTTGAAAACCTATCTGCAGCTACAAGTTGTAAATATCAGCTACTTTGTAGTGATTCCTGAAAACACAGGACTTTCCCACTATTCTGCAGCTGAGCAGGATCTAAGGCAACTATAAACAGGGTAACTGGTCTACCCTGAAGCTGATTTGGTTGTCACAGCTTCCATTGCTGCAATGAAAGCAGCTCCTCAGGTCAGCGGTGCCAGCAGCCAGGAAGAGGCGCACGTACCCCAACCCCTTCTGCTCGCGTCTGCGTGTTAGGCAAAATCAGGCTACATGGCTGAAGCTGTACACATGATGTTTTCTGACATCGTAATTGCAAACAGTATTTTAGAGCACACTTTCAAAACCAGGTCTTCGCTACTTCATGCAAGTTTTGAAATTTAGCCGTGACAGTGGTTGGAGGGTTTGCATGCTGGTAATTTATATAAAATATATCAGGCTCCAATAAAACTCAAGTATATGTATGAATTATCTAGCCTCCTTTCCTAGCATCAAATTAATCATATCCCTCATTTTCTCTAAACCAGCTAAGAGCCTAAGAGCTTTTTTTTTTTGCTAGTCTTAATTTTGCCTTACTGCTGGTTCCTAGTGAAAGCTGCAGCAGCCACCAAGGGGTAGCATGCCCTGTGCCGGTGTGTATACATCATTATGTTTATGTACATAGCAGTACCTACAGCTCCTTATCAGAGCTGAGATCAGTAGAGGAAGCAACACAAAGGTGCATGAGTCAATAGATGCTGTGCTGAAAAGGATTGTTTTGTGATTGTGAGGTGCTTGCACCTTGTTACACTACAGAAACCACTGCACAACTGCTACTTTCGAACCAAGTCATTAAATACCAGGTTGGAGGTATGACATTCATGTGACATCTGTAACATTTTGTTGAGCTTGACTGAAACGGTTGAAGTTCTTGACTGCAGTGTGTCGTACAGCGAAAATACATAACGAAACATGCCACCTCAGGCCTCTGCCGCATTTGTCCTACACCTGTACGACCTCGCCAGAGAGGCCCACTGACACAGCTGGAAAATGAAATTAAACGCAGGCATACAAGGGTTAAAAGTAAAATAGTCCCTCATATCTCAGGTAATTTACACGTTAAAGAGCACTGTGGAATGAATTACGATGTCATGTCAGAAGCCACGCTTCAACCCCAAATCTGCCAATCATTATAATGCTGAGTTTGTTGGGCCTTAGATGCAGGGGCCTAGCCAACGGCCCCAGGCAACATCCATACTTATTAGACAACATGGGCCCCAGGGAGCTTTTCAGAGCGTGGCCCTCGCCACCTGGCTAGAGCAGAGAGTAATGAAAGGCAGCAGCACAACAAAGCACCAAGTGACTACAGCCCCCGCCGCAAAGCACGGATCCCGTGCCTACCAAGGCAAGCAGCCTGGGTCCCAGGTGACAGAATTGTTAGATTTGGTTTTCCACACTGCCCTATTTCTAGCACTTGTGCCAGAAGGTATTCCAAAGCTTTCTTGACATCCCTGTTGCTCACAGGGGTGAGTCTGTGGTTTTCACCTGACTTTGCGGTCCTTGTGCAGCAGCAGCGGCGATGGGTTTCCTTTAGCTGGACAGGATATTCCTGGGGGGTTGCTGCTGCTTTGTGATTTTGGCCACGGGCAGCTGTAGGGTCAGGTTATGGATCCAGCAGCGTTTCCTCCTGCCGTGCGAGGCAGCCGAGCCTAGAGGGAGCCCTGTACGCGGGCAGAGCGCGGCCGGCAGGACACGGCACAATGACCGCGCCGGCGGCTGGCCGCATCTTCCTCTGCCCCTTTAGCGGGGCCGAGTGGGAGTATTTTCAAGAGGAAATGTCTGCTGGATGCAGCTTTTGTGGATGCTTCAATAGTCTGCTCAGGCAAAGGGCTGGAAATAAATCAGAAAAGCCATGATCAAAACTGTAGGGAAATGCCCCAAATTGTCACCCCTGTCATAAGCAATGGGGATACTTCTACGCCTTTTTGCATTGTAGTGCGGGTTGCTATAATATTTACAGATTTTCTACCCTGGTTAAAGCAGTTGGTCAGTACAGTCTACCTTTATTTTATTTTTCTACTGCAACCTGCTTTGTAATATAATGAGCAGCTTTAAATCCTTCGGAGTGGAGGACTTAAAGGTAAAGCTCAGTACAAAGTCATATTTCAGCAGCTCAGACAGAGAAATCGAGTAAATTTTATTTTCTATTGAGAGCTGGCTGGGGAAGAGGAGCATCCATAAGGCAGGAAGATACCATGCTGAGCACAGGGGCTGTCAGTTCTGCTTCTCTTAACAGATCACCTTAGGTTTTCCATTCTCTTTTGAAATACTGTGGGAAATGCTTGTTCCATCTCGATATGGTTTTTACACATGGGTATTTATGAAATCCAAATCTAGTGGACTCTTTGTTTATCTATTATCAGATTTTATCTGCAAGGTGTATGCAAAGCGCTGCCAGATCTACTCTTAGTAGGAGTGTGAAAACAGCAATGATTATGTAAACCGTATATTTCTATATTTAGCTGTATCCATATGTATTTTTAAGTGCACATCAATAAAGGAATGACTAGCCAGGGACGGTTAACATTTCCTATCTGCTTTTTAAACCTTCCCACTGCTGTTTGTCAGCCTTTCAGAAGCAGAAAGGGAGCACAAGCAGGCTAGTGTGTGCTTGAGTGTGTGTGAGAACAATTCTATAAAAGATTATCTTGCACACAAAGCAAATGGCCCTGCCCCCATTGTGAAGGCAGAGATTCCCCCGGGATCAGGCAAGGAGGAATTGCTCGTGGTCAGCAGAGGCGGGAGAACAATAGAGCCCAAAATGGGCAGCAGCAGCCGCAGTCACTGAGGTGGGTGGGAGACTGGCCAAATGGCCACTGCACGCTATGTAGCATTGTCACCAACATCAGAAATGGCTAAAAGGTCTCAAATTAGCAATTGTTGTGATTAGCAGGTGGTTCGAGAGATAGGAGGTCCAGGGAAGCGATTGGTGGTTTAGGCATCACATGCCATTTAGTCAGAAACAATCTTCACTCGCTCATTAACGCGGAATTATGAAATTACTTAAAGGAAAACAATTCTAATGAAATAGAGCTATGGAAATCAATTCTTTAAAGGGGACCTGACTTTTTATAAAACAATTAAAATTCCTGCAGGTTTTATTTCTGTGAAGGAATTAATTGTGCCAGGAAATCTGGCAAGAAAATAAATGTTGTTCAACAATAGTTCATCTGATTAGGAAGAGCTGAAAACATTGCTTTCTGTAACATCTGCATTCCTCTCATTAATAACTCATGTGTATTTAGATTGTGAACCTGCTCTTAATGGACATCCAAAGGCACAAGGCTCAAAAACAAAAGAATCAAAGCTCAGAAGTGTTTTGGTCCAGAGGCTGGTTCAGTTTAACCCCTGTCTTAAAGGAAGATCACACACACAAAATGTGAATCCCCTTCTATTTCTTGACTTTGAAAATAAATTCAAGGATGTCAGGACCATGTTATCACTGGCTCTTTTAAAAGCTAGGACTGGATTCTCCAATTTCATGGATGTGCAGATACCAATACCCTCCTGAGGGCTCTCTCTGTTCCAGACCCAAAATCTGGAGCACAGCAAGTCCGAAGGCACTCTTAGAATAATATCCATTTACACATTAGCAGTCTGCTCTTCTCTTCCTTAAGACATAAGCTACCTATTTCTATTCTTACAGCAGAGACAGTAGTGACTTGTACCTAGCTTCAATGTCAGAAGCTCTCATTGAGTGCTCTGCAGATTCCTGCCCTCAGCACACTAGGGGAGTTAATTCTGCCCAAACGGCTCTAATTAATGGCCCATACCAAAAGTAAATTTTGGTGTAGTGTTTTATGCTTAACTGGGATTTTGCTGTACCTGAAAGGTTTCAGAAAATACCAAGCTGGCTGCATTACTGCTACTTCCTTCATGTGCTGTAGGCCACTGGGCAACAACTGCAAGACTTTGTCTTTGTTGTATGGTTGTGTAGAATAGAAACAGTTTCATGAGATAACTATTTATCTGACCTTGCAAAGAGGAAAGAAAAACCATAGCTGGTATTCGGATCTGCTGAGGTCCTGAAGTTGGCACTCAGACATCCAAAATTTGGGGAGATGAATCTGCAAAGTGAAAGATTCAAAGGGAGAGTAGACAATGACAGTGTGGCAAAGGAAAGTCTGGTTCCAGGCTCAGCAAATAAGGATAAATAAACATTTGTTTGAGTCTTGTTGAATAAGCTGAATGAGCAGCCCAACTGCCCATACCACAAAAAGTAAATGCAATGGTTTATGGTGGAGAAAATAAACAGTGACAAAGAGGATGAAGAAATGCCAGTTTACAGTCTTTTTTCTCCTATTTTGAGCATTGCCAACATAGATGGCACGAAGAATAGTTTTATATGGGTTATAAAATTATGATACTGACATCATAATTGTGATTTTTAAAAATATCTGAGAATTAACTGTTTCAGAATTTTCAACAACCCTGCTATTAAAGATACTGCATTTTCTAAATGTGTCTTTTGGTGAAGCCACCATGACAATACCTTTGTTTTATATTCAGCGATGCCAGGGGTGTTATTTTCTCACAAATGAGATAATCTCTAACTCAGAATGATATGTGCATAATCATATATATTCTAAAAAAAATATTGTCATCTCCCCACCTTTCAGTCATATAATTTATCCTTGTAGCTTGAGGACAGAAAATTGTATTGCAGGTGCATGCCTGAGTATTTTTTCATTTACTGAGAAGCTGGATGTGAAGGTATCTTAATTTGTACCTGAAAATCAAGGACAAGAGCAGAAAATACAGGCAGGTAAAGGGAAAAAGAAGTCAATGTCCCTTTCATACATCTGAAATCACATACTATAAAATAACACTGTAATCAAACACTGTTTATAGAATCTTTCATGTCAGGGTGCATATAAGGGTAAAACCTACAGATATAGGGATGGCAAGTGATTTTTGTCCTAGCAGTTCACTTCTGACATAATTGTTCTGTGTTCTCTTTTTAATTTTCACTCGGAGAAAAAATGCTATATCGGCTGTAGTATACCTACATGCATTTTTTTCCCCATTTCTGCAAAATACTGGGAAGCACAAAGTATCATAGATTTCCAGTGTGCCCTCCTGTTTTCCTTCCAGTCCAGGCAGGCACATCCATGTGCTTCCATTCCCTCCTGTGCCAGAATTGTCCAGGGGGGCTCTGGTGCAAAGCTGAGAACTTGATTTTCTTCCAGGTCCTCTGCTTTCCCTCCTTGTGATTTGTTATCAACTTACCTAATGAACAAAGGAAAGCATTTGGTAACTTTTTCAGGCTGCTGTAATGCAAATATAGCTTTTGTATCATATCATGACATAGACAAATTTTTAAAAAAGGAAAGAAGTGGAAGGCTTCCTTTTCCTATTGTGTTTCGCTAAGTCAAGTGAAGTGCAGCAAAATCCATCAGCTCGCCTTTAATATACATGTATTCCTGGGAATCATTTGTATATGTCACTCGCCATGTCTTCTGTGGTGAAAGAGAGCAAACCTCACCTGAGAAGTGGTACCACGGGCACCCAGGCTGCACAGCGTGAAGCAAAAAGATGCCTCAATGGCACAGAACCAAGTGTTTCAAACCCTTTCCTCTGGGTGTAGCCAGGCACCTGCTTCTGTTCTCTTTCATTGTTTTGCTTTGAGGTTTGGCTGGGTAGAAATCCACAAATCAAACATCTGTCTTGCTGCAGAAAATATCAGCCAAACCTGGGCTGATGTCTACCCTAGAACACAATTTCTTGAGTTTAATGATTCAGAACATGCGCGTTTTTATAAAATACATGGGTGTTCATATCATGTTTTGCATGGAGGAGAGTAACAAGAAATGTAGTTCATCCCCTAATTTAAAAAAAGAATGAGGTGTAAATCTCATATTTAATAATTATTTCACAAAAAAGTTTTATAGGCTCTAGAAACTTTATCCCAAAGGATAAAGGCTGTTTTCAGAGAGCTGTGGAAAAAAAGTTAAAAGGGGAAACTGTTTGCATAGCTCCAGTGCTGCAGCTGGTGATACAGAGGTCCAGTAAACTACATAGAAGGAAACAGCACCAATAATCTTCACAAATATTTAGAATGGATGCAGGGTTTGAAGCTTTTGTATCCTGAGTGGGTTTTTCTTTTGGTCCACACTGTAAAAAGGGGCTGAGCACTCATTAACTGACTGAACATAAGTAGGGAAGTAAAAGAAATTATGAGTTTTCGTAGTCTTTACTCAGCTGAAATGCCTAAGTTGTTGTTCTAACTCTTCCCCACTGTTTTGTTTCCTATTTAATTCTATTTCTGTTAATGAGAAATACACAAGATGAGAAATCTCACAAAAATGAGAGTAATGGCAAAACTCAGCTTGATAAAGATAATTTGCTGCCATCTATGGCTTTTCATGTGGCACTCATTTGAGTTTTGTAACAAATTAAGACAAATACTTTACATGTAAGAAATCCGGATGAGGATGAGATGTTTGAAAACAGCAAATAGCCTTTAAGTAGAGTCAGGCTTTTTCTTGTTTTGTACTTTTTTTTTTTTTTTTTTTTTTTTCCCAGACCCCCAGAAATTTCACATACCTCTTTTCATGCTACTGTCATGAGAAAATGTCTAACCAGCTTTGTGCTTTTGGGGCATGTCCATCTTTCTTTTCTCAGGATCCTCTGACAACGTGGAGAAGCTGTCAGCTCTGTTCAGATACATCTGGAAGTTTCTCCTTTTGAAGGGGGTAGAAGCAGAACTGGAATGAAAACAGCAGCTTGTGGAGGGGCTCCCAGTCCTCTAGGCTGGGATGTTCTGGACAGAAGGACTGTGCCTGAGCAATTATATACTGAGAAGTTGTTAAAACATAGGCACATTTTAACAGCAAATAAGGGACATTTTAAATACAAACAAGGTTCTGTTGACTTCAACAGCTTGTGTCAAAACATATGAGGAGTGGGATGTTTAGATCTCGGAGGAGCAAGGGAAACCAGGCAGGAAGGAGGTCTAGTAGTGTGTCTGGGGTGCTGCAAGGGAAACAGGGAGTTCTGGGGTGTGTCGCTCGGGAGCAGCTTGGAGAAAGCAGGAAGAGAAAATGCAAACAGGACTTTATATAATTTAATGGTAGAGAGAGGATCTAGAAGGCCATTAAGGTCTGAAGAAGCTAGGGAAATATTTTTTTCGTTAATGGAAGAGATATGGAAGATGAATTGGAAGCATAATATAGGACCACAATGTTTAAACATGAAAATAAATCCAAAAGGAATAAATAGCCTAACACTGGAGTTCAGTCAACACCCAAACAGCAGTGGATCTGATTAGGATCTCAGTTATTCTCCATTTGCACTGGCAGAACTGCACTGATTTAATGGGGCAAATTTGGTTCAAATCTCTGTGCTGAAAGCAGAACACAACTAATACCTGTGCTAAGCAGAATATGACTAATACCCGTGAGGAGATTCTTCAGCTATTTCAGAACTCCAGCATTAGGAAGGCTGAAAGACAGCTGATCAAAGGCTTTTTGGGTCCCATTTTTAGCTAGTCCTTTGCAAACACTTCACTCTGCAGTGAAGTAGGACCTTGCTTCAAAACCTCTCAGATTTTACACAAATTATCAAAACATTTAAAAAATAATAATAATAATTTTTAAAAAATGCATGAGGCTAAGGAAAAAACTGAGTTTATTCAAAGCATCTCTTTCCATCTGGTATCATGGAGGTATCCATATGTTCTATGTGCACATACATAAGACACATTTATGTACACATGTGGCTAGTGATGCTTTGGTTGGAAAAAAATATATACTTTTCCTTTCTTTTTAACCTTATCTGTGCATTCTTGGGTCATGTAGCCTTTGTGCTGACTCTGGACAAAAATCCCCCTTTGATGGAGGATACATGCTGAAAGGTAGAATTCTGAATTATGTTCTCTAAATTATCCCGTGCTCAGAGAGCAAGTATTGATTTTAAAAATGACTGAGCCAGACCTCGCACTGCAGTCCCCCCAAAGCACAACAAACAGCAGTCATGTGTTCAGCTACCAAGAGGCCACTGTGCTGGCATTGTTTCAAAAAATCAGAAAGTCATCAATCAACCAAATAGTAATCGGAATAAGTACATGGTATCTAAAGACACATTTTATCCAGTTACATGCTCCAATTCAGTTAGCTACGAGGAGAATTAGAACAATATTGGACCGATTAACAAGTCTACCTTGGGAACTGTGAGCTGTTAAGTTATTTATTTTGCTGCCTTGTATAAAAGAATGAGCAGAATTTCATCTGCATAGTTAAGCATTCAGTAACTTCCCACGATAAATAATCCAGCATCTCTTCGTGCTAGAGTGTTTTTTATGGAGCCTGATTGAGAACGCAGAATTTTACTGTAATTGTTTTCTGCAGCTTTCAAAGAGCTTGGGCACAATTGTGTTTCAGGAGGATTTTTATTTATTTCTTCGGGAGCTGTTAGTCATCGTTGCACGAATGGAACATCGCAAGCACTAAAATTATTAGGATCAGTGTATTCAAAACATCATTGAGTTTTATTTTAATGATACGATTTAAGGATCAATGCGAAAAAACACGGTTTAGAATTTGTCTTGCACAATTCAATGGGATCAATAATCTACGGTGTTGCTATGCAGGATGCGCTCCACAATAATACAAAACATACCATTTCTAAAGAAACACATGGTCGAAAAATACAGCGTTCAAGTGAATGCATCCAGCCCTGTGTACTTGCCCCTGTCTTTTGGGAGATACGATACTGGAACAGATAGAGTATACAAAATGCTGTGCAAGTTAAGATAATAGCTCGTACAATTAAGATGGTTGAATTTTTCAGTACTGCTGTACAGCACTTCCCATAATGAAATCTCCAAGTTTTAGGTTTAGAACTCTCAAGCTCAAATTGCAACTAAACATAGCACATGGTTTTCAGCACACAGGAATTTAATTTAACATTATTTTAATTCAATAAACCACTTATTTTCTAATAAAAGGTACATCTGTATTTAAGATGCTCTAGTGCTGTCTCCTAAGACCTAAGCTGATTTTTATATTGAAAATGTAATTTTCGGTGTTTGGGGGAGAGAACATTTTTCTGTTTTCTGACTAATGATAAATACAAAGGAATTCCTGTTTTCTACCCTGAGAGCAGCCCCCCTGTCTGTGTTGTGTTGTTTTATATGAAACCTGCAAGACACCATTTGCATGAGTTTGTAGGGGCTAGCTGTAACTCGGTTAGTGCAAGTTTGTACCATGCAGCCACTCCCTGCTCTTTGTTTCCTTAGCTTTCAAGAGACAGAAAGGTTGAAGGAGTGGAGCTTTAATTGCCAGCTCACCACAGGAAAGGGTGGCTTTTCTAGGTCCGAGCTTGCCACATGGAGCTGCAAGCACCACAACTAATCTGCGCCATACCTGGCCAATGCATTCAGGTACTTGAGGGTCATTGTAATAACACAGTGTCAAGTCCCATCCCTCTCAAAAGCACTTATATTTCTATCCTTTCTCCTTAGGGAAAAGAAAAAAATAACAGTTTTGGGGCAGCAGTGAATTCAAGCCAAGTGAGCAAGCTAGACATAGGCATTGGTGATAGGAAACCTTTGAATGTTTGTCTTCCCTCAAAACAGTCACTGCAGGACACTGAAAAGTATGCAAAAGAAGCATTGCTGATTTGGTTAATAGGCCTGTGTGTTTGGAAATCAATAGCCAGAAAGGAGATAGGTACTAGTTCTTCTTCAGCATCTTTGATGAAAAGCATTTTTGAGAATCTGTGTAGTGTAAAGCATGGGTAAAATGTCTAGGTCTGTTCAGGAGCTTTTTGTTGTTCACCTCCTCTGGGATTTTAAGTTCGATGGAAAACCCAGGTCTGTGACTCAGAAGCTCAGTCACTTGCAAGTGGAACCTGTAACCATAATGCTATACAAAGTTCTAGTTTAAATAAATAAGTAACAGTAATGAAAAAAGTTTGGTTTTGATAGTTTTGAGGATGCGTACAGCTTTTTCCATTTTTGCTGTTTAGCTAATAGGTCTCATTTCAGGGGCTTTTCTGCTCTGACATGTCTCTCATTCTCTGCATATGTTTTTCTGTCTTCGTTGTAGTGTTGTCAGAAGCCTCTGTACTGTAAAAAAAAAATCTACTATACCTATAAGAGGCTTGAAGCATGGCGTGAAGCTCTTTTTACAGAAATATTAATACTTTAAATATTAAAATACTGAAATATTAATACTGTTAATACTGTCTTTACAGCAACAGAATAATGTTTAGGCTCATTTGGGGCCACATTATTATTATCTGGCCATTTTCCTCTAGGTCTGCTGTTTGATAATAAGAATAATTATTAACTGGAAGGGCAGCTGTTTTGGTTTGTGGTTTTTGGCAGCAGGAGCTATCACAGGCCAGGACACATGTTGCTCAGCTTACAGATATGGGAGCTAGAAATCAATACAGTGAGTGTCAGTTGCAACACTGAGCTCATCTTACTTCCAGAAAAGTAAATTATCTTTATTTTGTGAAAAAGAAATACTGAAGTTTAAAGATTCACCTTTGCTTACCAGAGAAGTAGATTTCTACAGTGTATTGCACTTTCTTGTTTTCCCTTATCTACCTTTTGAATAATCAGCCATGAGAAAAATCAGATGTAACATAGAGTAATTAACTGCATGAAAAACAAAGTTAGGAAAGCCTTCAGAAATGTTGAACAATAATGCAAAAAACTGTTCATTGCACACTTGTGGGGCTTGTCCCAGAAAACTGACAAATGAAACCCACCTTTTAAGGACAAAGCCTCAGCCCCTGGCTGAGGGCAACAGTTTTTCTTCTTTCCTATTCACAGTGGACTTTTCCTACAGTGCCAAGCTGACAGGTTTTTCTCTGAAGAAGTAGGTCTGTAAGAGGTCTGATTTTTTTGCACATGGATGTTTGTAATTTTGGAATAAGGAGGGTATGAACAACAGAAGAAAAAAATAGCAGACAGTGTGATTTCTATCTTTTGAAGTCCCACGTGCCACCTAAAAATAGCCCTGTGCTGAAAGTAGCTGCTTTTCAAATACACTTATATTACAAACACAATTCATGTGAAATCCAGGATAAAACATGGAGGCAGTGTTGGATAAAATAGGTGTTTTCCATTGAAGTAGAGCTCCTAAAAGTTGCCAAGATAAATTTAGGCCAACTGATAAGGGCAGAAGCAAATCCCTGACCAGCGTTCCCAGCACCTGTACCTCCCTAGGCCTGCTGGTAACCACCGAATGGCCATTAAATCCCCCAAAGCTCTCTGCTAGCTTCATCCAGGATCAAGCCATACTCTGCTCCGCACCTCCCATCCAGGTGGGTGAGTCTGAATGGATTCAGAGAAAAGACCAAAATGTGTCGGTCACATATATCTGTGGTTTCCATTATTAATTATATTTTAATGATAAAATTGGGACCAGAGTGTTTTAGGAAGGAGGGAAAGGAATGCAGAGAAAGAAATCTGGCTTCTTTTCCCATTCTGCTAGTCTCTTACTGTAGCATAAAGACAAGGTCATAAAATGACCTGCTCAGCTTCTTCATCTGCAAAATGGGAAGCAGAAGAGTTGCCCGTGTTATTGCAAAAGTACAAATGTGAAGTCCTAACCTTCAAACTGTTCTTGTATGTTGCAAGAGGTTCTTCAGGTCCTAAAAACTATATGCTGCAATATATATTTATCAGAAATAAGCCAATGTACTTAACATTTTACTTTTTCTAAGGAAAAAAAAAAAAAAAAAGAGTTGTGCTAGAGCTGTTGGCCAGTTTTTTTGCTTATTACTCAGAGCCTGTGAGAATTACAAAATGTAAATGAAGCATAAGAAACACGTGGCTGTAACCAGTGGTGGCAAACCTGTGTTGTAGTGAAAGTCTGAGTTATGGCCCAGTGGACTAGAGGAACATCAGGTGATATTTACATGTCTCAGAAAGGCTCCTCATTTGCACTTTATAAGGCAGAAGTACGTCAGAAGTGCAAAAGCCAGTGAATGGTCAGAAGTTGAAAACGAAGGGCAGCCAGGCTTCAGAAGACCTATTTAGCTGGTGGTGCCGTTCTTGGCATCAAAATAATTTACCTCGAGGAATTCACAGCTATACTCTTTCCCTTCAGATGCAGCTCACTTCTGATGGGGTATCCAGCACTGAAAGCTGTTTTAAATGTAGTTTACTGTCTTCTCCAGCCAGGTGCAGGAGCCATGGGTTCATGGAGTGGCCAAGTGTGGACCAAGGTCTGGCTCCTGGGTCAGCTGAGGGAACAGCAAGGCCATGGTTCCCCCAGCAGCCCCACACCACTGGAGATCCGACATCATTCAGAACTTTTATTTTTATTCTAGTTTTTGGGATAGGAGAAGATGCTACCTTTGTAGCATCTTGTTGCATAGATGGTTTTCAGCTGTTACAACCCTTGGCTCAATCTACTTTCTTTTCTGCCATAATTTAAAGCTGTTCTTGTGGTTGATGAGTTCAAATTCATATTGACTTCATAGTGCAGTCAGGGATGTTTTTTGCCTAAATATTGACCAATATTTAATAGTACAAAGAGGAAAATATTGTTAAAGGGGGGTTAACAGCACTTCATTGCAGTATTCTCTGGCATTTTTTGTGTAGGGGCCAAGAGCTGGGGTCACATCTCTTTTGCTCTTTCTAGGAGGTGTCTAGCAGCAGTGTCTTTAGGTCACAAACACTCTGAGACAGGACTGTCATTTCTGGCTTTTAATGAAGCTGTGACCACAGCTGTGCCTGTGAGGTGGCATGGCAATGCAGCTCTGTCCTACACGTCACCACTTCTGGAAGTTTGCAGCTGCAGACTGTCCAGGCTGCCTGATGCTCCACTGGTCTCTCTCAGAGAATATGCTATCATCCATCTAGGAGATTCTTTCTGTTCTTATTTTTCTGCTTCTCCGTGTACCTACTAAATAGTGTAATCCTGAATCATCCATGGGACTTCCCATAATATACCCAATGGAGGAGCATTATTCTCATTTTAAGACCACGTTTGATAAGAGAAAGAATAGGTGGGATTTAACCACTGTTTCTACAGATGTGTTTTGGACAGAATATGAAGGAAAAAACACCCTACAGAAGGCCTTTTCTTATTCACTAGGCTGTGTTCAACAGCCACTCAGTAATCACTTCAAGCACTTTTTTTGTCAGCCTTTTGTTAGCCTTTTCTGTCCCTGCTATCAGTGCTGAGAGCAGTGCTACTGGATGTGGTTTGTTTCTTCTAAATAAAAACCTTGTTCAGAGAGGGTCATCCAAGTCTCCCAGCAACGTTTGTAGTCAATGGTGGGGTTGCATCAGGACTCCAGGAGCCTGCGCCCAGCTTAGCTGTTTCCCCACACTTAGATGAAGACTGCTACTGTCTCATCCATACAAATCAGCGTGAATTCCCTCTGTGCTGCAAGATGCCCTAGATTCATGATTTCATCTATGGTTTTTAGGGACTCTGCCCTTAAAATTCATGGCAAGTGGTTGAGAGGTTATGTCCTTTTCATGACTCACTTCAGGGAGTTTCACAGATGTCTTCAGTTTGTTCAAGCAAGATTTGTACCTCTTACTCTGCAAGCAGAAGAGAATTGCCATTAGCCTTTTATACTGGGCTTAATTGCCAATTACCAGCAGGTAAATAGCTTCATAACACTGCATTGCTCCAAGCTTATTATACTTTGCAAAGGAGTCCTGTGCAGAGAAATCTCTTTTCTATTAGCAGAAAGAAGGCCAAAGGGCATTGAAAGACCTTCCTGTTTCTTCCAGAGTTTCCAATACCTCCTTGTAGGTTTGAGAGCAACCCACACATTTAGCTGGAATATCAGTTATTCCTGTTAAAAAAAAAAAAAAAAAAAAAAAAAAACTTAAAATGTCTCCATCCAAAGGTAAGGGAGAAAAACATAAAAAATAATTGTCTTTAGGCAAAGCAAAAAAAAACATGTATTTTGAAAATTGTATAATTGTATCAACATAAATAAGCATAATTTTCCAGGTGATTTTTGAGAAACAAGAAATTGCAAAATGAAGTAAAGAAAGGAGCATCTGTTTTGTTCTAGTTTGTTTAATCTAATTTCTCCATATTTTAAGCAGAGTAGGTCACAAGCACAGTCCAGTGGGGGAAGTTCAGTATATTAAATGCACCAGCAGTTTTCTCTTGCAAATTGATTATTTAAATTGAGCTACTCTCAAGTAATGGACAATACCCATGCTTACAAATATGAGTTTGTGTGCAGATTTGCATTCCAATCCATTGTTCTTTCTCTCTATACTACCAGACACATCCTATTTAATTTCTTTGTGCTTAATGCAGCACTTATGTCTTAAAATTAAAACTTCCTAATGTTCACAAATTACTGTAAGGAAAGAAAATCCTGCTTTTCTTTCTTTTCTGCATTTTTTTTCTCTCCAGACCCTGAGCCGTACTGACACATACATATTTGCCAGATGCAAGAAATCGTTTGCTGATAAAATTAATGCAGAATTTTGTGATGGTTAAACAAAAACTTGCTCTGACATTTTGGCTCAGCTATGATATCCATAGTGCAGGACTGGAAGGCAGTGACGACACACTCCTCTTCCAGGAACAACAAGAACGGGCCCCCCAGTGGGAGAGGCCTTTTTTAGAGGAGATGAGGGAATCGCTGGTGGTGGAATTCACCCAAATATTTTTGGAAGGATACCTGAACTCCAGTCTTTTTGCTGCTCTGAATTTTTGGATAGTTCATGGACTAAATCAAGTTGCTTTTGTGTTTCTTGCATCATCCGCTGTTGCAAACAACATCATCACAAACGGGAAGTGATTCTCTCAGTTAAGCGCAGACACTGCTGATTGCTCTAGCTGAACAGGGCTCTGCACAGGCAAACATGCCTGTTGCTGCTTCACTATGGAGTTTGAATGTGAACAATCCTGTCTGATGGAAACCGAGTTCCCATATTCATCTGTGTCAGCCCATGACAGTCTCTTCTGCAGATCTCCTAAATTTCACTGGCAGATCTGAGTTAGGCTTTGTTCCACCGAGCCTGTTCGGCAACTTGGCCATAGCTCATAAGCCTTTGCTTTTGGAGTTAGACTTGCCAGCGCAGCTTTAAACTAAATGGGGCTGTAAATCAAAATGTCCTCATCTACAATTCTTCCCTGAGCATCTGATTACAATCATGCTGCATGCTATTTGTACAGGGATGTTTAAAACTGCCTATAAAACAACAGCTAATTGCTGATCTGCTTAATTAAAGAGAGCCTTTTGTTGTCACATATACAAAGATAAATGAAATAATCAGCTTTGGACTAATGAGAGATAATTAGATTATGCAGTCCGATAAATAAAGACAAAAATCCTGCAGATTGCCACTGTACTGGGCAGCCGAGATTGCAACAGGGTTTACGGATGCACTTTCCTTTCCTTTCCTTTCTATTTTAGCTATAGTGGTTTGGATTTTTTCCATCCCAGAGTTAATACTGTGATCAGAGCTTCCAAGCATTAATGACTGATTTTATGTACTATAATTTAGGATTTGTTGTTTAACAGCAGTGTGATTTGCATGGACACAGTTTAATTTACTCAGAATTTAAGCTTCCATTTAAAGAAAATTTACTAGATCTTAGTGTTCGCTGACGACCTTCCAGCCTGAACAGATGCACGCTGCCAATGGGTCTTCTTCGGGGAGGGTAGGTAAAATCAACTGGCCTTGCTTGTTCTTCTTGTTATTCTCTTCAGGTCAATAAGTAAAGGATCCTTTTTTTTTTTTTTTTTTTTTCCCAAAAAGTCTAAAATGCATATGCTCAGTGGGTGCAAATACCTTGGTCTAGAAATAGCAATATAAAGGTCTCTAGTGGAAAGCACATTTCAGTGTAATAATACCATTTCTCCAAGACTGGTATCCAAGGCTGTGGGGAAAGACCTGTGCAGCTTTCTTCAGTCTGCCTTAGTTTTGTGCTCTAAGAAGAAATAATTTTATCTCGCCAAAAGATGGTTATCAGACATGCACCTAACGCATGCAAACCATTGGATCAGCCTAGGGCTTGTGGAAATGCACAAATCCTCACTTAGCACTAGCTGTTGTATTACCTGTCTTCACATTAGAGCTCTCCTGGAAGTGTGATGCAATGCGCATTGTAGGACCGAAGGGATGTTACATATTCATGTGCTAAACTCACCAAAAGGACTGGATGCTTGCATGTTTCTTCCATGTGCAGCATTAAGGTCACCTTCACAGGGATATACTATCACGCTGGCACCTATTTTCAAGATACTTTTCAAGCCTCTTAAACCTAGATTAGACCAGTTAATTATTTTAATGCCTTCACATTCGGAGTTAGGATGTTGCATGGTATTAATGCCCATTTAATTAAAGATAACCAGCCAAATCTTCCATTTAAGCTTCATAAGTTTTGCCTATTAACAACACTGTATTTTGTCTATCCTTACACGGTTCATGACACAGACACAAAGAAGAAAGGTGGAGAAGTGCATTTAATTAAATAGCAGGCATAGGTCAAGTGTCTGCCTCATATGTCACTGTACAGCAAAGACGACTGTAGGAAAATATCAGGAAATCAGCTACCCAGTAAACAAGAGAGCCCTGTGGGCCCTCTCCCTTGCAGAGACCATCCGCAGAGAGCCCTGCCCTGCCCGGTGCTTCATCCATGTTCCGTCATGTTTACTTACTCAGGTAGGAGGAGGGGAGCAGCAGGACCATCTGAAAGAGGGGATGTTGCTTATCATGAGCAAGAGAAGCTGAACTGGGCCCTTTGTTACTGGACAACTGTCTTTTTCCTGGATTTTTGGGAAGATCTATATACAACACGCATCTTTCTTCATTAAAGGCAGCTCAAACACTTAGCCAAGGTCAACTTGGCTAAGTGTATCTGGGGTAGAGCTGTGGGGAAACAAGAGGTTAAGGCTGGTAAAATTCCCAGAGTATCTTATGGGGGTGAAGAGAGAGCATATAAGAAAAAATCAGTAGACATACCATGTCCAGATACTTAAGAGAAATGAGCTTTTAACTCATGGAAGTTCTGCGGTAAATGTTTGTCAGCTGATATCTGGGCTGCTCATCACTAACGACTCAAAAACAATCCTTCAGCAGTTAGTTTCTGAAAAGAACCTTTTCCTATTTTCTTTATCTTCTGAAAAGCTGCTGTGATGCTGCAGGAAGCCAGCCTGGGCTCATCCACATGATCTGGAGGCCTAAATCCTTGGTCAGGACACTCTGCTGACAGGTGCTGCCCAAACGCAGAGCAAAATCTGATCCTGGTGTCGGTAGTTTGTGAACACATTATTCCCACACATTCTTCTTTGTGGATTATAGCAAAGGGCTGTGTTAGATTATCTTTTCCTTAGGGACAGGCCACAGTTGGAATCCCTTTGAAGTGTGGATTTAATAAAAATTTGCAGAAGGTGAGTGCTCCCTTAACGCCTGTATTTAGACCAAGATTTGGCATAAGCAATTGGAAATTTGTAGAGAGCAACAATGTGAGAGACCTCCATCGAGATCAGCTTTTGCACTTGGGTGAGAAAGACAATTTCTTTTTTTTTTTTTTTTTTAGTAATCATGCAGGGGCTTTGCTGATGCTTCTGGCCATCACAAGGACCTCTCCTCTCAGGAGTCCTTGGTCCTAGGGCAGCCAGCAGCTCTCTGCACCGCCAGGCTGCAGCCTTTGTCCCTTGAGGCTCAGCTGCACATTTCAGAGCGGAGGGGTCACCAGCAGGCATGTCCTTCACCAAGTTCATGGGAGAGCACAGCTACAGCTTTGTCAAAGGCAATGGCAGCACCACAGGTTGTAGGACCAGCCTGAATAGATCGAGGACTTGATCCTAAAAGACAGGAAGAGCCAAAAAAAATAAAAAAAAATCACCTCATTTTTGTAAATTAAAGGTCCTAAAAAGGCTTTTCTTTCTTTCAGAAGTTCAGAACTTGGTACCCATGTTCCTTTCCTGATTTTCTGTTTTCCTCTTTTCTTGCTTGAGCTGTGTCACTGGACTCTTCATGCAGCAGTTCAGAGATAATAAATGTTTATTGGCAATTTGCCAGCTTGAACTCACAAGTGCTGAGCTTATTCATTACTAGGAAATAGTGGTTCTCTGTGGGGAAACGTCTCCAAACATGATTAGCAAAAAAAATAAATAAAAAAAAAAGGAAAGAAAGAAAAAGAAAAAAGGAAAAGGAAAACCCCTTATGAAAAATGTGTGCACTGCTAATCAGTGGCAAATAGTAGTATTCTATGTAGGTTTCCTGTCATGTTTTGAATGCTGCTGAATATAGATGGGGAGGTGGGAAGCAGGGAGGTGCCACCATTTGTCACAACAGGCTTTGTGCAGAGAGCCCAGACCACCCCAGCAGGATGAGGAGATGGACTGCATAGAGGTGGGAAGGCTGCTTTTTCTTTTTTTATTTTTTTGTTTTTGTTTTAACCTTCCTGCGTGCTTCTAACTGCCTAACCTAGTCTCAAGGATCTAACAGCTACATCTTATCAGGAAAAGAATTAACCCCGGCCTCTTCCCGGAGCAACCTCAGAAAGCACTGGCACGGCGGGACCCAAAGCACGGGTCAGAGCCTCGGAGCAGGTGCCTGCCACAGGTGTGCAGAGTTAGACCAAGGCTCTGAAGATGGAGGATATTTAAAGCAAACTAACGTAGACTTGTAATGTAGATGAAATTGAGATTTAAAAAACTACTATGAGTATGTTTTTCATTATCTTAAAAGCACATTTAATGTTTACAGTGGGGTTATAATGTAGATCTGTGCACAGATGCTCAGATAGGACTAGGTGCCACGTTACCTGTCTCCTCCTCAAAGCTTTTCTAGAAGCAGCTGATTTCTGACAACAAGCAAAATCCATTTGTGTTAACACAGAAACCTCAGGGGAACTCTAAAATGATTCCTGAATAATTTTAAAATCAAATTGTGTTTACACTCCCAACTGCTATAAGTCCTCTTTCAAATTCATCGGCAAACAAGTGAAATGCGTCTGGCCTCTGTGATTTATCACAGGAGGTTTCATCAAGGGGAGCACAGCTGAAATGAAGCACATATTCTCAAAACTAGCAGGCACATCTTGCCCCTTTCGGGTATGCTGGAGTTTTTGTCAGTGACTTTTGAGACAGTCTTATTTGTTAGAAAGAGAGTGTACTCTAACAACATTTAATGTCATGACTTCTAACATTTGCTGCTGAGAACATTTTGCAAGATACTGATGAAAAACCAGGATATAAATTATTTGGCTCACAATTTCCCTATTAATAATTCTTCTCATTTTCATGGCACTTCTCAACCTAGAAACTCAATGCACATCTGTGCATAGAAATAGAGATGATGGCAAGCTGCCGGGGCAGCTGCATAATGCAGCGTTTGCTCCTCGGCAGCACTTGTGCAGAGACCTAAAACAACCTGGTCCTTCCCAGATCCCCTGACACCTGCCCAACAGTTCCAGGCTGTAAGCACTACATCTAGCATGCTACTGTGAATTTTTGTGAGTAAAAATTCAGTAACATAATTTCTGGCATTATTTTAGTGGACATTGCAGTAAACAATGTGTCCTGCAGCATTGAGGAGTTCAGCTTTAGCTTTAAGGAGTAGATATGTCTCTCTGTATTCATTGAATTAGAAGAAACTTGTAATTAGCACAAATGAAATAATTATTGTATTGTGCAAAACTCATGATTAGCTATGTTGTTACAGTGTTGTGGCTGTACTGGTATCACAAAAAGAAAAACCTATTACAAAAGTAGAGGTTTTAATGCAAAACTTAATTCATCTAGTTTGTCTGTTTTCCAGTTTTTACAGGGCACATGTGAGAAGCAAAGCTGCATATTCACTGTACTGCTTCATGGTCAAATTGCCCACTGCAGCCACAGTAACCGTGATTCTCACAGCTTTGCATTCTTGTATCTGGTAACTGATTATGCAGTTGTGTTAACTCTGCATCAGCATGGTATTGTAGGCATTTAGTTTTCTTTTTTATTTTAAAGTCTGAGTGAAAAGGAAGCTGGTAGTATTGAACTTTATTCACTTACCACTACTGTTTGCTTTCCTAATAGTTTGCTCTGGCAAATACATACACACTTCATGCCAGTTATCCACAAAGACCATTGACTGCAGCAGAACTAGTCAGAATATTAAATACAAACACCCGTAAAACTTCTTGCAGGATCAAGCCCTTAGCATTTTAAAGGAATCAATTAAAATTTACACCTTATTTGTTTGGAGGTGGCTGCTGCATCACTGTTTGGATGGAAATGCTTCACATTTTGCACTGTGATGTCTCTTGGCAACAGACGAGAAACAACTTTTAAAGAGTAAAAGCTCAGCATCTAAGCAACAGCAATGTAAAAACCCTGTGCGTTTCCTGGGGTGGTGGGGAAGACTTCCTGTAGGTGTGTAATTAATACTTTTAAATAAGAAATGTTATGACTGTAGGAACTCTCTCAGCCCCTTATATTTCAGAGTCCACATAGTGACTCCAGCAAAGAAGGCAGAGAGAAATCTGGGCCTGTTTTGTTTTTCATAAACAAAACCAGAGATGCTGATGAGTGGCCCAGACATCTTCATTTGCTGTGCTTCCAGCAAACTGAAATCTGCATTAAAGGTGTAACAATACCAGCTTTCAACGTATTGCTATGAAATTTTCTTTTCAGCACTTATTTCAGCCAGTTCTTGGCCTACTTTGAATCATGCATCAGTCATTAAAAGAGCATGATTTCTGTGTCCCCCAGCTAGTGTACCACTGCAAGAGGGCAGCCCATGGAGCCTCCTGGAAGCAAGGGGCAGGATTTTTTGTTGCTTTATTTACTGGCTTACTCTTCCGTGGGAACAAAGCACCATTTGATCCCATTTTTTTTTCACTAAATCTCATTTGCTCAGTACTTTACCCCCATCCGCGTGTTCAGCAGAGGTATTTACGGCACTAATAAGAGCATTTTTCTATGAAAGGTCAAAAATCATTGCTCTTAATACATTTGTGGATCCGCTTTTGAGCATTATCTGTTAGTGGTAGCAGGTACATTATAGTGGAGACTGAAAAACACTTTTTTAGTGTCAGAATTATTTAATAAATTATTCAAGCATATATTAGAAAACTTTCTCTTTTCTTCCATCAGTAATAATACATGTGACCTGAGAACTATTGTCTTCTTACGTCTTATTTTTAGCAACCTACCTGCAGAGGGGAAAGCTGCTGTGTTCTCACTGCTGAGCATGTGGGAATTCAGTGGTCTTCTCTTCCAATATGTTATGTCTGCAGATCAGAAGAGACACAGACTCATCCCTGGCCAGGAAGCTGCTGGCTCCATTCTCATTATGGCAGATTGATCAGTTTATACTGATTACAGGAAATGGCTGTTAACAGGGTGAATAAATAACACATCTCTGAGCAGGGATTGTCTTAAAATTTATGATTCCTCTCTCCAAAAATGATGATGTTGAAAATCAGAGGAGGGGCAAAAATGTTCTTTTCAATCACAAGAAAAGATTTTCTCCATTTCCAATAACAGTAGATGTTCACTTTCCAATTTACACAGAGGAAAAAGTAAGCATCAGTTTGTCCCTTCAAATTTTCCCTGACAGACATGCCGTATCCCAGCTAATATGCACAGTGATTAGCACACAGTGTCCTTGAGTAATTGCTATGTCATTTTGATAACGAATGGTCGGCTGATACTGGAAAGGCAGAAGAGTTACACAACACCCAGACTCCAGGCTGACAAAATGTCCTCTACCATGCATGTGCCAGGGGACACTTGTCAGTGCCTTTCGAGCTGGCCATTTGGACTTGGGGAGTGCTTCAGTAAGAGATGGAGAAAGACTGGGGAAAAAAAAAAAAAAAAAAAAAAAAAGCAATTTAAGTAAACTTTTTACATTCAAGCCATTCTAACCTATCCACATTTTAGCATTATTATGCTCATTATATCTATTTCCATTTTCTTTTATCAGAAACCAGGTTTTTGCATCATATTATAGCTATTTGCTTTACCACGAGCATAAGTAAAGTTTAAAATAAAAATAAATTCCATTTTAATATCACTGAATGTAGAGTAAGCATGTTTGCACTAAAGTTTTCACCTCCATTTGCTTTGGCTGCTTATTATAACTTAATAAGTTTTTCATTCAGTTTGTAAAGTGCCCCTTTTTAGCCTCTAGCTACTGGATGACACCATCTGTGATTTCCAATGAAATTAAATTAAGTGAAAATTCAATCAACCAAAAGATTGTTGCTTCCACAACTTCACTGAGTGGCTTGGGATCGTACTATGTGACATGTCTTTCAAACTGGAAGCACAACCTCTGTGTGAGCCAGTTAAAGGAGACTGCCCAGAGAACGGCCTAGCTGGCATGCTGTTTCCAGTGTATCATGCTGGGTTTAATTAATGATTAATTGTCATTAATGACCCTGTCTCAGCTCTTCTTTGCAATAGGTATTTGGGGTGACTTCTCCATTGCTCTTCAACTAGAAGTGTGTCTTTACAACACCTGCCGTGCTTTTTCATGAACATGTATAAATAAAAATTATAAACTAGTTCCCCTTCCACAGTATTCCCCTTTGAGTCAGAAAGATATGTTTATTTTGTACCACCTAATTTTTACAGGATTTTCCAATAGGACTTTACACAGTCCATGCTCTAGTTGACTCATAGTGTAGTTACCAAAGAAGCAGTGATTTCCACCACAGTGGTGAGCTAATTTAATAATGGACACAAATGATAACTTACAGAACCAGAGCATCACAGTATCTGATGATAATCCCAGCACTTCTCAGCAAATACTTTGGGAAGGTGGGGATCGATGCCTAATAGGATTGGTTATTATTGGTATCCTCCTGACACATCTAGCTTTTTTTCATCTTAATACAAAAACAAGGTCATTCTGAGACTCCTTTGGCAGAAAAACTTTACCAGAAATTTGGAGGCTTGGGTGTTCTGGTTTTTTAAACCAGAATATCTTTGTGTCTTCTAATATTGAGTTTGTGGAACTCACTGCAAGGAATGTGAGGTTCTTAGCTCTGGTAATGTGTACCACAGAACCAGGCAGTAACTGGTGGCAGCACAATTCACTTTTCATTTTATATTGGCATCTAGATACAAATTCCTTTTCCAGGTGGACCATGTAGTATCTGATGCATCTCCTTGAACATGACAGTGGTGAGTTAACCATTTGATGAGGGTTAGCAGTGTCAAAAAAGGGGCAAAAGAAAAGAATAAGACCTCAATCTAATTTTTTTTGTGCTTGAATGTTCAGTTTTATAGTTCTATCATTGATCAGCATAGGTTGGGAGTTTTCAGTGAAACTCAGTATATTTGGAAAAGAGGAGTGTGTTTATAAGCAAAATAGGCATCACCAGATGTCACTATTACACATTTCTTTTTTGTGTGTGGGAGCAAATGACCAGTTTGGGGAAGATGTATTATCAATTCACGCTTAAGCATTTGGTACAGTGCTATCAATGAGGGTAGGAACAGCACTGTGAGCTCAGGAGAACCCATTCTGTTCTCTGGGCCTGGTGTCGTGCACTTCACTGACTGCTGGGAACATGGGGAGCAACTGGGCTGAGGTTCCTGGGGGGCTGCCCCAGGCACTGCTGTGGCACCTCTGTTCTGGAGCAAATATGACTGTGTGAACATCAGGCGTTCCGATAGAACCTGTAAACACATCATCACATCATCTTTGCTGACAAATTGTCTGTAGAGACCTGACCATCTGCTACTATCTAGCAGAAGATAGAGGTATTCTAGCAAGGTGCAACATTCGCGTTATTTGCTTTGCAGTGCTGTGAATTATGCACCAAACAGAGAAAACAGAAGCTTAGCTATGTAGAGAAGAAATGGTAGAGCATAAGGACTGTGCATTCACTTTTACTATCAAATTGAAGGTATGAGCTTACCTTAGCAAATATTTATTTCTAAATATTTATTTAAATGTTCTGTATTTGAAGCAGAGCCATATCGGTGTATCTTTCTCAGAGGACACTGTGTGATTTCTAGCAGTCTTGCACTTCAGAAATCCTCAGCGCTGTGTGGGTAATGCATTGAGTGATTCTAAGACTCAGCCCAGGCTAGAACTTTCTGGTAAATTCCATCTGCATACATGAGGAGCTTGCAAAGAGCTCCACTTCTGTCTTGTCACAGGTGGGAAGGGCATAGGCAAGCACAGAAGGAAGTTTGGATGTTTGCTGAAGGAAGCAATATTGCCTGGCTATTGCATGAGGGGCAGTGGCCTAGATTTGTGTTTGTATACTACCACTGAAGCAGCTGGCATAGATGCAAACACTTGATATGAATTGAAGTCTGTATGGAGGAGGCTTTAGCTTCAGCCTGCCCTGGCCACAGGGTGCTGAGAAAACTCTGCTGCCCCCAGGGGCTGAGCTGGGGGGGAGCTCTGAACAGCTCCAAGGTGTACGTGGTTGTTCCTTCAGTCTTAGTAATACACCAGAGATGCCATCTTCAGCAAAAGGAAGTTCTGGCAAATTCAGCTGTTGTCAATAGCCTCCTTTCTAGCCCATCTCCAAAGCTCACTGGAAGCAATGGGATTTTTTAAGCTGGTTGAATAGCTTTTACATCATTCTCTGTTAGATTTCTTGCTTCCAAAATGATGTTGTGGCCTGTGATGTGCTGCATTGCAGCTCAGTCTCTGGAAGAAGAAGCGTTGGAAGTGATGAATCACTCTCTTTCTTGATATACTGCCATATAGGCCTATAACTGTCGTAAATAATATTGCAGTGATTGAACTTAAAAGTCACAATCTGTGGAAGAATGTAATCCCCTCTGAACATTCCCAGCGGCCTGCCTTTCACTCTTTACTACTAACTTTCACCTGATTCACTTCAAGGGGTGAAACTCTTTCAAGATATTTTCTTTCCTTTGCTTAAGGAAACACTATCCTTTCTCTGCATGCTCTGACATTGCTTCTCCCCCTGAAAGCTGGTGCCCTTGGACATCTGAACCTCATTAAATTTAGAAAGCCCACTGACTTGGTTTTGTTCCCATAGTGATGTTGCAAATCTCATATTTGCAAGGGAATTGCATGGGATTCTTTCTAAACAGATTTGTTATCTCTTGTGGTTGCTGCCACTAAGTGTAATATCACAGCCTCTTCATTTAGAAAACACAACTCTGAGACCTTTCCATGAGGCACGGAGCTTTACAGCAATGCAGCAGAAAGGACACCATGCAGCAAAGAGGCAACTACATGATACGTTCAATAGCGGGGAAACTGCAGAAGGCAAAAAGAAAGAAAGGAAAAAAAAAAAAAAAACTGTGAGTGAAAAAACAGACAGACATGGTGTGAGCCAATGTCAGCTGAGGACAAATCTCTGATACAGCAGAAAGCATTCACAGCCCTCTCAACTACATTTCAGGATGAGGCAAGTGACAGGGGACTTACCTGTGCCAAAGGAGCAGGCCTTTCACGACTGGCAGCTCCTGGCCACGATGGCCACAGCAGGCAGGTGCTAGCACGTCTCCATCTTAAGTGCTCGTGCCTGGGCACTCAGAGGAGGACCAGTTTTATTAAGCCAGTTCAAGGCCATCAAAAAGATAATACTGCTGATAGCTCAGGACTAAAATAAGACAGTGCATTATACGCTGTGTAATAAAGGTAGCTGGAAGCTTTACAAAATGGCTGGAGAAATCTCTAACATTAATATTTGATTCAAGATCTTTTAGTTGTCTTTGGCATATTTTGATTGAGGAGGTTTGTGAGTATATTTATTTATTTTTAGATTTATGTAAATATGCACAGTCAACATCTCTTGAGGCACCTGCATGGCACCCTGTAACATTTACAGTAACTATAAGCCCATCTCCATCAGAGTGAAGAAGCAACCCTGCTCAGCCCACTGAAATGAAAACATCATCCCAAGGCAGCACGGCTGAGGGAGGGGGTGTCCAGGGTCCGTGCTGGGGGCTGACATCTGGACACCACTTGGCACGCTCAGGTGTAATTCATATGGGGTCCAGCTCGTGTCCTGCAGGAGCGCGGGGCAACGGGCAGTGCAATCTTTGCTCTGCCCCAAGCCCAGTGACTGCGCAGACCCAGCTGCCCAAGGAGAGCTGGCTACAATTCTGCCTTTGTAGCCAGAAATGTGGCTTTTATTGGAGACTGAATTATAAAACAACATCTTGTATTTTCTTAAGATTTCTGGCAAATATTTGAGAATCTTCTATTGCTTTGAAAGCATAGGGAAACATTTCTTCTTTTGCAATTTTTTTCATTTTCTGTTTTCTTAGAATAGTGTGAGGTGTCATAGAATAATTATGAAAAGAAATAGGTTAAAGGGGTGAGCTACTAGGCCCTCAGCTTTTGTTTATTGGTTTGTTTTTTCCAAAAGCAACTTTTCAGTCCTCTTTAAATTCTTTTACACCTGGAACTCCTTTTTTAGTTACCTACAATTCCAACAAAGCAGGTTTTTCTATGCTGCATTTTTCTTTCAATAGAGGATAACTAACAAAATATTTTATTCTAGGAAAATGTTAAATTAGAAGGTGATTTCTCCCTGCACATGCTTTTATTTAGTTTCCAGAATCATCTTCTTTGAGTAAAGATGTAAATGAAAAAAAAAAAAAGAGTAAAGCGTTAAAAAATCTTATGATTTCCACTTGCCATATGCCCTTCCTGAATTTCCTTTGCTCAAACACAATCATTTCATCACTTCCCTCTGTGTTTCATGCAAAGAAATGTGATGTCTTTCTCCACTTCATTATAGAAGTTCTGAAAATAAAACTGATCAGTAAACAGCCAACCAAGAGTCTGATTTTCCAGAAATGTTTCCGGACAGAAGTCCTGCCTGCCCCCCAAGGACGCTGACCCTCCTCACCCTGAGATGTCTCCTTTGCCTGTTTCCACTGATGTCCCACCCACAGCATGTCTCTCTCCTTTCTCCTCGCTCCTCTAAGTAGGAAGTAACACTCTTGTAGACTTGTCACCATTCTCCACTGGCTGGCAACTTCCAGCTTTCTGAGGATTGCCTTTGTCTAATCGTTTTGGTAAGTAATTCAGCTGCAGCCTGCAAAACGTCAGTGATTCCCCGTGGCTGACATGGGCTGCTTTGTGCTCATGTCACAGTGTCTTCGGAAAATTGTTAGCTCGTACTGTGGTAATTCAATTTTGATGAATACCCCGTAACTTAATTTACTCTGTGGCAAAACACAATTGTATAAACAAATTGGTTCTGTCCACACCCATCGTACCTTCACAGGGCAGCATTTTAATATTAACTGCTACAACCTATGATAGATGACAGTGCAGGCTCCAAAACAGGAATGTGTCTGTAAGCGCAGGGCAGATGGTTTTAGTTTCACAGTACAGCTTTTATGGAGAATGTTCATTGACCATAAGAATAACAGAAAAAAAAAAAAAAAAAAAATTGCTGTACTGTGTCAGAACTGACGAGAGCCCTGTCAGGGGCTGGGACACTGCTGCGTTAGGTCCTGCGCGGGTTCAAACACCGCCACCAGCTCCGTCCCACAAAGTGCATAGAAGTAAATTTTAGTTCTGCGATTACATTAAAAGAGAATAAAGTATTCCACATCACTTGAATATTTTGTGCAAATAACACATAATAGTGGAAAAAAATGGAAAGACCCCTTCTGTGCCAGCAGGCAGCCTCGAGCTCTGTGTGCAGCCCAGGCTGTGTCTGCAGCGTGCAGCCAGGGCTGGGTAAGCATGCGATGTGTCCCTACAGTGCCTGCATCCAGGGCCCCACGGTACCCCCGACTAGAAACATACCTGGCTGCTGGCAACAGAAGTATGAGTCGGAGCCCTAAAACCTGCGTAATGCATTTATTAAGTTTGATGCAGGCATAGCTAAGGGCACTGACCATAGGTTGCATCTGGGTGAGGAACAGCATTTTACTTTCTGGCTAACAGAAAATGGAAGACAAAATCTATAGGAATTTCCTGTGTTACATTTGCTTTGAATAACAGAAGTGTCATACAGAAATATTATCAAAGTTGCAATATTTGAGCCTAATAAAGGAGGAAAAATGACATCAGAGGAGCATTGACAAAGGCAAGGCAGTTCTCGTCCCTTCATTTCCTTCAGAGCCTTGCAGTGAGCTTGACTTCCATGTACACAAGGGCTGCTTTGTGCAGGCACATCTTCACCTGGGTTAAAGAGATGATGGAGGATGCTTTAAAAAAGACCCAAGAAACTGACTCTCTTTGAACCACTATAAAATTGCAGTGCAAAGCTGGCCAGGTTTGCCTTTCAAAATATCCTGATAACCCCATTGATCAGAGCAGGATTATGTGAAGGGTCAGATTGTCCCGGTGTTATTTCTAGAAGTACCACCACCATTATCACCACCAGTTCCCACCTCATGTGCTCCAAATGTCCGGGTTGAAGCTGCAGGTGTTTCCAGGCCCTGTCAAGGCAAACATGTGGCACAGGCTCCTTGCAGCTTTTCAGTTAACAGATCAAGATGGTCTGAAGAAGGCGTTTAGCATGTGCTTTTCATTTGCCCCCTCTGTGATACATGGAGGGTCTAGTAAGTTTGCAGACTCTTCCTAATGCTCAGGTGCCTGGCAGCAGAGGCTGGGTGCTATTTTAAAGCCTTGCTAGCATTAACACTGTGTCTTTGGACACTCAATGCATGTACATGTTTGTCCTTCCTCCTCACAGACCTGTGTGTTCACCAAGCTGCAGGGTGTTGGGTCCCCTTGTGGCACAAGGTGAGCGCAGGGCTGGCTGGCTCCCTGCACCAGAGGAGGGCTGTGGGCATGTTTGAAATCGTGTTTGAAAGGTTTCGGCAAGCGGTGAGGACAAACGGAGGTGCACATAAACATTTGAGAAATTTAGTTCCATAAATCAGGTGTGATCCTGTTTCGGGTCTAGAGTTTTCACCATGAATAGCATTCATTTTTTGCAGTGTCTGTCAGATAACTTGAGTTTTTAGCCTAAGGGTCTCTTTGTCTAATCTATGGATCTGTTATTAAAGGAGAAAGCTGGAAACTTGAAAAGTACTGCTGTAAACTGTGTAAAGGGTAGGGATTTAAGCTAATGATGCTTTGCACAGCAGCCAGAAGCCACTAGGAAGAGTCGCTCTTTGCTCTTAGTGGTGTGGGGACCTGGTCTTGCTTCTGTTCCCTGACTGTAGCAGGCTTTGTTTTTTGACAGGGAACTTTGCTCAGTGCTGCCTTGGACAAATTCAGCCTTCACTAGTGTTGCTGTGAATACTTGTGGCTAATACAGAACATGATCATACAGACAAGAGAAAATAATATTTAAATTGCTTATTCCCAGGCAGCTTCAATAGTGCTTTTGTGTCTTGAAGTAGTTTTGCAAGACTAAGAAAGATGTTAGCCAGGTGAGGCAAACTGCAATGGCCATCAAGAGCTAAAATCGCTCAGCAGTGTCATGGATTATAAGCTATTGCCTTAAACACCAAAAGCAACGTGTGGATCTGTCATTTACCAGAAAGCAAAGCACATGCTTGGATGCTGTCCTGAGTGGAAGCGGGCATAGCAAAGCTCTTAAAGGTTTTGCTGGCTCAGGACTTGGTTTGTGTATTTAAGCATGTGCATAAATATTTGCAGTAGTCAGGCTATCATAATTGGGTTGGTTTACAAAAATGGATACAAAATGGAAACAAAAAAGGAATCATAATGTTCCCCTTTCAATGCAGTTAGAGCAGATATATTTTAACCAACATTTTGGAGTTTGATCTTCTGAGTTTTATCATTGGTTTCAGGATTCACTCAGACCTGTTGTGATCTGCTGCGAAGTGCTAGGTTATTTCCACCAAAGGTGTTCTTAGTATTAAAATGCAAAGTGCTTGAACAGTTGATTAGCCATTGTGATTAATAATGATAATGGATGAATGCTTTTGTCACTATCAAAACTGTATGACCGCATATAATCTTTAAAACAGAATTTAAAAATGGCATTGTTTAATCTGTTTCAAGAAGATTGTAAATGCCTTGAGATATTGATCCAGCCTGCGAGCCTGCTTATAAGAATACTCTCTGCCTGCTGCAGTGTGCTCAGATACAATCTAATAAGAGTTCATTGAATAATAAACAATGGTGGCCACCCAATCCTAAAAATTTAGATCGACGAAATTCCCTCCCTGGTGAAGAGAAAAAATCTGGAGCTGCCCATAAGCCCATTACTGTCCACTCACCCATAAGCCAATAGAAGATCTTGGATTATTGGAACTCTTAGCTTTAAGAGAAATTGCTTTCCTAAATTTGACCTTCCACACTAAATATAAAATATGGACCATCTGTAATGAAGGGATTGCAGCCCAAATAGCTATCATCTCTCAGTGGCAAAGGTTAGAAGGTTGATGCACATTGGTTCCATGGGGATGGGGATGGTGGTGACCTTTTGCCATGAAAATGGTCACTTGGAGCTGTAATGTGAGAGAAAGGGGTCGGGTATTAGCCACTAAAGACTCTCTGATGCTGTGTCCTTGTTAAGCTTTTACAGAAAAAGCCATGGGGGCATTATGGGAAACAGCATCAAATCCCATCTACCAGATCTGAATATGATACAGAGGAAAAGTGAAACTGGATATATACTCCATTTAGGTAACATTTCTTCACTTCTTAAAAGGACAAATGTCATCTGAGCTTATATACACCGTTCATTTCAAAGGAAAGAAAGGCAATTTAGGTGTTTGCGGATTAATATTTTGCCACTCCTGGTTGCGATATTGTATTTGACTGCCCATGATGGGCCAAGTGGATGAGTACAAAGACGCATTTTCTTTTCGTATTTACTTAAGGAATTAAGTCTTATAGAAAGTAAAACAAAAAATGGTATGTGGTTAAATGAGATTGCACTGTCCATACCCTGTGTTTTAGTGTAATTCCTGTAAATGATTGTGAGGGGCTATAGAGGGAAACACAGAGAGCACAATGTTCCTTTTTGATCAGCAGCTTTTAACAAAGGAAGGATGTTGAACATCTGAAAGTAGGGAGTGCAGAGTTCACTGCGGGTCACCATTAAGGACAAGAACAAGGTAATGTAAGAGGCTGTGTGATTCCAGGTTGACAGGAGGATTTTAAAAGATCAAAAGTGGTTTATATATATGTTATAGAGGACCAGAAGTGCTTTCGGTCAACAGATGAAAATGCTAATGTTTAGAAATGATGAAAGCAAGACAAATGTGGTGGTGAATTCCAACTGAGTCATCAAAACAACAAGTATTCTTAGTCTGTGGTTTTTAAAAGATTACTGCAAATTGTCCATCAGCGCAGGTGTGGTAAAAATGGTTATTCTGTTGCTATATGAGCCGCTCGCTGCATTTCTTATTTTGGGATGGCAGTGCTGACAGTGAGCTGTGGCTTGCAATATTTGCTCTTTTAGATCAAGCAGGATTTGAATTAGTCTCTTAATTTTTTAAGCTTCACAACATTCTCTTCCTATTGGTGGCAGCGACAGTACTGCTTCCACCATATAATTAAGGGGCTGGAGAGAAAAGAAAGAAACAATTAATAGCTGCTTCTGATAGAACCTTCATCAGTTTAGTGGGAAAAAGAAAAATGATGGAGTAATATTGCCACCAGCGATCCCCGAGTCAGGTGACTTTTTGCTGGATCAATTCTGGTTGCTAAGCAACAAGCAAAAAGGCTCTGTTTTGGTAAATCTGTTATTTTGGACTGTCGCGTGCTGCAGGTGCACCTCCTGGCTCTCTTGCTAATGCTGCTGGTTCAGGACCCTGCACATCCCCCGAGCCATGAAAGCTCGCCCGTTCTTCTTTAGAGGGGACGATGTTATTTAGCTGTCAGAACAACTTCTGTGGTGAATATGCCTCCAAAAATACGAAAGCAAGCCAGTGATTAGAGAATTTGTTAAAAGAGAGGAACGGAAAAATCATTAAAACAACTCTGACATTTTTGGTTAATGATATCTACATTAATGAGTTAATTGCCAATGCATCACATTTTATGCCACTATCAAATATTAATGCTATCAATGTTATAATAATAGCATCTATTGATATAATTGAAGCTTGCTTTCCAATAGGTGTCACCATGAATAATACCATTGCAGTATTAAAATCAATAATAAGAATATTAGGAGGGCATTATAAAATGTCAATACAATGAAAACCACTTAAATAAATGCTTGATATAAAACAAACTGACTAAATATACTAAGCCATAATTTAAAAGAATAAATTCACAACCCTCTCTATAACAGTTTGGATGTGGCAACTTTGCCATTCTTAAAAGTATCAGGCTGAGGCTGACAACAGAATAAAGCTGTTCAGAGAAGAAACTCTTTGTACATTCAGTGAGAAAATATTTAAAGATTATATGATATATCAGAGTAAATGATGGATGTTGGAAGTGGTTTGATGTTGCATTTAAGATGAATCTTTTGTGTTGCAACAGCCCAAAATCTGCTAGCAAATGTCAATGCCTGTCTTCCTTTGAGGTTGCTTTCAGCCCGGCACACAGCTGCGGCCTGGGAGGACGCATGCCTGGCTCATTTGTGCTGTGTATAAAGAAACTGGCAGCCCAGCCCAGCAGCTGTCTGGAAAGACAAAATTCCAATTTACCAACGGGAAACATCTTGTCATTCTGTGGCCATCCCTCTTTTGTTTCAGCAGTGGCAAATTGGCACAAGGATAAGGCTCTGATGGTAAATCTCCATACCTTGTGGCAGCAGACAATGCTAAAAAAGAAATGTTGCAAGGAGTCTTCAAAAATTTAGCATGTGGGTAAAACCACTGCTCCTCATGTGGAAGCAAGCAGGACAAAATCCTTGGGGGGACAAAAGCACAGCTGAGGTGCTGACATAACGTAGGCAACTGAGGGACAGAGTGACATACCCATGGAGTCCGGACATGGTTGCATCAGCCATCAGCCTGATGGCCAGCACGAGGGGCTTGCCGGCAGCCTCCTGGTGGGGGGTGTTTGCTCTGTGCTGAGGCTTCTCATGTCTTTGCCCTGCTCCACGGATGGGGATTGCCTTTCCTACAGCTCTGCCCTGGTCAGGGGAGGGGAGTACTGAGGAAAGCAACCTTGAGACCACAAGGACAGCCCATCCTAAGAGGCATTGACCCTCAAAGACATACCTTGCCACTGGGAAGTAGTAATTCTCTGGAGCAAAACAATTTTACTTTACTTCCTTCCCACATGGTACCGTGAGCTGGTTAAGTGGCAGCAGGGCATGTGCTCCTGACAGCCACCACTTCCCACAGCTCCTGGGGCTCTTTTGAGGTCCCCATTGCATCAACTATGGCTAAGCCAATGGAGGTGTGAGCTCTGTCGTGCCATTTTGGACTGCCCGTGGTATTGATCTCCATGCCACACCAAGTAGATTTTGCTGCTGGAGATGCATTGCATTTGAAAGTCTATTTGGGAATTCAGGAAATCAAAACCATTACACTGAAGGCTTTTTATTACCAATGTCTTCTTTAGCTCTATCTGCCAAAAAAGTTTTAAGGCAACTCAGGCTTATTTGCCCAAAACCATTTGACATTTACTTCATTACTCAGTGGACTGCATTCTCTTTAAATAAATTTTCCAGTGATCTGGACTTTCACCATGAAAATCTGTACAGTGAACTCCTAGTTTATTATGCCTACTTGAAAAGGGTAATTTAATAAGGCATCAGTACAAATACTTAATTGTGCAATGGCTATTGACAATGCCTTTAAACAGTTGCATATTTGCCAGATTTAGCTAATGGAAGTAGAATTGCCACTTAATGTCTCAGTTTGCACTGGCTGAAAATAAATCGTATCTGACATTCCTTTGGCTTTTAAAGAACATATTTAGATATTTACAGTCAGATTGATCTATTGTTGCATTTATATTTCTTGGGTGAAAAAGTATGAAGTAATTTAGATGGAGATACTTATTTACACATGCAGTATTTGTAATAGCTTCACAGTCTGATGTTTCACGGACTTGACATATTGATATCAGAGAGAGTTGAGAGAAAATAACTTGACAAAATCTATTCTTTCCAAAATGTGTGGATTTGTCAAGTATGAAATAATTTGCTGCAACAGGCTACCTTTAACATATAAAATGCTTTGAAATGTTGCACTGTGTTTGTACAGAATTTTGCATAATTTCCCAAAAGCTCAGTTTCATTACATTTTGTTTGGAGATGTAATATACACCAAAGTGTAAGTATAAAAGTAAAATGACAGAGTTTTGAACATAACAAAGCAAAATACTCTGACATAAACTGATTTTTTTCTTAAGTTTTTGGTTCAAAAAATGTTTGTCTTTGCATTCTCATTTAGAATGCAAATAGTATCTGACATATTGAAACTGTCCAAAAGGTGGGACAACTATTTCATATTGAGTGCCAGTGCAGATGTGTTTAACTCATTTTATATTCTGTTAGAAATATTGTTATTTATCTCTGCACTTCCATCACACCTCATTTAAGAAGCAAAAAACTTTGCCTAATGGAGCTACTTATCATCACATTAGAAGGCTCAGTAGCAATTGAACTGGAAGTATTGTGATGCTGGATTTTTTTTTAGCCAGGGCTTCTTTTAAGATTTGTAATAATTGTATCATAAAGTGTAATTGTATTGGAAAGTGTGGATCTTCCTAATACTGGAGAAAGAAGTTTTCCCACTTAACAATTCTCTACAGATGATGAGGTTGTTTGTGGACTGATAAGTAAAAAAGCTTCTACCTTTTATTTCTGAAGTGTTAAGACATAACATTGAAAGTGCAATCATTTGAGGGCTGCAATTTATTTAAAACCAGAATTGGCTTTTACTATGTTGGAAGAGCAGTGTTTTGTTAAACAGGATGCTTGGTTTTCAGACAGATCCCTTTAACATTTTAATTTCCATCGCTTTTGCAGACCTGGGAATGACTTGGTTTGGCAGTGCCTTGCACTGCTCCTGCCACATGGTAGGACTGGGTCTGCCAGCAAAAGGAAGAGCTCTGCAAGTTCGGGACCAGGTTTTGTGACATTCCTGTGCTCTGTAGGAGCACAGGTGAGTGCTGAAACAGCCTCTGCTGTCTGGGCCAGTGACCAGCAGCCCCTTCATTTCCATTCCTTTGGAGGTCAGGATGCAGGAGATGGCCGAGAGCAATAGCTATATCCATGCACAAGGTTTCATGCTGGGAGGGAATTCAAGTATTCTCTACCTTGTATACTGTTGCCTGGGAGCCAAGAACAGGGCATAAATTTGTGTCCCTGAGCCTTCTGCTTTGTTTGTGACTACTGGTTTGTGGGTGACTTGAAATCAGACCTTGAATATATGTCTTCCAGGCTCCAGAGAAATTCAGCTCTAGAGCCAGACTGTGCTACCTAGACCCATTCCACTGCGCCTAAGTAACAAACAGTGGTAAATACCCACAGCTTTAGTACTAAATTGCTTAGTCAAAGACTTATGAGCGGGCATAAACACAAGAATTTGTTACTGTAGGCTCTTCCCCTCTGACTGGAAATGGCCTCCAGCCAGCTGCCAGTACTGAGCATGGTGAGGGGCTGAGGGCAAACAGGGACAGTGATTTTGTCAGGTGTACAGGGCTGGGGCCACTAAGTGCTTTTAAGCGAATAATAAAATGTCACATTTAACATGGGAATTTTATGGGCAGTCAGTGTGTGGGGTGTATTCTAATGCTGTGGTGATGTCTTTGAAGAACTTGGTGATAGGTACTGATAAAAATGTGGGTCAATCGACTCTGGAAATATTAGTTTTGGGCAAAATAGTAAAAAGCACCTAGATTTCAGTATGTGCATTAGTTAGATGAGGATTAACCTTTGAGATTGATGTTGTGCTCTTTGTACCATCCAGTCTTCTGCATTGGCCAGACTCAAGTTTAAATTAAAAGGATGTATTAATTGAATTTGTTACTTTGCAAATTCACCTCCATGCAGGAGTCCTTTCTGCAGCCCTTCCAACTGCTAACCACATCCACTGTCTTCCATCTTCATGATCATCATGTGCCATTGAGCCTAAAAACATGTCCCCGTAGTTTGGGTGCTAGAACTCACCCTGGACATGTTGTGACATTTGCTGAATAACAGGGATGGATCACTGTAGTTAAAGGACAATCAAACATAGCACGAGAAGGGTCCATACAAGTGTCTCTTCCCTCTACTCCTGCTGTTGCTGTCCCTGTGTTCCCCAAGAAGATCCACCGATACTCCTGGGGAGTAAGGTACTGCAGAGCAAGGTGTCACCTCTTCTGATACAAACCAGAAAGTATGCCAATGAATTTCTGGAGTTTGGTAGTGTTTTGCTTTTTGTTTTTTTTCTGTTGAGTGATAGATTTTGGCACATGTTACAATTCACTCTACTTAAAACCTCAGGCAATTGCTTTTAATGCATTTAAGATTTTTTTATTGTTCATTTTGTTGGTAAATTTTGCTGATCCATATGCTAAGATGGAAATATCCATTGGAATGAGAAATATTGGTAGGAAGTTTAAAGCCTAATTTCTCAGCATCCAAAATGCCTGATGTGGCACAAAGAACTGATTTGCCAGTCCGTAGCACGATGTCCTCTCGTACCTCCTCCTGTACCTCCTCTTGCTTGTGCAGCAACATGCAGACTGCGTGAACTAAGCTCCCTATTCGTTTGCTTTTTAAAGCAGTGATAAAGGATTGTTGTAGTTTCCCTCCCTTCACTCTGCTTTTCCCTGACTGATTTCATTTCCATCGTTGAAATGCTCGGCTGGCTGCCTGTCAGTTGCCTTCTCCCTGAGAAGAGCTGGGCGGCTCCGTGGGCCCGTGCCATGCTGCGTCCTGTGTGTTCTTCGTAACGGTCTCAAGGGCACACCAAACAGAGAGGAAAATCATCTTCTTTTGTGATCAGTCTGTGCTGGGCCTTTCCTTAAATCCATGTTTTCCTGAAATGCAGACAGTATACAATGTTAATTAGTTGTATTTGTTTTAGAAAATATTGTATCTTTCCCCCAGAGAAGACCAATACCTTCAGCATCGTAGCAGCAACATGGGAGGGTGCAAGACGCCAAACGGTGCTACCACGGGGGGGAAGCAGGAGAGGAACTGGATTATGACCCTTGGGTACAGCAGGATTTATCCCGCAGTACTCAGTGGTCTAAGGATGGCTCAGCTCCAATGATGAAATGACACACACTGCCCCCTAAGCTACCGGTTCTCATATTTGTAGTTTGCTCTAAGTTGATTTAGATTTGCCAAAGTTCATTATTTCAACATTATGCAGCACTGGAAAATTCCACTCGCTGCTGGAAAGAGAATAGATTTTTGCAGTTAAAAGGAGTGAATAAAAAGCCACTGCCTGGGTTTTTTGTCTATGAAAAAGTGCACACAGGGCCTTCTCTGTAGGAATATGCGTTTGTGTATCTATTTTTTCCTTTTTTTTTTTTTTTTCAGCAGTGAAGCAAGTATTTCAGTACTATCTGCCATTTAACTAATGCTGTCAGATAGGTATTGCTGGATTATTCAGAAAGTTTTTCTGTTGAGATATGGTGCAGACCAGCTCTGTAAGGGAAAACTATTTCATGCTTCCATAGAGTACACATCTGTAACCAAACTTTCATTCAAAAGCCTGTAAATGTCCACAGGGAAGATAACAATTTTCTCCTCTTGCCACTGTTTTGTTAAAAAAACTAATAATAGAGGGGAAAAAAAACTTACAACAAGGAGTAATAAAAAGGTAATCCATAGTCTGGGGCCTTGTGTAAACGCAGTAAACATGAAGAATTTATTACGTTTTCTTATTCCAGGTGGAGGTTGTTAAAGGCACTCTTACTTCTCCTGAACTGCTCGAAATTAACTTTCTTAGAGTAGAAAGTTTCGGTGTCTTAGAATTGGCCTGAAGCTGGAAGGTCAGAGAGCATCCCAGCTGAAGCAATGCAACCAGGGGGAAAGGAGGAGAGAGCTCACTGTGGAAGCTGTGTGGCTGCCCTGCTGGGGCTTTCTGAGCAGGCTGGGGAACAGGCCAGAGCCAAGCCAGCAGCATCTGCACCTCCACAGCAGGGAGAGTGCCCAGCTGTGTGGGGAAAACCAGAGCAACATCTGCAAAACAGTCCTGGGAAAGCAACAAAACGCACAGAGGGGAGCCAGCCAGAGGCCCAAGGGGCCGGAGCAGGCTAACCCCATGCTCATTCAGTGTGGCTGTTCTCTGCCCTGTACAGGTCACCCTCTCCACTTCTGCTTTGCCACTCAGTGAATGGTGACCCCGGTGCAGCTCCCTCCTCATAGCACGCTGTGCCCCCTAGTCTGGGTGTGCCCTCACAGCTGGCCTCACAGCTTCCCTGAGACCTGGGGGATCTCCCAGCCCGTGGGTGCTGGGATGTCATTCAGTTGTGCATTCAGCACCCTCTTCTTTTTGTCTGCACTTTCTGTTAAGATTTGGAGCTTCTTGGGACAGGCTTTGTCTCCGGTTTGTTTTTGCAGGCTGTAAAAACAGGGTTTAAGTTTATGGTCTCAGCATAATGTCTATCATTATGCACTTCATTATAAGGCCAGTTCCTAATAATTAATGAAATCTACTCGGGTAGTAAGGTCAAGGTGAAAAACTCTTTGTGTTGTTTTTAAGTACTTCTTCCATTTACTTATTAATATGCTAATAGGTGTCAAATGGTTGTGGCTGTGAGCTCTCTCTACCTGGCCTGTTAAATCACAGCAGCTTCACCAGGCCAGTCTCAGCTAACAAAAGCCGTCCTGTGAAAGCCCCTTAGCCTGTTCATGTAAGTGAGTGTCCTTCTCTCCCACTAAGTTCAGAGCCGAATTACAGCTACACTGATTCTTGCTACTAATAAAATGTCCGTTACCTTATCTATATAATTGAGATAAACTGTAATGGTTTAGGTAACCTCGCATTTGGCTCAGGAAATCATATGCAGAACATTTCAAACCTCACTTCTATTTTTGTAAGCAACCAAAAACCTGCAAACCTATGGATGTTTGTTTCCAAACATAATGGGGCTCTGTTTATAACAGATACTTATGTCTTCATTTCCACACTACATCAAATTTTGAACTTAATGAGACTTTCAGACACAAGAACCCATCAGCTTCAGGTCAGCAGCAAGAACCATTATTTTTTTCTGCAGGCAAAGTTAAGATCTTTGCTCCGATCTCATGATGTTTTTAAGGTAGACTGTTAAGGTGTATTAGGCATGCTAAGGAAAGCTACACAGAATACCAATATGTAACACCACTGTGAATCCTCTTTCTTTTATAAATCCTCTACAAAGCCTTATAGGTGCACAGTCTGCACAGGACTCATCATTAGGAGTCTAAAACCACATGAAGGCTTACCAACATCAAATGAGTCTATATTTCAGACATGAACAAAGGAAAATGGCTTCTTTTGATTGTAGACATCTGATCTTGCAGCAAAATATCTCGGCCTACTCCCTATATGTTACCTGTTTTATTATTTTTTGTTGGTAGCATTACATGTGCTGACAGATCTCCCTGAGTTCATGGGTTGCTGCAGTGACAAAAGTGACTGTGCACTTCTGGCACAGCTGAGTTTGCTGCTCCACCCTAGCAGGCTCCTCTCTCGTCCCTGCCACTAGCACACAAAATGGGCACATTCATGGGGGAGGTACAGGCGACCACCATCAGACCTGAAAGGGTGCATCCCTGAAACCCACCGCCACATGGCAGCTGGAAAACATGTCAATATTTGATCGGTTCTGAAATTAACAGGGAAGATAGCCACAGTCAAATTGTCCGGTGGCTCCTGGATGTGCAGACACACTGCAGCACAGACGAGGCAGAGCCTGACATCCCAGCACAGCACGGCACAGCATGGCCCGATCTCCACACTGCCGAGGGCTAACCCTGGTACACCAGTAGCCAGGCGGCTGCATCCAGCTCCTCCTGAGCACAGGTTTAGGGCTTGCCCATGCGGTGAAGCTGCCTGCCTTCACACGCACAGAGCTCAGCACAGGCAGTGGGAGCATTGCCATGGGGCTCAGCAGGTTTTGAGTGGAGCTTGCTTCATGCACCATCAGTGACAGCTGTAGCGTTCTGCCTCCGTGATCTGTTAGCACGTTTCACCATTGCATGAGGATGCCAGTTCATGGTGTTAGAAAGAACATCATAAAGGTATGCAAGAGTATAGTTTTATTGTACATAAAATAGAGTTCTGAGGGCACCCTGCATCTAATGCACTATAGGAGAGATGCTGACCGTTGAGTAGATCCTCCAATTCTTCACACAGATTTAGTGGCAGAATTCAGTTCTTCCTTACAAACTTATTGCTGAAAAGGAAATTACTGCTCAAAGCCAAATTCTGACCTCACTTGCCAGATTATAAATGCAGAGCAATTCCTCTGACTTTGGTGAAGTCATCTGTGCCTGGAACAGTGGAAATGAGAGAAATGGGAGCTATATTATAAAAATTCAGCACGGGGACTCTTTATGAGATAATGCATTAGGGCATTAAAACATGAGCTAAGGTACATACGTATTTTACCCCATGAAAAGTCTACTTCTGATCTACTTCAAGAATTGAAAGTGTTTATTCTAGACTTCCCTGTTTATGGTAATAGCGTTAGCACTGCAGTCCTCTTCCAATGTGGTGTCAGTTACGCTCTTCACTTTCATGGAGTAACGCTTTGAAATCTCAAAATACTTGAAGATACTGTAACAGCCAGCACTGCCAATATAGCATGGAACTGCTACTTCACAATTCAAGTAGTCAGCTATTGACTCGTGGCAATCTATATCTGCATTAAAATGGTGAGTTTTGGATTAATGTGGAGCTGAAAGCCCAACTGAGGCTCTTTGCTGCCAGCCTGTCTCTGTAATTGCAGCATGGATTTCACCAACCACAAAGGGCAAAATGAATGTGATCATCCCCAGCAGTCGATAGCACATTGATTTTTTTCACTCTACGATTCGCACAAATATTGAAGCTCATTTTTTAAGCAAGGAGGATTATTAATCTACATTTCTTAAAAAATAAGTCCGTTTTGAAGCATGGTACCTGGCATGGCTTATTTGACATGCGATATGTAAATCAGATAATCAAAGTATTCTCTTTTTTGTTATTTTTGACCCAAAATCGGCATTCTCAACAGGCTGTGAAACCTCATCCTCACCATTGCACTGTCATGTGTCGTATTGTTTGGTTAAGAGATTAAAGAAGGAAATGTTGGCAGGTCTCGTTCTGGTCAATGGTCTGCATTTTCTTAGTTTGGTTTCATTTTCACTAACCCCTGAGGTTGTAAACAGACTGTGTACAACATCACCTGTGGTTCCTAAGATGAAACAATGATTCAAGACCATCTCTTCCCTAAATGGATGCAGTTAATCTGTGGTATAACAAATATACTGTAAGTCAGGGAAACAAAGAAAGTTCCTGCCCAGTACTGGTAATGTTTCTGAGAACTGCACCATTTCTTTTCGTCGTTAGCCTTGGCTGTTTCTTGGAGAGGGGCTTTCTGGAATTATGTCTTGAACTGTATGGCTGTGAGAAATCTTGGTGCTAAGGACCAGATTTACCGCTGTTCCCTCTGTGTGTACATGAGTTGACAGCAGCTGTTAATACGTGCCAGCTGCAAAATGGGCAGCTCACCTCTGCGAGCAGAGCAGGTTCATTCAGTCCTCGATGGGCCATAGTCAGCTGCATGTGAATGCAATATGAGCCATGCACTGGCTACAGGTTGACTTGTTGGACAATAGGCTTTCCTACTTTTGACTTCACTTTCAGCAAGCTGTAAGCTACAGCAGTGGCTTTTACAGCACTTCTTAATTTTGCAGGTCAGATTGCAGATGTCTTCAAATATGCACTTCCACATCGTGTTAAAGAGTGCAGTTGCTGGGCCAGCTCTATGCTGGGCTTGGTCTATTTGTTAAAACTTTTCTCAAGGGAAGCACAACTCATGATAAGAAACATTCCAGGAGTGGCTTTAATGAAAAAGTAGCAAACGAGCACAAATTAGATTACCTTTATAAATGTCCAAGGTCAATCAGGGCTCTTCTGTTCCTTCCTTCATCCCAAGGCAATATTAATGAATGCAAAACCCCACTTTGCCGAGGGGCAGCCTTGAATATCAAGTCTTCGTTTGGATGGATTTAATTCAAACTGCTGGTAAACCTTGAAACAAATGCAGGATGGTAAACTACCATATAGAAAAAAAGACTGAGACTATTTACCCAGTGCTTTGGTCTTTCCACAGGCACCACGTTACTCCCACAAACAAACCCTTATTCAACCCAGAATTTCTAATTTCCCTCTATGTTCCCAGTTAAGTTGATGAGGCACCGGTCATGAGACAGAATTGCTCTTTTAGGTAAATGTTACAGGATTAGATGCATTTGAAGCTAATCAAGCTGCTCACTGTCATATAGTCCTGGTTTTAACTGTTTGCCCCAGTAAATCCTCATAGTAGAGCAGTTGCTCTGTGTAATTAGCTGTGTGTTTGCTTTCCTCAGGGTATTTAGCTACTTGCTCTGCAGCTCTTACTGCACTTAGCAGTACAATAACATCTCCGTGCCCTGCCTTCAATTCCAAAGAACAGTCAAATGTGCACATATTAGTCACACAAAAAGATTATTCCCTGAAACACAATTCATTTTATCATCTAAAGAAGCTCAAGCTTCAATTTCCTTTACTTCCTTAAGTGTAAGACCAGCCTCAAATGTGAAACATATAAAGCACGAGCCGTGCTTTCTCCTTTAGTGTGCAGAGTAACGGGACTGCAGTGCCTGGCTCACAGCCTGTGTAACAGCCCCTGCTCCTGCAAGTGCCGCCCAGACCAGGTAGCTGGTGATGACAAGCTGCCTCGTTCAGGGAATCTTTCTTTTTTTCATGATAGTCACCTCAACGGAGGATGAATTATGATGATAGGCAGGTAGTAAGTCATGCAGAGCCTTCTGGGCATGATAAGTAAGATAGCATAGCAGGCGTATATAAAGCAAACAGTCTCTTAACTAAATGTATTCTAAGGTCACTACTTGATTACACTGTGAAATGCCTTGGTTGGACTTTGGACTTTATCTACTATTCTGGGTGCGTGGAAGTGGCAGGAAGTTTTCCAGAGGTACTCAAGCAAATGTGTTGTGAGCTTCCCCAAAGGCTCTCTTTTATCTTTTTATTATGCCTTTACTTAACTTCCCGCTGCCGCCCACACTGGGAAATCCTCTGCATCCTCCTGGCTCCACCGATAGTGGGAATTGCAGGTGAGATAAAGTCATTTTACTGACCTGCCTCTGCTGAACTGACTGACCAACAGAAAAAAATAGCCTGAGCCCATGAATCAGGAAGGTGGAGAGTTCAAATAAGGTGTCTGCAACATTGCTAAACAGCTCACATGTTTGTTTTTCTTTTAATCTATTCATAAAATGAATAGGCGAGTTCCCAACATGCAGGAGCTGTGCTCTTACGTTGCCACAATCCTTCTGCACAGTGTGGTTAGTTTTTGCAATGTCTGCCCCTGACAGCAATGACAAGGTAGAGAATAACTTCACGTGTTTCCACAACCATTTCTGCTGCAAGACAATGTAAGTTGTAGTGTCAGTGACCCTTGCTTTTGCCCTTTTATCAGGTCTTTGGTGATGGACAGACTTTCCACAGCCTGGGAAAGAGGGAATATCTTTAAGAGAGGGTTATTCTTATTTGCAGCAGGTTTTACATATAAGATCATGGACACAGACCACATTCAAAATAACTCACAAAAGAGAAATATGCACCACTGTATATTAATGAGCACTCACATGTTTTCAGGAATATTTTAGTACACTAATGAACTAGTAATTGTAAAATTAGTAGATGAACTAGTAATTGTAAAATGAATGTAACTGGATTACACTTACAGTTTTCTTCCTAAATTTGGATCAGAGTGATCTGACTTGATATATTTGCTCATCTATTGTTTCAAAGTATCAGCAGTCACTGAGAAGCTGAGTTTGTTTATGCCTTCTGGTTTTGTTTCCATCTGAGTCTCTATATGCTTCGATGTAATAGTAAAGCTTTTAAGAAAGGCAGGATGGTTTGGGGGTTAGAGTGTACTAATAGGATTCTGGAGACCTCAGGTCTCGGTGTGATGCTGCCACAGCCTTCCTCTGTGATCTTAGGCAGATTACTTAGTCTTTGACTGATTTTCCTGTTCTGTAAAAGGGACATGAAGATATTAAGCCTTGGAGAGCCGTGTATCAAAAGTACAAAAAAAAAAAAAAAAAAGAAGCACAAAGGAATAGATTTTGTGAGGACAAAAAATATACCCCATGCAGACATGGGGAAGGGCTGTTGAAAATGTTCCCTGTGTAGTGCTGCGTCATAAGTTCTCAATTAAACCTGTAATGGGAATGGAGAATACCCACATTTTGCACTGCTAGACAGCTAACGAGCTGTGCAGAAAATACTACCTGAGAGCAGGTGCAGAAGTGTGCTCTGTGCTGTTTAGCTCATTTATTTAGACTATCTGCTCCGTTTTAACTAAGCACAGAGAAGGCTGCCATAGGTTACTATGCTGAGATTATCCGTGTATAATTTAATATAAAGAACATTATTTAAACCTGATGGTAAGCTCCAAAGACATTTGTATACAAAGGATTGGAAGTGTCTCCCAATTCCTTTGCAAGTGAATAAATATGTTTTCTCTGTGGATAGCCTTCTTTGCTTAGTTATTGATTATCTGAGTCAAACAAACTTGTAACCTTACCTAATGCATTCCCACCCTCCATTTGCCCCAGCCCTAGACTGAAATCTGTACTAAAATGAAAAGACTTTTCTCTTGTCCACCAGCGTCCCCATGGTCTGCAGCTCTGGATGGCATCCACCCACATTCGGCAGCCTTCTTTAAACCACCTTAGATGTTTCTGCGGAGTCAGGGCTGCCTGAAGATGGGGCCAGGCTGTCCCAAGTCCCCTTTCTCCTTTCTGAGAGGGCAGAGCAGGCAGGACTTCTTTCTTTAGGACACCTGTAGCAAGAGTGATGGCCCCAGCTGCTAGCACTGCTGCATACCCATACAGCTCTGCAGGGCCAAACCAGTCCCCAGCCCACAGGCAGAAAAGTGAGCCCTGATCTCATCCCACTGCCAGATCAGCTTCTGATCAACACTGTCCTTTGTCAGGGCTAGCCATGGGTCTGGCAGAGGGGTGCCTGCCCATCATCGAGGAGGCTGTGTGGGGAGGCCAAGGTAGCTGCACTGAGGAGCTGCTACTCCACGTGAAGAGTAGGGAAGGCTGCCTAAGGGTTTAGAGGAATGTAAAAGGTAGACAAATCCATATATCAACATAAAAGATGTCATTCCTAAAGTGTGCAGGAATAAAAGACAAATGGTAATAGGTCACTCTGGAATCAGAGTTGTGAATGACAGAAAGAGAGCTGGGTGTGAAAGAAAGGGCAGGTAAATGTCAACAGTTGGGGAACAGAGATCGTGAACTCTCTCAGCTGGAAGAAAGAGCTCAGAATATTCAGCAAAAGCAAGTTTGATTGTAAAATAAACTTATTGTCTTCAGCCTGAGTGCCTGGCCAGCAATGTTTTCCAAGGTATTGGATACGTTTTTAAAGTATCCTTGAAGAGAACCAAAAGGTTTCAGGATCAACATTAAGAAGCAGAACTTCATGGGTCATAGCTAACCTGGATTAGCAAAGTATAGATGTTGATTGCTCCCGTGATAGTTTGATGGCATGTGTGAAATAAATAGTGTCTGGATCCAGCTTCTTGTACACTTTGATCACTGAATCGTTTGCACGCATCGGTGGCAGTGCTGGCACCAGGCTGCTGGTGGGTGCTGGGGCACCAGCTAAGCCAAGGTCAGTGCCACAGCAGCAGTTTTGTGCCTTGTGAAAACTAAGGCCCTGGAAAGTCTGTGCAAACAGCCTTTACTCTGTGTTGGTACTGCACACTTGAGAGAATCTGTGGTGGGTTTTGTTCTTTGTTTGTTTGTTGTTTGTGTTTATTTTTCTGTGGTTTTAAAGATTCTCAATCCAAACCATTTACGTTCAGAGCAAACATGCAGTATTGTGCAGGTAACAAAGCATATTGCCTCAGCTCTGAAGCTCTTCGTTTTGTTCTTTAGACTAATTCAATATAGAAGTGTTTGGTTTTATTTGGCTTTTTTTAATTAAGTAGAGGGCACAAACTTTTCATAGCAAATGATGGGGTACCTTTACTTTCTATTTTTCTATTCAACAGTCTCATTTTGACAACTACACCAGTTATTTTAGTCTACAAGTTGTTGATTCCTCTTTGACTAAGCAGTGAGTATTCATTGTTTCCTAAGCCATTAACGGTGCCTGCTTGCTCCACTCTGCAATAGAATATTCTTCTTGATCTTCTCTGATCAAATATCTGAAAATATCCATCAGAAAGGGGGAAAATTTTTTCAAGATGAGTGTACAAATACGTTCATCTTGAAGTTCCAACTAAATGCATTCAGATGATTATTAAAAGGATTTTTATTTTCCATTAACACAGAAACAAAATGCCCTTCTGTAATTCCAAGGACAACTGCACAAAATAAAATGTATGGTACAGCCAAAGCACACTTCTCTTTTTGAATTTGAACAACTCTTGCAGATCTACATTTTTTAGCGATTGCCCAGCTCCATCAGTGCCTTGCAAACTACAATAATAAAAAGACTATCCAATGCCTCAGCTGGAGACAGAATCAAATGCTTCTTACCTTTCTGACAAACTATTTGTCACTATCGTTCCTCTCCCACTGTGACATTGCCTTGCCATGGGTGTAATTTTGGGGCATTTCAAAAGCCTGTTGTTGATCTTCATATAGAGATTATAGATCTCTGCAATGCTTCTCCTTCATTATTTGCAATTTACATCTTTCCTTACAATCTGAATATTGTAATAGTCCCACTCTCAATTTTTGTCCTGCTGTTACTTTATACTGTCCCTTTGGGTCTGGCTGGTGGTATTATGATGGGATTCTGACTTTTAATTAGTATAAAACCTGTATGGCTATATGGCTCTACCAAATGTAAAGTTCGAACATTTGTGCACACACCTGGTCAGAACAGCATTGCCCAGTTAGTGCCAAGGTGAATGATGCAGTGGCCACCAGGCAGGGGGACAGCCTCCCCTCTGCAGCCCCATGGCCTGGAGGGGCAGCAGGACCACTGGCACAGCTCCAGCTCGGTGCCCGGAGGTGTTGTGGGGGCCGCAGGGAGCAGAGCACGGCCTTCACCAGCCCCCAGGGACTCCTGCCGCAGGGCCAGCCCGAGCTGACTGGCAGCTGCAGGATCTGCATTTGAAAACATGACTTGTTAAACAGATAATTTTCAGCACATGGTAGCCTTGGAAAACTTTTGGATTGGTTTTGCATCTTTTTAATCTTGTGTTGTTAATCCTTCAATAATAAATAGAATTGTTCTGGCTGGATGCTTTTCTCTGCAGATGTATAGTGTTTCCAAGGCTTCCTTCTGCCCAGAAAGGGCTTCAGGGTTAATTTATATCCATTTAGCTAACTGGGGCTTGTACTCTTTCATGTCAGCCTAAGACTGATTATGCAAATTTTGTTCATGCCTGTAAATTCATCAACACAAATTAAAGCAGTGTGTGAATACTCCCATGCAAAAGTTGCTCCAGTTTAATTAAATCAGTATCAAGCAACGCTCTCCGTGCCTTTGTGTATAGGCCAGGCCTTAGTGGCTTAGGTCACGTAGCAAAAAGTGCACAAGTCACCTGCTGCAGCCACAAATTCTTCGGGAGAAGCTCCCCCTTTGAAACATGCAGTTGTGCAGCGCCAGGCACAGTGAGGTGCTGCTCCTTAGGTATTACCTCACTGCAAATCCTACACAGCAATATAAGCATTCATTTTATAAATAAATAGAAGCTGTTCTGACTGTTACAGTGGTTACACAGCATCCTAATCAGGTTTCTAGGTTTAGGGGAGGTTGGTCTCTTTGCTGTAAATAAAATCATATTCAAACAGTGGAACTGATTTCTGAAATCATCTGAGGAAAAATTCCCTCCTGGGCTGAAAGCCAAACTGAGCCATCAGATGCACGTGAGTGTGGCTCCCGTTTCCCTAAGCAGAAACTGCTGTGCTCATCTCAGAGCAGAATTTGTCTCTTCCAGCAACCTGGCAGAATATTTAAGGGCAGCAAGGAAAACGGTATTTATAAAAGCAGTGCTGGCAGCATTGGAAATAAGAGCGCGCACACCGCTGGGATTCCAGGAGTGGCTCCTGAATACTTAGCAGCTGGGATGCACACAGTGCTCAACCACCTCCCTTCAGAGGCTACCTCTAGCAGAGGTAGGGAGAGAGGTAGTGCAGCTGAGGGGATCATACTGGTTTCCTTATTCTAATGAAGCTCTTTGCTGGTGATGAGAAGTTATTTTTCCCGTGTTTCTTTCTGTAGTCAGATCAAGCGGTGCTGTCACAGAGTTTCACCCACATGGAGTAATTGGCGCAATTCTTTTTTGGTATTTTAGGGTTTTAATATTTGATGGACCCTACTTTTTCCTGTTCTCTATCCCTTCCTTTTTGCTGAAGTTGGAGAACTGGAGGACTTGAATCCTAGGGGGTTAGAAACAAGCAAACAAAAAAAAAGCACATAAGAAGATTCCCCAGAGGAATTCATTTTAAGGACTTCACAGACTTTCAGCCCAGCTCATTATTTGTTGGTGCACTCTTTTCTGAATGTTAGCAGTACTGCAAGCTGAAGGTACTTGCAACTTCTAGCCACTCAGTTGGTGGAAGGAAGACGCATTTTTTGCTTGAAACAAAAGAAGTTGCATGCATTATTCAGTGTTTCCTAAGCAGCACAACTTCCTAAAATTTGACCTTGGCTGCAAGACTAAAATCCAGATTGAAATACTATCAACTTTGTGAAAATTAAAAGTAAAATCAAAATACTTTTTAGGGTAGTGCTCTCTGTTTATCAGTTACTTGTCTTTTTTCAAAATGTAATGTTTCTTTCAAAATTAACTGCTGCTGATAATGAAACCCACAACAGCTTAAGCCAACTACTGCTTCTGAGCTAGGCAGTACCCTATATAGATGCCCTATAGCAGGGACAGAAATTATATTCAAATTATCCTTTGATATATTGCAAAATATGGCAAGATGCCCTATATTAATTCCATTTTAATCAATGGAGTTATATTATGTGACATCTTCCAATATATAAACATGCACATATAATCACTTCATAATAAATGGTCGGGTGATTTGTATTACCATTTTAACTCTTCTAAACTTCTATTTGGGTGCCAGGCTCCCAGGATGGGTTTGCAAAATTTATCACTGCAAGATATTTGATCTCTTTTCTTCCTTCCTTGGTGAATGCTTCCCTCTCCCTTATCAAGAGATCATTTGTATGAAAACAATTGAGCTAGTTCCCATGCTTTCAAAGCAGCTGCACATTCAGCAGCACTCATCTTTTGCCTTGATGAAAAATAAACATGGCATTTCTGGCCAGCAGCTTTTGAACCCGGGTGCTGGATGCTGAGTGCCACCATTGCAATAGCAATGAAGTGGATTTTGAGGGGAAATTGTGTTTCTTCAAGAAGTATTTTCTCAGAGGCAAACATTTTGGGTTTTCACTGGTTGGACATCTCCAGCTATAGTCAACTATGTTGTTTATGCTCTTTTATATCTACACAGTCACAAACAATGTAGAAAAAACTTGTCCATCCTATACTCATACAGCTGCATAGGTATAGGACTGGTAAAGGAACTTGGATAGAGTACAAGAACCCAGTCTAGTGACTTTGCCCTACAATCTGCTTTGCTATATCAGTCCCTCTAAGGTACTTACTCAGTCTTCCCTTCTCTCTCTCATCTTTTTTTTTTTTTAATTTGTTTCTCTTCTCCCCATACTCCTCTCTTTTTTACTGACCTTCTTTCTTACTGAAGTCAATCTCTGCTTTTGCTCATTCTTTTCCTGGTTTCCCCGTATAACTTTTGGCCCCATCACCCTCATGTAGTGTGCACATATGGGAAGATTGCTCTGTGTCTTGGGAACAAGAAATCGTTTGTGGCTGACTTTGTTCTTCATGAAAGCTGGCTCTAAGGGTCCACCAAGCACAATGAGAGGACGGGCTTCTTGGCCATGTGCCCACAGCCGTTTGTAGCAGCTGAGATGAGATGAGACACCAAAGCAAAAATCTCGTTGGGTCCTAGGTGAGGGCTTGGCCGGCCTCAGTGGAAAATCAGAGTGAAGTTCCAAAGGAAAAGAAGAAAGAGTTCTGCTTTGAAGTTGGTGTTGTGAGAGGTCATGGCTACCATTTTGTGTCTCAGTAGTGCAAACAGTTCAGCTACACTCACAGGTAATTGTTTCCAAGCCCAACACATGGAACTGAATGACAGTCGCTTTATGTGTGATCCTCCAGGCATAAAGGATCCTCTCCTGGGTCAATCCCAGTGTTCTGGGAGTCACATCAGTAGCACTTGCTGCATAAAATTCACCATGTTAGTATTTGCATGAACTTCAGGTGCGATGTCCAAAGTAGCATCAGTAATCCAGTGCTAAGCAGCTGTTTGATCCTGTTAATTGATTACATCCAGCTCTTCAAAAGATAACTCATGTAAAAAAATTCCCTTTTGGAACTGGATTGTCTGGGAATTGGGAATGGATCATCTCTCTATGCTGTTGATAATGCTTAAATGTTGTTAATGTTCAGCAGTTTCTTGCACTATGTGGCACGATTCCTCTGAGCACTTCTTCCTTCTCAGTAACATGCACATTTGGGCAAGCTCCTCATCATGCTATGTCTAGGGCTACTATGGTTTGGCCCTGGCTCCTGCCTCCAGATTTGTGTCCTGGCAGTGACTTGTGTACATAGCCTCATGGAAGTTAATGTGTGGTCTGTACCTACATCCAAGTCTGGCACTGACACAGGAACAGATCCGTAGCTGGTGCTGAGGGCTTGGTGCTCTCTCTCCTTGCATTTCAGGATATTTGTGCCAGACTGACTCCAGTCTGCTCCCATGGATTCAATAGCCATCAGTGACTGGAGCTGAAATCAGCTTCTGGTGATGCTATTTCTCCAGCACGTGTCTTGGCTTAGCTCTGTCTGCTGAATGAGGGGAGCCAGAACTTAGTAAGTGGGAACAACTGGGAAATTAGCTTCAAAGGTGAGCTGTTCTCCAAATTAAAACATCTTGAATCAATAGATTATGCCAAAGATTATGTTATTTTCTTTGTTTTGCTTTCTGACGTGCACACATTCACCCCACTGCCTTGCCTTCTCTTCTGCGTTCCTGGTCATTCTTGTTTTCACCTGGTGTGATTCCACAGCTGCGAAACTTTAGAAACCACTGACAACAAGTGCAATACTACTTCTTCACTTTTCATTTTATCATTCTTGTCTCATTCCACTGAAGAAAATCCAAATTTACGTTGTTATATGTGCAATATATTTAAAAGAAAACTTTTAATAGTTCATTTATTACTCCAGGACAGTGAGTGGAAACGTGCCTTCCTACATCTCTCTAGTGAATGTGTCATTGTCAGCTTTGATTGCAGAGATATCGGGACTCTGACCTTCAGTAACATTGCTAGCAAATTTTGACTGACAGCACGCCACTCCGCAGGCCCTTGCTGCATGTGCCCATCCTCCCAGAAAAAGACTTGTCTCTTTAACTGTCTTCTGATGCTCCTGACTACAGCCTATCCAAGCCGCTAGGTAAAAGGTAAACCCAGCAGTATCTAATTACTTATCACATACTATCCAGAAAGATATTTTCAGCTCTTCTGTAACCAGCTACTTCTATGGTATATATTAGCGGGGGTGTAAATTATATCCACAACCCCAAAATTTACAATATGTACCCGTAATGTCTGAGAGCAAGTGCTGATGCTGTGAGCCATACACACTGCTCATGTTCCCTTGCTCATGTTTTTCTGTGCGGAAAGAGAGCTGCTTTTCTGGAGCCTTTGTACATGAGCATGTGGTGGATATACATGACTGATGCTTTCAGGGGCACGGAGAAGCCCTGGGTGAAGACTGGCAGTGAGTAAGAATGCAGCTGGTGTTGGTGGCTATGCAAGCAGCTACTAGCAAAAGAAAAAAAAATAATAATAATAAATAAAAAAAAAAACAGGTTTTAGCTTCCATTACCTAATGTCTCCAGAGGAACAGTGTTTAGTTTATTAACATCAAATCCAGTTGGAAGCCAGTCACTAGTGGCGTTCCCCAGGGCTCGGTGCTGGGGCCGGTCCTCTTTAATATCTTCATCAATGATCTGGATGAGGGCATTGAGTGCACCCTCAGTAAGTTCGCAGATGACACCAAGTTAGGTACGTGTGTCGATCTGCTCGAGGGTAGGAAGGCTCTGCAGGAGGATCTGGATAGGCTGCACCGATGGGCTGAGGTCAACTGCATGAAGTTCAACAAGGCCAAGTACCGGGTCCTGCACCTGGGGTGCAATAACCCCAAGCAGAGCTACAGGCTGGGAGATGAGTGGTTGGAGAGCTGCCAGGCAGAGAAGGACCTGGGAGTGATGGTGGACAGTCGGCTGAATATGAGCCAGCAGTGTGCTCAGGTGGCCAAGAAGGCCAACGGCATCCTGGCTTGTATCAGAAACACTGTGGCCAGCAGGGCTAGGGAGGTGATCGTCCCCCTGTACTCGGCTCTGGTGAGGCCGCACCTCGAGTACTGTGTTCAGTTTTGGGCCCCTCGCTACAAGAAGGACACGGAGGTGCTTGAGAGAGTCCAGAGAAGGGCGATGAAGCTGGTGAGGGGCCTGGAGAACAAGTCCTACGAGGAGCGGCTGAGGGAGCTGGGCTTGTTCAGCCTGGAGAAGAGGAGGCTCAGGGGCGACCTTATCGCTCTCTACAGGTACCTTAAAGGAGGCTGTAGCGAGGTGGGTATTGGCCTGTTCTCCCACATGCCTGGTGACAGGACAAGGGGGAATGGGCTAAAGTTGCACCAGGGGAGGTTTAGGTTGGATATTAGGAAGAACTTCTTTACTGAAAGGGTTGTTAGGCATTGGAACAGGCTGCCCAGGGAAGTGGTGGAGTCACCATCCCTGGAGGTCTTTAAAAGACATTTAGATGTAGAGCTTAGGGATATGGTTTAGTGGGGACTGTTAGTTTTAGGTCAGAGGTTGGACTCTATGATCTTGAGGTCTCTTCCAACCTAGAAATCTGTGATTCTGTGATTCTGTGTAACATCTCAGCGTAGCAGCCATGCTTAGAAAGGCAGAGGTCTCAAAAGCTGGGCAACGTGCACGGCTTCGGCAGGTCATATCCTGATGGGTTTGCTGGGCCGCCTCCAGCACAGAGCAGCATGTGCTCTCGTGGCCGCAGGGCTCAGTCGCTGTGGTTTGTGTCTGTTTGGGGCTCTCTCTCTGCTACCTGCAGGTTGTTCAGGTGGTTTGCTCACAGGCTCCCCACTGCACCCTGCCCTGCTCCCCAGGGACAGTGCCTAGTCTAACCCAGAGGTCTGAGCCTGAACCCAAATTCTTTCTCAGAGGTAAGCCAGATAGGTGACAGGGTACTGCTGCTTGTGTCCTGCCCTGCGTCCCAGCCTGACCTTGACTGCCAACAAGACACCAACCAGGGCAAAAGCCAGCAGCAGTGGGTCCTGGCGAGCCCCAGCCCCATGTCCCTGTGCCAGCCTGGCCTCAAAGAGGAGCAGTGAGGCTCTCAGAGTCCTGCCCAAAGCATGCCGAGTGCTTCTGTGCCATGGTGAGGACCCCTGGCTCCTGCACAGCCTTCGTCTGTCCCTGCCTCTCCCTCCCCGGCTCTCCCTCAGTCCCTGTCTCCTTGTCCTAAAAGCATACAAAGCCTTCTAACTGGGTTTTCGGTTTGATCATTACTGACCCCATATGAATAGCATCTCTCACCCCCATACCACTGATTAGTTTTTTATTAAAACTTTCAGACTGTGTCCTTTAATATAATTTTAATGCATTTTAAATTATTTCAGGAATTTTGTATAGTGTCCCAAATGCTTGAAGGGAGCAAGGAGATTTATAAATAAAATGATTTTTATTACACTGTAAAAGAAACTGTAACATCAGTGCTTCAATGATCAGACAAAGTATGTGTGGAATCCCCTTCCCTACATGCCGTGAGCTCCAACAAATTCTGCTTATATGCAGCATTACAAATGAGCTGGGCTAACCCAGAACAGTATTCCCAGTGTCAATCAATAGACTATGAACACATTAGTGTATTAGCAGTTTATGACAGTATTTAGGATCATATAGTACAATAATGGAATACACTATCTTCCGAGATACCGGGCAGGCACATTGTCTGGCAGGGTGTGAGCGGTCCCGTCCAGCTCCTGCCGTTGCCTAGGCAAAGCAAATAGCCCCTGCAGGTACTGATTGGTTTTGCAGTAGCAGTGCCCTGTGCAAAGGTCTCTGATACAGTATGTTTGAACAATCATGGCTGTATCTTATCTTCTCTAGGTAACAAAGGGATTCAAATTTCGGGGCACCGTGCAGGACCACAGCCGCAACTGCTAAATGGAATAGAGTCTGTTGTGTCAAGTTACCTGGATTTTAAAAATGAATTTTCAGGGCCAGAAAATGGCCAGCAGCTCATTGCCTTGGTCTTGAGAGTGCTCCCTTTGACAGCATGTATTCCAGTCCTGCGGACTTAGTCAGGCTCTTACTGAAATTGCTTCTGTGGTGAGCAACGGAAGAAAGGAAAACGTAAAATTTGTTAATGGGCATGTTTCTATCAAGGAGAGGGGCTTTATTACATGTCACCTGGGGATCCCAGTATGGCTATCTGGTAAAGACTTACTGAAAATGGAGATAGATTGTGCAATATTGATGATTCCCCCACTCACAGGAGAAAGAAAGAAAAAAAAAAAAAAAAAGCCTTTTCCAGCTGCTCCCTTTGCATGTAAGTAGAAAAATCACCAGAAAACAACTAGCGTGAAAGCAAATGCACAGCAAGTGATGATAATGAGGGGCAGGGAAGCAACCCTGGGCTGTGGTTCTGGCTGCTGTGAGCTCTGTCATGTAGACAAGGCCACAGGGAATGGGGCAGGACAATATTCAGGTGTCCCCTGTTCTTCTGAGCCCAAGGGGGGACAGAGAGAGGGAAAAGGCAGTCTGTGTATTTGTTTGGCCCATGGAGCAAAGTCGAGTTCAAGAACATAGCACTGTTGGCAAAAGTGAAACCTAAAATAAAACTGACACCACAAATTCGGAGCATTTGCTGCCAGAGCCAGAAACCATCCAGAATGCAGGAAGCTGGTTTGCGATGGGAAATGCATTTGTCTGAAAGAGCCCTCCAGGATGTTTCCAGCCACAAAGAGGATGGGGAACTGACATTGCTCACTGCATGAGCATTTACTTGTCATCTGCAAGGTCACCCTGCTCTCTCCATCCAAATCCTTCCTGGAAAGCTCCTTTTGCTTCACTGCCTCTGAGAAGGTAATGGCTGGGTAGAAAATACCCCTCCCCTCTGTCCCCCCCAGACAAGAACTGTAACAAAGCAAACTCCGATGTGCATTAGCCCACGGCTCGCACACACACGCTTCCCTGCAGCAAGGGGAAGAGTCCCTGGCCCTCACCTGGCAGGCAGGCTAAAAGCACCTGGCAAGCTGAAAGAGGCAGGCTGATATTAAGGAGAGAGCAAAAGAGAGAGCACTTGACCCCTAAAGGAATAGGACTTTTGACTTCATGGCTGTGATGGAGAGCACTTGAACTGGGGAATGCCCCCCTGACTCAGAATCCACAAAAAAGGATGTTCTTAGGTGCTCAGCGTGGATGCTCCACAAGTTGTTTGAGAGTTGTGCCTACAGGAGAAGCTCCAGACACAGACTTATGGGGAGCAATAGCATGGGTGGCTTAAGAAAAGGCAGTCAGGGCTTTAAAAAGAGCTCCAGGCAGTCAGAGTCAAGTCAGTCCCAGACCAAGGGTCTAGAGGCCAAAAGTTTGTTTCTTCCTAGAAGAAAAACTGTCTGGAAGATGTGCTAAATCCAGTGAGGAGACTGGCATTGCAGTAACTTTTTTTTTAGAATTACATTATGTATATTTTACATACTTAGTGAATTTGAATTTGTATAAGAAATCTCGAAATCATCTAAGCTACCTTCGAATCTATGCAGTCATTCACTGCTCTCATTTATCGGGTAGTGTTTTGGGAGCCTGCTAAGTGTCCTAGCTTACTGTTTGCAGTTTCAGCATGCCAGCCTTGCCTGGAAGCAAGCTTAATAATTTTAATCAGTCATATTTTCCACGAATACAAGAAAACTTTTTCTCCAAAGGAGAGAGGTTCCACCACATCTTCTCTTCCCACCCCCTTGTTCACTCGCTGGCCCTGCTAGCAGGGCTTCCTCAGGATTTGAAGTAGCAGCACTTGCTGTGCCCAGCTTAGACTAGGTATCTACCTCAGCTAGGTATGAGCACTTTGCTAATGACATCTTTCAAAAATCATTTTCTAGGACAAGAACTTTCCCCCACATGTATTTATATACCAGCTACCCACATAACAGTTATCATAAAATGTTTATACAGCCAAAAGGGCTTAGCATGTTTCAGTACATCCTAAAGGCAGAACAGAAAAAGATAAGTATTTTGAGCTATATGGTACCATTTATATTTAGTAATTAAATCATGGAAATTATCCATCATTGTTTATTTTAAAATTGATCAAAACTAATCAGCAATTCTGCCATGAATCTTGAAGAACTAGACAAACATTCATTCACAACAATCTCTTTGGTATGAAAAAAATGTTAAATATTAACACCAGAAATATTTAGGTCTTAATTGATAACAGCACCATGAGATATACTGTTCTACTCCACTTTTCTCTCCATTTGTTAATTAATCAGCATATATGAGTCTCGTGGACTTGGTGAATGATTGAAACATACAGCATCACGTGTCACTTTTTTCAAAGCTCATAAATGATCAATATATCTTTGAGAGGGAATCTGATTTCTGATACATTTATGTTAATAAGAATGGAAACACGGACCACTGGAAATTGAGAGATAAATCAATAGAGAGGTTGGACCTTCAAGAAGTTCAGTGTACAATAAAATAGACAGCAAAATATGCTAGCTGCTTGTCTGCAGTGCTTGGAGTGACTACAGCTGACCAACAAGGTAAATCAAATCTGCTGCCAATACATTCTTCTGCTGTCCAGATAAAACAGCGGACTAAGCCGGTGAACTTTCACCCTTCACCCGAGCTCTCTAAGCCAAAGTACAGATTAAAAAAAATCAATAACCCCAATCGATGGGAAAATATTTTTAGTCTCTAACTGAACGATATGTTTTGACAAGGCCAAAGAGGCGCACAAAAGAATGGGAAAAGATAAAAGACAGAAAATTAGGATTTTGTTTTATTGGTTGAGGTAGGATCACTATTCATTCCCCTTCCTCCAAATCCCATTGACACTGGCTAAAATTATCACACAGGAAGGAAATAAAATGAAAGGTTATGAATTCATTAAATTGCCTGATTTACTGTGTATCCTTGTAACATGTTATCTTTTCTGGGTTTTGTTTCCATTACTGGACACTTAGCATTGAGAAGACACTTCGGAACATATTAAAAGGAAAGTGGGCACTATAAGTATTTTGCAAAGAAAAGAAACAGCAAATGCTAACAACTTGTTCCTTTTCCTCATGCTGCTTCAAATATGATGTACCTGCACCTGAGTGCAACGGCAAATGGCTGGAAACAAGGGGAGAGCACCAGAGAAGGGTAACAAAGCTGGTGAGAGGTCTGGAGAACAAGCCTTACGAGGAATGGCTGGGGGAGATGGGGTTGTTCAGCCTGGAGAAGAGAAGGCTCAGGGGCAACATTATCGCACTCTACAGGTACCTTAAAGGAGGCTGTAGTGAGGTGGGGGTTGGTCTATTCTTCCGCGTGCCTGGTGACAGGACAAGGGGGAATGGGCTAAAGTTGCGCCAGGGGAGTTTTAGGTTGGATGTTAGGAAGAACTTCTTTACCAAAAGGGTTGTTAGGCATTGGAACAGGCTGCCCAGGGAGGTGGTGGAGTCACCATCCCTGGAGGTCTTTAAAAGACGTTTAGATGTAGAGCTTAGGGATATGGTTTAGTGGAGGACTTGTTAGTGTTAGGTCAGAGGTTGGACTCGATGATCTTGAGGTCTCTTCCAACCCAGACAATTCTGTGATTCTGTGAGCAATCAAATCCCCTGGGAGCAAGGGGCAGAAGGGGGGGGTGCACCCTTTGACACCTGCTTTTCTGGGTGCTCCTCTGAGTATGACTGCTGTAGTGTGGTGTGTGACACAGGGAATAGGCATACATGGGGATGATAATATTACTGCCTTCTCATTTCCTTGTGTTCTTACACCTGTAACTACTTTTGCTTCAAACTTAGATTAGAGCAGAACTTCCTTTGGTTCATATTTTTGCAATACAGAGTACAGGCCCAGGCTCTTTATTCCTAACTGTTTCCTCATTTTAATCCAGCATATAATTGCAATAAAATCAAAAACTAGCATTCTGAAATAGGTCTCCCAAATTTATTTGATCATTATTTTCACATTTGGCAGGTGTTTCATCTTTTTTTCCAGTGGTCTGAACACCTCTCATCGACTTCTCAGAGCAAACTATCATGAAGCACTCCTGGAGTAGTGTTTACAATACAAACTCCCATGATTGAAATGCTGTAGGTAGCTCTTATCATCCTTGAAAGCTTTCAACATATGCAGTGAAGTATGATGACTGCTAGAATTAATTAGAGAAAACAGATGTCAAGCATTTGCCAAGAGTTATTTAAAGAAAATCTATTATGTACGGATAGTTGATGGTAGGGTTTGAAATGTTGCTAGCAGCTGAGAAATAGCTGAACATTTTTCCGCTTTGTGGAAATCATACCTAAAACACAATGAAATGAACACTTTTGTCACCCATAAAAATAAAAGCAGGATAACGTGGTGGCGGCCATATTTTTTTCTCATTAATGCTTCCTTGAGCCCCTCAGAGGTGATGGGCTTGCCTGGGTTGTGAGCAGGAGAAGGATTTGACCCCTGGGACAGCTCCTGATACATTCATGGACAAGGTGAGACCTGGGATACGGAGCCCATTTCTCCAGCAGAGGCATCAGGAAATGAATCTTTCAGAAATGACAGGAAGAATTAGGAGCGTGGCTTGGCCCTGGCTCACACACCAGCTCCAACAAGAAAATATCCTGCTCCTGTTCCTATGCAGATTACACCTATGCTTCTGCCGTCAGCACCCACCAGCTCTCTGACAGAGTGACTTTGAACGCTCTTCTCTCTGCAGCAACCACTGCACTCCGTGGCCTGCTCAATCCTTTCTGCTTAAATGACTTATGTCCTTGCCTTCATAATTCTGTCAAAGAAAATATACAGCCTTCATCTTTGTTATCTTTCATTGTGCCTAAAGAGGTCAGAAGTTCATAGCAGTTCGCCTAGATAGCCTGGCTGAATGTAAATATGGCCATCAGTTTTGGTGCAAAAAGCCTGCAAGACAAAATTGACAATCTTCTTCCCACAAGTTTTCTGTGTGCAAGCATGAAACTTGCCTTCCACTAGCATTTGTACTGTCATACAGCGTTAATGGAAAGCACAAACACATGAGCATGCAGCCAAAGCCAGTTCACAGGAGGAGTGGATGAATGTTTGCAGGAAATTCAATGCTTCTCTCATCCATCACTATTCACATTCCCTTCCTTGCCTGCAGGTAGAGGCACAGAGACTTATTGGATAGGATTCATCTTACCTAGCTTTAGACATATATAGTGCAGATATCTCTGTCTCAGCTCGTTGTCTAGACTCTTGTGAAAGTCAATAGAGAGAAGCAGGCAGTTCCAAGCCCAATTCATCTGACCTATTTTAGACACCTTCTTTAGGAAAAGATGAAGCTTTTCCTAAAACTGCCTATTTCTCTCTAGTGACTTCAGGAGAATTTAAGCCATTAATTTGGGTGCAGACATGTATGCTGAGCTATCTACATGCGATGAATCCCACCCTTCTGGCACGTTAGGTAATATTTTTCCCCTAGCTGAATGACCTTAAAGGGGCCATTTTGGCCCCAGTAGTAAATTACACAATATCCTCCTGAGCTTTTTCCCCCCTTAAAAGTGAAACTGGTTACATAAAGCAGTTATTTCTCTGGTCTAACTGTTTCCCCAACCCAGGCAGAGGCAGTCGGGCAGGCTGGCATTCACAGGGCAGCCCAGGGATGCAGGGGGCAGTGTGGCTGCTCCCACCCGGATGCTCCCGGTCTCCCCTGCTCCCCACCACTTTCCCTGCTGCTGTCTGAGCAGGTCCCAAGGCACCTCTCAGCCTGTCTGTCTTCTGCTAAGGACTATGGTTCTTCAGCCCACACACTTCTGCCAAAGCTTTGGGTAATGGCTTTTGCTGTTCCTGCTATTGCTGTATGAGAGCCATTTAATTGCATCTTCCATTCAGCCTGAATAAGGGGTGAGCAGGACATCTATTTGCTTTGACCAGGCTTGTGATTGATGCAACTGTTAATACCTTCCAGCGTAACACAATCTTCCCTCACCTCCCGAGGATGCTCTGTTGGTTACATGTCCCTGCGTAACTTTTTCAAGGACAGCCAGAACATGGTGCAGAAGGAGGGAAGTGGCAGTGGAAATGCCAGAGAGGCTCTGCCCCCTCTCTGAAGGGTTGCCTCTTCCCAGCAGCTGTCACACCCGTCGCTGCTGCCCTTGGCGTCAGCAGAAAAGGTGCTGTTTCCTTGCTCAGCAGTCGTTTCTAACAGACCACTGGCAACTTCTCCGTGCAGAGCTGCCTGCAATGTCCTGGGGTCATCTTGCCCCCTGGGAGAAAGCCAGGAGAGACACCTTCTGCTGTTAGACACATAATGAGCTTTCATCCCTTCAGGTAGAGCCTGGGAAAGTCATCTTCCCAACGGGGCTCTAGTGAGCAGTCTCCCATCGCTTGCCTTGACGTGCTGAAGTTGTCGAGGCTGACAAGTCCCTCTGCCATGCCAGGGAAGTGTGCTGGTGCCTCTCACCCCAAACCAACACCATGCCACATGCTTGTGCCCAAGGCAGGCAGGGGGCTCTCAGATACCATCGTGTGTCACTAGTGGTTCACAGATCAGCAAAGCTGGATAGCTGTGTACCATTGCGGTCAGCACCATTGGCTGTGTAGGGCAGGACAGAGACAAGCTTCCTGAATACATGTGCTTGTTCTTTTAGTGTTTGATTTCTGCCAGCTGGCGATGTTGGTACACATCTGACATATTTTGCTTTGGGGTGCACTGCTCAGTATTTCCTTCTCTGAACACCAGGCCTTTTTCCCCACTACCAAGTTGGGGCATGAGCCAAGCCTTGGCCATGCAGCTGGTTGTTTCCCTAACACAGCAAGAAGGGGCCAGCATCAGGCCGGGCAGACTGTGCACTCTCTGTGCACTTGTCAGCAGAGACAGCATGAGATGAGAGGTCTTCACCTGCCTCCCCCATGGCCATCAGTACCTCTTCCCGCGACCGCCTGCTCCCCGCAACCTTCTGCAGGTCTGTGCTGTATTTTCTGGAGCAGATCATGCTATTCCTTTGGGCCCCTCCTGAGTATCGCTACCTACAGCGGGATGAGATTGGGAAACACTGAGAAATTTCTTAGCACAAAGTATTTATCTTTAGTAGGAAATAACATAAGAAATAGAGTAAACATTTGGAAAGCTTTTTAAAAATTATGAAAAGAGCTGTGGGCCTGCATGGCGTTCTTGCAGGAAAATAGCAGTGGGAGGCCCCAGGGAGGTGAAGTTTTGAAACTTAGAGAATAATTGTAAAACTATCAATCCTAGGATATAGAAAGATAATTTAGATACTGTAGAACCTCATAGTGGCTTTCTGCTATTTCTGTCATAATTTTCTGCCATGTTATTTTCTGTCAAGCCTTACAATATTTCTATAATGACTAACCCATTTGTTTCCCCAAAACTTATCTTTGAAAATTATACACAAGGTCAGAGTTACACATCTGAACATCCCATTTATTATCAGGAACAAGAAAATCTGTCTGGGCCACATCACCGCTGGTAGCTGTCCACCTAATAGGATGAAATAGGTTGCGGGGAGAGTAACCGAGTGGTAAAGAGAGGCACTGCAGGTGACAGAACAAGAGTGATAGGAGAAAGATCAGCAAAACTAAAAGCAAGAGAAGATATATCATTGGCAACAAAACCAAATCAAGCTAATGTCTTCTCAAAGCAAGATGGGTAAAATAGAGTGACTCAGTAAACGAGCTGGAGTCATTTGACAAGACATCTATATAGCGGATCGCTTTATTCATGAAAGGATCTGAGTGACATCCCTTGCAACTGGAGTTTATCCCAATGCATCTGTATTTTCAAGTGACAATGGTAAAACTCGGCCTATCCAGCAAACAGTTCCATTCCTAAGATATGCTGATACTGCAGTTTGCAACATTTCTTTTTAGTGCCTTCCTACAAGTTTGCCGTGTGTCTGCTGGCCTGGGGTGGGGAAGCACAAGACAGGCCGAACAATTCAGTAGGGCTTGATGCCAAACAGCTCAGCTCTGAGGGCCTGAGCCCTGAGGCAGCCCCACTGAATGTGACAAGAATCTCAGCGCTGAAACCCCCGAGTTTTCTGTGGGTCATAAGTTCTGCTTTTTGATGAACTCTGATGCCATACCAGTGGGGTACGTTGGCTCATGCTGAGGGCTGGATCACGCACACAGGAAACCTAAAAAAGTTGGTGACTCCTGAAAGCAACTATGGTGAAAATGTGATGAAGGATATGCTTCAGGGCTCGTTTAAGTGATGGGATGTGCTATGAATCTCATCTCAGCAGAGGACCTCTCTTCAGAAGGGGTATAACCAATAAATCATGAGCCAACTGTATTTATTTGACACGCCAACCAGTGCCCCAGTACTGGAGCACCTGGACCAGGGCAGAGGGCTGGTGCTGACTTTGTTGCACCTCTTGTTCCAGTGCTAGATTAGGGCTTGCTGTCTGGTGCTCACAGTAGCTGACACAAATCCAGCTCTGTCAGCTTCCTTCCTTAAAAAGAGGAGGAAAATGTCAATGAGAAATCCCCTGCGTGACAGGCAAGGGTCCATGAAGCACTGATTTCCAGCGACAAACTGAGGAAGCCAAGCCCTGGTGAGGCTGACAAGGAAAGCAGGCAGACTCCCGGGCAGGGGGTTGGCTGGAGCTCTCAGTTGGTCTGGGGAACAGTCACTGTGCTGGGGCCTTTGGTTGGCACCGGGGGAGTACACAGGCAGTGTGCAAGACCCAGGTGTCTTAGAGCATATCCAGAAATGAGAACTCTGCCATTGAGAGTGATCTCTTCACCTCATACCAGTGAGTTACAGTACTAGGGACCTGATACGAAGTCCACTGAACTCCCAGGGAGATTTGGTGTTGTGCTCATTATGCTTTGGATCAAGCTTTGACCCCCAGTTACCAACTGGGGGCTGTCCCGTTCCCCTTCCCCACCAAGCAGATGCTGACAGCCGCCCACCCTGCTGGCCCTGCTGCCCTGAGCTGGCCGCGTGGGGCTGCTCCCAGGGCTGCAGGTGCATCCCAAATCTCAGCTCCTGGAAAGATCCCCCCATACTTGTGCACTTCTTGAAACAGCAGCAGAAAGCTAGCAGAGTTTGGAAATAGCTGTGTGCAAATGTAAGAGGTCTGAGAGACTTTTTTAAGAAAGGAGAAATCAAGTGAAATAAGCCGAGGAGAGGCTTACCCTGCCTTCAGACCTGGCTTATGATTTGTGCTGGTTTTCCTCTCCATTCTCCTGCACACATATGGTGGGAGGGGGGAGGGAAATAAGAGCTGCAAGACATGTAATTGATGGCAAAAGAGGTCCAAATGTGTGCACCAGATCCAAACACTCTCCAAAATGTAATCCCTGTTTGTCTATATGATGGGGATAATAGCCTTCCTCACAGGGGTACCAGGCAGATCAATAAATAGTTAATGTTTGTCTAGGGAAATGCACGATGCCTGCAGTGTAAAGCAGAAGTAACCCATTGAAATGCGTGTAGTTACATATGGATAGGCCCAACATAAAAACGAACAGATGCAATTTCCTACAAGAACAGCACTAGTTACCCTGCAAACATCTTTTCTTGTGTGTGGTGTAGCAAGTGGACTTCAGACAAGGTTGTCTGCTGGTGTAAATCTGCATCATTTCATTGACACCACTGGAAATATATTAGCCCAAACAAGAGCAGGCTGCAGCCCCTGACATCTGCCGGTCACACAGCCGCTAACCACACCTGGAGCCCTCCCTTTGCACGCTCTCCCACATCAGGCTTGAAAATCTACACTTCAGAGTCGCCCTTATCTCATCAGTGTTGTATTTTCAACAAATTAATATGGGCACCACAGATGAGGGGAATACTTTTTCAAGGCACACATATTTTATGGCTCTCGTGCCCCCACGGTCCCATACCAGGCATCGTGGAGCTGTTCTGGAGGAGATGCCCACTGCCTGCCCAGGGGACACCCTCGTCAAGGCAAGGCAGGCACCTCACCTGCTCCCTGAAGCATGCCCATGACACTCCACACCAGCTCATGCCGCAGGAGAACAACGCAGCAATTTCTGTGGCACGGGGAATTCTTGTCCAAAAATCAAACGCTAAGGGATGCTAACGGAGCTGCCCCGGCTGTGCAGGGTGCTGGGTGAGGTGTGAGGGCAGGGCATGGCTGACCCACTCCTCCCGCAGGCACTGGCAGAGGAGCAGGCCAGACCCACAGAGGGAGTTTTGGTGCCAGCAGAATGGTCTCTAGGGAGATAAGGGAGCAAAAATTCCTGTGAATTTTGCTGAGGCAAAGGAGTGCTGGAAAAGAGGGATGAGGAGGATATAACCCTGGTCGGAGCAGGCCTGGGGAGCGTTCAGCTCCTGCACCTGGGTCAGCCCCTGCCTGTGGGCTGCAGGTTGCTTTGGGCTCTCCCCTACCGGTGTCTGCACTCTGAGGGGAGTCAAAGAAATTATTGGGGTTTTTTACGGTTTGCCTGCAGCGAAACCTCTGTCGGTCTTAACGCATAAAAAAGGACGATCACTTTATGGAGGGCAGCCCTTCCCTGCTAACATCCTTTCTCGTGGTGTTTGCTCTCTGCCCGAGTGTTGCTGCTGCTCCGGCCAACCAGGCAGGAGGAGAGCGAAGAGCAGTGAGAGGTGAACTCAAACTCCCCCACCAATGGGCCGTGGGGATGGCCAGGGCAAAGCATCGGCCTCTCCACATGCTGGGGCTGTCCCTGGAGCCAGCATGAGGAATCAGGTCTGATTCAGCATCGATCCCCAGCTGAGGAGCACGGCCGCCAGCAGCAAAGGCTGCCCATCATCATGGCTGAGCTGGAGCTGGGAGGCACCACCACGGAGGCCAGGGAGAAAAAGCAGCCTCTCTCCGGCCGGTGCCTGCCTCTCTGTGGAGAATGATAAGCCAGATTGCTTTTTTGCAGTGTGGACATCTGACCGCTGGGAGCTGTCTTGCAACCACGCTAATTTCATGTAAGGCCCTGAACAACCATCAGTCGGTAACAACTTTCAATCACCGCTGACCTGAGCTGCATTTGGACTGGCAACTAGAAGGTGGAAATCAGTTTATATCCTTGCCCTGATTCACATCTCGTGAGCTCTCCACTCCCCCATGGGGCTCTGAAGTTCATAAAACGCGTGTCTATTAAAACATGCACAAGTTTGCACTCACGCAGATGCATGTGCAGTCATTTCCTTGATTGATTCAGGAAAGAAGAAATCTCTCTCATCCCATGGAAATCGAGCACTCACGGCTACAAGCGGTGTTCACGTGCACATCAAACACCTGCTAATAATAAGGAAAAGATCTGAAGGCAAGCAGGGTTTTTTAGCTAGCACCAGCCCATCGGATGGGCAGGGATCTTCTTGCTTCCCTGGAGAAAGGGAGCTGGGAGCCAGACGGGGGGAGTGGAGGTGTGTGTGCTGGGCAGGGAGAGGAAGAAAACCTGGCACATTCACCACCAGCAAATTGGGCTCCCGCATGGTCTAATTCCTGCTTCACTACAGACTGCTAACACAGCTTGGATAAAAAGGGAAAAAGGGAGAAAAAAATCTATGCAGGAGGCTGCAAGAGCACATAGAGTCTGTTCTGAGCTCCTTCCACAGGCAGACAGAAATCAATAAATCAATAGGAAATGTTCGCTGGCTGTAAAATGGGTAGAGAAGCCAGTGTCAAGCTGCTTTAAGATGGATGGACAGTAGGTTTGCAGTTTGCAGAAAGGCTAGAGGTGACTATCACCTTGAGATGGGATCAGCGGCCAGCAGCCCAGCAAGGCTTTGAACCTCAAGTTTATGATTAAGGGCCGGGGCACGGGTTGAAGTACTCACGCACGGTCCTCCCCACGCTTCTCGCTCTGCTCCTCGCCGGCACCGGGGCTGGAGCCAGGGCCAGCAGCTGCCGGCACGGGCCCTGCTGTGCCACTTCATTGAAGTCGAGGCTACAGAAGACTGAATAAAAATTGACTAGATGCCTGGTGGTGGTGAGGATTGATTGAAGACGGGCAGGGGTTTTCTACCCCACAGTCAGATTTTTTCCTCTTTTATGAAGGATTTAATAATAATGTAGGCAACAATTCCTATTCAGAGTATCTTACCTTCATCCTCTCCTTAAGGACACAAAGCAGTGCCAAAAATGCTTAGGGAAAGCTGGCACAACTTCTTTTCCTTTAAAAGGAAAAGATTTGCAAGGAGTAGAACAGCTGTAGTTGCAGCAGGCTCGCTGCGTGCCTCCATGTGCCCATTCAGGTCCGGAGGGTGGCTGCTCTTCAATCGCTCTTTTTCAAACACAGAGATGATCTTCACTGCGGCACGGCTCCTGCGGAGACAGACAAGCAGTCTGGCTTCAGGCTCCCCCACTTCCACAGCCTCCCCTCCAGGACTTGCATTTATTTCAGTCTCCGTGAACTGCTGCTTATCCTCCTCTTTGAGGAAAGACAGGCTCTTAACCTCTGGTAACCGAGACGCTCTCTCTTGTTGTCCTCAGAAGCGGTAGGCTTGGGCCCTGCTCCCTGCAGCAGCCAAGCACAGCCCTGCAGCACCGTCCTTCCTGCACGTGTCCGGCACCGCTGCTGCCTCGACACCGCTCTGCTTACGACTGTGCCACTGCGTGGGGAGGCTGCGTGCTGGCAGTACCGTCAGCATTGCAGCTGCGGGGATTTCTGCCCAAAATTATCACTGTTCAAGATCGCTGCCTGCCATCTATAAGCAGGCTTTCCAAGAGAGTGTTCAGCTTCATGTAGCATACACGGATAAACCATAAAAGGTTGAAAGAGTCCTGATTTATTTACTCGCATTGGGTAGCAGAAGTTCACACACTGAGGTATTGACAGCCACATACACGTATTGAGGCAGTAGGCTTTGGTGTTAGGGATCTAACCCAAGAAATGCAAAATCAAATGTATAAGGTTTCCTCTTTCATTCCTTCTTTTAGGCCCACAGACTCTCACTTTTAAGTGGAATTTGGGCAAGAAAGTACCAGTTTTGGTACCAGCACCACCCCCTGCTATGGCATGCGTGTGCTTCCTCACAGAGCGTGAGCCGCATGGATGAGCAATGGTTGCTTCTCTCAGGGCTCAGCTGATGAAAAATCTTGTTAAACTCCTGAGGTGGCAAGGAGCTGATTCACCCCTCCCAGTGCCAAAATGAGGCTCCCACTGAGGAGGAACACGGAGTGGGACTGAGCTCTTAAGACTTAAGAAAGCTCCACACAAAAACAACCTGGTTCCTCCATGATGTTCTCATTTTACGTGGGCTGCTTCTGCTTCCATCCCATGAAAACCAGTATATTGAGAAACAGAGAAGGTTTTATTCAAGAAAAATAAATTTATTTGGAGAAGTGGACCCAGACATGGTTTAAGTGAATATTGCTAGGACCTGATATCAATTTGTTCTTTTGTTTTGGTTTGGTTTGGTTTTTTGTTTTTGTTTCAGATGTTCCAATTTCTACCAAAAGTTTCTGAATAATAATTATTATTATTATTATTATTATTATTATTATAAATAATAATAATAATAATAATAATAATAATAATAATAATAATAATAATAATAATAATAATAATACTCAGCTGCAGCCAGCTAGGAGAACCAAAACCCAGAAATATAAACCTAGGTAGTTAAACTTCGTAATAAAGCCATGAACAATGGAATGGAGGCTCTTCTGGAGGCAATGGCAGGCACCCTGAAGTTCAGGTGCAACCAGTAGGTGACACACACCTGCACAGGCAGCAGCAAGTAAGCAAAGCCCGACTGAGGGCTTTCAGCCCAAGCACATGGGCTTACCCCGGGGCAGAGCTGCTGGTGGCAGCTGTTCCTCAGGTAAGGAGGATTTTCTCTCTCTCAAGCACTGCATGATTGTTCTGTAGACTTTTTAGTTCATCTGTGGCAGAGTAGAGGACTTATAATGAAAAATTCATTAAATTAGTTACTTTTGTTCTGTTTTCAAATCACTTGGAAATAGATGTTGACTGTGAATGATTTGTTTGAGGCGTGCGGTGGTGCTGTGCTCTCCGTGCAAGCGCGGTGTACCCCGGCTGTGCTGTGCATCTTCGCTGCTTCTGCTGGCCTTCTTGGTGATTATGCCCAGTGAATTCATGCTCAAAACTGTAGACTGTGCTTTCTGTATGACTCTCAAGAATTTCAGTTCTGTAGGGGCGTTATAAAGCAAAACATTTCATTGATAGGAAACCAGCAAAAAGAACAGATCATTAAAATGATTCAGATATTGGCAGAGTCTTGTTTTTTCTGTGCTGCGCACACCCAGATGTGAGCACTGCTTGGGTTTACAGGGACATTTACAGGTTTAGGCTCTGGTCTCAAACAGAGCCTGCAAGGTAGAGCACTGCCGGGAGTAAACAGTTCTGTGTCACTGCTGGAGCCTGCCTGCGAGATCTCGTTAGAAGGTCAGGGCTTTAATTTTTCTGTTCATTAAAAAACAGCTGTAAATCCCGCAGTACTGTAGGCACCTTTTGTCTCGGTTTGATGAGAGCCTGCTATCTTTATTTTTCTTAGAAAATCATCGTTACTTTTAAGTTACAATGGAGATAACTGGATCCCTTTCACTAAGCCTTCACCTAAAAATCACATCAGGAGATTGTTTTTTCTCCCCAAACTTTAGGAAATATTGAAGGAAAGTGAAAACAGGGTGGGAAAGGATATTTAAAATTATTGTTAAGTTTGGGGGGTTCTTTTTTGAATATTTCCAGTAAAACTCAATTTCTTTCAAACGTTTCTGCTCTGCTTAAAAAAACTTTTCACTACAAGTCACTACTGAGGAAACATTTCAGTTCTTTACTGTACAGTTGCTAGTTTAATTTCAATGTCTAAATAATGATGTAGCAGGAAAGTAGGAAGGTTGCGAGCAAAAACAATGAAAGAGATCGTGTCGCTTTGTACAAATGGGAGACGTTGCAGCAGGAGTAAATATTTCACATGCGGAGCGACGCTGGGTCGGCGCGCGGCTTTGTGCGGCACACCAGGCACGCAGTAACATTTCTCTCACCCCCCTCAATCTCCCTTTCCTCACCTGCTGCACCTCCCCACTAGGCTCATGTGAAAGTCACCGTTTCTCCTACCTGTCTGCTCTCCTTTCGATTTTGGTGGTTTTCCTTTTCCTCTTGTTTTACTGGCGCTCAGTGCCTGTAAGTCCAACAAGGGCTGGCCACGCTAGGTCCCCCTGTGCTGTTTCTCCCTGCTTACCATGGGCAAAGCAGGCCTCATCTCTAAGTGCACAGCAGTGGGGGCACCCCCGGTGCACACCTCGCCATTGCCTTTAAAATCCAGCCGGAGTCGCTCAGGCTGAGACAACAGCTTCCTTTTGAGATTACTCAGCTTCATAATGGGTGTCAATAATTCCCCTCTCCGGCTTCTCCTACAAGATTAATGGGTTTAGTACCTGAGCCCCTGCAAACAGCAGCTCCAGGGCTTTGCACCACAGCCCAAGGCTGGCTCTGTGACCTGCCTGGGGAGTGCCCGCAGCCCACGGGAGGCACAGGCCAGCCCCACCACTCGCATTGCTCTCTCCGTGCTTGAAAAGTGGTGGCATCGTGGCTTGTGTGCCCTTGCCCAACTGCGTGCCGCACGTACATGTTTGCAGACAGGAGCAGAAACCAGCCAAACACCGATGTAATCGTAAAAAGGTGATCTTATCAGGCCGTCTCTTGCTGATAAGGACCTACTTTTGACTTAGGAACAGCCCGACATTGCTGGTGACACAGAAGCCAGAAAGGTGCCAGGCTTGTGGCTCAGAGCACACGATGCTTAGACGAGCAGAGCACGGCACAGGCTCCACTTCCCCCACCGGCCTCCCCTCCGCCTCCCTCCCTCTGCCATGTGCTGACGCCATTTGCCTGGGACTGGAGGTGTCTGCGAGCTCTGAAAATTGGATCACAGGGAGAGCTCTTTGCTGGCCCCGGTCACGCTGACGGCAAGACTCGATCGATCAATACTCGGTGTGACACTTTCAGAATTCATTGGAAATGATGTCCTTTTCGAATGACACCCACATTTTATCGAGGGCAGCTCCAGCAGAAAAGCACGAAGTGTGTTTTTGCAAGATATGTTTTGTTAGTAGTAAACTTCACTTTATTTGTAAGGTTCTCTGTATTTGGGATTTCTCCATCCCTCCCTTCAACCTCCCTTTTGCAGAGTGCAGAGATTTAATCTTTAAAGGTAGCTTTGTAGCCTGACATTTAGAGTGTGAGCCATTCCTGAGCCTGATGTTTATTATGACATATGGCCTCTTCATGTAAAAAACAGGGAGCTTTGGGGGAGAATTTAAAAAGTAGCCTGAGGCTCACAGCACACGGCTGAAAACTGATTCACAATTTTAGCCAAAATACTATGACCTCTGGGTAAAACTATTGCGCTGCCATGGATTCCCATGAAAGTACTTGGCACTGCTATCTCGGAGCCAGCTCCTGTGGGTGGGACCGCATGGGTCATTCGAAGCAGCTCGGCCAGGCAATTAATTGCTCGTATTGACAGGCTGCAAAGAGGAACCGCACTTGCAGCTGGAGTCTTCAGGGTGAGATACAGAGAGGAGGAGAAATGGGGGCATTGTTGGGAACCTGCTTTGAAGGATTCACAGAGAAGTAGGTAACATTTCCACTGAATGTAAATATTCAAAAGGGGATGTTCAGCCCTTCTGTTTTGTGGCTCCAAAGTAAATAGCCCTGGTCACTTGCTAATGGGGTCCAAGCGCACATCCTTTGGGGCCTGCACAGCAGGGACTCAGAGGACACAGGCTGGGTTTTAATTCTGCCCTTATCAAAACTGGAGTCAGATGTATCATTTGGACCTAGAGTCAAATCCACCCAAAATGCACAAGAGGTTCAGCCTCAATCATTTTCTCAAACTCAGTGAGGGGGAAAAAAAGGAAAAGCAATTTCCCAAAACATAATCCTGTGTAATTTGGGATTTACATCATTCACTGAGCTGCACGGTGTCTGCAGCATGGTGAGGCTGTCACTGTTTTAGCATGTGGGTAATCACAAAAAGCAGAAAAAAAAAGAACAATGCAGCATTTGTGGACTCGAGACACATCTACAGTAGGTGGGGGAGCTCACAGTACAAAAGCAGCTCACAGGGGAAGATCCTTCCAAAGTTATTTTGGTTTTTTTTTTGCTCTACGTGCACATTGGAGGAAAGGACTCGCTCAGCACTTGGCTGCTGTGCTGCCCCGATGTGGGCTTGGGGAAAAACCTTCCTGCACTGTGACTGCTGCCCAGCAGAAGCCCCGTGCTGACTACGCTGCCCTGAGCTACACCAAAGTGAAAATGAACGTTGCAAGGTCCAAAAGCTGATGATAGGAGGAAAGATAATATCAGAGGAGGACTATGGACTTATTAATCTGTCTGTCTGGTTGCCAGGAAACTATCAAACCTGTCATAAATTATTAGATAGCCATTTACAGGGAGGTTTTCAGTTGCTAGTCCTGCCCTTGTAATAATACCTAATAGTCTCATTTACTTTCTTCTTAAGGAATCTGACCTGGCAAATTGGATAACTACTACTCTGAATTTTAATACGAGGCTTAAATGGGAGATACCAGATGTAGAGATCAGAGTGGCTGTTCCTGATTTCAGAAGTTAACTCCTGTGGCTCTGTGTGTGGCAGTAACAGGGCTTCCTGCAAGATGTAGCATTGGAGTCCTGCGTGAGGGACCGCATGATAACCTGAGAATCTGGGTGTGCAGAGCAAGGTATAGAGGCCAATGCTTCCAGCTGAGGTGATTGCCAAATACACAGCAGTTTGCCCAGGTGAGGATTTTGCTTGCTGTGGACAAGCCTCCCCAGGCCAGAGGCAGTGTTACTCTTCCTGGTCAGGGAGGTTGGAGCTCGTCCCACGGAGCACAGGCACAAAGGGTGCGGGCTTGCTGTGTGCCCATCTTTCAGTGCAACTTAACCTCTACCTGTGATGCAAAGCTTGCTGTCAGACATCTCAATAGACTTTTGCAGAACAGAGATTCATCAATTATCAGACTTCTCAAGAGAAATGTATTTCTGTTGTGACTGTAACTCGTGCATCTCTTAGTTTGGTTTCTGGTATGAGATCCTTGCTTGTTTTGCCATGATTTCTTACCAAGTTAATTTAAATCAATCTAAAATCCTGAAAAAAAAAATAAAAACATAAGAGTACTCTCATGTAAGAAGTCTGTACTGCAAACCAGTTTCTAAACCAGTGTGGAGACTAAAGTTTTCCTCACAGACAGAGGGGTAGTGCTGCCCCGTGCCAACGCTTGGTATCACACTCCTGCAGGAGTCCAGGTTTGCAACACCTTGTTGGTACCTGGTGGGAAATGTGGTAGGGTGCAGTGACTGTGATGGGCCTTCAGGATTAGATGAGGCTGTCAGAGTTACAGGTTTATATTCAAACTTTTCTTTATAGAGAATTAAGAGTGATCAGTCGCGTTCCTGTCTAATTGCTCAAATGGCCTGAATGCTGGTCATGGAGGCACCTGATACCCATGCCTTTTATGAGGGAATTAATGAGCGTGAGTCTACAAAGGTCCCAAACGGGCTATAAAAGCCTGGGAGAGAGAGAAAGCATCTTGCAAGCATCCTGAAACCTCCAGCTCACACATAATTGTTGAGCAAGAGGCACGATGGCATTTGCGGGAAACGAAGAGGCTTTGCTACTCTTATGTCATCTCTTTTTTATTTTATTTTATTTTTTTTTACCAATTCTTGTTTATGGTTCTCTGATAATGCTCCTATGCCTGACTCGCTCTTGAACTGTGAACAGGTACTTGTTTTGTGACGATGACTTGGTTGTGGTGCTCCTTGTCTGAGGTGATCAGGATGTGAGAAAGTTAAGTTGGCAGTGGGAGGTGCATCAAAATTCCTTTCAGGGTCCCAAAGAGGGACAGCAGGAGAAGCCAGCCACCATGCACCCTTCACAGTTGGTCATTTCTCGCCACCTCATTCCTCGTGGGGGGATGATTTCACTGCCAGTGGTTACCTGGGGGGTGGCTGCAGCCAGGGCACAGGGATTTCCTGCAGCTGGTTTGGGATTTCCTTTTGGCAGAGAGGCTGGGGTGGGGTGCCAGCAGCACTGCAAAGCTGGGCTAGCGGGGTCCGACGTTGTGAGTCCTGGAGCTTTTAGTCCAGGAGTAAAGCAAACAGAGCTAATACCATGCAGAGTAGGAGAAAAGCAAGGGATTGAAGATGCTATCATACTCGGTGGGCTTTAAAAATATCCAGGGGTCCTGAAAGAGCCTGGTTTCTGGAAGGGAGCTGGAGCACCCGTGGAGACGGGCATGGCACTGGGTTCACATGGAGAGGCACAGCCTGTGCTGGGAGCACAGCTCAGCTCTGCAGCTCGCCCTCATACATGGGCACATCTTGCCCTGGCTTTGCTGAGCCTAGAAAGGCAGTCTGAGTGGGAACTAAATATGACCAAATCCCTCAGATGGAGGCTCCTCAACTATGCCTTTCTCAGTCTCCAACTAAAAATCCTATATTCCACAGGATTCCTAATTTACTACACAGCCCACAAGCACAGAGTGGCGTGCTGCTGGCTCTTGAATGCTTGAGATGCATCTGTGCTGCACAGATGGAGCCTGTGCCATCCAAGTTTCCATATCCTGAAGGAACAACCCTAGCCTGCTTTCCAAAGGACTCCCCTGCCTGCTATTTTCTCAGCCCTTGCCCAACAGCCACTCGCCCACCCTCCCTGTGCTGTGGTGCTATGCTGCTGGTGTTGCACTGCGAGTTTCCAACACAGCCTCTAAACATCTGTCACGCCTTGCAGCCTGCATGCAAGAGGTTTTTACTATACTCCTTTTTCTTTTTTTTTTTTTTTCTCTCTTTTGTCTGTTTGTGTTTTGTTTCCGCATTTATGAAATGGGAGGTTTGTAAGGGAGTTGGTGAGGAGTGAATGGATATCGGGGTTCCCCAGTACCTCTGAACGGGGACCTTTTGCAGGTACCATGTCCAGCTGCGGGTTCCCAAATCTCTTATCCTGTGATAAGCTCCAACATCACCATGGCAAAATGCAAACCTGGCAGCAGGAAGGGATGTTTGTGGAGGCTCTAAAGCAAATACCTGAGGTCACTAAAGCTATAACGAAGGTAAAAGGTTAATGAGAATTTCTGAGCAAGCATATTAAGGGCAGAGAAGTAACAGAATGCTTCTGGAAAACGTGCCCACAGGAGGAGGCCACTGGGGAGGGATTTTTTCAGTGTGCCTGGTCTTTGGGGATGGCATCTTCCTGCCCTGCAGCCAGAGGAGAGAGCAGAGGAAGCAGGGGCGCAATAATTCAGCCTGCCGTGCCACGCTGCTCGGCAGCAGTGCTCCTGGAGAGCTGCCTGCTGCCCCACACACTCGGGGGGAGATTTTGGCAATTACTTCTCATACTTAAGGACAGCATCAGGAATTTCATTCCCAACCCATATCTGATGAAGCAACAGAAAGAAAACTGAACTGCACTAGGATATTCCTAAAAGAGGTGTAAGGGTGCCACATTTTGGTACGAAACCGGCTAGTTTCATCAAAGATAGTAAATTTGGTCTGAGGTTAAGGTGAATTGGAGCACAGCACAGAGACACTGTTGTGGTCCCTGCCCCGAGCAGGCAGAGAGATTGGTTCAGAGAAGTGCTACGGATCTGCAACTCCCATTGACTTCAGCTTCTATTAAAATCAAAGAATAATAACAGGAAAAATACAGTTTTACTGTTAGCTTAAACAAATCAGATGCAAGGAAAGGTTCCGCATAACAAAACAGGTTCTGAAAATGCTTCTATCAGGCGAGCTATACGCATATTATGTACTTTTATGTATTTAGACACTTAGGTGCACTAGAATTCTTAAAAGCTCCAGAAGGACACTCTCAGTGAAAAATACCTTAAATCTCCCCACGGTGTGTCCTGTATAACCAACCAAAATGCCGCCAGCAAAGTGAGGCTTTTAGCCCTAAAGTACAAGGAATCTTTTAGTCCTGCTGAGGTTTAATGAGTTGGGATTCTGAGCTGATTCAGCTCTTAAACAGTCTGATCATTAGTGCTGTATCATCTGTCACCTTTGGGTGATAATTAGAAAAAGAAAGTCAATAACAATAGTACATAACACTACTTTACCAAGATTTAAACAAGTTGTAATATTGTTGAACATCTATTGATGAGTCCAAATGTGCCACAGGCTATTGAGCACAAAGAGTGCTTTGATGTGATGTTTTCCATTATTAATTTGATGTGGTAGAGTTTGTAGAAGTGAGAACATTTGTTTTCATTTTATTACACGTGGGAAGGGACTGAGATACTTTACATATTCATTTTCTTTTTTTCTATTGTTTATTCCACTCAAGCTTTTGAGAATCAAGCACAGAAGAAAAAAAATTGGAAAATGATTGTTCTGACTCTGTCAATAACATTAGGCCATTCGTTTACCATATCTCTGGCTTGTTTCAATTTTTATTGATTTATTTGACCTCCAAAATATATGCCCTATATATATATGATAGCAGCTCCTAGATGACAGGGAAAAAAATAAAGCTGAACAGTTTTTTGCCCAGAATAGAACAAGACATCAGAAACTCACTGCAGTGCTGCAAACACAGCTCAGGATTCATTGTTGCACTGCTTCAGCAGTCCAGATATCGGGCTGATGCGTGTGAGATACCCCAGTAATGCAGTGGTCAGTTATTGTTTCTTATTGACCACTTCCTCATCTGCCTGTTGGTTCTTCCTTTTGGTGATTAAACTCATTTGTAAAGAGCACGATTATGGAAATCTCTAAAGAGCAAGCCTTTTGGAGTCTCTTTTATTGCCTTCTTTTGTCTAATTAATCCCTTAATGAAAATTATTTCCCTTCCTCCAGTCTGTCCTTTCATGCTTTCTGTAACCACAATATGTTAACACTTCAGTTGTGGATCTGCAAAATGCAATTTTGCTTAGCTGGTGTTTTGCAGTGATTTAAACAGGAAAGTTGTTAAGCCAAAAGCAGAGCAATGTGCATGAAATTACTGAGAATAAGAGAAATGCCTTTGCAGATAGGCTTGTGTCCTTTCAAAGAAACGCAGGTGAGACGAGCGGTTTTCATCTCCTGTCCGTGCAAGTGTCTGTATGCAGCGCACTTGAAAGAGGGCTTAAATCTCTCAAACCTGTGAGGCATGTTTTTCCTTAGCAGTTAAATGAAGATACTCTTTCTCCTTCCTCCTGTTTGGAAAGAATAATATCGGTCCTGTTTGGGACCCATCAGATAGTCCTGGCTAAATCCTGCAGATGTGTGCGGGGAGCCGACAGCTGGAGCACAGGCTTCATCCCACGGGTGAGTGGCACTAAACAGCCACGCCGCCGGGTTAAATTCTGGCACAGGAAACAAAAGTCAGAGGGTCCAGCCTTGAAATCCAGTCTGCATTTTGGATGATAGCCACCCCATAGCTCACGTCTTTTTTTCATGTCTGCTCAGCACAAGAGCAACTGCAGCTAAGCAATTAGCCAGTAACACACAATGTCTCGGGCTAGCATGAATAAAACATTAAAAACAGGAATTGTTCATATAAAATATTGAGGCCCTACATGCTACCATTCTTAGTATGAGGTAGAAGCACTTTACACAGATCAATTAATTCCCTACAAAATGTAACGGGGAAACCAAGATGCAAATTCAAGCCCGAGTTGATATTTAGAATATTTAGAATTATAAACATTTGGCATGTTTAAATCCAGATATTTGGGAAGTTTCAAATAGGTGTTCCCCTTCAGTTGCATCACTACTCTAAAACAAAAGAATGCAGTTTATAGGCTTGTGGAGAGAGATGAAAGTTGGAGTTAAAAGCTACTCAGCTTTTTCCAGTAGCCAAATGTCCAGATTTAGTGAATGAAGATCAATGAAAGGCAGGAACTTGCATCTGTAAAATACAAACCATACAGTTTCAGGCTTTGGTTATCTACAAATCTCTGTGGCACTCAGCCTGTTCACTATGGCTCTTCATAAAGAAGCAAGGCAGCGTGATTGCCTCCCCGCACTCACTTCTAGGGAGTCCCGTTTATTATACGTCCCGCTGAAATGTTTCCCAGACAAGGTCTCCACTGATGAATGGGGCTGCAAAGTCCACTTCTGAGACAACGGGCAGAGAAAGGTGATTGGGTTCTCCCCTTGATAAGTAAATTCTACATAATCCTCAGGGGAGATAAAATTTGTCTAAAGTCCAGAATCTGGGTCAGTTTACTGGTTACCTCTATGGCAGTTTCACCAGTAATGAATTTGGACCTCAGACTTGAGAACTTAAAATATTCTTTGACATACGTAACTTCACTTTGACTTCTATATTAAAAAAAAAAAAAAAAAAAAAAAAGCTAGACCATCAAAGGCCTGTGAAATTGCAGAGCAAACCCTTCATAAACCTGAAGCACTTCCAAGCAAACCAGACTTACCCATCTCAAAATAAATGAAAACATGCTTTAAAATAATACAGCAGTAAGAAGCCTTAAGAAGAACCTGTCAAGGTGCCTGTTGTTAGCTTATCCATCATAGCAGCCTTCCTGATGATAATTTTAAAAATAATAATAATGATCTTTGCTCTTGCATATCTTGGATTTGGGTCTCTCCATTTCAACCATCCATGCAAAGCTGATGACCCTTCTATTATGCTGAGGTCTGAACAAACTGCTTGGGCGTGTGGCAACGCTCATGCCATGCTGCACTGACCTCCTCCTGCCCGCGGCTTGGCCTTAGAAATAAAGAGGCAAATTCAGAGGCTGCTTTACAGCCCTGAATTTCCCAGCCCTTCTCATGGCAGCTAAACAGCTGAACCCAAGTGCAGCTAGGCAAAGCGTCGCTCATCAGGCCAGAGATGGGCCAGAGCCCTTGGAAGGCTGCTGTGGGGTCCGCAGCAGGCACAGCAGGTTCAGTCCCATTCCCCTTGGGACATGGCACTGGGCAGCAGGGCTGGCAGGGAGGAGCTGTGCAGAGCCAGCCTCCCTCAGGGGCTGCTCGTGCAGCTCCCCACACTGTGCTGTCTTCCCTTGCGGGGCTGGGCACCTGATCGCCTCTCCGTCGGCTTCGCTTGCGGTAGCTGAGCCTGTAATGTTGGCTGGCAAAGCAACAATCTCCACGTATCGCAAAGCAGCTTGCCAGGTAAATGAGAGTTTATCTCATTAAGCAAAAGTCTCTTACGTGTGTTGAGCATTATTAAGATAAGAGTCGCTTTGTTTGTGGTTTTTAGCCCCTACTGCTTTTACGCATTGCAAACCCACAGCAGTGCTGCTCAGAGCCCGGCAGGTGTGCACCTTTGTCACCCGCGTGTTCCCAGGGCACCAGGCAGCCGCTCGCGTGCACGGTGCAGGCCGGCAGGAGGTCACACTGTGCCGCTCGCTGCAGCTCCGTGCCCACCTCCTGCCCAGCCCCTGCGGCAGCACGGCTCTGGCACATCGCCTGCCTCAACTCGCTGTGATTTGGGATCTTGAATCATTAATTAGATCATTGATTGGTTAGCACTTGTACAGGGCTCTCCATTTTGTGTTGCATAAGAACTAGGAATCGCTGTCATTAGTAATAAACACTTGTTTATTGATGGCTGTGCTGGAGCTGTTCATGTCCCGTGTTTTGCTGCCTCTTTTCCCTGGCCCTCTGTGGGACAGGGTTTGTCCCGTGGCAATTCAGTGTAACTAGTTTGAAAGACTGATGGCAAAAAAGTAACTGGAAACCCACCTGCATATTGCTGGTTATAGTTGTCCTCACCCGGGAGCTGCTCGGGCCATCCCCTTCCTCTGGGACCAGGACAAGCATCAGACAAACTGGCACTAAGGACTGGTTTTTCTAAGCTCTGTTATGAGTTATTTGGGAGCTCTTTTGGGCAGCTGAAACAGCCTAAAAGTGAATGTTTGCAAGTCTTTCTCTTTGTTTTATTTTAAATAGATACAGGTCAGCGTGTGATAAAACAGTAACCCAGGGGCAGACCATTTCGGGGCTGGCACAGACCTGTGCAGGGCAGGGGGAACTTCTCTGTTCTTGCTCCTGGTGCCCTTTCTGGTGCAGACTTTTAGAACTAGGTGGATTTGGAGGCAACATTCGGAAACCATTTCTTTTGTTGCTGTTTTTGTAGTTTTCCTTGTAATCAATTGATTTGCTCAAACCTAAAACCCAGAACCAACCTGCGAGGCCATCAGCCTCTTCAGCCGAGGGGGAAAGTCCACGGAGCTCTGAAACCAGAGGTGGCAGCAGGGCACACAGCCAGGGCTGGGGCTGCCCAGTGGGGTTCTGCTCACCCCAGTCCCAACCAGGGGCTGCAGCAGGACCCCTCCTGCCAGCACCCGCAGCACCAGGCCGAGCAGCCACCTGCAAATCGTGGTTGAATGGTCCTCACACCTCTGCTTTTATTGCTGCATATGAAAATGGCTATTGCCAGCAACACTTTGTAAAGCAATAAGCACAGCACACTCTGAAGATTGTTCTGGTTTTGATCCGCCTTGAAATCTGACCACTTGAAACAAAGCCACTGGCCAACCTTTGTGCTTTCTTTTTTGTTTGGTTGTTTTTTTAAAGGAGCTGTGGTTAGAAATACCAAAACAAGGTTTGACCAAGGGGACAATTTGGCACTCACAAAAGCCTTGACAAAAGGGGGAAGCGAGAAAGCTGCCCTGCAGAGTCGGGCTCGAAATAGTAACCTTTTCTGTTTTGTTGCTCAATATGTACGTGATACGGAGGAAAGCAGCTGGTGGAGTGTCCTGCTCTTTGTGTCCATTTTCACTGGCTGGCCTTTGCAAAAGACTTCCATCACGGAAATGAAACCTTAACATGGGTCTGGGGGCCACAAGCGCAGCGGCATCAGCACATTTTGTTTCCCACTTGTGCCACTTTAGAGCCTTTCTCCTTGCCATTAGCAAACTCACAAACCCAACAGCAGCCAAAACCCTCACAGCAGATGAAAGGAAGTAGATCCATTTTCTCTAAACTAGCTCCGTGACATTTTATGAAGAGCCTCTTAACAGATCCAATGCTGGGAATATTTTCATCTCTTCAGCTCAAGAATACCTTTTGAAGGCCAGCAGGGTCTGTAAGTGGGACCGGGATTAATGTAATCCCTTCCCCTGCCCGGCCCAGGAGCTCTCCGGGAGGCAGCCTTATCTGCCACCATCGCCTGCCTTCAGCCCGGCCCCATTGCTCCACACGCAGGTTCTGGGCAGATTGGCTCTTTCACCCAGTATTATGTTTTCCTCTTACAAGTGGCACACAAAGGTCTACAGGAGGAACACAGGGCTTTATGCCCTTGCTTTGGAAAAACTATGATTTGTGGTAGATCTTCCTGAAGTGAAGAGTGACATGTAACTCAAGAAACTTTTATCCTTACTTTCTAGCCTTTACATTGATAACTGGGGTTTCTATGACTACCACATAGCGGTGTTCTGCTTTATTCCTCTGGACTGGAGATTCACAGGACGGAGAATGAAGACATTTGTGATCCGATCAGCTGTACGTCAGCTGCAGCCATTAAAACACGGGAAAGACCGTCAGTTCTTTTATAGAGCCGTAGATGATGCTACTGTCTAGTCCTCATTGCGAAGCAGACAGGTTCTAGTGGTAACCAAGAGTACAGGCTTTTCACACGTTATAAATAATGTACAACCCTAGGCTTTGGACATAACTGTTTTTCTTAGAATGCCTTTTTCCTAGACTGCCTTTTCTTCTGCCTTTGCAGATGAAGGAAAAAGAGGGATTTCAAGAGAATTCAGTATGGCTCTTACTGTGGATTTTGTTTTTCTTAAACTATGGAAACAAAATAAAACTTTTAAAATGTAAAAAAAATGTATATTTTCTAATACCATGTATGAAAGCTTTGTTATCAGATTCCCACTTTTCTTGGCAGCATACATGTGCTAGGATGTGCTTTTGTTGGTGGCTGTGGGCAAATATATTCCTGTGAGCACAGAGCACAACAGTCAGCGAAGCTGTGTTTAGAAAGGGAGAAGCAGAGTCAGGGCAGCTGTAAGATGGGCTTTCCAATTTCACTGGCACAGAAAAAAAAAAAAAAAAAAAAAAAAAAAAAAGCCAAATTGAAAAAAAAGCTAAATTGGAAAAAAAGCCAATTGGGTGTAAGCACTCAGAAACAGGTAAAGTAAGAAGTTTTAGGAAAGCCCTCGGCCCACTTGCTGGCTGCATGTTGGTTGGGATTGACTCCTTAATAGCTCTATTTACAGAAGGAGTTGGAAGAAAGTGAAATATGCAGTGGGGGAAAAAAAAAAAAAAAAAAAAAAAGGCAGAAATTTATCATGGTGGGAAATCTCAGGTGAAACATGCAGATTGCAGTCACAGCAGTGACTGATACCAGCATTTCCAGGTTTCCATCGGCAGAGTCAGGGCACAGGCTGGCGAGCTGCCTTTCAGCCTTCCTACCAAAACGAGAGTTCAGAAAGACCCCGGTGGAGATCAGCATTTCGTTCCCTGCTGCTCACCTCCCACTTGCACCCAGGAGCCCCAGGGACAGGCTGAAGTACCACCGTGTTCAAAACTTCTCAGCTTCCTCCTCCGCTTTGGCCTCACTGGCAGGGCAATATGAAAGTACCATGTTTCTATGTCTTCATCTTTTGAGTGGTGTTTTGGTCACTTTTAGGTGGAAAACCACATTTTTTTCCCCATAGGTAATTTTTATGCAGCAGACTGAATGCAAGCGATTAGTGTTCATTGCATCTTTGTAGGAAGGAAGGGAATCTGTAGCGTCAGAAATGGCCCCACAGCACAATCATCCCTCAAAGAAAAAAAAAATAAAAAGTGACATTTAGGACCCTTTAGGTTATGTGCATCCAACAGTTTTATGTTGATCTTGATCTCTTTCAGGTAGGTCAACTTACCCAAGAAACTTATCCAAAACGTTCAGGAGGTTACATAAAGATAGTCTATGTGGGGAATGCCTACGTTAAACAAAACTTTGTAAAGCATGTTTGATACTTGACAAATGTAGCCATATTTCCAGCTTTATCAGAAATTCCTTGGCTTCAAAAGATGAGTTAGACTTGATGTTCTTGATATGCCTACAGCCAGATGAAATAGGCTTTTTTTTTTTTCCTTTCTTTACATCCTATAGGGTGCAAAGTTAAATCTGGGCAGACTGTTTTCCTGTAATCCCTGAAATTGCATCTGCCACAGCTGAGGAATAAAGTTCAGTGTGCATTCACACAGAGAATGAAAAGCATATGTTGCAGTCTTAAGAGAGGGCAGATGTGCACCTAGGTCCCTAGCAGGGTGGAGGGATGCCAACGTAAGGGTTCGGAGGTTGGTTCCCACCTGCCGGTGGCTGGTAAATCAAACCCCCAAGGCTAGGGCATTCAGGAGCAGCAGTGTCAGTGAAAGCTAAAATGGTCCCACAGAGCAGTGAATGATTCAGCTAACAGGGTGTTTGAACCTGGAGGAACTCTGGTTTCTCTTTTTTCCCGTGAGCTTACAGGTATAACTCAGAAACAAAACATACCCAAAGGCCAGCTTTACAGAGCAAGCACCGGGAACTTCTCAAACTTGGGCTGTCTCAACATCCTTGGAAGGAACTGAATGCCCATCCTGCCCTGCAGCCCTTACAAAAGTGCTTTACTGAGACTCATCTTTGGCATTTCTTAGTTAAATGCACCAAACCCCACCGCCACTTCCCCAGGTGTTTATTCAAGGTTCAGGTGAGAGGGGCATGTGGCAGAGAGGGGGCAAGAAGAAAGCACAGCATCTTCTCAAAGTTGGAGTTGCTATCTGATAACAACTGTCTTCATATAAAAATAAATGGTTTTAATTTTATAGATATACACCTGTGCTGTAGTGCTCTCAATTTCTGTTCTGTTAATGCACTCAATCTTGACTGCAAAAAATATGCGGTCAGAAATATGTGGGGTTTTGACTGGACTCCTGCTCATCCCGTTTGGTATTTAACATAACAGGCTGTGTTATCCAGGAGAAGTCTCAGTTCTACGCAAATACGTGTTTACGTGGAGTTAAAGACTTCTGAGGAGCATCACATGAAAAAAATATAGCTAACTGTCAGAGAAACTACTCCCAGGACCATTCAGATGTTGTTTCATTGTGACTTCCCCAACAAGGAAAAGCCCAAGAGCCCAGCAATGTGTTTTTCTGACGCAGGAGCAGTGGCAGATGCAGGCTGGAATGGGCAGCAGCCCCCTGCCTCCCTCTGCTCTTCACCAGAGGGCTGTGAGCTGTGACCCTATGTTTCTGTGGGTACCTCCACCAGTGCTTGGTGTGGCAGGGCAAGGAGTCAAGCCTTTGTTTGCCTCTCGCCCCAGATTTACCTGCCCTCATGGCTGGCCACGCAGCAGCCCCAGAGTGATGCTCTCACTCTTCTGCACAACGGCTGCCCTTCCTTGGCACGGCTCCATGCCCTCCATCTCTGAATAATGATCTTGTTTCTAAAGTGGAATGTATAATAGGGAAAAGGAGGTGGTCAGAGCTCAGATGAAGGAGAAAAAGGAAAAAGAAAAAAAAAAAAAGAAAAAAAAAAAAGAAGCAGATTAATCAATTTTGGGATGTTCTTTTGATGCTCTTGCCCTCTATTTCCCCACTTTTCTCTCCAAGCTCTCTGCAGTTATTTCAATGTGAGAGCTGCTAGCCACATGGTTAAGATTCAGCTTGCAAAAATGTATGCTTGCAGCAAGGAAGATTTACCCTTTAACCTTTAGCAGCCATTTCCTCTGAAAAGCACAAGTTTCATTTTCGCTTACAGTGAAAAACGTGTGGAGGGGGAAGGGGGAGTGAACCTCATCTCTTTGTAAAACCAGCCGAGTGGTCCTATTTTCATCCTCTACACCAAACTTTTCACAGAGCTCTTCTTGCATTATGCAGTGTGCCCTCAGGAAAGAGATCTGGCAGCAAAAGCAAATGCAAACTCTCTCGTTAGTCTTGAAAGACCTGTTCTTGAGCATTCGGGGTCAGTCCCCCTCAGCGGGTTCATTTTTCTTCATTGCAGTTTCATGAATTTGGCCATAAGCAAAAAGCAGGCCTTAGTTTAAATATATCTATATATAAAAAATATATAACATGTATGGTATTCATTAAACAAAATTGAAAAATGTACACCTCGTGGAAAAGTCGGGAAGGTGGAAGGAATCCCACATCCCTGCAATATACCCAGGAGTTTCACAAATAATGCACGGTTACATCACCAGCCAGCGGGACTGTGCCTTCACCTGGGGTAGATCCGTGTAACTGATGCTAGCGGTTCTAAAAACCAGACAAAAGATATATTTTCACTTGAATTTCTCTTGCTTGGATGCCTTTCTGCCTAGAAAATGTGTTTTTTTCAGGTCTGACATGACTTGAAAGATGGGTAATAACATACCAGAACTATCAGTTTTATCGCAAGTCACTGACTTTGAATTCAGCTGCTCTTTCTAATGGTCAAAAATTGTAACCAGCAGAGAAAAGCTTAGTTGCCTGTTTGTTGTAAGTGCAAGAGATGGCTGAAACCCCTGGCCCTGCTGCCTCCGGAGCTCTGCTCTTCCTCTGTGAAGGTTCCCAAGGCCTCCGCAATGTTGTCTCGGTAGCTTTTGTGTGTTTTTAAGATGAGTTATTAGATGCTCACCTTCCTGTGAAAGCCTTTAAAATGATTTTCAACTGGAAAGTCTATGATCTTATGAAAAGTTTCACATTGTTTGGACAAGTGTCATCAGTGTCTCCTCCTCACCAAAGGATGACCTGAACGGAGCCGCATTCCCCTGAGCCCCAGGACAGAGCTCTGTTAGCAGCCTCCTGCCACATGCCTGGGCTGGGGCTGGCAGCCCTCTGGCCTTCCTCCAGCCCATGGTGGCCCCAGCTGCCTTTGGCAGAGGCAATGTCCCCTCCTAGGCAAGGCAGGGCTCTGAAAGCAGGGCTGTTTCCAGTGCCTTTCACGAGAGGTCATTGCACACCCATATGCACATAAACAACACAGTTCTGGAAGGAATAGGAAGATATCACACCACACAAGGTGAGGAGACCGGGCTGAAAACTGCAAGGTAATATAGGAATACCGGTGAAGCAGGAATGTGAGGGAAATTCCCTCAATGGTGTGTGAACTGGGAGAGCAGTGCTACTCGTGCTAGTCTGTTTTGAAAAGGAAAATGCAATGGGTTAACTTCTTTATCAAGGATAACATAACCGAGGCGGTCGTATGGGTTAAAGGTGTAAAGGAGGGAGTCAGAGGCATGGGAGCGGAGAGCGCACGATGTGTTAGCGTCGGCAGCGCGGCCCAGTGGGTGAAGGCTGCTACGCTCCCCCTGTATCGATAGGTGTTTCAACCAGCAGGAAAAAACTGCTCTTGACACTCATCTGTAGGGAAAAATACCCACGTAGCCTTTGCTGTAGGACCAATTAGCCTGTGAAAGCAGCTGGGGGAGGGGGAGAGCACGGGATATAAATGCGGGATGCATCCACACTTGATTACTCTAATGAAATGTCCATTGATTCCTATAGATTCATGTGAGAAGAACAGCAGCTGCGGCGTGGCCAACACCTCTGGGTCGGCAGCTGCGCTCATGGACATGGGCGATGGATGGATGGAGGGCAGCTCACTGGGGTGGCCAGGATGGGGTCAGCCCAGCCGTGGGCACAGAGGTGGCCGAGGTGCAGGGACACAGCCAGCAAAGGCAGGAGAGCGGCAGGGGCCAGCGCGAGGGGCTGTGGGGCCAGCACACTGCTCCCTGCCTCGCTCGGCGCCGCTGCCCGTTTGACTTTGCTGTAAGGCAGGCTGAGCTCACAGGTCATCTGTTTTTGTTAGATTAATTTGATTCAGCGTGTAGGAATAGAGGGCTGAGCGAGCTAATGGCTCTCCGCAGGTGACATTGGGAATGGGCAGCGCTCGCATCCTCCTCCCCCATCTCCCTGGCTGAAAAAGAGAAGTGAGCGGCGAGGGCTGCCCCATGCCAGGACTGCCCAGTGCCAGGGCTGCCAGCAGCACCCCGAGTGCTGCCTCACTCCAGTGGCTTTCTTGCATCTCAGGCCCACCCATTATCTCTTGCGCTGTGTCATGTAGAAGGACTTAATTATGATAAGGGCTGAGGGGGTTGCTAAGTGGCTGCAGCGTTTGGTGTGAGGTTTTTATAGCACAGGGACTAGGGTTACTGGGGATCTTCATTGTCACAGAAGACACTCCGCATCCTCTCGTGGGGTGATTCTGGCATTTTGTCCTCACCCACCCTGAGCTACCAAAGGTGATGTGCAACCTGCCTCTTGTGCTAGGGAAACCCTGGGGAGCAGCCCCACGGCGTGATGCCATGAACTGCACCAAGGGAGGAGGCAGCTGATGTGCATGATAGGGAGGGGTAAAATATTGAGGCTAGGAGTCTAGAAATGAAGCTACAGATAAAAATATCCCTGTACCACATGCTCACCTAGGGTAAAGCACAGCAGTTACATGGGTTGTCTGGTTCCTTTGCTGTCCATAGAGGAAAATCTGGCTGTTAGTAAGGTTGGGGAGTCTCGTAGTCCTATTTCCTCATGAGATGAGTTTGATGTCTCTGATTGAGATCATAAAATGATGAGATTTACAGTGACTGTTATTTTGGTTGTTTCCGAAGCATGCTTTTCCACGATTGTAGTATTTGGCAATTCAATGTCAGCCAAAGAGTTGAGAAACAACGATTCTTAGCAATATGTGCAAAGGGGGTCAGGCAGTCACAGGGCTCCACAGTACTGCAAGTGTTGGGGTCCATAGGAAGTGCAGGGTCTGAAGGCTGGGTATTAAAAGTAAAATTCCCACTGTGTTCTACCAACTGAGTTTGGAAATCTGGGTCCTACTTCTGCGTCATGTCTTTGAGCAAGCTCCTGCTGTTCCAGCAGCAGTACGTCAGATGCCCAAAACCAATGCCAGGGGATGTACCTACCAAAATTTTCCAGGAGTCTCCCGTAACTGTGCATTTAGGCAGGGTGCTGGCAGGGTGGGCCCGCACCTGGCCCCACTGTAGGATGCCATGCAGGATGCCATGCAGGATGCATCCCTGCCGAGCGCCGGCTGTGCCTTTAAGCCTGCCCGCTGTATTTTTAGAAAGCACAAATAGGCTGCGTTCCCCCACTTGCTCACTGTCCAAGACATAAAAAGGAAGGGCTCTCTGCTTTCTTCGAGTCTCCTTCCCCTGCTGGCACCATATAAGTCTGTCTTTTAAGCAGTACAGGTCCACAGCTCTTTTTTTTATTGAGGAGCTGCAGAACTCTAACCGGTGGTTCAATAAATTGTATTACATCCCCTTCGTACTGAATGCCCTACAAGCTTTGGCTTTCCATGTGTAATTGCAAGCTGTTATTAGCCCAGAGCTTTGTCCGTTACTGTGCCACACTATTGCTGAGCGGTCAATTTTTTTCCCCTGCCATTTCCTTTGCTCACACCATGCTGACCACGTTGGCCAGGGGCTGCCCGAGGTTTATAGTGCAGCATTGATTTTTCTTTTCTCTCAATACTGACAGAATCATAGATCCAAGGCAAATAAAGAAATGCATTCTGTGGTGATGAAATGTCTTTCGTTCAGCCTGGATTGAATCAAAGGCCATCACAGAAATGTTCTACTCTAAAATGCTAGTGAAGCTTAAGGCATTGTTGGAAAATGAATTTTCCATTTTCTTAGCTGTAATTTGGATTCTCAAATCACTGTGCTAAAAATAATCAGATAAAATTGAATATAGACTACAAGCCTATGTAAAATGTTATTTGTTAGGTTTTTCAAGCTGCTACTGCTGATATGAAAGGAATCTGGCAATAGATCAGAAAAGTAATTGCTTAGGTGGATTTCTAGTAACTATGGCGCATTACTCTGAAAACCAAGGTATAAGACTTGCTCTATAATTCATATAAACCACGGTAAATAACCAAACCAGAGAGAAACATTTTGCATATCTGCTGGAGGGAGATATTTCTAGTGAAAATAATCGTTGCTTTATAACACCTGCCCCTCCAAACCAAGTGGTTCTGCTTTTGGCTGGGGCTGTTGAAGGGCTTTTCTAGATGGGCAAGAGTCGTGGTCCCCGTCATGCAGAAGGAAAAGTTGACGCTCAGGGTGAGGGACAGAGGGTGAATCATGGCAGGGCCTGGAGGAGACCTTTGATCCTCAGAAGCTAAACACTGTTTTCAATGCAAAATAAAACTATCCATGATTTTCCTGGCATGCAGGAGCAGGAGTCAGTGCATCTGGCAGATTCCTGCCACCACAGGCTATTAGGGACCAGAGGCAGCCCCAGTCTGCACAGCTCACTGCGCCGGCACAGGGCTCCAGCTCTCCATTGTTAGGTGTGGGTGTTTTGGGGGGTGGGAGGGTTGTTGTTGTTGTTGCTTTTCCCCTCTGTGTTATCCTGAATCGTGACTTAACGCCCTGGCATATGTGGCCACTAGAAATCAGCATCAAGGGCATCGATACTTTCTTCCCTGAAAAAAATGCATAAGTGATCGGAAAGACTGAGCAGCAGGTGCTTGTGTCCTCTGCCTGACAGTTCCCCTGTGGCCCTGTGAAGACAAGGCCCCAACTTCCACAGGTCCCAGGGTAAGCATCTCCTTACCTGGAATGCCAAATGTCCTCTGGCTCCACACCTCAGAGAGGTCCCACGGGTCTCAATGAGATGCTAGCAAAAAAATGACAGCAAAAACGAGGATGGAAAGAGTGGTGTATTTATGAATGAAAATAACAGATTCAACAAAGTTAAAACTACAGATTGAAAAAATAAATGTGTTTGAATGTAGCTGTTGGGCAACACCGCATTAATTCCCAAGCTTTGGACCTTCCTTTTCCCCCTTCTTAATGCCTACACATCCAGTATAAATACAGGCTGTTTGCAGCTATTCCTTCAGATCACATTCCCAGCAAGAGGTATTTACACTGTGTAATGAATCAGATTATCAATCTTCTGATTGATTAAAAAAAAAATCTAAAACAGACTTAAAACCTTTTGGAGTCAAATTCAGTGTTTTACTAAACCTGTTATATAGTTACATGTAATATGTGTAGTTATGTGTAAACTATAGCAAAGGAGGTGCCGCAGGATGACCTGAAACCAGCTGCAAAGTGGTTCAAAACCTGGAAGGTGCAGGTCTGCCTGCTGGTCCTCTATGCTGGGCCTGCAGGGATTTTCAGGGATTCTTGCCCCAGATGTGGCTATCAACAGCTATAACCATTCCCTTTTAGGAAAATCTTTTTCTGGCTGATTAAGTCAGATCTTTTGCTTGCTGGTATTCCTGCTGCAGAGAAAGGGCAGACCTCGGCAGTAACCAGAGCAAGGGACATTAACTGCAATTTAGGTATGCTGAGCCCTTCAAAAAGAAAGCTGCCTTGGTGCTTCTATCTATCACTTTCTAGATTTGCAGCATCACTTGTGGCTAAAACCCAGCCAGATGTACCAAGTGTGCAGAAGGCACGGCTCTGTACAGGGTACAGTACTCCCAGGAAGGCAAAAGCGAGGAGAATCTACAAACAGGGTTAATGTCAGGGAATGCTCCTACATATTAACAAATCATGGATAATAGCCTAAATGTGTAAGTCATTGTCGAGGAAAAAATAAATAAATAAATAAAAAGTTAATTGGATCAAATATGAAATCTGTTTTGTTAATGTCTCAGCTGGTGAGTAAGTGCTTGTTGATGGGTGCATGATCTCTGTGCTTTTATCAAATGCCCATTCTAGCAAGCAGCTTTGGTAATTAATTTTTAAGGTGGATGAAAAAGATCAGCTCTGCTTGCAGTCCCCAGTGGGTGCCTTCTCTCTGATTCACTGGATTCACAGTTTTAAGCGTAATAAGCAAAAACAGTTGAGCAAGTGAAGAGCAAAGGAAACTAGAGCAGCATCAAAATACAAAGCAGCTCCATCATACTCAGCATTTTGGGGAGGGAGGAATGCCATCTGTACACCTTCCTCTGCTCAGCAAGGAGTGGTTTTTGGCTTAGAATAAAAATAATAAAAAGTAAAATGAGGGGAAAAAAAGTTCTGTGGCAGTAGAAGGATATCAGTATTGATGATTCCAGCTCTACTGTGAAGACAGTGGAGGTCTTGCAGGACCAGCCAGCTTTGGTGGGCCTGAGCACCGAGTGTGCTCCTGAGCTTCAGCTGGCTTCTGCAGAGGCACCTCAGTGTGGTTTGACCACGCTCAAACTGAAGGCTGTGAACTGGCCAAGTTACAGATGTGTAACTGTGGGTTTGACTTTTGGGGTCCCCCCATCCTCTGAAATCTGCTAAACCTGAGACAGACGGGTGCTCCGTCCTGGAGTGCTCTGTACTGGATTCTGCAATAGGTGATTTGATGTTTCCCTGTAGATCTGGCCTGTGAAAACAGTGGAGCCTGTGTTTGGCAGAATAGAAAGTTATTTGTTTTGTGATGTTGTTTCTCTGGGGAAGAACATGGTACGTGTAGAGTCCAGCTTTCTTCTGAGGAGCTCATCTTCCTCAGCCTCTTTGAATGTCAACTTTCAGCAACAGATCAATGAGGATTCCTTGCCATATTTGTGTTGTTTAGCAGTCATCACCCTACACATAGTGAACCTGTCTGGGGGCCCAGTCCTTCTAGGTGTAAAGCTCCCCACAAAGGTGTTCAGGGCCTTCAGCCCGTGAGGGCTGAAGCATCCCTCAGCACCTTGACCAGCCCAATAAATGGGCACACAGTTCTGAACAGCCACCAATAGACATCCATTTGCATAAAACATACAGAAAACTAGTGAAATTATGATGTTCATTGAGATGTTCTGTCTAAATTGAGACTTTTAAGCACTAATAATAATTAACTACTTTCTTAGCAACGAAAAAATCTTAAATGCCTATTTACTTAACGGTCCCCTAGGGTGTCTTTGTTCTGAATGGGCTAAAAAATCTTAGCTGCAAAATAAGCAGGCGATTCCAATCAATAGAGCCAGAGGACTATATTGATTACCAGAACTCCATTCTTTAGTCATTAACCCTGTGAATTCTTTACAAAAGCTGTACAGGACAATTCCTAACCACTACGCCGTTTGAGGAGTCATTCAGATATTTGAATGTCATTAAACTTTCATAGCTTGTTTACAGCCCCGTCAGCCTCGCCTGAAGGATGGTGCTGCGAGACTCCCTGCCACGCTGCGTGCTCTGCCCAGCCGAGCTGACAAACGGCATTAATCAAGCCCGGAAATTTCCTCTGCAGATACGTTCCTCTTCTTGGTTATTGCTAATATCGCTACAGAGCAGATCACGGAAGGAGTGAAACAATAATCTTGATTTTTGCACGTTTCGACTCCAAGTCAGGAGGCTGTAGCTGGCGATAAACGTGCCTTTCCCTCCTCCTTGCATGGGAAACCACCCTGCGTCCTGTAGGTCCCTGCCTGCATGCCAGTTGCTGCAGGGCTCCATACGTGGAGGGGAGGGGACAGGCACCAGGTGGGGCGGTGGGAAGGGAAGGCAGGGGAGGGCAGGAGGAGGAAGAGGAGGAGGAGGAGGAATTGGTGCCGGGAGAGCCGTCAGGTCTCTCCAGCTCCCTCCCCTTGCTGGGTCCTGCGGGACCTGCCCCCACAACACCTCCCTCTCAGCAGCCCTGTATTTAAGAGAAGATTCTCACATTTCAGATTAAGAAAGTTCATGACACACTGTAATGGCTCTAAATGGTAAATTGAATCACGCAGACAACAATTGAATAGAAGCGGCACAAATGAGCCAAACACCAGCAATTTAAGGGGATGCTGAAGGAACTCCCAGCAATCATGGGTGTGCTGCAAAGGCAGGCGCTCTTCCTCCCCCAAAGTTCAGATGGCCCTGGCAGTATAACACACACAACAAACGTAGTCCTTTCTTTGACATGGAGACTGTGAGCTGACCAAGGTCTTTGTAAATACGCAGAATGGGGATGGTTATTCCAAAGCATTGCTATAATGTTTCTTATAAATTTCAGCTCCAGCTTGTCCCTGGGTTGTTTGCACCAACTGTTTTGTATTGTTTATGGCTTCGACCCAATGCCCAGTGGATATAGGGTTTTGGCTTACACTGTTGTGCTGGTTACACAACGCGCACATGGTATTGTTCTTTGCCTCCTGCTGTGCAATGAAGATTTTAGCCACAACATAGCAGATGAACACCGAGCAAACAATGGTGTGAGCTGAAACTGGGGATGCTTTGAAATTAAAGAAAAGTTTGAGAAATACACAAGAATCTGACGAAACACTTGCAAACAGGGAATGTAACTTCACAGTCATAACTGAGCAATATTCCTACATTTAGTTGCAAAAATTGCCCTGCATCTTTTTTACAATTAGTACTTGATCCACTCTAGTTTCTGTGTTCTGCCGTTACCCTTATCTATTTGAAAACTCCCCAAGAGAGCTATAATGAGCCAGGGCCATTTTCATGACTATTGATTTCATGGTTAAAATTATAGCATTTGATTGTTATTTGACCAAACTGAGATTATTGCATGTTTTGAAAACAAGAGCTGCAACAGCAAGAGTCGTGTCCCTGGCAGAGTGCAGAGCTGGGAGCTGTGAAGCAGCAGAGCCTCTCCTCTGATCTCCTGGTGCTCTCCAAAGCCCTCCTCAGCACCAGATGGACAGCAAGCAGAAGGTGCACAGAGCTTCAGCGACCTTCCCAAAGTTGCCCTGCATATCACAGGATGCGTCGGACAGATGTGAAGCCTCCCACCTCCAGCCATCCCTCGCCTTGGCTCACACTCCCTGCGTATGTTGGTACCTGCTGGCAGTGCGGTGTGTGGGCACGGGGCACGTTCTGTGGTGAAGGCTCTTTCAGGACTGAAATGCCTGAATTGCATTATAACTCGTGGCTAAATCACTATGCACTGGACAGCCAGGTATGAAGTTTATTTTCCACTGTCACAATGCATTTAGAAAACAATGCTAAAGCTGAAGGCTTTCTGCAGGCTCCAGTTCCTGCTTCTCACCAGAATAAACCAATTGCAATTAGTGATGGATTTCAGATAAATCCAGGAATCTTTTAAGCAAGTTCCTAAATGTGATAGGAACTTTTGCACCCACCTGCAAAGCATCCTGAGGGAATGTCTCTGCCAGAGGCACCCTGTTCTGCTGCTGTAGCCTCCAAAAAAGCAGTTCTGGTTAGCAACAGGCTGCTGGTCGCAGCTCCCAAGGGACGCTGCTGCTGCCAGCAGAGCTGCGGCTGCCCTTGGGAGCCAGAGGCAGGGGCGCCCCTGCAGAAGGGGCAGGAGCTTAGCACTGTGGTCTGATTGCATCTCCTCAGCACAAAGCAGAGGAACTTAGCTCAAGCCTGCAGTCACCCCAGCGTAAAACAGCACTGTGGCAGACCAGAAGCTGGGTTGTAATCCTCTCATTTCCCCAAAGTAAATTTTTTTCTCTGCAGCAGGGCTTACGGATAGGTGTCCAATCCTGACCCATTCTCAGCCGAGGCACACTAGTCCAGCAGCCTTGCGGGGGCTGTGTGGCAGTGGGTGGCTGCGCGGTGCCATGCAGGCAGCATCTGGCCCTCCACATGCCCCATCAGCTGCAGCTGCAGCCAGCGACATTTCAGAGGGCTTTGCCTTGCAGAGGCTTCATAAACATCCTTCCAGCTCCCTGCTGGAGCTGCTGGCTGTGTCCGTGCTGAAGGGAACAGGGGCAATGTGGCTCTGGGAGGGACGACTCCGCATTGGGTGCCTCCATCACTGTCACGCACATCTCTGGTGCTGTTTGCTTACTGTTTGAAAGGAAAATGGCTTTCTGAGGCCATTATTTCTTTTACCCATCTGCTGTCACAGAGGTCTCTATGATGGAAAGGTAGAAGATTCAGGCACAAGGCTGGACTGAGCTGGAAAACATACCAAAATATAATGGCATCTCTATGTAGGGTAATGTAAAATTGTTGTGTCTATCACTGGCAGTTTCTCCCTTTGTATCTGCAGAGACAAAAAATATGAACTAAAAATAAATAGGTAAGATAAGCACTGACAGCTGAAGGACTTGGTAACTGGATTTTACCTTAAAGGTGGTTTGTTTTATTTCTTTAAAGGTGACATTTTATCCCATCCCATCTTTTCCTGTATCCCTTCCTGTTGAGTTTGAACCCCAGCCTCAACTCAGTGCAGGCTGTTTGTCATTAGTACAAGGCAGTGTGCATTAAAGCAGCAACAACACTAAGTCAGTTAGAGCACACATCACAAGTGTCAGGGAAAATAGGGGTCCTATTTTATTATGCTGAAGCTGTAAAGCTTACGTTAATACAAAATGTAGCTGGCAGTCACCTTGTTTTATTCTTCCTCTAACAACTTACTAACAGTGTGTAAATATAAAAACAAACTTTGATTTTTCCATCCAGATACACTGAAAACCCTTTCAATAAAAATGCTAGGGTGCATTTAACACTGTGACCAGAAATATTGAAATTTGACAGTTAGGAGGTTAAAGGTTTCAAATTTATACACAGAGGTGTTTTGCTCCTGTCATGGTCATAGCAGCTTGCTCAGGATAACCCCTTTTGCTTACTGAACCTTTGAAAAGCAGAGAACATTAAGCAATGCGTCTTGGCAGATGCCCTGGGATTTCATACCACCAGCAGAAGCCCAGATGCACACAAAATGTGAACCTCTTAGGTGAAAACTGGTCAAGCCTCTCTCTCTCTGTTCCTGCACCGTCTGCTGAAAAGCAGCTGTCTTGCACTGCTGCCAAGGCTGTCCTTTTGCTCAAATTAAGGCAGAGCTTCTGTGCTATTTTTCAGGTATAAGATGCTACTGGTCTTAATTTTGACACAGATTGCTTGAAATGGTGGCATCAAGAGAATGTGTACAAAAGCTGTTACTGAGAGGAACTGACATCAAATAAATAGGTCGTCTCTGTTCCTGGCATGAAATACCTGCATAAAAGACAAAATAAAATGAATTTTACACTTAAAATGTAAGAATTTTAGATTTCTTCTAGTCTTTATTTTAGGAATTTCAGCCCTTGGTGTATATAAGTGCAACATTTGCCTCTTTATTACCTTCTGAGAGAAAAGATGCAGCTGAGAACAGAGAAGGTACCATGTTACATCCGTTTGTTTGTTTTTAAACAATATTATTCAAGCTCTAAAAACAACAGGCTGAGGTTGGCTGGGTCCGATCTCAGGTTGCAGCCCCTGTTCACACAAAGATGACTTCGTGCAGCGCTTCTCTCATGGTGTCAGGCTCCCCATGCACCAGGAGGTATGTGGAGGTCACCATAACTCCTGCAGCCACCCCAGGGCTCAGTCCTCCCTCACCCTGGCACAACGAGGCCAGAGGAGTGACTTTTTGCACCTCCTTACACACATAAATACCCGCCGAAGCTCCAGACCCCGAGAGCCCAGTTTTTTGTATGCCACTGGGAGAAATACATGGGTCTGGCACATGCACAGCCTGCAGGGCTCCAGGTGTCTGGCTGTTGGAGCAGCTGGAGAGCTGCAGCCCTTGTACCAGTGGTAATAGTTGGGTCATTTTTCTTTAAAATGACTTCCTCCACACAACTGGCCGCCCTCTCCTTGGCAGAGCTCAGGCTGCTGTGCATCACCAAGATCCGGCTCCAGGTTGAGCATCTGAGGCGCAAGGCAGAGGGGAACTCTAGGCAATGGGGAGAGAGGCTGGATTGGAGAACAACCAAATCAGAACTGTCAGTTAATGCCATTGAAAACGTTAAACTTGTCTATTAAAGGCTTCATTGGTCCCAAAGGCATCCACTGTGCCATTCATGTACGAGAAGGAGCCTATTGTAAGCTCCTTGCATTGGGTGAATCTCCCCTGTGTTGCCTTCAAGACATATATCATCCAGGCCTTTAGAAATTCAAATGAAATGCTGCAAGGTAAATTTATTCTCCTGTCTCTAGTCTGGCTTTAGTTGGTTTGTTTGTTTTCCCCAAATACTTTATCGGTCTGTTTTCCTCTCTGACACTGAGACCAGGCTGCAGAAGCCAACAGCCTTCCGGGGTCCTGGCTCACCTCTGGTACAATCATGCAAAAGAAGCAATTTTTCATTATTGATAAAATGTAATGTCATAATGTCATGGCCTTTCAGGTCATCATCTTTGTAAGTCAGCCATGACATTATCACAATTTATAATGATAACAAATGACCATAATGTTTGCATGTAATTTTCATTGGCTATTGCAGAATTCTAAAATCACTCCTTTGCAGGATGGATTTCATTAAGCAACTGCTATTACAGGGCACTAACTGCTTCTACTGTTTTTCATGGGTTTGCTTTTTTGTATTTATTTTAGTTTAGTTTGTGTTGGGTTCTTTTTGTTTGATTGCTGTTTTTTTGGTGTTTTTTTTGGTTTGGTTTTTTTTTTTTTTTTTTGGTAGTCTGAAGCCTATTCTATCTAATATACAAAATTTATGTAGTTAGCAGAAATCTAAGGTTTGGTGGCTTTGTTAGTTAAGTACCGATGCTAACCATGAGAAGATTTTTGCCTTTTTATAGAACAAAATGCCTTATAATATTCCTGAATACTAATAATTTCTGAATGCTTATAAAACTGTGTATCCCAGCAAGGCCTAACTGGAAGGCCTGACACAAGTGTCAGATGCACTCCTGACTCTAGTGTTGGCTTTCTTATTTAATATTTCATGATAAACTTAAAAGATTTACAGCTTCAGGAGCTGGTGAGAATCACAGGACATATATTTTCATATGATATTTAGAGGTTGGAGCTCCAGCCGCCAAGCACTTGAGACATATTCTTAGCTTTGACGTCTGGACCAAGAACATCAGCAGGCAGGTTCCCCTTGCTCTGCAGGATCAGGACCTGAGTGTAAGTGCTCCAAGTTCAATAGAGCTGAATCCAGAGCACTTGTAGGGAGCACTCTGTCAATCTAATCCATAAATAAATACTCTGCTACTCCTAAGGCCCTCTGAAGCTAATGCATGAAAAACAATGAAACGCCTGGGCACTCTAGGCCTCTTGAAAAAGCAGAGCCAGGCTTTTGTGTGTGTGTGTGTGTGTGTGTGTGTGCATGCACGTGTGCATACAAAAAAATTAAAGGAACTAAACAAAAATAAATGTTTCTAAAGTAGCAGCTGTGAGTTATAGTCCAACGTGCTCCATGACAGGCCACCAGGCAGAAGGACTCTCTGAGCTGCACAATTGGTCCCCAAGGGACGCGGCGCCTCGGAGAGGACAAAGCAAGTGCCGGAGACTCTCGGCTGTGCTTTGTTTTGGCCTACGAGCCTCGTCAGACCTGTGCTGCAATTCATTTTTCATCCGCAGCAGGAAGCTTGTAGGAAAAATTTACCTTTTTTTTTCCTTTTCTTGAGGCTTCTAAGTTTTTCACTGGAAATTACAAAATGGCTGCCCTTGTCCAGGTGGGAAAGGTGGGAAATACTGATTTCATTTGCTAAAGTTTCTAAAGTAAAAAGTAAAAAGAAAAATACCTTCTCTTCCTGCTTTTACAGTGTGGCCATCAGTAGAGTCTGAAAAAGTCGTAAGGAAGTGATGCTCTGCCATGTACATGTTCTGAATTCATGTGGTTGGTTTTTTTTTCTTACGAGAAATATTAGACTAAATTTCATCCTTCGTCAGCATGACACCAACTGTTTTTTGTTGTTGCTGTTTGCCTGTTTGTTGCATTGTCTAAGAGGTCATGCAAACATAATCAGCAGGCCGTCTTTTCTTTAAAGTGAATGGCATGTAAAGTATCTCACCATTTGGCGGATCACACCTTGTGGGATATTGCCCAATTATATTCGTGGCCATTCATTTTGTAGTGCTTCAACATTACTCATATGGGGATCTCCTTGTTACCGTCTTTGAAATCTCTACCATGAAGACTAGTTTCATCAATTTTCCAAGCCTACTGGTCTATGAATGACCTGAGAAGGTCATCCATGGCAGTTCAGCCTCCATATTGTAATTACTTGAATAGACCACAGGCAGTTGTTTGTGTGTTCAAAAGAGTATCTTCATTCTCAGCAGCAAAGGAGGCTGAACACTCAGCACATGGTAGTGGAAAACTGCTTGATCTATGCAAGTTAATATGTGCTGCGAGCCATGAACATTAACCAGAGTCTTGGGAGGTACCAAAAGCAGCCTTAATTGTCCTTCCTGAAATACCTTTTTATTACACATCCTTGTTGTTCACTTAATCTCCTCAGACTAATTCAAGTTTTATTTTCTTTCCTGGATCTGTTGACAGCCTAAAGGCTTGGTTATATCAGGGAACATTTTGCAAGCTTAGCGAGATGGATCGGGTCAATGGCACAGCTCTGGTTCCTCTCTCATGGTCAGTGTCCCCAGAGATTAGACAGACAGAAATGCAGGGAGCTTGGATTTCTGTTAAATTATTTGCTGTATCAAAACATTGTTCCCTTATATTTTGAAGGTAATGGCTATATCACACTTCTTAATTGGTGTTTTGATGATATTTTAATAGACAGAATGTGTATTGAGGTGTCCATTAGCTTGCAGGATTCCACTAGAATAGTCCACGTAACTTCACAGGTGATTTTTTACTCCAGCAGCACTTAGCTGCTTTCCAACACCACAGTCCCAGCTCACTACTTGCCATTTAATGAGCTGCCCAGCTCACATGGGTCCTCCTGCTCGTCTTGATCTGAGCAGGGTGGGCCTGAGCCAGAGGCTGCTCTTCCCTGAAAGAGAGAAGTATCTAAAATACTGCAGAAAGCCACAAAGACATCTTTGGACTCTCTGATCAAGCCTCCTTAGGCAGTTTTTTGCAAAGGCGCTTTCACCCAGTGGTTTCATCCCGGCATTGTTCTAGCTGCCCCTTGTAGTCTTCCTCCTACCGGATGCTGATGCTCGTCTGAGCCCAGGAACAAGCTGCTCGCCAGCTGTGAGCACTCCTCTGCTCTACTACCGATTGCTGGTTTGTTCCCCTCCACCTGCGAAATATTCCCAGAGCGTGGGCAAGGGCTGGGCTCAGCCTGGCAGGACCCGGTTCGGCAGCGCCGCTTCTTGCCACAGGCAGCAGTGCTTGCGGGGTCTGACCAGCTCCAGGAAAGAGCAGGGCATGGGTTTGTGCCAGATGGCAGAGGCAGGCATTGCCAGAGCTGCCCAAGCCTCCCCAGACACACTGTTCAGGTTTTCTGAAAGCTAAACAAGAGGTACTGTAACGTGCAGAACGAATACAGGTTTGCTGCTTTGTCATTACACGCAGGTTTGCTGCCGAAGCAGCAGCCTGGCTGCTGGGGGATTGTTTGTACTGTCGGGCCTCAGCTCGGCGCAAGCGCACTGCACTAAAGCAAACGAAAGGGGAATTATACAATATTGAATGTGGACCTGTCTCTAAATGCATTGAAAATGTAGGTTATTGTCTTTTGGCATTTCCTAAAAAGCCTCTTGAGCTCCTGTTGGCAACTGCTGATACTGAGGGTACTTTTAGCTGTTTAAGTCTTCCTGTTCTAACAGGGGTCAAAGGGCTCTAAAGATCTTCTCAAAAGGATATAGAAGGAATCATTAAAAGGGAGGAGGAAGAAAGTGACAGAAGGTCAGCCTTTTTTTTTTTAATGGGTGCATCCCCGAGGGGGTCAGGCACAGTTGTGCATTACACTCCAGCTCCAGTACCTGACTTTTAGAAACCTACAGCAAATCTGATTAGCACTTCCATAAGCATAAAATACAGGACAGAGCCCAATGTTCCAGGCAGAAGCAAAAGAGAAAAACCATGAAATAAATCAATTTAGTCTTTCAGATGAATTTAAATCAACATAGTGCAAGGATACAACCAAGACGCGGGCAAATACTCAAATATGTACAAGGCATTTTATGGTCCCTGGAAGCGTGTGCGTGTGTCTATGCGTGTTTAATTCTCTTGTTGATCTTTTTTTCCTTAGAGACAAATTTACTGTATGCTCATTGCTATAGCATGTCATGTAGCTTTTTGTAAGGACTGGTGTAGGGCAAAAAATTTACCTTTTTATGTGACACAGCCAAACAGAATTGTGAAGGTTTTCAGTGATTTCTAGACAGCAAGCAATAAACTGCGTTTGCACCCACACACTTACTGCCTAACACCCCATCTGGTAACATTTCCACGTCTCCAGGAAAGAAATCAATAGCAATAATCTGTGAGGGCCTCATAGGGTGTATATTTTTTTATCGCACTGCTATTTGGAATTTTTTTCCTATCTGCTTACAGCACTAGGCTGTTCTTTTTTTGTTAGCTAACACTGAAATCTTTGAACCATTATTATATTTTATAAAAAGCAGTAACTAACACTGGGGTCAGAATAATATATTCAAAACATTCATATTCAATAATATCACAGTGTTCAGACAGCAAAGTGCTGCTCAGTGAAGGCACTGCAAAATCTCATACAGTAAGAACCTGTGCATTTAAAATGATATGCTGGCACACTTCAAAGACCAGCATCCTAAAATTCATGATTACTTAAAGATAGTTTATATTAAAAGGGAATATACCTGCAGCTTTCATCTTGCTCCAATGCAGAAAAGAAATTGTCCTTATATTCTGAAATTTAGAACTGTGTCACTGTTGGTTTTCTGTGTAAGGAGGAAATATGATGCTTTGTTACTGGTCTTATTTATTGCAGACCTTGTCTGGAATCTAGTATTGAAGCTGTGCTTGATGAGTTGCTGCCTTGAACTTTTCCACTGATCAATGCTGGTGCTATGGCTGCATGAAAGAATAGCTTTCCTGAGGAGAAGCTATCACATGGGAAACACACTACACAGTAAGCTAAGAAATCTGCTATAATCTTGTATGCTTAAGCTTAGAAACGTGTTTCCCAAAAGAAATGGTGATAGTGAATGACCATTTAAAAACTGAGATGTAACATGAGCAAGAAGTCAGGTCAAGAGCAGTGAGGTATTAAAAAAAAAAAATGAAAAAGAAAGAAAGAAAGAAAGAAAGAAAGAGAGAGAGGAAGGGAAAAAAAAAAAAAAAAAAAAAGAAGAAAAAAAAAAAAAGCAGAAACCCTCCTCTTGCTAACGCGATAAGACACAACTGGACAAAATGCACGGCTGAAGAAGAGGACATTACAGAGCCAGGAGACAGGAATCATATTTCTTCTTCTCTCCACAGTGACAAATAATAGGTTGTTTTGATTTTTTCTGTACAAATAATAAGCTTTACTTGGAAATTGTAGCTGCTGAGTTGTTCTCCCAAAAATATTTTTCTCTTTCTGTCCTAACAGCAACACTAGAGGAAAGAAACGAGAGCTGCTCTGTAATCAGCATATATTTTATTTACTCCTGTATTGTCCTATGCATCATGTAGTGCAGGTAGGATTGGCACTTTGAACAGAAGGCATGTCCTTTTGAAATGGGTTTTCAGCAGCATTTAGCATGGGCAAATCTGGGTCTATGCCTATCAAGCCTTTTTCCTTTGTGCCAAGGCTGCGAGCAGTATAACACTACATTTTTTTCATGTTTGAGACAAACTCTTCCACACCCACTTGAAATCCTTTCTTTCAAGTCACCAAATCAGCATCTCATTTGGTTAACAGCAGGGCACGTAGTGGGTCTTTCTGAAAGCAGAAGGCACTGTTGCAATAGATATTCCACAAAGACTAATTAGGTAGATACACGAGGTACCTTTGGTAGTAAGCAAAGATTAAAATAGGATTTTATTTTCAAAATTAGCTCTTTTAAACACCCAAACTAAAATGTCTGGATGTGCTAACCTTATTAGTGCTATCACTGCCTACTCTCACCTCATGTTTGCCCCAATGATTCACATCTTACATCTGTCTTTACTTGCACTGTGAAAAGTTGAGCAGCCAAATCTCAATGCTGAACAAATGATTATGAATGCTGTGAATAAGGATTCAGTAGATTGAAACATTGGTGGAAAAGATAAATGGTTTGAGGATCCTGGCCTGTCCTTAGATAGTATGAACAAGAGTTGTTGAATTATTTTTACATCAGGTAGACTCATAAGGATGGATGTGGGCAGTTCGTCTTTGATTTCTGTTTTTTTGCCTTTAAAATCTTACCCTCAGTGTCACTACTCTTGAGTTAGCTGGATTGAGAAAAGTAGTGCTCTTCTAATTCACATCATTGCAATAAAAATAAATCCATGCCGACTGTGGTATTCAGGTACTGTGGGAATGAGGGCTACGTAGTTGTTTTTTTTACCTGTGGTCCAAGGACTATGAATGAGGGCACTATAAAAGATAACCAGCTACAGCAAACCTATTGTCAATTGGCTTAAATTTTCAGAATAAAAGCCTTTACCTCTAGCAGGAGATTTTAGATGTGTAAACGTTGAAGAGATTGAGACCCAAAGATATAAAGAGTCAGGCAGAACATTGCAGGCACTAAGAACAGTGTATTCACTCACTATTATCTCAGTCTGAATATTTGAACCTATTCTTCTAATGCTATTGAATTTAATTTGGCAGTCCAAATTAAAACACAGGAGTAAAAACTTAGTGTTTTCAATAAAGTTATATCAGTCTTTGATGATAAATAAGCCATTCACTTAAGTACATCTGCCAGAGCATTCATAGGAAGCACTGGGCTTAAATGAGTTGTGACCTTATGAGACAGTCTACTGTTTGGAGACTATATAGGTGACTGCCGGGTTTTGAGTCTTGACCTTTCTGTTTATATTCATCATGAATGTGCAGATACTTTTATTCTTTCCAGAAAAAGGCTGTCAATCTTCACACTAATTTTAATGCCTGTGCAATGCAGAACAGTGGTGGATCTTAGCAATAACAATCACCGACTGACTAAAATTAACTAATTCAGACTGCTATGCTAAATTGAGTATGAGCGGGTTTGTTTCAGGCTCGGCATGGAAGCACAGGTGCAGTCGATAAATAGGGACACATACGGTGCCTAAATATGCTCTCACTCGTAGTGACCTCCTAGCAAAAAAGCTCTGACAAATCACTTGTGACTTTCCAGAGCTTGTTGAGCTGCTGTTCAGTTGATCTGTATTTCTCTAGACTGGAAGTGACAGGAAGAGGCACGGATACTTGGGAGCTAGGTAGACGACTTAAATTCCTATCCCAAATCGTGGTGCCCAAGGCTGACAGAGCAGCCTCTGTCCTTCATCACATCTCCTTCCCTTTGCCCAAAGTTCACCGTTGTTGAGGTACCATCTCAGGAGCACTTACACCACCTGCCCCAGCAGGTGGGGAGGCCCCTCTTTCCACTGCTGCCCACCCGGGAATGCTCCAGAAATCTCCTTGGAGGGCAGACTGGTCCTTCCCCACAGCTGCTAAGCTTTCCTGCTGCTGGGAGGTCCCAAGACAAACCACCCACATCACAATGCAGAAAACAGCCTAACGGCGTGATGATCCTGTTCCAGGAACGGGATGCTGAGGTGCACGTGAGGTTCTGGAGCAGCCACACCCTGTCCTGCTGGGTTAGGGAAAGAGAAAGAATTTTCTACTGCTAATCTCAAAAAAAAAAAAAAAAAAAAAGTGATATTTTATAATTTTGACCCAATCTAGTGCTGAAGCAAAAACAAAACTTCTACTGGGGCTTTGGTGCCAGAAGCAGAAGAGTTTTTTGCAAGTCAGATGTTTGATTTCGTGTGGCTGTTGTAAGCCCTCATTTCCCCGAGGCCATGGTTTTTATGTTGGTATCACCTGCTGTTCCCCAAAATCCCACCCTGCTTTTACCATGCTTCTGGCATTATCATGCTCTTTACCATGCTTCTGGCATTATCATGCTCTTTCTCATCCTCACCAAGTATTTTCCTCCCAAATGATATCTTCACATACAATTTCTGTATCATAAAAGCCTCTCCATTGTTCTTCAGAGGAACTTCAGCTGGGAAAGCAAGTATCTTTAACAAACAAAAATAAATAAAAGAAAGAAAGAAAGAATTTTCCTTGGCTTCCAACTTTCCAGGAGCTGGGTCAGACTTAGCAAGAATACACAAAGGTATTTTTCAAGTAAATATTTCAGTGCTCTTTCACTGAAGGCATATTGCCTTAAAAGGACTCCAACCCTACTGGTATCTGAGCTTCGTTCTCCCAGAATTGCTCACATAATATAAGTTACATTGCTCCTTTCTCCCTTTCTTGGGCTCCTTTCTAGCCCAAGCTGTTATTACTTACTATATGCTGGCACAGCCACTGCGATCCCAATCGGTGCTCAGGCTCTGACTGCGGGCAGTGCTTTCCTACCTGGCGTGCCCCGGACAGAGAATTATGTTACTTAAGCAGGGCGAGAAAAATACCGCCATGAGGCAGCTTCAAACCACTTGGCTCGCTTGTTTGTGCCAAGATCCCTGTCCTTGTTTGCTTTACCAATGGAAAAGGGTAAATTAAATTATAGTAAAATGTCTTCCTAAATATGCTTTCTCACTCCTCCTTCACATATACAAGCACTGCAGGCATAGTGAGAGATTATGTATCCCAAAGGAATTTGGTGCAATATTTTGTAATTCTGATTGAAATGTGTTCTGTCTGGTCCCCATAGTTTAATTTAGAACAATTAAGGTTCAGAGTACATGAGCTTGCAAAGCACATTACAAACAATGGCTGCAGAATAAACTGCAAATCAATCCACACTAAATCACCCTGAAAATCCCTGCGAACACAACAAAGAGGGCTAGATTCACAGTCCTTTAATACAATCTGCTCCGTCTTTGTAGCCATAAGTAGTTCAGCTTCTTCCTTTATGATCAAATTATCCTGGGCTTGGCTTTTTGTTTGTTTGTTACCTGAAATAAAACAAATAAGAATTCTCCTATATGTGCTTATGCAGGCATGTCAAATCAAACCGCAAGAGAGAAGCTGCTGCTGAGCTCCATTCTCTGCTTTGCCTTGCAACGCTTATTTCTAATGATTGCCTTGCTGCTTTTATACAGGATATAGATGAGCAGCGGGCACTAATATAATTAAACCTGATAAGAGGGTGTCCTGAATATCATGCATGTGCGTGCGCAGCCTGTGTAATAGGGTTAGTACATGCCACACATCAACTTTCTATGATTTTTACATTACCTTTATTGCACTGGCTGACACCCACGTTCCCGCTTTTATGACAGTAGCTTTTCATTAATACTGTACCTAAAACATTATTTTAAGTGGGGTGAAGCCAGGTTAAAAAAACAGTAAAGTTCCCCTGATTTTTACAAAACTAGGATTTTATTTCCTGCGCGTAGAGATTTAAGTCAGAGCAGCAGTGGACAACGTGATCTTTTTCAGCACACAGCCCTGCACAGCGTATTCCCATATTCAGATGAATAGGCATGTATGTGTAGGTGACATTGCAGTCACATGCGGTCACGGGGACACAGCTGTGGGTTGTGTTGGTTTGGGCCATGAAGAGAGCCAGCACCGTGATCCGGCGAGGACTCATGCACCGTCTCCTTTTCAAAGGCAGGACAATAACCTATTCCTCGCAATCAAAGTTCACTGAAGGGAAATGGCTTCCAGGAGAGCGCAGCAGCCCGGCCAGCCCCAGAGCAATCGCACGACGTGACAGAAGGCAAGGCAGGAGCTATCAGGGTAATTGCCTCTGGAAATGACCACGGGGGAGGGCCTGATCCAAAACCCCTGCCGGTCAATAAGAGGCTACCGCTGACGTGGGCTCACATCATCACTTGTTATATCCAAAAGATTTTTTTCCAGGACACTGGTTCTGATCTGAATGCGCTCTGCACCGAGCCACAAATACGGACAGCCAGCCACTGGGCGAGGCAGAGGCTGATCTGAGGAGGTGATGGGGCTGTCATATGTCTGACAAGTTCATCAGCACTTCTTTTGGGCTCACACACCCTCTGCATAGCCCCACAGGTTTCTCCACACTTACCCTAGCAATAGTAATATTCAGTGCTACCGATGCATAACGAAGGCGGTAGGACAAAGCGGTGCTGGTGTTTTTCCACGTTGCCATTTGCTGCACTCGCAGCACCCTGTGTTATGTGCTGTCCCCCCAGCGTGGGCAGGGAACAGGCGGCCTCGTGTGCATCCTCACAGCCTGGCATGGAGCCATCGCTGCGAGCTCTCTGTCCCCGCAGAGCAGCTTGCAGGTGTGTGGCCGCAGGTGCCCTGTGTGGCACGGCGGTGCTGGGGCAGCCAGGCGTCCCCGTGACGCCTCCCGCTGTGTGACCCTAAGCAGCACACAGCCCTCAGCCCCAAAACGCCCTCGGGGTGTGTCAGTCACATCCCCGTTTGCTCAGCCCGTTACAGGTTTTACGTTTTCCAGCGAGGGCGATGCACAGCCTATCTGAGGCCAATCGATACGCTCCAGGACCATTATCCTACAAAATGCCCACTTATTTAACAAGGGGGTGGGGGGCACAGACCTTCAGATCTGATCCAGCTCTGTTAAAGTCAATGGCCAAACTTCCATTGATTTTCAGAGGCAAAGAGTTGGCATGTGCTTTAAAATATTCACAACCCAGGAATAATAGCAACAAGCAGGAAAATGTAGGAGCAACATCCTCCATTCGCATACGACGGTCTGCACAATATTTCTGTCATTAAAAATAAACAATCAAGTGTTTGGCTGGAAATAAGGACGATAAGCAATCGTGCAGTTCAGAATCCCTCTGAGCACAGGCAGTGGCTATAAGGGCAAGGTGTAAAACCTGGCAGGTGTTTTATTTGCATGTTCTCACACTGCTTTCTGAGCCACTTTTTCCTTCCCCCTGGCCAGTGCTCTGCTCATCCTCGCTGTTGTGCTCATTAGTTTGGTTAAGCTGCACCACAGGATTCAGGTTGTTATTTTAAGTGAAATAATTGAATTAATCTGGGATTCCATAATTACTCCTTTTTTGTAGATAAACATATTCAGTTTGAGTACACCCAGGATTGTTCCTTAACCTGGGAGCTCTGGATTTTAACCAGAGCCAGCAGATGATGTTTAGGGGTGTATCAGCACAGTGCTGCTGGCTGCGGCAGTGTCTGTGTCGGGGCCCTAATCCTGCACCACTCCTGAGCAGGAATAACGGTGAGCATTGAATTTCTGCAGACCTTTAGGAATTAGGCAACTTCCTCCGGGTATGAGGCTCTGCCAAAAGTCCCTGGCATCTGTGGTGTTGGTGCTGATTCGTGAGCCTTGCATTAACTGATTGTCACTCTCACGCTGCCACTGGTAAACAGGGGGACAACAAAACCCTGCCCGATGAGAAAGCCCTGCCGTTTCTCTTCCAACAAGGCACTGCCATGGCTATTGTAGCCCAGTGCTTTCTGGGACGCTGTAACCAAAAAGGCGAGCACCAGCCCTTCACTCCACAGCCATCGCGATGCTGCTCCCCGAGCCGGCCGGCACCTGGCTCCCAGGGCTGCGGGCAGCTCTGACCATGGCTGGGCACCGTGGGGTGCTGGGCCTGTTCACAGTGGAGATGGGGACATGCAAGCTCCAGAAAGAGAAAACTCATCACACGTCTTCTCTAGAAGAGTTTCTACAGCTGCGTGTCCCACACTGCTCTGCAGGCCCAGCTCCCCACGTGTTTGGTCTCCCTTCAGGAGCACGTCTGCTCCCTCTCCCTGTTCTCCTGCTAGCGTAGCAGTTCAGCAGTGCTATAGCTTCATGGGGCTCCACAGTGGAGGAAACATTTTTATCTCAACAGCTGGTGACCCAGGAGGTTTATATATATGGGAGGACACTAACCTTTGGTCTAAATATTTCATCCTTGTTCTCAGCTCGAAGAGGGATTTTCATTTTCCTCTAAACATCTGTGAAATACTTCTCGGCCATTTCAGAGTCCTTCACATATGGGACTTGAAAAGACACTTTCTTTTCTGTCAGTAGTATTTCAGATGCTTTTAAACAAGCAGTAACATAAGACGATGTCTTGCTGGTGTCTTTTTTAATTACATCAGCCTGTGGATGAAGCGCATGGCCAGCAAGGCCCAGCCTGCCTTCTAGGTGAGTGCCCTCCTTTCTCAGCGAGATGGCCGGGCTCACAACTGCTCTCTCTGCCTCCAGGGACCCTCCAAATTGCATTTCTCAACAGGAGGGGTGAAGAACGATTTCTCCCTGGCTTTTCCCCTGGAAGAGCACAGTTCAGTGCCCACAGCAGCCCCGTACACAAGCCTCTCAGGCAGAAAAGGAGAAACCCAGGTTTCCCTCTGTCTTAACCGTGGGGTTTCTCATAATAATAATAATAATAATAATAATAATAATAATAATAATAAATAATAATAAGGCAGCAGCTCTTACCCCAGCTGTGTGAAAGGGAAATAGAGACAAGAGCGTGCAAGCAAAGTTCAGCAGACACAGGAGCATCCCTTTCTGGGACCCCAGAGGTACCAACCCTCTGAGCCCGTTTCTGTTGCAGTGAGGAGCTCCAGCAGTGAGGAGCTCCAGCACCTCGGGACTTTAATGTGGAAAATGAAGTTTAAGAACCCCTGAAATTAAAATGCAGCCAGGTGGTAATTCTGAGAGTTGTATTTTTGCAATCCGGAACCTGAATTTCACCTAAGCCTCTTTTTGGACCAGAACTTTGACATTTTCTACAAAACATTATACTAAAATTGGATGTTGGATTTGGTAGAGTTTCCCCTGATGTTCCACATGGAGTTTCTGAGAGCGTTGTGTGGGAGGATACAGAATCACATGCCCAAAACTTAAGCATACGCACCCATGCTCCTTTGAACCTGGGGGCTCAAAACGTGTCATGAAACTTCTGGGTGTCATGCGGTCCTTGCTCCACCTACTCATTTTGCTTGTTGTTTTCCTTCTCCTTTAAAGCTGCAGCATAACCCACCACTTTCTGAGCTGTTATAGTGTCACCCACGGGCAGCAAGCAGGAGGACGGGGCACAGGGCAGGGCATTGCGCCCGCCGGCCACCACCGTGCTCTGGCCCAGGCTGCAGGGTCTCCCTGACACATCCCAGGGTGGCAGGGCTGGCGGCAGCCGCCGGGCCAAACACTGATTTCATGAGGGATTTATTGGAAACAAGACTTCAGATTGAATTATGGTGTAATTATGAACTGTTTTTGTGTGTGCTACAAGACTGGGCAGCTTGCCACCGGGCACAAGCCGCTGTGCATCAAGCAACCGCGGGAGAACCTGCCAGTGCTGCCAGCCCTCCCTCTCCCTCAATTAAACCCTCCTTCTAACTGCCAGTTACACAAATTAAACTGTTTTAGCCTCATTTACAATATCATAAGTGAAGAGCGACAGGCTGAAACCATCAAACACCCTCTGCTTTCAGCAGCCTTGCTCCTGCAATGACCATATGCTTGCGCACAGTTGTCTTTCTCAGCTGATCTGATACAGAATTAATTGACGCTCAGAGTTTAGCCTTAACATACCAGCTGCTAGCTGTAAAACAACAATCAGGGCAACTCTTTAATCAGAAAATGTACTAGCTTACCTTATAAGTCTCATATTTTTGACTGCTCTGAGCAATGCCTTACTCTCACGTGATCCAGTCACAATTTTAGACAAAGTTGAAATACTGCTAAGTGCACCGCTTAAAAAACACATCCCCCCTCTGTTTCTCCTTGGCTGGATACTGTCTGGCAGTTGGCAGAGAGACAGAGGTGGAGCTGGAAGATAAAGGATGAGTTGCAAGGCAAAGGATGGGGCTGTCAGCGGGGGAGACCCTGCCGTGGTCCACGCTGGTCCTGGGTCCTGCCAACAGGCACCCTCCAGCCCCCTATTTCCAGGAGTATTTGGGAACCCTCCTCAGACAGACTTTCAGCTGGTATAATTGAGCACGAGTGATTTCCCCCAGCTGGAATGCTGGGCTTGGATTTGCCAAATATATTTAACAAAGAATGACGGCTCTTAAAAAGCAATCGTGTCACAGGATAAACTAAGCTGCAAGAGCATAAATTGGATGGGGAAATAGGTTTTTGCACTACTTGGACATCTCACGTGAGCAGCTGATTTCTAAATTTGGATACCTAAGTCTCAGTGTATTGAGAAACGTGATATTTCTTCTTTAGAAACATGATATTTCTTCTCGCCTTTTCTTTTTGCTGATCTTTCATCCTGCTTAGAATTATATTTTTTCTTGAGTTCTAATAAAATGAGTTAAATAATTAATGCCACAATCCAATAACTGATTATAGAATTTTTTTCAAAATTGCATGTAGCACTGTTCACATACTAAATCTTTTTGATTAATGATTTTAAGGAAGGCTTGTTACATCCATAATGTAAAAAAAAAAAAGTACAGAGATGTAAGCTACTGAAGTAAAATTCTAAATTCCTTTTATGAACAATAATTTATTTTATAAACTTGATTCCTGATGTGTGGATAGGAAATATTACCAAGGAAAAATATTTTAAAGAAACTGCAAATAGAAGCCTCCTCGTCCATACCCCCCTGAAATCTAGTTTATGTCCATAGGTGAATTGCTGCTGTGAAGCTACTGCAATTTGACTTTGTACAAAAAGGGTCATTGAACAGAAGGTCAGGCAGCTGGCCATTTCCATTTCAAAGATGCTATCAAAAGGGCAAGAGGCAGTTCATCCAGCAGCCCTTTAGCAAACAAGATTTTCCCCTTTCTCATTTATGATATTTTTTATGCTAAAATAGTTTATAGGCTACTGAGAGAAGGTCCTTGATTCATTTTCTTCGGAAGGAAAGTGGACTAAGTAGAGCTTGGAAAGGACTTTGGTTCAAAAAATCAGAGGAGCTTTTGAGTAATGAGGAGCCATTTGGTGTCCACTTATCAAGAGCCTGGCAGTAAGGCAATAAATCATTACGGGGACTCTCCGCTTCAGCTGAAGACAATTGGAAAAGGTAGCTCTTTTATTACAAATTATGGCTTATCGCCTCCTTAATGGCAGGCCTCAGCTTTACGAATACTTGAGCTTATTAATCAAGATAAACCAAACAAGTTTGGAAAAGTTTGGGGATCCTGCATGCCAATGTGCCGTCACAGAGCAAAGCCTGGCGCGAGGTTCACAGCGCTGCCTGACAACCGCAGGCACCATCCATCCCGCCCGCCGGCTGCTGACAGCTCGATGATACTGCTGCTTCTGGGATTAGGGAATTGCTTCTCGCCAATGAGCGACATTGCAGCACTTTAAAACTAGGCTCTTCCTCCCCTAGTATTTGGTGGACTTGCATAGAAGGAAATGCAGCGCCCAAGGTCCTGGCCGATGTCGTGCCTGGGCTGGTGACCCCTGTGAAAGTGTCCCAGCTCAGCAAGGGGCCAGGAGCTCACCTGCTCTCTTTGAGAGAAAGAATGAAGAATGTATTTATTTTCAGGGAAAACAAAAAACAAACAAACAAACAAAAAAAAGCTTAAAGTAATTTAGGTTCCATGGTACTCTCCGTACCACTCTGCTCCTCATCCCAGAGTGCTTTCACACTGCAGCTTCATGGAGCTGCTCCCACAGCTACGGTGGGGAAGTTTCAGACCCGATGGAGCAAAGCACTCATGGGCAGGAGGCACAGACACCCAACTCCACCACCCAGCCACAGAAGAAGTAAAATACAAATATTGCGATTTCTGTACAGCAAATGAAACAACTTTTCTCTAGGAAGCACAGAATTTTACGCTTCAGTAACTCATTAATTATCAATGGAACGAACAAACAATGATTTATAGGGCAAATTTTGAAAGCGGGTCCCCACTGCAAACAGACTGCTGACCTGTGTTTGGGCTTGTACCTGCAAAACAACTGATAACGGCCCAAAACTCCAGTGAATCTCTGGTCATCCTCCCAGCCCTCGCCATGTCAGAGATAACGGGGTGAGCTCATGGCTTCCTCGCCAGTGCAAATATTTTCAGAGGCATGTCAGTGAAAGTTCAAAATATGTCACTCTAAAATGTTTCTACAACACAGAGCTGAAAACCTGTCGATATATCTGTGCTATACCGATACATCCTGATAGTAAGAATGCTTCGTCACAGCGGGTCAATATTTATTGGAATAAATCAGCCCATTGCCAATGTGGAAATGGAGGTGTCTGTTACCTGCAATTGGAAGAGCTGTATATTTAATGACAAAAACTAACAAGCGAAGGCTGTAGCTACTATATAAAGCCCTCACTCCGCTGACCTGATGGAGCTGCACCAGTGTACACCAGATAAGCCTGTGCAGTGGGCAAAGCAGTGCCCTGGCACACGGCCGAGGAGGTGGCACTGCCCCCGCTGGGTCTCCAGCAGCATGGAATGGTCAGCAGTGGTTTTGGGAAGCCCTCCCATGGGTGCAAGGGAGCACGAGAGCCCCCAGGGGCAGCACACAATGGGAAAAACCTGGTTCCCTGGGACAACTTCTCCCGGCTGCTTTCAGAGCATCATTGCCAGCGACTCCCGCCACTGCTGCCCTCCAGGCCCAGCTCCAGCAGAGAGGTGCATCCGTCCCTCGACAGAGGGATAATGGGATCCAGGATGCGGTAAGGGAGGGCTGGGAAAGACTGCACAGAGAGAAATGAGTAAATATTTTCTATTATCCCTCCATAGCTTTATCCCTGTTAACAATATTGATTGTGGAAAGTGAAGGTGAAGTATAGGATTTTAAATACAGCTGTTGCGAGTCATAATTCAGATAAGGAAATTTCAAACATGTTTGAAGCATGGCAGCAGCAATCAGCAGCACAGGGCCGCTTGGAAATATGGCCATTAACAGTCTTCTGAACAACGTGAGGCAAATTGCCAGCTACATAAGAGCAAGACGAGTGCCACAGCCTGACGTGTTTTCCAGCAAGACCAGCAATGAGGGTGTTCGTGGTGCCCTTCGAGGAAGGAAGGGTGTTCCCCAGCCGCCGGGTTCCCCCATGCCACTGCCTCCAAGGGCTGCAGAGAAGAGGAGAGGGGATGGAGGAGGGAGCACGGAGCTGGGGCAGCGCTGCCCCCCCACAGGTACCCCTGCCCTACAGCACTAATGATGCTGCTTCACTCCTGGGCAGCAGCAGCAGCTGATGCTGCTATTGTTTCTTTGACAATAATACAGATTTTAGACTTACTGGTCACGGAGACATTTTTCTTCCTCTCTTCCTATCGCAGCATAAGCCACTTTGGCACCCCAGGGACGGGCTTAGGCACAGCTCTGCAGTGGGCTTGGTGCCGCGGCGCTGAACCTCTGACCCCTGGCACTGCTGCAGACACGCGAGTAAATGCAGAGAGACTGGAGATAACTTGGGGCTCTGCGTCTGCTGCTCATTGCCTCTGCCTCAGCATCACAACTACACCTTGTGCCTTTAGATAGCTCCATTTCCACTTGCCGGGAGGGGAATAAAGAACAATGTCAAGCTCTGCAAATGTGGCTAGAGCTTGGGGTGCTGTTTCCTCCGGTGGGGTGAAGAGTAGAGCTCCTCTGGGATCATTTCATGGCAATTATAAAATGAACCTTGGGGAAAAAAAAAAAAAAAGAAAAAAGAAAAAAAAAAAAAAAAAACAGCTCAGCAGCTCTCATTTGGCTTTGTAAGAGCTGGAAATCCTCCTTTGGTGTTTCAGAGGGGCCTCCAGGCAGCCCCAGGCTGTGACCCATTACTGTAAGGGACATGTGCTTGGCATTTAGGTTATCCACCATCTCTACCAGATTTGAAGGTACTGTGAAAATCCGACTGTCACCTTTAAGGCTTAATAATGTTTTCCCCTTAAAGTTCACCCATGGTTTTTGTAACCATCAAAGTCAAGGGGGGTTTTGTTGGCTGGACCCCACTTATGTAAAAATACTACTGAAGAGGCAATCATTTTGAGGTTTTGTATTTAAAAGTGTAAAACAAAAAGACCTTCCTTCCTACAAAGCAATAACATGTCAGAGAACTGTAGACTTATAACCAAGGATCTATACCAAAAACCTGCAAAGGGAAAAGCTAACAAGAGGCTGTAAGAAAAGGTCGATGAAGCTGTACAAAAGGGTAAATATTCTGATGGTTTCCCCTCTCAAATGCATTGATATTAGGTTCAGAAGGAATTCTCCAGGTATGTCTGCTGCTCAGAGTTTTCCAAGTAAATACTGCTTATCACTGCTTTTAATCTAATGTAACACCACTGGCTGAAGCTCTGAGCAGTTTCTGAAACTTATTTAAAATTTTTTGTCTTTTGCAGTGTGATTTCATTCAGCTGCAGAGCTGGAACAATTGCTGTTTCATTACATAAAATAAGAACATTAAACCTGATGGCAATTCCAGAGCATAACATTTCAGGGAAGCCATGGAAGTGGTGGAGCAGCTATCTTCGACCTTTGGTCCATCATAAATGGGGAAAGAGATGTTTGTCTGAAAGGGAGAAATTCACCGTGCTTCTGGAGGCAGCTGCTGCTTTGATTTACACAGCAGCCTCCTGCTCTGCTGTGCTCCTCCAGCGCTGGCTTTTGGGGCTCCCACAGCTGACAAGGAGGTGCACCAAGCAGTACAGGGGATGAGTTGAGGAAGAAATGCCAACATAGGTCTGTGCCAAGCCTTGTGAGGGAGGTAGGTGGGAAGAGCTCTACCCTGAACAGGCTCCCTGGGTGTATTATGTACACAGACCACCCTGGTCTTCTCCTCGTTCACTCTCCAAAATGCCCAGCTTTTCCCATCTGACTGCAGCATTTTCATTCACAGCTTCAGAGCCAGCAGGGATAGCAGGGATACATTTTTCTCGGGTGCTGCACAAGCACCTACCTTCTCAACGTGCTCGCTGCTGTCTCGTGCTGCTGTCAGAGCTGTGGTGCTCCTGTCACTCCCTATGAGCTGTGGTTTAAGGCCCTTTTAAATCCCAGCAACCAGAGCCTGGCAGCAGAGGTGGCTTCCTGCTAGGGGTGATGGGTCCCACTCTCCATCTGCCGAGTCCGCAAGCAAGGATAATCCCCTGCCCGTCACAGCGTCTGACCTGCCCCGTGCCCCGAGGGGAATCACACAAAGCACTCGGGACTGCAGGCAGCAGGGTGCCCTTGTCACCTACAGGAGAGAGCCAGGGAAATGAGTTAAAATGGATTTAAGGCCGGGTTTTGCTTTGGAGGAGCTGTGGCCTAGTGTCTCGTCTTCATGCGGATTCTGTCAGCTTTGAAACAGTTGAGTTTGGACCCTTCCTAATAACACACCCAGTATTTCATGCCGTGCTAATGACAGATGTAATATCACACTTAAAATAAATAATTGGCACTTTTAAAAGCACTAAGTTATTTCAACTGTGTTCTTATGGCTCAGGTATTTCTATGGAATAGTCATATTTTCTTCTGACACCTTTACAAGTTGGGTTCAAAATGTATCACTACGAAATATGGTCAGATGCATTAAAATTATAATTAAAAAATTGCTTTTCACCCTGACATGAAAAATTTAAAGCTGGTACCAAGGAACAAAGTACTTTAACCTACTGGATAAAAGGAAAGCAATGTATTATTTTAAAAGTGAATTATTCTTCAAGAGTTTATTTTATAACGGTATAATGACTTTTGTGGATCCTAAAACAGCAATATTAATCCTCGCAGTTAATTAGCTCTTAGGGGGAATTTTGCACACCCGTGCTGTGAGTTACGACTGCCTGTTTCAGGGTTCACGGTGAGGCCATCAGAGGAGGAGCAACACCCCAAAACTGGCGAGAAGCCCACGGCTGCCTTGGCCACAGTGCCAGGGCCAGTGCAGGGACCCCCATGTGCTGCTGCTCGCAGGGCCACCATGCCCCAAGCCGTGCCCCGAGCCCTGTGGTGCCCCTGCTGCCCACCCCACATCCCGGGCTCCCCTTTCCCCGGCTTTGGGTAACCCCCTCTGGAGAGCTGTGGTCGAAACCACCTAAAATGTGCGAAGCTAGGGTTTTTTTTTCTTTTCATCATCACCTACTAAAGAATAAGAAAAGGGATTTTGCTCAGAAAAAGGTTGCACAGAAAGGTTCATTGTGAGGGATGCAGTGGGGGAAATAGGGGCTCCTCGGCACGCCCCTGTGGGCAGAAAGGGCTCTCGGGGAGAGCTGGCCACAGCCCAGGGAATGCAGAAAGCCAGAAGAGGGTGCTACAATATCTAATTATCCAGAGAACTTATTTAAATAACTTTGTTTAAATATTCCTCTGTCAGGGCCGGGAAGCCCTCCATCCATCACACAAACAGCCCAATGGCCGAAATTCAGTACCTCGGGGCCTGTCGCTGTGGTGTGTGTGCTGCTGGGCTAGGGCAGTGCTGCTGGGAGACCGAGTCCAAGGGGGAGGAAAGGCAGGATGCAGTTATCATGCAGAGAGCCCTAGCGTACCTAGAAAATACCTCCCTCGGCCCCGTTGTTTCCCAGAGCAGCCGCTGCCCGCTCTGCGTGGGTCGTACTCGTCACAGCATCGGTGGCCTCCGCGTTTGGAGGCTGTGTTGAAGGGGAGGCAGGGGCCCACTGCCTCGCTGCTCTATTTTTGCCTGTCATGTAGCATTATCTCCAGGTAATTATTCTTCAGACTAGCAGAGCAGTTGCAGAAATGCTGCGGTGTACTGGCCGCAGTCCAGATAATAACAGAGATGGTTGCTTTGCATCTCATGATCCATTTTAACTCATCTAATTTAAAACTTTACCTGACCAAGAGTGCCATAAAATGTGCTCATAAGACATGTTGCTCGTTACTCAGGAAAGTGCCAAATACAGGGGGGTGGGACAATCCCCTTTGCAGATCAGGAATTGTCTGTCCCTGCTGCCCACCAAGAGAGTGCAAGATAGGACAAGCAACCCCGGCTCCAGTGCTGACATGACACAAAAGCCAAAGTCAGATGCTTTTATAAATAGTTTGTGTAGGTGCAGGCTTCATGTTTCTTCCCCTCAGGAGGCTGCAGAAAAAGCTGTGGTCCATCGAGCATCTCTGCACCAGGCGTCTGCACTGTGCAGTCAATCTATCAGCAGGAATTTGGGAAACAAGCACTGAATTAGCCCGATTGCCACTGACGCTAGTAAGTAACCATAAAGTGCTGGGAGAGCCACCAGTGCTTCAAAAAGTGCACGAAGAAGCTCTGGCTACCTGTCCTCAGGGGCTTTGCCACACGGGCAGATAAAACAAGCCAGGCACAAGATGTACCCTAATACTGTTTGCATGCCAGAAGCCTCTGCGCAGTAATTACAGCGATGCCTCGAAGTGTCCTAATTATCCAGAGCTGTCAGCGTTTCCCTGCCCTCCCTCTGGGCACGGCGCGAGGCTCAGTGCCTGCAGCTGCGGTGGGCGGGGGGCTGCGGGCAGTGCGGCCATGGGGGCTCTCCCCAGCCACCCCGCTCCTCCCAGCGCACCCATTACAGAGCCACTCCAAGTTTTATTTTAATGTTACACCCAGTTCCTGCAGGCCTTAGAACAGATTATAGCCAGGAAAGGCATTTCCAGAGGACCCCTGCATGACGCTTAGAACACCACGAAATTAAATCTCACGTGGTGCTCCACAACGCTCCCTTCTCATAGCAGGGTGGCACCTGATGTTGCTGGGAAATACTTTTAAAGCTTCTAGGTGCTTTTTTCCCACCCTTTTGCAAAGTTTTCCAGATTAGAATTTTTAAGAGGACACATTAAAAATAAAAAAAATCAGCAAATTTTTTTCCTGCTTTCTGTCAGAAAGTTTTATTACTGACACACACAAACTCTGTAGGAAAAAGATGTTGCCAGGATCAGTCTGACCTGCTCTCCCACCCTCCGACCCGGCACAAGATTCGGTCTTCTTCCAAAGGTGGAAATCTTCTATTATCATTTTCCAGAGATAATTCTAGTAATGGAAAGGGTCATTTGAACACAGGATACTGTGCAATGTTTTTATGCCAAAGGTATATAAGAAGAAGATTTGGAGATGCAGGTGAAAACAAAGTGGCTTTCCTTGTAGGACATCGTGTTTCTATTCCCATCCTGTTACAGCTCACACTCGAATAAACGTGATCTGATCCGTACTACCTTATCAGGCTAGTGTTTTAAACCATATGTTAAAATAGACTTATAGAACTCAAACCCATGAAAGAAAAAAAATCTGCTTTCTGTTTCTTGCTGTGTTTGTTCTTCCCGTGTGTCTAAATACAGCTTTCTTTCCATGGCAAATTGCACAGATAGATAGCAAAGCTAATTAGTAGGAGAAAATGACTCAAGATATTAAATATTCTAGGGCAATACGTGGCAAATGAGATGCTGTTGAAGCTAGCAACTGTATTAAATACCATGGAGACAAACAGAAACCGCAGACCCTTTTCCTTTCTGATCCACAGGGGAGACGAGCAGGGAACGGACCCGGGCATCCTGTCCTGCTGCACCCAGAGCATCGCACGAGCTCCCGGGCTCCACCACCGCGGTGGGGACCTACTGCCATCCGAGGGGGCCTGTGCTCATTCCTCTGGTAAGTCCAGAGATCACATGGAAATTAGGGGCTGGTGCCTACTTCTCCAGGCACCGCGGGGGAATGGAGAGGCAGAGCCATCCTGCAAGTGTCCGTTTCAGCCCAGCCTAATTGGCTATGGCCTTTCAATCAGGCACTTCATGAAGACACTCAGGAGTGTGCCTGCTGCTCTTCTGCATGGGCAAACAGGAGATGATTTGAGCCACAGGTTAAGAAGGGATGGGCCACCTTCCTGCCATAATCAGCCCTCATCAATCACCACGTTCAGCGTGGACACAGAAGGGCTGGAGTGCAGCTAACAAGACTTTGTCAGTTAAAAGCCGGAGCGGAGGGTATCACAAGTGTTAAAACACTCAATTTACTACAGGTGAAGGTAAAGCAATCTGTATCCCCATTGCTGGAGTCAGCTGAGGCGCGCCTGTTGCTGACAAATGTGGATGGACAGATATGTAAAGATGATGCGTCATGAGCTCTGCTGATGAGTTTACAGCAGAAGGCTCTGAATTCACATCAAATGTGTCAAAGGGTGACAGAACTACATCACACAAACTCTGGCAGTTTAATTTGGTGTCAGCTATTAGTGTTGACTTTCATCACTATTGCCGCTCAGTGTTTCTGCCAGCAAGGTGACATAGCCTCACAGATTGCTAAATTTCTTTGTTGTAAGAAATGGGGTTTGCTCACTGCACAGTAGTCCTCTAACAGAGGAAATCCAGAAGGTCAAAAAACTATTTTTCCAGGCTGCAGCACTCCATTTTGTGACCTAGACCTTTCATTACATTATTTTTGGTTAAGTATTTGATTGTGTCACTATACAGAAAATGTCCGTGTCTGTTTTTTTTTGTTGTTGTTTTTGTTAATAATCGCAGCTGTTTGGAAAGGTCCTGTTTGTGTTAGGGGCTCTGCTCAGCCTTGCTGGAATTTAGCAAATATACTGAAGGATTGTGGAAGTGAAGTCTTGAAGAACTGAATTTTGCATTCAAATCATTTTTGCTCATCAGATGAATGCTTTGGAGATGTTTTGGGGGACTGGCAATAGATCCAAAGTGTCAGCATTGCAGTCTCCCCTTTCCCTATCCCTTCTTCTTTATCATACTCTCCCCTTTCTCTTATTTATTTCTTATTTCTTATCTATTTTTGCTGAGTCTTGCAAATGGTTGAAAAAATGAGGAACAAGGCAGAGTAAAAGGAAGGTGAAGAACAAATAATCTACACTACTTGAAAACAGAAAAGGTTTTAGGGGACACATTTCCAAATCCGAAACATTTCAAAATTGCTTACGCAAAGCAGTTTCCTTCATCAGCAGAGCAGGGTGGGCATAAAAGAACAATCATTTCTTCCAGAAAGACTTAGGATGGTTGGTACCAAGTGGCAGCCCTCTCAAAACATGCAGCGTTAGCACACAAAGATGAACACTGCTATACCCCAGCGCCTGCTCCAGGAGCCCCTGCCCAGCTCACACTCACCAGGGGAGGCTGTTTGATTGGCACACAACGAAAATACCTGGCAGGGCTTTCAGAGACGTTTTTGGAAAGCGCTCCTCATTTGGGTATTGCCAAGTACCCTGCAAAAGCAGGCATTTCAGCTGGAGTTGCGGACAGCCTGGCTCAACCTGGCTCAGTCACAGGTAACTGAGAGCATCCAGGCCAGGAGGAGGAAGAGACCAAGGTCTGGGGTGCTGCTGAGGTTAAATGAAGCTTGTACCTGAACAAGGCCCAGCATTGAAATATTCACAGGTTAATATGAACTTCAGAAGATGTAGCCGCTGTTTCTCATGGCAACCACAAAACAGGATCTCCAGATGTCTCTTTCACATGAACTCAGGTAAGAGGATGTGAAACGACAGAAGTCTGAGATCACACCTGCAAGGATCAGCAAGACATCTGCAAGGCAAAGACCATGTCCATGCCACCTCTCCAGCCTGCAGAGGAAGAACTCAGGTCCTTTAACACCGGCTGTGGAGGCAGGGGGCACCGCTGGGCCTCCTGTACGTGCTGCAGCTGAAACGGGGAGGAGTAGGTCCAAATATCAATGCCGTCACAATCAGCCAGACCCAGACCCAAGCCACTCTTTCATGTGTGATTTCCGAGTGATTTTACTTTCAAATCACCTCAGCTTTTCACTCACAGGCAGCAGCTTGCTCAAGCACAGCGAAGCTGGCAGCAGCCGCTCACGGGTACGGGGGCTCATGACAAAGCCCGGCGAGCCCTCAGCAGGAGCGCAGCCTTCTGCTGGGCCCACGCCGGGGGCGGCTGTGGTGCTCCCGAAGCTGGGGGTGAGAAAATACAGCTCCAGTTGCAATGAGATTGTTTAATACATGCTCTCTATCATTCACCAGCGCAGGTTTAAGCAGCACATAAGCCACTTTGACACAGCAATACATCACTCAAAAACAAAACCTGTGCACTCTGCACCAGGCATGGGCGGACGGATAGCTCATCAGAGGGAGAGAGTCTTTCATCAGCTGCCTTTCACTGGGTGATGACAATAATCATTTCAACATAGAGTACACAACCTAGAGTGATGAAGGCAGCAGAACACATCTGGCCTGATCTCTTTAATACCGAATATTTTAAAAACCTGAGAACATTTGTTGGTGAGGTTCGACACAATGCCTAAGCCATAGGAGAAAAAGTTACATTTATTAAAAGAGCCAGGAAGAAGGAAGACAGACTGCCTGTGGTAGGAAAAAGTGGCTTGTGCTGCATCCAGCTCAGACTGTGATAGTAAGTCCACACCGGGGATGTGTGATGGTGAAAAGAAAAAAAAAAAAGAAAGAAAAAAAAAACATATATACATATATAATATATATTATATATATATATATATATATCTTTTAGCATCTGATCCAAAACTGACTGTAGTCAATGCGCAGCTCCCACGTATTTCTATAAGCTTTGGCTCAGTGCAGTGAAGCTACAGCAGCCAACTGCTGTTCCACACAGCAATATCCAGCCCCGAGACTGTGCTTGTCCTTAGGATGCAGCAAAACCCTGTAGCAAAGTGGTCCAGCATCATTACTACAATTACTGAGCGAGAAACGGGTACAGAACAGAGAACTTGCTTGACCAAGGTCACCCAGAAGACTCATGACAGCCACGTCTGGAAACAGGAGAACTCCGAGCCCTTGGGTAGCATCCAAGTGCCTTTGGGTTGGTTCCAGACACCGAGCAAGCTGCCGGGTCCAGAGGGGCTCTGCCAAGCGTGATGTTCCTCGCCAGTAGCTCCCAGGTCCCATATGTGTGCGACTCCAAGCCAGAATGGCACATGGATACCTCCCAGCCGCATCCTCAGCAGACAGTTTCAGTGTAGGCCTCAAGGATGGTTTCCTGCCTTTTCCCTACACCCACACTGTACACAGAAGGACTAAAGACATTATCCGTCTCCTGTGCTAGCTAGCCTGGGATTATGGCAGAAAAGGCTACATGATGGGGCACTGAGGCATGAGCTTTCTGTGCCACCCAGACAATGAAATGCAGGAGAAAACAGCCTGAGAAGAGATCGGTCCTTAGCCTCTGAAGGGTGCACGTCTACTCACACAGCTGCTGGGATGGATTTCTCCTTCATGGGATGTACAACCTAGTGTCCCACAGAAGTTTACTTGCATTCCAGTTAATTGGCAATGGGTATCATTCAGGGTCTTGATGACCTTCTGGCAAACAGGAGAACCTCAGCACATCTACAGAAAAAGCACTAAAATAGAGCAAAATGATGTCTTCGGGTTTCTCCAAGGATTTTTTCACAGCATCATCTACAGACCTGTTCTCTGCCTAGCACTGAGAGGTTTTCATTTTCTGTATTCACCGTAGAGCTTTTACTAAAAATCCTCTGTTAAAAAGTCTCTTAAAAGCACAGTTAAAAATGGATTAAAAATGAATTAGTGTATTTACTTGCTGGTCAGAAAAAAAAAATAGACCAAGAAGGGCATAATAAACAAGACAATACGAAGAAACAAAGCTAATTGCCAGCCTGGGAGAGGCAGGCGGCACATTCCTAGTAAGCTGTCTGTCTTAAACCCTCTGGATCAAAAAGTGATTAATCCTACAGACAAATGTAGCCTTGATGGTAGAGATACACAAAATCCCCTAAACAGAGCGATGTGGTGTTACACTTACCGCACTGAAGGCCGCAATTAAGGGGTCTTTAGCTCAGCCTTTCCCACCCTGATCCCCACCTTCTCGGACAGCATGGGTCTCCCCCCAAGAAACCTCCATGCCAAAGCAGGGAGGGGAAGGGAAGCAGTGCTGGGGGAGTTTCTATAGCCTCATTTCTACCCAGAATCACAGAATTTTAACCCCATGTTTCTCGCTCAAAAGGGCCACATGCCCATGGTGGGACAGGAGCAGGCAGTGCCTGCTGGCAGTGGGGCAGTTCCCCCGGGGGGGGCTCAGCCTGGCCCCCACCACGGGCTGGAGGGAGGGATCCCCAGATCAGCTCTAGCAGCAGTGCTTGGGAAGCCTGAATTAACCAGGACTTCATTTTCCGTGTTACGTCTGGCTCTTTATTACGGTCTCGTGTTACCTTGTGCTCAGCTCTAATCATCAAATTATGCTAAGCAAAAATGTTTTCCACAGCACACTTCTGATCTCTGGCTTTAATTCGATTATCTCCAAGGCTCTCTCCATAAACACTCTCTCCCTCGCTTGTGCTTTTGCACGATCCTGGCTAATACCAGCAGGCTGCTGCCGGCAGCCCCGCAGAGCCCCGAGGGCTGGTTTGGGGGCAGCATCTGTCCCCAGCTCTGCAGCTCTGCTGGGCATGGGCTCCCCACCTTCCCTGCTGCCAGCCTGTGCCTGGGAACACCTCCCAGAGGCAAAATGTGGCTTGGCCCACCAAGAACAGGTTTTATGCAAAAATGGGTATAAGGACGAAAATATTTTTGATGCTTTTTGACTTTTTTGTGTGTTTTTGTGAGACGATAGCAACCTCCTGAAAAGTACACTTTGGGAATCAAAAGATGTTAGGTTAAATGCAGTCAGAAAATAAGAAGCTTTCCTAATATTTACACATTTAAATGAAAATCTGTATTTAGTAGAAAAATAAGGTATTTTCTTGAAAACAGTCCTTTTAAACAAAGAACAGCTATTTCCCTCCTTAAAAAATAGAGTTTTGTGACTGGCTTTGCTGGGTTTTTTTACTCAGTGCATCTCTTTTCTAGTTTATTAAGCATTGTGTTAAGTGAATCCTTTTAGGCTCATCAGTACATCACTGGTACAATGCACTAAAAGGCTTTAGAAAACACATCACACTAAAAATATGGGTGCTAGAAAACGCTCTAGGCACTACATGGCAAAACACAGGCCTGAAAGTCCTGATCAGAAACAGCCCTGAGTTCAAGCTGCCATCGCCTGGCCCAGCCCCAGCCTCCTGGCTCTGGCCCCCCACCCCAAGTGGGCACAGCTCACTGATTGAAAACTTAAAACCCACTGATAGGAAAATTAAAGTGGAAGTCATGGGGCCATGCGAGGGCTGCTCAGAAATACAGGGCTTGTATGTCCGAACAGCCACAAAAATGGGGCAGATCAGTCCCGTGTACCCCGCGCCAAGGCTGGGGGGTTACTCAGGGCGAACCAAATGCATCGCTCGGAAGTTACACTCCATTTGCCAGCCGAAACCAGGATCCTCGTGCTTATAAATAAGAGCCTTGCTCTGTGTGGTGTAAGACCCTGAACTTTCCTGCAGCTCTGTGCTGCTTCAGATCCCAAACACTGCTAATCTACTGAAGCAACTGGAAAAGACGGTGGCTCCCAGGGGAGGAGGGCAGGCAGTGAATACCTCCCTGACCCCTACAGTTGCTCATTTTATGCCGTGAAACATGAAATTTGATTACTCTTATCATTAGCTTAGCTCACATAGCTACAAATGTTATTAGTAGCCATAAAATTATCAAGGCCCTTTTAAAATCCATTTTTAAAGAGTGTGTGACATGTATTAGCAGATCTGAAATCCTGATTTCAAATACCCCCACTCGAACATCAGAAACAAAATGTGGAGCTAAGCAACAGTGACAGGGCTCGAGAAGCGCTAATGAAGAGTGGTGCCATTGCCTAAGAGAAACATTACACATTATTAACACATTAGCCCACTAAGGCACTGTGCCAGCTGTAATAAGCAACCAATTTGGCATGCTAACTTAGATACACAGGACCATTCAGAAAACCTTCTTCCATTTTTTTCCTCCCTGGTGGACAAACACATGGTGCAACCTGTTTCCTTCCCGCTAATGCCCAGAAAATCACCGCTTAGCTGTGTCCTAATTCCTGCACACGGCTGGGCACTGCGCTGTTAGTACTTTGACACCGATCCTTCTGATGCAAGGTCCAGTTCACAAATTGGCTACATATATTACCCGTGCATGGGAGTGTGGGAGGGATAAATCATATTCATTATTCACATTCATGAAATTCCAAACACATGGGAAGTACTGATGGCGTCCTTGGGGAACTAGAAACAGCTTGTCAGAGATATCCAAGTAAAAGGGGTGCAAAATCAATTATGAAAGGAGGTGTTTCCTGCTCTAACAAGCTAATTACTGTACATCAAGTCACAAAGGGAAAACTGATGCTTTTTATTTTTTTAATGGAGGTGCTGTCAGATTAAATCAACTCGGAAGGACCACTGAGTTTAATGTATTCCCTCAGCTGATGCTCGCTTTAACACATTTACATATGCAAACACGTTAATATTCTGTCTGAATCCATGAAATAAGACTGACAGGGCAGAACCTGACAAAATGCTTGTGTGACCCTGCTCCCACGGCTTATTTACAGCATTTACAAGTGCCGGTAACCCCAGCTCAGACTGAGCATGATTGCTTGGGAGTCACCACAGTGAAAGCAGGAGCATCTCAGCAGGGAAATGACACATCCCTGCCGCTGGAAGGATCCATTTTAGGAGGTAAACCTAACGTATAAATTGCTAATGAACTATCCCTTCCTGTCCAACACAGCCAGCAGAACCGCAGATGGCTGGTTCCCCCGGGAGGTGCAGTAGGTGACGCTGGGTACTTGTCAGATGCCCCCAGGTTGTCAGCCAGGAGCACACGGCTGTGTCGGGCTGCCTCTGGTCAGTGAAGGCTGCTCCCTCGGCCAGCACATGCCCAGCAGGGCTCTGCAGTGCTTGCCCCAGTGCTTGCCCAGGACAAACGTGATGCTTCGCTGCTTCCTCCTATATCCATCTGCCCAGACCCCTCTGCCTTTCCTTACACACCCACAAGCCTCTGAAAGCCAGCAGTCAGCAAAAGCTCCTGGTGCCTGCAAGCCTTTGCATCAGAAACGGATGCTCACCTGTGTTAGGGGTCGAGGCACTAATGTTTCCATTCACTGCTCTCCGAAAGATTAATTGTTTTCATGCAACCATCTGAACCGGAGGCCAGGGGTTACACCCTGCCCACAGCGATGCTGTGTACGAGCAAATACCCAGAGAGCAGCGTGCAGATGAGGGCTCGCACCTCTCCGGCATCCAGCTGCCTCCCTTATGCGATGCTTCCCGCAGCCCTGGGCAGGGTGGCAGGGAGGTTTGCATTGCCTGGCGTGCCCAAGAGCCCCACGCTGGGCTCAGCACAGAGTGGGTCGAGAAAAACCCACATCTACGGGACAGATAGTCAACCCTCAATCACTCAGAAAGCAGCTTCAGTGCTTTGGCTGGTCTCTCCAAAGCTGGTGGACAAGCCCCCCATGGACAAGCAACGTGAAAGGGGATGGCCCAGGCTGCGCAATGTGCCTGCTGCAGCTCGCTGAGCGGCACTGCCGGGCTCTGTGTGATGGCTGCACCCAGCTGTGCCGATCCGCTCCCACCTCGGAGCTGACTGTAGCTGAAAGACAGATGACCTGTTATATACTCTCTCACCTTTAACCATTCCCACATGATCAGAGTGTTTCTGGGGTATAGGTAATAGGTCCAGTCTTGAAGTCTTTATCAGGGCCAGGTTGTCGCTGGTCCCTGCAACACCAGGTGTATGGGGGATGATTAGAAGGAGCAGTCAGATTTCCATTTGTTCAGAGCAAAGACAGGAGAAATTTCCGTGCTTGGAGGTGGTAACAAGCTGCTTTCTACTGCACTCTTAAAGAGCTTCAGCATCTCTCACTGTACCCTATCCACCTGCAGAGCAAGTGAGCAGAGAAGGCTGCATGGCCCAGGTGTTGCAGCTTGGGCACTCTCACGCTGCTCCTTCTGAAGAAGAACACAGTCAAGCACTCCGCTGATCTGTATTCAAGCAAAACTCCCAGCCTAGCTCCGCATAAGTGCAAAGGGAGTAAAGATTCAAAACCTGGTCCGAGATGGGTCAAACATCTGTTTGTTTATCTGTTGTCTTCTCTTCTACTGAGTAAGCATGGGCAACACTAAGGAAACCATGTCATTCATAAAGTGGATTGATGTCCTTGGAGCTGTTCAGCTCCTTCTTGAGGAAAATGCACAACCTGTGTCTTACACTCAGATGGATTCACTCACTTGTGGAATTTATCCCTTGATACCATTGTCTGACACAGGCTTTCCTTCACACACACATCTGCAGACAGCAATTTCCTATTACAGATGCTGCCCATCACCTCCATGTTCCCTTCTTCCACTCACAAGAAAGTCAGATGTGGGCACTTCAGAGCAATCTGGGCAGCTAAGGGAGCCCGGCCAGGACCGGCCTGTGGTTCAGCACAGCCCAGAGGACATTTCTTGTGGACGGGGCTGTGTCCAACCAGCAATGCCAGCCAGCATGCTGTGAGCTGGGCCAAAGGCACGCGGCACTGCAGAGCCCTTTTCTCCAGCCTCCATTTCCTTGGTGCTCCTGCAGCACCCAGCACAGAAGCAGGCAGTGATGTTAATGGGGATGGGCAGTTCTCGCAGCGAGCTGGGGTGGCTGAAATCCCCAACAGTGCCTCCCAGGACAGCCCGTATGCTTGCAGGCAGGTGAGAGCCAATGTTGTCAGATGCACTGTACAAGGGCAGGTGGGAAAAGGGAAAAATAAAGAGAAGCTGAACTGATGGGCATTTCAATCCCTGCCTTGCTGGGCAATGTCTGCTTGCTCCTCCATGGCCAAAGCAGATGAGTTGGGCCTCCGGCAGCTCTCTGAAGAGCCTGTGTTGGCCCTGCACACTGAGATGCACTCTCCAGTGAAGTCCATCCCCTCAATAAAGGAAAAAATGGAGAAAATGGAGACATCTGCTGGGAAGCTGTCAGGTTTATTAGATACATGCGGGCTTGGGGACGGAGCAGCGGTAGGATCTCAAGGAATCTGAGCTCAAAGAAATAAAGGCAACTTCAAAAGGTACAAGCAGACTAGAAGAATCACTTAACAACAATATTTTTTTGCTGGCAATACAATTGAAAACACCTGAGAATCAAATCAGGATTCAGCCTATCCCCCTCCCTGGAATTGCAGCTGCTATCGATTCTGGGCACTAGATCTTAGGCAAGCTCCTCCGTAAACTCCTGACACCAGCCATTACAAGCGATCCCAGATGTGGAAGGATTTATGGGATCCCCACACTTTAAAATATGCACAGATTAGAGACCTTGCTAATTCCAAAGCTGGAGGGTGCCCACACCCCTCTGCTCCCCCCAGCACCAGGGTGAGGGCAGCAGTGCCACCGGCTGGGCACCGTGGAGCTGCGGCACCTCCTGGACTGCCCCAGGGTGTCCACAGAAGGGGACTGGGAAAAACAAGCTTATAAATGTGATATTGCAATCCACGTGAAATGGCTGAGCATCTCCGGCAGGAAAGATGGTGCCATTCACACAGCACCTGCAGCGAATAGTCCTTACCCAGAAGAGCTCCTTCTCCTGACTTGAAGTACCTCGCCATGTCACGGAGGAAGGACGGGCTCCCCTTCATCACACGCTGGAGGAGCCCAGGTGCTGGAGCAGTGCCATAACCCACCGGAGCTCCCCCATGTCCTGCATCAGCATTTTTAGCCTTTCCTTTTGACTTCCTTCTGCAGGTCCTGATACCATGGCAGAAAGGGGGAGACTGAGAGATAGGAATGGACAATTGTGGAAGAGAAAAACTGTGTAAATTGTAGCCTTTGCAAAGTACAAAACAATGTGAGAAACAAAGCTGTCAGTTTTCTCAGGCAATTAGAAGAGCTGGGTAAGAAATACTGCAGCAACCTGGACCTCCCAGCCCAGTGTCCCCAGTACCAGTGAAGCAATTTGCATTGACTCCCATTGACATGAGATCAGCCCCTTCATGCTGCCAGAATAAATGAGGCCATTTGCAGTGGCAAATCCCAGCTCAGCCGTGTCCACAGAAGGCGACTTTTCTTCTGTGGCAGAAGGCAGCAGCGTTTCTCCTCACCGTGCATCTGTGTGAGCACTACTGCAAACAGCAGGGTCACTGCAGGCAGGTCGATGCCATATAATTTCCTTGTTATTTGTCTATAACAAAACAGTAGTCTTTAAAGTAAGGAAAATAAAAGCTACCTGCTTGGAGAGCTGTGCGTGCAGCCAATTGGTGGGGTTTGATTTTGGACAATGAACACAGCGAAGCCAGCTTGCGATCACGAATGGCTCTGAATTGTCTGTGAGGCCTCAAAACTAAGGATCGATATGTTGTCTGTCATGGTAAACATTTTTAAAAGATTCCTGCTTCATAGTCCACAGAAGAATTTGATTTCCATGCCTATTGAATAATGATAGATTTTATGACAGCAAATGTAAGATCTATCATGTGACTGGGATTAACTTTTGCTGATAATCTAATATCTGACCCTATAGCAAAGTAACTACTGCTGCACCACTCTTTTGCAGCCTTTCCCTCTCCCTTTGGCTGGATTCTCCCTCTCCTCATCACCTTGCCAGCCTGCTGCCACCTCCTCCCAGACAGAGCAGAGAGAGAGCACAGAAATACCACCCCCGTCCCACACATCTGAAAAACAGTGGGCTGGGAGGGCAGCTGAACCCTGCACTTTGCAGCAGCATCCAGGGAATGATTTCCTGTGCTTCTGTGCATTTTCACATAGAGACCAGCATCCAGCCCACACATGTGGCACCCCACACATGTGGCACCCCACAGTGTCTCCACACCAGGAGCCCCCTCCCAGAGGCAGCATGGTGTGCTAGGGCAGCGGCTACCCCACACTGCCCACCGAGCCAGGCACCAGGCTGCCGACCTCCTCCTCAGGACAGGGCAGTGCTTTTCGCTAGCAGGTGAGAGGCAGGGGCAGAATAAATAATAGATACCATAAGCTTCTCATTAACCAATTAACAGAGCTCGTAAACAGAAAGGCAGCTTCCCAAGGCCTGCTGCTTGGGGTGAGTGGCACAGCTGCCATATAAACACTTTACAACACCCAGGCTGATCCCCTACTGAGCTGTTTGAAGTCCCAGACCCCTGCACCACTGTGAGTAAGGTTTTCTTTTGCTTCTACAGCCTTCTAAGCTGAATAGCTTGTAAAACTGTTACAGCCAAGGGAATCAAACAGCTGCTCAAACCCTTCAGAAACAGTAAAGCTCTGCAATCACCAGCAAGCACTTGTGATGTGCCACCAGGCTGAAGGAGAAAACTGCTCTCCTTCAGCAGGGAACAACAAGTAAATCAACCAAGAAAGTGTACCAAATGCTGATGTGATGAGAGGAGTGTAATCTGTCCTCACAACGAAGGCTGTGGGGTCCTCTTGCTAGGTGCTGCCCTAGTTTAGTGCTAAACACTGTGGGCTCGCTCAAGGCAGGCCTGCTGCGGGGCCAGGGCTGGGCTGCTGATGTTAGCACGGGGGGAACCAGCTCTCCAGCCTGCCCACCACCCCCCGAGGCCTCTGGGGTCAGAAGGGTGGTAGGAGCCAGTTCCCCTTGAAAACTCCTTCCTCGTTGCCTTGAGCCCATGCCAGGAACCTTTTCCTTCCTGAACGTAGGTGAGAACTGCTCCAGGCAGCTGAGTGGGCCTGGTGGTGGCTGAGGCGGCCAGGGACCCTCTTGGAGGCAGACCCTGGTGCACGCTGTATCTCTGCCTCTGTCCAGCCTCTTAGCACAGCAAAAATGAGGAGGCCTTTGGGGAGGCTCTCAGAAATTAGCCTGGCGTGGTAAGGCCCCTCTTTTGGCCCCACCAGGCTCCCCTGAGGGAGAATTTTCCTGAGAATTTTTCCTGAGGGACAGGAAAGGGAAGCCTGCATTGCCCCAGCCACTTCTGGTGTAAACATTTACTTTAGATCGAGTGGCACATAAAGCAGAGAGGAGCTCTCTCTGGCTGGCTCCTAGGGCTGATAGTTAAATATTTATAATGTCCGAATTAGCATAGTGAAAGCTCAATTCATCAATTTGTTCTGCTCTGTCGGTAGGAAGGGGAGGGGTGGCACGGCGCCCCACAGGAGGTGCAGCAGGGGTGGGCAGGGTGGCTGCCCAGGCGAGGGGACTTGTTGCCCACTCCAGCGGGTCCGGGGCTGAGGCCGGCCGGGGGCCGAGCTGCGGGGAGCCCTATCCTGCCCCGGGGGCAGCCCCAGGCTTCGGGGGAAGCAGCGGGGAGCAGCCTGGCCAGGTCGGGGGTGCCGGGGTGGGTGCGGGCTGCCCGGGAAGGGTTAAGGCTTTTCAGGCCGAAATCTCCCAACAGAAGGCAGGGTCAGCCTCGGAGCTGAAATTTAAGTGCTAATGACTGATGCCCTTCACCCCTCGGCTGCCTCCAAAGGCGAGTGCCCTGGATGAGCCGGGGCCGGAGAGCATTTAACATTTGAACTTCTTCCCGTCTGCGAGGCAGCAGGCCGTTGTGCGCGGGGTCGCTGACCCCCAGCCCCGCTCCCCCAGCCCCTCAGCTGCCTCCGGGCCCTAATTGAATGACAGATGGTCAGCGGCAGGAGAGGGCAGGAGCTGGGCCCCACGTCCCCGCCGCCACTGCCCACGCACCCACAGGGCCACAGCCGCCCGCCGAGGGGACTGGGTGGGCGCAGGGTGCTCAGGTGCACCCCGGGGCCAGGCAGGACCTGGGGCAGCCCGAGCCCAGCAGCCTGCCGGCCCTTCCCATCTCCCTGCCACACAACAAAGCATCGCTGAAATCACAGAACCCCGAGCAACGTGGGGCCGCAAGGCCTCCCACTCCTCCTGGCAGGGCCGGGGATGGGGAAGGCGAGGAGCTGGCTGCTCTGTGGGGCCTGGTGAGCTGCTGGGCCCCATGGGGCAGCCTGGGCAGGGGAGGCAGAACTATGCCCGGCCCCTTCCTGCTCTCTTCCCCCTGGGGCAGCAGCTCAAGCTGCAGGGGCGACATGGGGAGGCACAGAGGGCAGGAGGATGTTGTGTCCAGGGTCGGGGACACCACAGGTGACAGAAAGGACCTGTATGGCCGCAAAGGGGGCAGTGGGAATGGCTCTCGGGGGGGGAGGGGGGGGCAGATCCTGATCCCAGCCTCCCTGCCTGCCACCCTGCCAGCTTCCCTGCAGACAAAGCCAGGGGCGGCCAGGGAGGGCCCTTGGGGGGCTGGGGCTGTGCGAGCGCAGCCCCCGCTGCAGCCCGCTGTCCCTTTAACAGAGAGCCGTGATTCCCACAATTACTGGGATTACAAGGAAAGGGTTATCGATTTGCAGCCTGCACTGTGTGATCAGCGCCCGGGCGGCCCTCCCGGCCCACCTCTCCTACTGTAAGCACGAAACCATTTATAAATGTTTTATTTCACTGATCGCCTCACCCTTGCTGCATAATAATAACCCCGGCAGCATGGCGATATATTCGCTCCCCCTTTCCCCAAGCCCGCAGCCTGCAAAAAGCACCAACGTGATATGCAGCAGCCCCTGATTTGTGTGTATGTTTTAATTACCGCCGGAGAAACCTGTACACAAGCATAAAAAAGGGCGAGGGGAAGGGAGAGCAGGCCCACACGGAGGAGGCAATGGCAGCCTAATGCACCACTGGCTGACAGCGACTTCCGCTCAGGCACCTTCTCCAGATCGAACCCTTCGATTGTAACTGAAACAATTTGCATACTGATTCCTCTCATAGCCTCCCGATCCATAACCAGCCAGGCAGCTATTCAAATGCAAGTAGCATCCCTAAATGCAAGGCTAGACTGACCAAAATGCGCTGTCCAACAAGCAGAAGGAGAAGAAAAAAGCCCTTGATTATTATTTCTATTTTTGTTCCTTTTAACCTTTAAAAGATTTAGCTGGAAGCTGTTTGTTTATGACTGGGGATGTAAGGGAGAGAATTGATCCTGGACTAGATCCCTGCGCTGGAGAGATTTTTGGTTGTGTTTTTTGGTGATTTTTTTTCTATTTTTATTTTTATCTAAGCTGCAAACTGAGGCTCTTTGGGGGGAAAAAGAGGGTCTGTCCTCTCTCCCACCCCCTTCCTCCACCAAAACCATCCCAGCTCCTGCAGACCCAGGAAATACACAAATTGCTGCCTGTGCCTCTGCCTCTGGTGCATGTTGGGCTGATGAAGAACGTGTAATTCTGGCTGTAAATTCTTGCGTTTAAGTTGGTCCAATAAAAGATCTCTCCTACACCTTGTGAGGGTTTGGTGCTTTATTTTTTAACGGGACTGGCGTGGCAGCCGCGGCGGTTGCATTTTTTTCTTCTTCTTTTTCCTCTTTTCGTTCTCATTTGAAATTATGCAGATAGATTTTTTTTAAATTTTTTTTAAATATATTTTTTTTATTTTTTTTTTATTTTTTTTTTCTCTCCTCCTAGGGGGGCCAAATCTAGGAGGCGAGCGCGCATCGGATGCCCGTCCCAGCGGCGTGCGGAGCCGGCGGGGGTAAGCGTGCCCGGCGGGGCACGGAGCGGGCGGAGGGGCTGCGCGGCCGGGCCGGGCGGGGCGCACAGCGGCGGGGGCGGCCCCGCGGGGGGAGCGGGGCCCGCGGCCTCCCCGCCGACACCGGGGCCGGGATGCGCCGACACCGGGGCCGGGGGGGGGGCGGCCTCGGCCGGCGCCTCCGTGCTGCCGGAGCCCCGGCGGCTCTCGGCGGAGCCGGGCCGGCCGCCCCTCCGCTCCCCGTCCCCGCCGCTCCGAGCAAGCCCGGAGCGGGGGGGACCCTGATCGGTGCCGGAGCTCGCCCAGCGTCCATGTTCGGGGCTGTTCCTGGCGAAATTCCCCGCGAACGTCTCCGAAATCGATGCGGAGAATTTTCCGCTACTAAGGGGCACGCTTTTATTTCAGTTCGGATAAGCAGCGGCAGGGCGGATATCGCGGGTCGGGGGCAGTCGCTGGCTGCTCCCCCCGCGGCTCCGTGCACTGCAGAGAGCGGCGGCACGGCTGCTGGGCGCGGAAATAAATGGAGGGGCCACGCAGATATTTTATTATTTAGCGACAGCTAAGGAAAAGCTTTCAGGATGCTAGGGAACTGGCTGGCTCTCCGTCTCTCTAAAATTCCCATTTGCCTTGGGCTACGACCTGTTATCTGACCTTTAGACACCCCCGAAGACGAGCGAGTTTTGCTTTGCAAACAGCAATAACGCGGCGCGGGGGCAGCGCTCCGGGGGCGCAGCCTGGCCCTTGCCCCTCGGCCCTCACGTGGGTGCCGGAGCTTTCGGGTGGGGGGGGTGGGGGGGGGTCGGGTGCTGCCGGGGTGCCACGCTTTCATTTTGGTTTCATTCGAAGACATTTGATGGTTGTAGATCTTTCTCTGGTTTGTTGCATCACCACCACAGCTCACCCCTTAAAACAGTAATTCAAGATGTAAGTAAAAGTGTTTTCATTTTTATTGATCCTGCTAACATCTTTCATTACCCAACATGTAACCACAACAAATGATTGCTCATTTGATACGGAGAATTTTATCGACACTCTCCCCGGGCGGGGCGCGAAGCCCAAACGCCGGCGGCGCAGGGAGCGCGGAGCAGGGGCAGCGCACGGCCGGCCCCGGCCCCGGCCCGGCTCCCATCGCCGAGGCCCTTTCCCGGCCGAAATTCGAGGAGCGAACCCGGGGAGGGCCGGGGGCAGGCACCCCCCCAGCGCGGGGCCCGGCGCGGCCCGACGGGGCGCACACGGCGGGCCCGGGGCCGCGGGAGCGGAGCCTGCCCCGGGGCCGGGGGGGGCGCGGCCGCCGTGGTGGGACCCCGGCCGCCCCCTCGGGCCGCCCCCTCGGGCTCTCGCTGCCCCCGGCCCGGAGCTTTCGTTCCCTCGCTGCGAAACCCAACAAGTAGCGGGAGGCGAAGCTGCCGGGCACCGCCTCGGCCGCCGCAAGCCTGGCGCCCGCTGGCTTCGAGCGCGTTGAGAAACCAGGCTGCCTCCCTCCCTCTCTCTCCCCCTTCTCTCCCTGCTTTCCTTTTATGCGCTAAATAAGTCCTGAATAATAACAACAAAAACATTTTGCTTTAAAAAATAATGAATACATTAAAAAAAAAAAAAAAAGAAAAAACAAAAAAGAAAAAGAAAGAAAGAAAAAAGAAAGACAAAAAAAAATTAACGAACCTCTCGAGTTAACAAGGTCGCTGCAGAACTGGGAGCTCCATACGGTGCGGAACAGCGGGTCCTGTTTCATTTGCGTGGCACCTTTCGGCTACCGGCGTGAGAGGTTTTTCCGCCATCAAACAAAGCTACTCTTTTAACTCTCTTTGAGAATGGTATTTTTGTCGTTAATCCTAGAAGGGAAGGCGAGTTGATGAGGGAGAGGCTGGAAGAATTGGTTTCGATGCAAGAGAGTTACAGTGAAATTAAACTAGGTGGATTCTTTATTAAATGATTTTCGGTCTTCTGTGTTTTTATGAAAATAAAAGGCAGCACTTTGTCATTTTTAACAATGTAAGTAGCCAATAAATCTAATTTTCACATTGATTTCTGTAGGAATTAAGTGATATCTACACTATCTGCTGTGAATTGTTTTTGGAAACAAGCGCGACTTTCTCCTGGAGGAAGGTGTTTTTAAAAAATAATAATTACAAACATATTTCCCAAAAATATCGCTTGTAGACAGCAGCTTTTTAAATCGCGAAATGGTGTTATCTACGAGCCAGGTTCTGCATATCAGAGCCTGCATCTAGACAAAGAGTTGTGGCACGGGCGCTGGGACAGGCACGGGATGGCAGCGCCTGCTGGGCACCACAGCCCCCGCACCCAGAGCCGCGGGCCGGGGCTGCCGCTTCGGGCGCTGGGAGGGAAGAGAGTGAGAGCATCGCCTCCGAGCACCCGGCGGGAGGAAGAGCATCTTTCCCTAAATAATAACCCCGATTAATAGCGCTCGGTAAAACGCTATTGATCTCCATTGTTTCGCAGCCCGAGCAGGGCTGTGTATTTGAATATACACAAGCACCCGGCGCCGCGGCAGCCCCTAGCAGGGCGCTGAGCTGCGTTTTGTGCCGGGGTAAAACGCCGGGGAGAGCGGCTGGGGCAGCAGGAGCCGCTCCTCTGCGCCGCCAGCCCGGCCGCGGGGCAGGGCCGGGGCCCCGACGGCGGGCACAACGCCCCCCGCACGCCTGGGGAGGGACGACCCGGCACGGCCCGGCCCGGTTCGGCCCCGTATGGCCCGGCTCGGGTCTGTCACGGAGCGGGCTGGCCCCGGGCCCCTTCCCCTCCAGGCCCTGTGCGCCCCGGGGCGGCAGGAGCGGGCGGGGGGCTGCGCTCCCCCCCAGCCACCACTCGCCGGTCCCCGCCGGTCCCCTTGGAAGCACCGGGAAGCGGCCGCAGAGCCCCGTCGGGGCCGGGCTGGCCCGAGCTGGGTGCCAGTGGCACAGCGGGTGATACCCGCAGAGCCCCCGCCCTGGCCCGGGGCGGGAGCCACCCCCGGGCCCCCCCCGCGCCCGCCGGGCCGCCCCGGTGCCGGTGGCTGCGGCGGGGGCAGTGCCGGCCGGTCCCAGCCTGCCCGCGAGGAGCCGGGAGCGCAGGGCTCAGGCGCATCAAACTACCAGAAGTCATTTATCCGGTTTCATAAATAACGTCCTGATTATCTCCAGCCCCCTTAATTCATGCTCCTGTCCGCTTGATTGCGGGGTTTCAGCAGATAAAAAGTTTATAAGTTGGTCGGGTTCTTGTTTTCCTTTTTCCATCATTAACATCATTAATATAGGCTATCAATAACCCTGTCGTTTGGAGCATAGCTTCACAGTATTGATCTGCGCGGCTATTCATCTCTGCCATAGAAGACACGGAATAATTTTCGCATTACAGTAGCTTGGATTTGCTTTTAATTCATATTTAAAGCTGCAACTGGCTCTGTGGAGCTCTCTGCGAAAGACTAGAGGCGCCTAATTAATAATAAGTTAGAAACGAAGGAAGGCACCAGCGGATAAATAATTAATACAGACATCTCTGTCTCTTTGAATATTGCTACTTTAAAAATTTAGACTTACCAGGGCCATACTGTAAGTCTGCAAGTTATATTGAGGAGATGATTTAAGAAAGCTATTTTTTTTTCCTGAAATACAATGCTAAATTATTTACGGTGTTTTGCAAGCTTCCCTAAGTTCCTTCATTACCAAGCGCTGCGGTTCGCGCCGGGGGGGCGGCAGAGCGCGGCTGCAGAGGTGGCTCGGGGCGGCCCGGCCGGGGCAGCGCCCGCAGCCCTCGGGGCTCGCCCCTCGCCCCCCTGCGCGCTCCCCGGCCCCGGAGGGACCCCCCCGAGCCCTCCAGCCCCCGAAGCCGGGAACCCGGGCGGCGGGGAGCGGGCTGTGCCCGGCCCGACGGCAGCCCGGCGCCCTGGGGCGGGCAGCGGGGGCTGCCTGGCGGGGCCGGGACGAGCCCAGCCGCCGCTTCCCGGGCTGCCCACGGCTCCCCCGGGACTCGGCTGCCGCCCTGGCCAGGCGAGGGGGCCGGGGGTGGCCGGAACGGGGCGCGGAGCCGTGGCCCTGCTCGCCCCGTCGGGGCCGGGCGCACGGCTCCGTGCGAGAGCCGGGGGCCGGGGCTGCTGGGGGGGTCGGTGGGGGCGGATCCCCCGCCCGGGCCCTGCGCTCCCCCGGGCTGGCACCCGCAGCGAGCCCCCCGCCTCTCCCCGCCCTCCGCAGCTTGCCCTGAATGCCCGGCCCTCCCCCGCTTGCCCCAGCCTTTAAAGCCCTCTTTTCTCTGCCTGGCCCGTGACAGATGTATATGTTTTTGTCACCAAGCAAGTTTCCAAGAAGCTCAACAGGGGAAAGTCTGGAAAAGTTAATCCCCCCCGGCAGCTGTTGGCTTTGGGAGCCTCCGAGCGTCACCTTTGACACGCTCCCCGTGCGAGGGGACTTGGCAGCCGCGGCCGCCGCAAGCTGTCACCGCGCTGGGGGAGCGGGGACAGGGAGGGAGAGGGGCGCGGGGCCGGGCCGACAGCGGCGGCATGCACCCCAAAATGAGGGAGGGAGGGAAAGAGGGAGGAAAAAAGGAAGGAAGGAAGGAAGGAAGGAAGGAAGGAAGGAAGGAAGGAAGGAAGGAAGGAAGGAAGGAAGGAAGGAAGGAAGGAAGGAAGGAAGGAAGGAAGGAAGGAAAAGAAGTTAAAAAAAAAAAGAAAAAAAAGAAAGAAAGGAAGGAAAGGAAAGAAAGGAAGAAGGAAAGGAGGAAAGAAGAAAAGAGGAAAGAAAGAAAAGAAAGAAAAGAAAGAAAGAAAGAAAGAAAGAAAGAAAGAAAGAAAGAAAGAAAGAAAGAAAGAAAGAAAGAAAGAAAGAAAGAAAGAAAGAAAGAAAGAAAGAAAGAAAGAAAGAAAGAAAGAAAGAAAGAAAGGAAAAAGGAGAAGGAAATTGGAAGGTAGGGAAAGAAGAAGAAGAAGAAGAAGAAGAAGACGAAGAAGAAGAAGAAGAAGAAGAAGAAGAGCCCCATGCCCGGTCCTCCCGGTGTGTGTCCGCCCCGCCGGGCGCTCCGCGGTGCCCGGGGCCAGGCCGCCCCGTCGGGGCCGCTCCGCGTGTGCCGGCGCCGGCCGGGAGCTCGGGGCTGTCCCCGTGCCCATTTTTCAGCCCGGCTTTAAAAAGCACACACACACACACAAACACACAGACACACACACAGACACACACACACACACACAGACACGCACACACGCACGCACCGCTATTCAAACAAGCAAAGTTGCGTTTTAAGTCCGCTCTGAGTATCTGCTGATCAAATAAAGACTTAAGGGCGGTAACGATCACTCTGTTAAATACATGGTACCTGGCTGCACGAGCAGGAATTGATTAAAGCACCGAAATGAGCCCTCCCGGTGCTCCCCCCCTCCGCCGCCGGGCCGGGAGGCTCCGCTCCGAGGGGAGCCCACGGCCGGGCCGCCCCGACGGCCCCGCGGCCCCAGCGGCGGCGTTCAGAGCCGGGGCACTGCGGGGCCTGGCGGGGCTGCCCCGGGCCCTTGGCGACGTCCCGGGGCTCCCGGCGGTCCAACCGTGCCCAGGCGCCGTCTTGGGGCCGCAGCACCACGGGACCCCGCTCCTGTGCGCCAGCACCGGCGGCTTTTTCACGCCGGGGCATTTTGCTGCGAGGCTCGCCCCTAAGAGTAACGGGGAAAATTTGCCCTTTAGGGAAGGAAAGATGCAGGCAGGGTTGCGGAGCGGTGGCCGGGACTCGCCTGAGATCCGCAATCGCACCCCTGGGCGGAGGCGGTGTGGCCAGGGAGCCCCAAAATTGAGGCTGGATGTGGGGGGTGAACCTTTCCTGGGGAAAAATGGATGCTGCCCTTCCCTACAAATTCGAGGGAGTGACTCATATTCGCTATCATGTTCGCTTTGCCAACTAACCGTTAAAGGCGTGGAGATGAACTATTTTTCATTACACGGTAACCTGTATGCAGATGCCGGCAATGAAGAAGCTGACAACGTTTCGATCAGACCCGTAACATCACCTCGCGTTGGCCTGGAAAGCAGCCGCAGCCGTTTGTCGCGGTGGTGAAATGCTCTGGATAGTTTTGTTTTGTTTTGTTTTGTTTTGTTTTGTTTTGTTTTACCCCAAACGTTTCCTGAGACCATTAATTGCGTTTCAGGGCTATTTCTGCTTGAGCCGCCGCTACACCTTTCCTTACGTATCCCTCGCTATAAGAAATTGCGGCGTTGTTAACGTTAATATTGCCTAAATTCAGGGAGGTGGAGAGGGCTCTGGGGAGGGGGGAGTGATCGGAGAGGCAGGGGAAGTGCGGGACCCGGAGGTATTTTTTAGCGTAAAATAAAACGTGGCGGAGCCTCGGGCAGCCCGGCAGAACGAAGGGCGGTGAGTACCGGGCGGCTCTCGGCGAGGTGCTGCGGCGGCCCCAGCTCCAGCACAGAAGCGTGCAGAGGTGTGCGGGTTTAGCGCCGGGAAATAACCGCACGGGCTGTGGGAACTCTGAATTTTTAGGGGAAAAGCCCCGATCCCGCCCGCTCCGCGGGCCGCGCACGCAGCGCTCCAGGCACAGAAAAGTTTCCTGCGAACCCACCGACGGCCGGCGGTAGCCCAGGCCCACGGGGACCCCCCGAGGGTGCCCATCCCGGGGCGGCACCGGGACACGGGGGCCTCCCGGGGCCCTGCCCGGTCCCGGCCCCGCTCCCCGCTGCCGGGCAGGGGGCGAAGGGCGCTCGGCGGCCGGCCCCGGATCCCCCCGCACGGGCGGGCGCTGCTGCGGCCGCCTCGGTGCCCCCCCGGCTGTGCCCTGCCGCGGCCCGGCCCCTGCCCCCCGCCGCTCGGCGCCGCGCACAGGCTGCGCGCAGCCCGGCCGGGCTCGGCGCTGGCCCCGGGCGGACAATAGGCACAGCTGCCCCTGCGCCCCGCATAAAGGCACCAGGGGGGCGGCGGGAGGCTGTGCGCCCCCTCCCCTCCCTCCCCTCCTCCTCCTCCTCCTCCTCCTCCTCCTCCTGCCGCTCTTTCTTTTGGGAGAAACCCATGGCCAAAGGGACGGGACGGGGCGGGACGGGGCGGGACGGGGCGGCACGGAGCGGGCCCTGCGGGGCCGGGCACGGCGCGGGGTGAGGGGGGGGGAACCGCCCCCCGCGGGCCCTCGCGGTGCCGGGCTAACGGGAACCGTCCCCGCAGCACCGGGGGGCGGTGCTGGCAGCCCCCGTCGGGGAGGGCACTGAGGGGGGGGCGCGGGCGCGCTCCGCGCCGGGGGCGGCGGGGCCGCGGCTCTGGGCGCCGCGCGCGGGGCTCGCCCCCTTAATAGGGGCGGTGACGTCACGGGGGGCGGGGCCGGCCCCGGGGCGGGGCCGGGGGCGTGGGGGGGCGCCGCGCGCATGCGCCGGGCCGGTGCGGTCGGGGCGCCGCGGCTGCAGCAGGAGCGGTGGCGGTGGCGGTGCGCGGGCGGGGAGCGCGCCGGGAGCCATGGGCAGGGGCGGCGAGGGACGCGGGCGCACACCCGGCGCGGCTGCGGAGCCCGGCCTGAGAGAGCGGGGGCCCTAGGAGCTGATCCGGCGGCGTCATCCACCAAAAAAAAAAAAAAAAAAAAAATCCATTAAAAAAAAAAAAAAATCCACCAAAACCACCAAGCCAAAACCTCCCCGCGGGCGGCCGAGCAGCAGCGGCAGCAGCGCCGAGCCCCTCCCGCGGCCGCCCCCGCCGCCGCCGCCGTCCCGCGGCCGCCGCCAGGAGCCCCGGGCCGCGCCGCAGATGGCCGTGCCGCCCGGCCGGCCGCACGCCCGGCGATGAACGCGCAGCTGGCGATGGAGAACATCGGCGACCTGCACGGGGTGAGCCACGAGCCGGTGCCCGCCGCCGCCGAGCTGCTGAGCGGCAGCCCCCACCACCGCGGCGCCGTGGCCCACCGCGGCGGGCAGCTGGCGGCCCACCCGCGCCCCATGGGCATGGCGGCCATCCTCGACGGCGGCGACTACCACCACCACCACCGGCCGCCCGAGCACGGGCTGAGCGGGCCCCTGCACCCCACCATGACCATGGCCTGCGAGACCCCCCCCGGCATGAGCATGAGCAGCACCTACACCACGCTGACCCCGCTGCAGCCGCTGCCTCCCATCTCGACGGTGTCGGACAAGTTCCCGCACCACCACCACCACCACCATCACCACCACCACCCCCACCAGCGGATCCCGGGCAACGTGAGCGGCAGCTTCACGCTCATGCGGGACGAGAGGGGTCTGGCGTCCGTGAACAACCTCTACACCCCCTACCACAAGGATGTCGCCGGCATGGGGCAGAGCCTCTCTCCGCTGTCCGGCTCGGGCCTGGGCGGCATCCACAACTCCCAGCAAGGGCTGCCCCACTACGCGCACCCCGGCGCCGCCATGCCCGCCGAGAAAATGCTCACCCCGAACGGCTTCGAAGCCCACCACCCCGCCATGTTAGCCAGGCACGGCGACCAACACCTCACCCCCACCTCCGCCGGCATGGTGCCTATCAACGGGATCCCGCACCACCCCCATGCCCACCTGAACGCCCAGAGCCACGGGCAGATCCTGGGCTCGGCCAGGGAGCAAAACCCTTCTGTAACCGGTTCGCAGGTCAACAGTGGAAGTAATTCAGGGCAAATGGAAGAAATCAATACCAAAGAAGTAGCTCAGAGGATCACCACCGAGCTCAAGCGGTACAGCATCCCCCAGGCTATCTTCGCCCAGCGGGTGCTGTGCCGCTCTCAAGGGACCCTCTCGGACCTGCTGAGGAACCCCAAGCCCTGGAGCAAGCTCAAATCCGGCCGGGAGACCTTCCGCAGGATGTGGAAGTGGCTCCAGGAGCCGGAGTTTCAGCGGATGTCTGCTCTGCGGCTGGCAGGTGAGCCCGCTGCGGCCCGGGGGGGCCGGCGCTGAGCAGCGGCCCGGGCCGCCCCGTGCACAAAGCCGGCCCCGGGCTCCCGGAGGGGCGGCGGGGGGCTCGGTGGCCGCCGTGCTCCGGGGCCGGCCGCCCGCCCGATCGCGTCCCTCCCCGGCAGGTGCGGCGGCGGCGGGCTCGGCCGCGGGGAAGCGGCCCCGAAAGCCGGCGGCTGCGAGCCCGGGCGGCGCGGCGGGGCGGCCCGCAGCCCCCCTGCCCGGGGGCTCGCCGGTAGCTCCTCGTCCCGTTCCCAGCGCCGGGTTTGCGCGCACGCCGGCTGAGGCCGCCAGCAGCGGCAGGGCGAGGAGGAAATATTTGGTTTGGCGGCCGGGCCGGGAGCGGGGACCCGGGCCGGGGCACGGACAAATGCCGGGGGTCCCGGGGGTCGCGGGGAGCCCCGGAGCGGGCAGTGCGGCGAGGCCGGGGCCGGGGCCGGCTGCGGTCCGCGCCTGGGGTCGGTGCCCGGGGGCGGCGATGTCCCCGCAAACGCGGCGAGCCTGGCGTGGGAGCGGCGGCTAGAGAGACGCGGCCAGAAACGCTGTTGGCCAGGGTCGTTAGGTTATTATTTGTTTGGAACCGGTCGCAATTAGCACTAGCCCCTGGAGCTCGGCTTTTCTGCGGATGCCCCTGCCCGAGAGCAAGCGATCCGGGTGGTGTCCCCGCCTTGCTCCAGGACCTCGAAACACCCCAGCGATTGCGGGGTCGGTGTGCTCGGGGGGCACGGCGGCGGTATTGTCTGCTCGGAGACCCGAAGGAGCAAAATGTGTTTCCGCCCTGTTTTGTACCCGTTCTCCTCCCGCCTCCTCCCCAGGCCCGCCAGCGTGTGCTTCCCGTGCAGAGCCCGAGTTTAATATGCCGTGAGTGAGGGTTTGTTAATTAAGTGATAGGTCTCCATTAATTTGTCCCTGGAGAACGCGAGACAGTCAATCCGACTTGGAGCCGGGGTCACTGATCCGTTTCACAGACAAAAATAAGGGAAGGGCCAAATATCTTTCTTCTTTCAAACGCACAAACGTCCCTGCGCCTCCGGCTGGCACGACGGTGGGAATTGGGGGAACTGGGGGAACTGGGGGAACTGGGAACCGCTCCGTGGGCGGCTGGGACCTGGCTGGGCCCCGGCCGTGCCCGCAGCCTGGCTGCGGCTGAGCGGTGCCGGGGAGGGGACGCGGCGGGGATCTCGCTCTTCCCCCGTGCCGCGGCCGTCCCTGCCGGTGCTGGCTGGTGGAGGACGTTGCTCTCTTTGGCTTCCACTCCTGCGGAGTCAGTTTCAAAGGTCTGAGCTCGCAGAAAATGCCCGTTCCGCCTTCCTTTCCCAGCACCAGCCCCCCCCCAGGGGTAAAACCCTCGTCTCGCTGGTGCTATCCGAGAGAGGAGGACGGGGTTTGTGTTTCCGATATCCCCTTAACGATTGCTAGGGCGAACTTTCTTCGATTTGGCGTGTATTTTTACGACAATTCGGTCGACCCGAATCTCCCTTCATTTGCATAGATCGATACTGGGAACAACCCCCCGCTTCGGAGCCTGCTGGCATCCCCTGCCTGGCGCTGCCGGCCGGGGAGCGCTGCCAGCCCCGCCGGGGCGGTGCTAAGAGCTGGGACGGAAGCGGCCGCTGCGGGGTCCGGGGAGACCCACTGCGCCCCCAAACCGCCCCCTTCCTCCCGCCACCCTGCCATCCACGGATCCGGGCAATACGTCTAGGGAGACATCATCCTGCCATTCTGCCTCCCCTTAGCGCTGCAACCCGACAGCTGGCGCTTCAGACAAGCGGCCTCCCCGGGGCTAAAGCGGGCCGGCAGCCCGGGGCCGGGGGGGGGGGAACCGGGGAGGGCCGCCCGTGCTGGGGGGTCCCCGCAGCGCGGCCCCGGGGCTGCCCCGCAGCGCGGCCTCGCGCGGCCCCCGCAGCACGTGCTCATTTGCATAGCGCCGCGTCGCAGCCAATGGGGGCGGCCCCCGCAGCGCGCCCCCGCCCCGCCCCGCCCCGCGGCCCCCGCACGGAGCATCCCGCGCGGGTCGGAAACGCGCCCCGGCGGGGATGGGGGCGTGAACGGCAACCCCAAACACCACCAATTACTCCAGCCGACGCGAATTAAATGTCACGTCCCCGTTATAACTGGCTCCCGGGCGCTCGGAGCGTCAGCAGGCGGAGAAATGCCCGGCGCAGCCCCGCAGCCCTCGCCTCTTCCCAGCGCCCGCAGGCAGCAGCCGGGAGGCGGCCGGGGGAGCGCAGCCCGGGGGGGTTTTAGGCCCCCCGCTCCTGCCCGGCGCTTTATCTCGAGTACTGGCCCCTTGCAGCCATCCCTGGGGGCTTCCTACCTCCCAGATTACAGAAGCTCCGACAAATAGAGGAAAAATTGGTAGTTACATGGGAGCGGGATTGAGGTCTTGACACTTCCCGGGCTGTCTCTTGAAATGTAAGCAGAACTGCTAATTGCAAAGCTGACCTCTTCCAGCCTCCATCTTATTCATCCCATCTTCTTTCCCCTCTCTCTTCTCTTTTCCTTTGTCTGTCCCCCCTCGCTCCCCCTTCAGCGCTGAATATTTATCTATTTGCCCGTTTCTCCCGGAGTTATTCTTCCTGCCCTCCCCCCGCCTCTGCTGACATTTGGAAGGGCAGCGAAGGGATCCCGAAAAAGAAATGCAATTCAAAGAAAACGCACGGCCCTTCCGCAGCCTACTGGGATTCGGGAGTGGGTTCCTTTCGGGTTATTTTCTAGGGGAAGAGGTGACAAGGGAGGGATAAAGAAGGCCAAATCGGACTCCTCTAGTGCGGGAGAAAACCAGCTGCGCCGAGCCGGGAGACGTTGGAAAGGCGCTGCCCGAGGGCCTCGAGAAGTGCCCGGTGCTGAGCGAGGGGACCGGGGCAGGGGGCTCCGAGAGCCCCCCCGGCCTCGCTGCTCCAGCAAGCGACAAAAAGAGGGAGCGGGAGCCCCAGGAGCCGCCTCCGCCGGCCCTTCCCGCTGCCACGGGGGCTTCCCGAGCCCGGCACGGGCCGGTGGGAGCGGGGAGCGGGTGGCGGGGCTCGGAAGGGGGCGGCTCGGCCCGGCCCGGCCCGGCCCGGCTCCCTTCGGCCCGGCTGCTCGCATTGCTTCAGCGGCCTGGCTGCCGGCTGCCGAGCTCGTGTCTCTTCCTCCCTCCCCTTCTCCTTCCTCCCTCCCAAATTAAATCTCGGCTTAAGCGAAGGCTGGGAAGTCGGCGAGAAATCCTCACCAAATTAACTGTAAGGAAATCGATACGGCAATCAGAGCGTTTCCCACGTTAAGTATGAAATCTAAGGAGCGCCGCCCGCCCCTCTTGCCCCGCTGCCGCCCGGCCTCAGCAGCAGCAGCGGGGCGGCCGCGAGCGCCTCGCTAGAGCCCGTCCGACGGCCACCGGCGGGGCTGTGCCCTAGCACCGGGGGCAGCGACCGGGGGCTTCGCCACCCGCACCCCGGGGCAGAGGCCGTGGCAGCGGCCGGCCCGCGGGTGCTGGACCCGGAGCGAGGTGGCGGGGCCGAGGGGCGGAGAGCGGCCTTGCTGCGGGATTGCTTGAGGGCCGCTCGCCCAGCACGGCGTTTGCCCTTCGTTAATGTTTGCCCAGCGGGGGGTGGAGGAGCGGGGCCGGGCAGCGGGGAGCCGCGTTCCTCTGTGCCCGGTCCCGGCACCCCCGGGCCCTTTGCTGGAATTCCCCGCCGTGTGGCGAGGGGACCCCGGCGGGCCCCGTTCCCCGCTGCCACCCTCGCTGCCGGTTGGACAAAGCGGCCTCGGAAGCGCTCCCGCCCCGTCTGCCCGCGCCGCCCGGTGCCACCGGGCTCCCGCCGCCTCCCGTTCCCGGGGGCTCTGCGCCATCTACTGACCGCCGCCGGAGCGGGCCCCCGCACCGGGCAGCGGCGGCTCCCCCGGGCCGGGGCACAGCCGTGGGACACGCAGGGGGCCGGGGCGCCTCGGTGTGGGCTCCCGGGACAGCTCCGGGCCCCGGCCCCGTTCGCGGCTTGCCCGGGCGGCGCGGCCCGCGGCGGCTTCAGCACTGCGGACAGTTACCGCCGGCTCGGCACGGCACGGCACGGCACGGCACGGCTCGGCACGGCACGGTACAGCACGGCACGGCACGGCCGGGGGGGTTTCCGTGCCGCCTGCAGCGGGGGAGAGGCCCCGTCGGTGATGCTTAACGGCCCCGGGCACTCGGGCTGTGTGCGGAGCGGCCGCCCCCGGAGGGCTCGGTCCCCGGCCCGGTGCGCTCCCCGAGTGCCTGGGAAGCGGAGCCTTCGGTCCCCGGGCAGCGGGCGCCCCGGCTGGGAACGCTCGGCAGAGGAAACCGAAGCCTTTTCCCAGCCGCCCCGAGCCCCGCCAGGCGGGCCAGGACGCTCCGTGAGCAGGGCCGAGGAGCCGCGGGGCACCGCAGCTGGGAGCCGGCAGCTGCCAAGCGCCACTTTACGCAGCCGGGAGCTGCTGGAGAGGTGCGAAACCGGCTGGAAATGCACGGGCTGGGAAGGCCGCGGTGGTGCGTTCCTGAAGGCAGCTCGGGCTTTGTCTCGGGCAGCGTTCGCCCGTCCCCGGTGTAGCAGGAGGATCCCCGCACCCTCCGCACAAGGGCTCTCTGCGAGGCACACCGAAGGGACTCAGGCTCAGGAGCTGTTGCTGAAGTGCTCGTGGCTTTCATCAGATGAGTGCAGGCACCGGCGCAGTTTTTCCTGAGTGTCGAGGGAGGACCTAGCGTGGCACCCCGTCGGCTATTTCCGTGACTACTGCACTCCTGCACGATCAAATCGATAAATGCTGATTTTCATTTCGACCATCAATCCGTCTGGATGAATCGTATACTGATGAGGAAGAGACCGGTTCTTGCCGAAATTCTCCCAAAACGCGCCTTACCCGAGCCATTCGCGTGTGAGGAAGTCAGTTTCGTGATGCCAAGAGAACGATTCGTAGAAGCAATATTAGATTAACGGTATTTGGGATTTTCCCGTTTCAGGGCGGCAGGAACGCTCCCTGGCCACTCCTCGGGCGCAGCCCCAGTGGCAGTCGGAGCGTGGCAGGTGCCAGCTGCGTGGGGGGCTGCAGGGGCTGTGCACCCCCGGAGAGCTGCTGCTCGCAACAGCCCCCGCGGTAAACCGGAGAACACGGGGCCAGTTCCTGAGCGAGGCCGGCAGAGAAGTTGCGGGGCGGCCGGTCCTTTCCTGGATGTTTTCAGAGCTCGGTGGCACTGCCTGCGGGGGTCCCGCACCCGGCTGCCCCGGTGCCCCCGGGTGTAGGAACTCGGCTGTGACTTCCCCGGCGTTCTTCTCCTTAATTTCTGGCTCTCTGAATATCATCGCAAGTGACCAAGGGCTTCAAAAGCAGCGGAGGGGAAGCGGGGCCGGACCTTGGGACACGAGCCCGAGCAGCCGCCCGGATTGCTGAGCGCACCTTGCTGGCCCTTGACGTCCCGGGGAAGGGTTTTGGAGGATGCCGCCGCCTCCACCGCCCCGGGACGGGGCCGCAGCAGCAGAACCCCGGGGCGGGGGGACAGCGGCGGCACCGCACCCGGCGGGAACGAGAGGACGCGAAGCTGCCCGTGGGCGGCGGGCCCGGTGCGACTCCCCTGTAAAAAAATCCTTAACGGGGGCGGAGCGGTGCGGTGAGGTGTGGAGCGGTGCGGTGCGGTGCAGAGCGGTGCGGGAAGGTGTGGAGCGGCGCAGCAGCGGCGAGGAGAGGTCGCCACCCAGGGGCCGGCCGCCGCCAGCGCTCGTGGGCGCGTCGGGAAGCGCTAACGTGATTAAAATATTGATGCAGTCACAGAAATCGTTCATTAAGGCAATTTAATCTTTGCTATTAAATGTCCTTTCAATTCATTTGGGGTAATTAAGATGCCGTTAAAGTGATTAAATCCTAACTACTTATGCTAGACAAAGAAATATTTGTCACGGTAATATGGTTAACTAAGGACCCAGCGAAAGAAATGAAACGTTTGCTTTAAATGATATCGTAGGACGATCGGGTGCTTTGCCCTGATTGATCCACTTAGCAACAGGTCCTGCAGTGGCAATGTCAGCTCATGCGAGCGGTTACAGACCCGTCAGCACCGTAAGTTTGTGGAAACCCCAGCTTCCCAACGCGTTGAGTCAGCATGACTTAGATTCCCTTTATTATTCCAGCGGCAGCAAATTAAGGTCACCCATTTTAATACAGCACACAGCAGTGAGATGTTTGCCAGTCACGGTCTCAGTTGGGGTCTTTATGTTGGCAAACTGCTGTCCTTCTTTGAGCTTCCCATATAGAAATGGATTCAACTCCTCTTGCATTGTGAAACAACAACAGGGAAATGCTGCCCGGCTGTGACAGCAGAGAAGTAAGATCCACATCAAATGACCTCTGAGAAGACGGAGACACCCACACTCTGAATAAGTGTGAATGCAAATTCCCAGAGAGACAAAATGCTGAGTGGTGCCAGGAGGGATACGAGGACACTCAGTGTGTGTTCAGACACTTCGGTATAGTCTGTGTTCTCTTCAGATGAAAGGGGAGAGTTTTGGGGAGCCAGTGTCACCTGTGTGGGCTTTCATTAAGCACAAGGGGCAGGCCTTGTCCTGCCATGGCTGGAAGCTTTTGGGGGTCCATCTGTGCTGACTGCTGCCACTGGAGCACGTGGCCATGAGCTGTGCATACAGCACTGTGCCCATGGGATCCCGTCTGCCAGGGCCCATCGAAGGCACGGGGCATGCAGGGGCATTGCTATGCAGGGTGAGTGACACATGGAGCTGGAGCTGTCCATCCAGACCAAACGGATTTGCCTGCTTTGTGTTCATGTGGGGAAGTCAGAGGTCAGGTAACATGTCTGACAGGCTGCTAATCTTGTTCTCATGTTCCCAAAATACAAAGTTTTTGATGATTAAGAAAGATCCATTATTTGTGTGCTTCTCTGCATGCTCCGGAGGTGTTTTTCTCATGATAAGGATAGAGCTTATCACACTTCATTATGTATTATCATCACTATGGATTTACCATAAACTTTTGGCTACTTGCTTCCACTGAGCTCCTGCAGCCAGTGTGATTAGGACTATCTCTGATGTCCAAAGTCCTTACACAGGAGTCCTTTCAGTCTCCTGTGGAAATCCTGCTGCCTTCTCCACCCAAAGGTAGAGCCTCTTTCAGAGGAATATCCCTTGGGATACTCTAGCTTGTATCGGTGAAGACTTTTCATTCTCTGAAAATGTTATTGGGTGTTTTGTGACATTTCAAAACAAGAAATAGATGCTTTAGAAAGAAATTTGCAGGGTCTCAGTGGGCCCAGTTCAGACTGCAGCTCAGGCAGGTCCCAGGCTCCATAGACCTGACACAACAAAAATTAGAAAATGCATTTAAAGAGGAAATTCTTAAAGGGTTTTTTATGTCTCCAAGACCTGTCCTATAGGCATGAACTTGGGATAGCTAAATGATTTGCCTTTGCAAGAGGAGGGGGCAAAAGCTCGCAAAAGCTTTGAGAGCTCTCTCAAGTCGATCTAATACGTGCTTCCTCATCTCTCCTATGTCATATGCAGAATGCAAAGCTTTTGCTGGCACCTGTTAGAGCCAGGCTGCATCCCTTCTTGGGGTTTCTTGGGGAAGGGTGACTGCTCTCAGCTCACAGCTGTGAAGCTGTTAGCTTGTAAATTCCCCTGCTACTTCCTGGGAACCTTGCACTGGAGTATGTGAGAGAAGCATAATGCTGGTTTTTGTTTGTTTGTTTGTTTTTGGTTTTTGTTTTGTTTGTTTTTAGCCACCTGTCTGAAGCAAATACAATGCTCATAAATAGTGAAGTTTTACTGGGCTTTGTCCAAGTGGCTGCTCTTCCCCATCTCAGTGGTATGTGATCTTTCAAAGTTCATGAGCCATCCTGAAAGGGGCATTTTAAAAAGAAATCCACCCCATAGGGATGAAAGACTTGATCAGGTGTCAGGGTTAACACCTGCACTTACTGTGGTCTGGACTTTTAGAAGGACAGAACAGAGCGGTTCACGTCACAGGCAGGCAAAGTACCCTCATCTCTCTTCCAGCATAAGCATGTAGTCAGAGCATTTTCATAGGGATTGTGATCATCCCCTCCCCTGCAAGCACAGGATGGGTCCTATCGTGTTATAGGCAGTCGGGCCAGCCATGCGCTGGAGGAAAATGCTGATAAACAGTGCCACGGCGGTGGTGAGACCGCAGGAATTGTGCTGCCCACCACCAGCTGGGCCATAAGGAGGTGTACAGGCCTTGCCAGCCCCGGCAAGTTAACTCAGCCAGATCCCTCGGGCAACTCAGAAGGAACAAAGGGAGACAAAAATAGATTGATGGACTGTATCAGGAGAATTGCGAGTGTCAAAAATATCTGTTGCTCCAGGCAGAGGAAGATGGAAGTGGCTGGGAGAGGCCAGAGTTCAGCAGTGGATTTATAAGGCTCCTTCTGGCACTGATAATATTACATTGTCATATCTGCACATGTGTTGCCAGACTCAGAGTGACTTTTGCCTTATACTCTGCTTTGATATGTTTTAACTAGGCTTTCTTAAGTCTCTTTGGCAAGGCACGGTGCTCAGCTGGGACAGCACAGGGCAGAGGGCAGGGTGGCTGCGTGGGGCCAGCAGGGTGCAGCCGTGCCGTGCTGTGGAGACGTGCGCGCCGGGAGCACTGCTTCCTGAATTCAGCTTCTGTGCTGTGTGAGAGGGCAGGTGCCTGTGAAGGACATCAGCGCAATTTGCTTTTATTATCTTCCGCTACATAAAATCCTTATCTCGGTGTGTGGTTTCAAAGACAGGCTCTGGAGTTTTTCCCAAACAGGGTGCGCTTGGTGTCTGTGAAGCCGCTGGCCTCAGCGACCACCCTTGCCTGCCTCAGAGGAGGGCCTGGCCAGAGGCCGGGTGCTGCCGGCGCCGCCATTTTCCTGCTGCAGGCCAGGACACCAAGGGGGACGGCCCTGGTGTCTGCCCATCCTCTGTGCCCGCCTGGACAGACGCTCACGTTGGAGCGTTTCATCCCGCAGTGTACATTTGTTCTCTGGCAGGCTCGAAGCTATGATTTATTATTAAAATTGATTGGCTCCAATGCAGGGAAAACGATCGTCAGGAAACCCTATTACGGTTTTTCATTATCACCATTATTTATTTTTAAGTGCTATTAATATTCCTGGGTCTGGACAAGGCAGAAGATGAAAGGTGGGATCCACCCTTCCTGCTCACAGGAGGAGGCCTGGCAGCGCCGTTGCAAGAGCTCTTTGAACAATTATGCCTATCGGGAAGCCTTGCCCTCAGTCTGCCGCTCGGGAACGTTAGCAGGAGCGGAGCTGGAACAGGAACAAGCTTTGCATTGCAGATTTGGCAGGTGTCACCAGCTGCCCGGGACGAGGAAGGGTCTGCAGGCAGTGCTGAGCAGGGCCCAGGGCCAGGCTGCAGCCAGGTGCTAGGCCCTGCTGCCGCAGCGTGGCCTTGCTCCACCTGTGTGGGGCCGCACCGTGCTTGGGAGGCAGCAGCCAGCTGCGGCGCTCCCCATGGCACACACAAGGTCCCCAGCTGCCACAGAGCTGGTCCTCACCCCTGAACCAAGTCCTTGGTTCACAGTTGGTGAACTCCAGCTTAGACGTGAGGACAAGCACTTCTTATTTCATAGGCTTTGGGCTAAACCAGAGCCGTAGGAAACCAACGATCCCGGGTGGCAGTTTGTTAAGAAACCAAAAGGCCACCGTGCTGAAGGAGGAAGGGGTGGAAGGGGTGGGTGGCTGCCTGTCGGCACCTCCAGAGAGCAACTGGGCAACGCTAAAGCTTGCCCTCTGGTGGGCTCAGCTGAGATGAACCAGGTGCTCATGTGGCCCAGTACGGTGCATTACATGTCTGAAGACATGACGTGGCTGTGGGCGTTGTGCTGGCAGCCGGAGGGATTCAGCCGATGCTGCCATGGGTGCTGTTGAGTCTGGTCCCCCTCTCCTCTTCATCAGCTGGCAGACAACCAGTAGGAAAGTGGAGTCAGGGTTTCAACCACTCAGTGCGTACTCCATCACCTGGATGTGTCTGGTATCACCAGTCACCTGCACAGTGAGGTGCTGGACAAACTGGAGATGAGTAAAAATCTCCAGGAAATTTCAAAATACTAAACTTGGCTTATTTGTATCATAGAATTGATAGATTTTGGTTTTTCTCCCCAGCAATGAGGACTTTTTTTCTTACCCCTGTGCTGTTGCTACCAGTAACTGAGGTCTCTGGTACAACTGAAGTTCAGGAACAAAGTATTTGGTAACTCTTGGGAAGTTCTCTAGCTAAACAATTATTCAGGAACATTACATTTCAGGAGATGAGCACAAGCTCTGGTAGACATCATAAGCAAGTTAGTTTCACAATACATGGCTGGTTTTTTAATTCTCTGTGATTTCAGAAAACGCTTGTACTCGTTTGTGATTGAAGCCCCCGAGGTTTACACAGCTAATTGAACTATCCTTGTATTTACCACTGTGCCTGTGATCTGTGACGTGCAGGTTCCTGCTGGAGCAGCGCACAATGCTGACGTGGATCGTGCTGCTGGTGTAGTTAGGATTGTGTGGAAAATGTTGATCTCCCCTCTGGACAATCCATCTAGGTGAAAGCCGGAGTTCGTGCAGTCTTTGAAAAAGTGAGGCGTAAAGCAGTGTGAAGATACGAGTTGTTAGGCACAGCAAACGTGGCATGGGTTTGGTTTGTCCCTATTAGCAGGGGCAGAGTCGCTGAAGCTGAGCCCTGCAGCTGCTCTTACAGGAATTTCTGAGCCTCAAGTTTTTAGGAGTATGAAAAGTTGAGACTGTTGATATCTCTTGCGCTCCTCGTTTTCTCATTTCTAATATTGGTTGATAACTAATGAGTTATTCTTGCAATAGTATTTTTAACCTGTGAGTTATTGACATTCACTTTAACCAGGATGCAGAATTATTTCAGCAGAACCTGATCCCTGCAGTGTGTTCACCAGCTTAACTTCACAAGGGGTTGCTCGTGTGAAGAAACCTGTTTTTCAGCCCAAAAGTGATACCACATTTCAGAGGTCAGGATGTATCTTCAAAGTACTCTTCAAAGCTTTCCAGATAAAAATAACTATAGAAGATACGAGTCTGGCACCTCAGTCCATGTGATCGATGTGTCGTTGCTCATGAAGGGGCGTGCAGCTGGGATGCTCATCATTAGGGAGCACTTCAAAAGCTTCTGCGTGGCGAGGGCAGGAAGGCCGGGCAGTGAGCCCTGCCTCGCCCAGCACCGCCCAGCCCCAGCGCTGCCTCGCGGCTCCGCAGCCTTGCTGCCGCCCCTGTGCGCTTGCTGCTCCTGGAAGTACAAGCGGTGGGGGACTATTTTTATACTTTCCTCAGGCAATGAAACCCTCGTGCCAACGCTGGCTCTCGGTAGCAATGAAAGATGTTGGAAGGAGCTCTGTAAAGTAATTTGCTGTCTTTGTTCCAACATCCATGGGATAGGTGGAGATGCTGCACAAAATACTTGATATGACCAGCACTGATCTCCACGGAAATCAGGAGTAGACACACAGAGACAGAACATCCATATTCTCTTCAGAAATACCTCTCTAAATCAGCATTAAAGAACATTGTTGGAGGGAAAAAAGAGGAAACGGACAACTTCAGACTCTTTTGAAAGTGAGACAGACCAATCTGTCCTCCCAAGGAAACCTTTTATCCTAGCTAAATGCTAACAATATGAGCTGGCAGGCGGTCAAAGGCTGTCAGGGGACTCGGAGCCATGCTTCCAGCCCCACGGATTCTGCCGAGCAGGTGATCTGCAAGGCAGATTTCAGGTTGCCGCTGCAGTGATGTGGGGTAGAACAGTGCTTGGGGGGGAGAAGAGGGGAGAGAGAGGAAAGAAGTGAAATGTAATAGGGAAGATTTACTACACCCTTGTTCTGCGTGGCAAAGCGTGGTTTGTTTTGTTCAAAATACATAACCATATGGGCCTATACGACTGTAACAGGGTCCCATTTTCTCGGTTTGTTTTTTTCTCAGCCAAAAAGAGACAAATATAGAAATGTATTGACAACAAATAATGAAGACAAAAAATGTGGGGAAGGTTGATTTAAGAGTGCAGTGAATTTCCACTCAGCCTTGTAGGGCCATTATGTAAACTCCCAGCACTAATGGGTATTTTCAAAATTTAGCCTCAGTAACAGCATGTTCTGAGTCTGAACAGACAATGATAAAAGCATTTTCTAACGTTTCTTCCTTACATTTTTGACAGTTTATAATATATTAAAATTTAAAATTTTGAATTTGCGTTTAGTTCACATATTAAGGCAAGGTGGTAAACCTAGGGGCTGCCCTAACATGCAGATGCGGGTGCTGCCCAGCAGGGCCAGGCCTGGAGCTGTCCCCATGCAAGGGAGCTGGTGACAAAACCGCAGGGACACGTTTGTGCCTGTCCCATGCCAGCTCCCTGCCCGTCCCACAGCACCCTCTACACCCACCCCACAAGAAATGCGCTCTGCACCCCCTGCACCCTCTCCCAAGTAGCACATCAAAGGCACCCTGTTGACCTCAGCCGAATGCAACAGGCCCCCAGGCTGGCTCTTCTCACCCCAAGAAGCCTATGAAATATGTGAAATGGGCATTGCAAGGGGTGAGAGTAGCCATTGCAGAGTCAGGTGGCTGAAAGGCCATGTCAAATTGTTTTTCTCATTTGCAAACCTTACAGCAGCCTGGATTCATGTGAGTACCTGTTGGTGGATCCATGAAATATGTATGTAACTTGTATCTGTGTTATCTCATGTCACACATCTTTTCCAAATGTGAAAGCTGAAGTGAATGTTTCTTTTTTTTCCTAGTTGTAACTTACTCCTTTGCAAGACCTCTCTAACCCGTGCTCCCTTTTCTTGCAGCGTGCAAGAGGAAAGAACAAGAGCACGGGAAGGACAGAGGGAATACCCCCAAAAAGCCTCGGTTGGTCTTCACAGATGTCCAGCGTCGAACTCTACATGCAATATTCAAGGAAAATAAGCGTCCGTCCAAAGAATTACAAATCACCATTTCCCAGCAGCTTGGGTTGGAGCTGAGCACCGTCAGCAACTTTTTCATGAATGCACGGAGGAGGAGTCTGGATAAGTGGCAAGACGAGGGCAGCTCCAATTCAGGCAACTCATCTTCTTCATCAAGCACTTGTACCAAAGCATGAAGGAATAACCACGAACTAAACCTCGGTGGAAAAGCTTTAAAAATAAATAAATAAATAAATAAATAAAGACAGACCAGGACCTCAAGATAGCAGGTTTATACTTAGAACTATTTGAAAAAAAATGCTATTTATAAGTCCAAAGAAACCAAAGACTTATTTCACCTGCATTATGACTTTGTTCTAAGACACACGCTTTAGTAGGATGACGACTTGCAAAAAAATAAAACAAAAGAAGACAGCGAAATGGAATGAACAAAGTGGAACACAAAGAGAAGAGAAGCAGACCACTGGTCTCACACCTTCGTTCATGATCATCTTCACCGTTCTTGGCTGTTTAGTGGTTTGGAGCATAGTGATTTCTTGTCATTGAAGGGACATCTTTTCAGATATGGCTCTTCATTTCCACAGCGATTGCCATGAAGGTGTGCAGTGTATCCGTACTGTGTACACGCCGGTGGTTAGGGACTGAGTCAGGGCTGGTCTGCAGAGAGGGTTGTGCCACGGCGCGACCGGCAAGGCGTGGAGTCGTCTGAATTCATTTGAACGGTAGTGTGATTTTTGCTGTTTCAGTGTTTGAGCTTCCCCGGCAAGATGCCCGGAAACAAGTTCAAACTAGGCAAAGAAATTTTGAATGGTACCTAAACCAGTGCATTCTCTTTGTTTGTTAAGGAATGTTCAGATTTAAAAAAGGAAAACTATTCCATCCATAAAAAATCGACTAGCTACCAAAGAACACATTTAATAATTATATTGCAGGTATTTTATTGCAATGATTTTAATATTCCAAAGCTATTTTTACACAAAATACTATGTAGAGTTATAGGTATAAACTAATCTAACTGTATAACACATAAAAACTTGTAATCAAGACTGTTATTTGCCATTAGTAATACCACACTATCGTTTCTTTTCACGATCGGCAAGAAAGAATGCCAGCAGCGCTGGGGCAGTGGCAGGCAGGGGGCCGGGGGCCGGGGGCCGCATCCGTCGCCGGTGCCAGTGGCAGCAGGCGGCCTGTGCTGCCCCACGTGCCACCCCAGCCCAAAAGAGACAATACACAAACGAGAAAATCTGAGGAAACCTAAAACCGCAGGGCCCTGTGCCTGATCAATGCTCATTGACGTTAGTGAGATGCTGCTTTTTTTTTTTTTTTTCCCTTTATTTTTTTAACCTATTGACTTTCCTAGGTGAAGGAATAGAGATAGCTTTGAAGGCTCGGGGTCTTTTCCCGTCGAAAACAGCAGTAGGACAGAAGGTGATGGTGGTGGGAACAGCTCCGACAGGAGCTCCAGGAGTGCTTTTGGAAAGCCAAATTATGGTTCCTCTGAAGTCAGTAGCAAAGTCCCCATGACACCAAGGCACAGCCTGTTGTTCCATGGCTTCATATCTGTGGGCAGCAGTCTGAGCTTTTGTTCTGTGCATTCTTTCTTGCTCATCTGTTAATCAGGATAATGCATGAAATAGTTTAAAATTTGTAGTTGAAAAGCTTTAACTGCTCTGTTGCTAACAGAACCTTAGAAGATAAACCATCCCATCCCTACTCCGGTAAAACTAAAACGTAAAGCATGCAACATCTGCATATTAAATTTTAGTGTAAGGGGAAAATAGACTTTAAAAACCATACATGTGCCTGTTAGATTTCTAACCGGTGTTCCAAATTGCTGTAGTAATATTATTAGTTAGAATTCCAAAGTAATCAAATATGCAGGTTAGGCCCAAAGGATTAGAAATAGGTAATCTTACTTACACCCTTTTTTAAAAAAATAAAATAAAATAAAATAGAGAGAGAGAGAAAAAAAAATTCAAGGTAAACTAGAATCCAGACAACATCAACAATGCAGGTTTTGGTGATGAAGCCCGCTCAAATATTAGCAACACCGAAGTTGAGCACCTTTGTAGCACCATTGATTTCCCAAGATGACAGGGTCTAGTCAAGTTTCAGGGTATACAGTTAATTTCCAGTAAGTGTTTAGAATTTAACTGAAAAATCTCTTTATTAAAATAAAGTCAAATAAAACCAAGGTTTTGGGCAACAGATATTTCTCCCCATTTTTCTATGTTACACCCAGTTTAAGAATGGCAAAGCAAATATCTATTCAAATGTAATCTGTGATGTTTTACTGCCCCTAGCTTACCTTAAATTTTAGCGAGCTTTCTTTTTAGTGTTCCTTTCCCACCAAGGCATAATTGACAAATATTAATAAGCTCACCTATAAAGTATCTTATGAATGCAGTTTCATTAGTGTGAGATTGATAAAGGACAGTGGTAACTAATGTTTAAGTTTTTTCCAGCAAAACACTGCTTTGTAACGTACCTATAGTTTAGAAAAGAAAGCCTTATTTATTTAAAACTTGAGAATTTAAAAATGCAGGGAAATTCAAAGTACATTGACGCATTTTTTAGTATTTCCATTGTATTGTCTTTAGAGACTACTTGCTGAAACCAAAGAGAACTTTCATACCAGCATTAAATTTGCACCCAATATGCAATTTCAGGATCTCTGATACACACCCACCCACACAAGCCCCCGAGTAGATCTGTGTATACACACAGGCACACACACTTTTCTGTGGGTGCATCTGTGTATACATGCACACACATATATCCACACACGCCAAAACTGATGCACAAGTTGTAGATTTTAAGTGCTAGCGTTTTCTTTTGTTTTTACATGTCCTTTTAAGTATCTCTAAACATTTTTTTTTCCTAAGCCATTAAGAACAAAACCACTCTTCCCCTAAGCAATATGCGCCTCATACTCTAAATAGACCGAGAACACGCTTTTCTTTAATTGAGTTCAAACCATGAAGCAAACAGCTACGGGAAGGCTCCTGCCGTGCCCCGGGCGCGCTGCCCGGCCCCATGCCCCGGAGCCTGGGCAGAGCGTGCCGAGCAGCCCGGGCCCGCTGCTGAGGCCTCCTGGCTGCCCGCCTTCTCTGGCGCTGCGCTCGACGCCACGCAGAAAGTCCTGTCTCCATCACTTTAGCATTAGTCTGCCCGGTCACTTGGGTGAGATCGGGACTTCATTCCTGACAAACTGGAAAATAGTTTCAGATTCCAAAACCAAAGGACCTCAAAATCTGCCAGGAACAGTTAGGAGAGGAGCAGAACCCGAAACCGCCTGGGAGCATCGGGAGGCTGGGCTTCAGTCATGGGTGGCCCCGCGGGCACGTTTGGCTCGCAGGGCAGCCCGCGCTGACCGTAACAGCCCCCGGGGAGGCCGGCTGAGCGGTGATACTTCCACATCCATCCCCATCCTAAAAGGCACCATTAGCTTTCCAGGGAAAACGAAAGGCTCCCAGCCGGCAGCGCTGCTCGGTTCGGCCCCTCGTGGCTTCCCGGAGGCCTCGTCCTCCTCTCCTTACTCAGGTAAAGCCAGGTGACCAAGAGCAAGGCAGCCAGCGGTGCTGGGCCTCGCCCCGGGTCCGGAGCGAGCCGGCGGTGGTGGCGGCGCTGCCGGGGTGCCGCTGCCGGGCCCCGCAGCACCGGTGGCCTCCCGCAGCCCTGGGACAGCCCTCCTCGCCCGAGCTGCCACGCCACGCTCGAGCCCTGAGGAACGGTCCTTCTTTCTACTACTCTTCCTCCTGTCCTCCTCCTCTTCCTCCTCCTTTGTACATAAGGATGAAAACTATGCATTTAGCAAACAAAGAGAAAGCACTTACCCTTTTCTATCCAGCTGCGTTTGGGTGCATTCAAAGGTCCAGAGGCTAATTTTGAGACTTTGCTTAGCCTTCTGGTTTATTATTGTGGTGTGGTTAGCTTTACAATACATTTGGTAACTATTTGCTAAAGACAAAGAAGCAAAAGGTAAGGAATAGCTACTTCCACGTGTTTAAAAAAAAAAAAAAAAAAAAAGAAAAAAAAAAAAGAAAAAAAAAAAGTGTGTAAAGATCTACTATTTATAGTGTGAACCAAAGACGCTACCTCACTCGATTTCCATTGGTGATTTTAATCACATTGATGATACCAAAGAATACCAAAGATTTTTCATGCACGGCCTCGGTCTGTAAAGGGAACTCCTCCTCCCCACCTCCCTGTCCCTCCCACCCTGTCCTCACCTCCACTCAGTGTGTAGACTTGTCTTCTCCTTAATAGTAATGATGGTAACCTGACGAATTCTTACTTCTCTTACTACAACTGCTACTACTGACGATGATAAGGATACTAATAATAAAGCTCTAGGCAAACATGTTGCAAACTTTGTAAACTCCTAGGACGAGTGCCTTGCTTGAACCAAAGTGTTAAACCGCTGTTGACCTCTTTATCTCTCACCTTATACTCTTTGAATACCTCAGCCTGTTAGAAAGGCCACTAATGAAAAAAGGAATAATTCTTCACCGTGGTGCTTTTTGCCGTGCAACCATGCAATGAAACTTTCTTTGATACCAAAGGAAAATGTTTTTTTCCACTTTCTTGCTGACAAACCAAAGGTTCCTTCCTCCTTCCCCTGCAAGCAGCGTGAGTCCCTCAGCCCAGACAGGCCGTGCATTGCTTTTACCAATTCCTCCAAATACCTCATAGTAATAAATCGTTAGGGTTATGTTGTATAGAGAGTCTATGTGATAAGGCAGAACTTACTAGTTTGATAATTGTTAAGGTTACTTAAAAAAAGCTTTATAATTCTTATTTATTTTGTAGGGGTTGTTTTGTTTGTATGTTCCTTTTTTATTGCTGTGGTTGGGTTTGGGTTTCTTCTTTCCTTTTTTTTTTTTTTTTTGTTTTTGGCAGAACTTCTCTGATATACTCAAGGAAGATCTTATTCCTGGGAATATTTCAAAGTGGGTAAAGATCGCTGTTTGCAATGAATGCAAGAAAGGGAAAAATGGCTTTGATTTCTATTGTTTCGGTTTGGATGCTTTGTGTTTGCTAGTCAATGTTCTTTTCACAGGGTAAAAAAAAAAAATATTCTCTGCTGTGATAAATGGTTCCTATTTTTTCTCTATAATGTGCTGTGATTTTTAATTTAATTACATTTTGTATACGCTTATTTAATCACTGCTTTAATTTATGACTATGTAGTTTAAAAACGAATTGTATATAGTAGATTCAAAAATGGCCAAAGCTTTATGTTACAATCTTTTCATTCTTGATGCTGAGATAAACTGAAGGAGAGTGCTTCTCTTGACTGCAGGGTGTATCTTCAGACTTGTCTTGGCATGCACTTCGACGCGTGTTCCAAACACTGCCAGGTTATCCCCCGGGCCTCCCTTCCCCCAGACTTGTACATGCCAAAATGAGTGTTTCAAGGTCGTGCTTTTGTCATTAGAAAGCAGAAAGGCATTATTAGCGCGTTTTTCCTTTAATTTATTTGTCTTTTTTATAGAAAAGGTTCCTTTGCGGGTAAGACCCGCGCATCCAAAGAATTTCCAAGTTGTTTGATGTTTCAAAGCACTGGCATTTGTGAGAGACTTTGCTGAGTTCTGTTTTCCTTTGCCATACGCACGGGGAGCGCGAGCAGCGGGCGGGCGCCCCAGGAGAGCGGCTGGCCGGAGGCTGGTGGCACCGCTCGTGGGAAGGCCACGGCCGGCCCCCGCCGGGCTTTCCCTCCCCAGGGGACAGCCCAGGGTGGCAGGGGACAGTGGCAGCCCAGCTGGCAGCGCCCACAGGCTGCCACCCTGCCACCCGCGGGTGCCGGGCCCTGCAAGGAGGGGGGACGGGGGGAAGGGGTCGGGGTCCATGAGGTGCCACCAGCCTCCCCAGGACGTGCCCAGGCTCAGGGACCGCGGCAGAGCCGTGGTGCGCGGTGGCAGGTGGATGGGCAGAAATGTCCCTGTCCCGCGTGGGGACTGCCACCGCACCCTCCGGTCAGCTCCAGAGGGAAAAAACAGTTTTGAGTTGAAAAGAAAAAGAGTTCTGACAATGATAATTCTGCAAAGCTGACGGTGGCATCATGGCACAGAAAATAGGATGCCACTCACCTGTGTTTTATTTTGCGTAAATGATAGATTCTGTTTCAGCTGAATGTGGTGTACTGCCATGGTTTGTGATGGGTGTAAATATTTCCTTTCCATGCACAGTAGTTCAGCTCCAGGTGTTCGTTGTTTTCGGTTGGGGGATGTCGGAGGGGTTGCGGGAGGGAAGGACAAGGGCAGGGTTTGAGCTTTGGGTCAGGAGTTACACTTTCTGGATACGTTTTTATACTCCAAGCATTGCAACGGGGCAACAAAGACGCTCTGAAATGCAGGATGGCTGGATGCCCCGTGGGTCAGCACGGGCTAAATGCCTGCTTTTACTGCACCGTGCGGTGAGCTGCGCTGCCTGCGGAGGGGGGAGCCCAAGCGCGACCCCCAGCCCCCGCCTTGTCCTCGGGGGGGGCTTCTCCCGGTGCGTGGAGCCGGTCCCGTGCCGCAGACCAGGCGAGCGGCGGCACCGGGCGGCACCGGGCGCTGCCACCCCGCGCCCCCCGCTCGGCCTCACCGCCCCCCGCCCCGCCCCGCGCCCCCCCCCGCCAGGTCCCGCCCCCTCCCGCGCAGCTCCGCGCCCCCCCGCGGCCGCCGCCCGCCCGCGCCAGCCGCCGCCGCGCAGGGGGCGCCCGAGACAATCAGCGGGGGGCGAGGGGCGAGGGGCGGGGGGGGCCCGCACAGCCCCGGGAGGCGAGGTCCCGCTCCGAGCCCCCTCCGCAGCTCAGCCGCTAGGAAGCAGCCGTGGCTCAGGCGTCGCACCTGCATTTCAGAGCGCTGGCAGCGCCCCGGCGCGGTTGGCCGCTGGGATCTCCTCAATCTCTCTCCTAGTCAAGCGCTTCTTCTTCTGTATTTTTGTGTGTAGCGACAAGTGTGGTGCGCTAGGCATTATCCTGCTTTGTTTCTGAGTATCTCCTGTACTGCGTTACGGTTTCCTTCCGTTACTTTTTTTAAGCTTTGCTACTGTTCTCACTTTATGCCGTGCAATATCATCTGCTGTGTTTGCTAAGCAAAAAAAAAGAAAAAAAAAAAAAAAAAAAGGAAAAAGAAAAAAAAAAAAGAAAAAAGCAAGTGATGATGTCATCATGCTTTTCAGTGTTAAAATGTTTCAGCGTTTATGTAGTCACAAAAATGTAGTAAATAAAAGGTTGGATTTTCCAGCACTTTAAATTTAGCCATCTCTTGCCTCCTTTTGTGTCTCCTTGTGCCGGCACCGGGCAGCACCTGAGCACAGGGGTGCTCACAGTGCCACGGGGGGGGGCACCCATGGCGGGGACAGCCCCCCGAGCACCCATCCCCTGTGTTTCTCTAATTGAGAAAAAAAAAAAAAATGAAGAAAATAAGCGAAGCATCTAATCTCAGTTTCCTTTATACTGTCTTAGGGTATGGATGTCACCAGACTAATTCACAGAGGTGTTTCCTTTCGTGTGATGGAGTCCGCCTCAGGCCCGCAGGATCAATATTTAATTGTTCGAAGGGATATTGTGTTCCTTTCCTGTCACTGTTGTTAGTGCCTCCGCTCCCTGTAATCCCACGGGGTCTTTTCCCAGGGATCTGATCGCAGAGATTGCCCCTCGGGAGGCAGCCCCGCCGCGAGGGATCCAGCAGTGCATTGAGCCCCTCCCTCCCCAGCCCCTAATGAAGCGCAGAGTGCCACAAAATTTAACAGCTTTTTGTGGAAATCAGGGTCGCGGCTCTGAGAGAAGGATTCAAACTTCATTCTCATCCCATAAATCATGGCATCAGCTGCCTGCATGGGGATGGATGGTCCGCAGGCTGCTGACAGAGCTTTCCCTCAGGAACCCCCTGCGGGCTGGGCCCTGCCATGCGCCTTCCCTGTACCACCACGCTGAGGGGGGCATGGGGTGCCTCTGGTCGGGCCCCACACCACCAGCAGACCCCATCCAGGGCAAGCACAAGCGTGCAGGGGAGATGGGCAGGCCCCCTCCCCAAACCAGAGGCGCCTCCCCACCAGAAGCCATCCCGAGGGACTTGCTCAGCAGCCCCAGGGCGCCTTGGGGCCGAGGCCTTGCCCCACGTTTCCTTCTCTCAGGAGTCATTTTGGTCGTTCATTGCCCTGACCCCATGCACTAAGGGGGCCCTGGGGTGTCCGTGACCCAGCTCCCAGCAGCTGCAGCCCCCTGCCTCAGATTGCCCCGGGGCAATAAAGGCTGCCCCAGCCCACCCAGCTCTCCTCAGCTGGGGCCTGTGCCTGGTGAGCGGGGTTGGGTGTGTTCTGGGGAGAGCAGGGGCTTGTTTAGGGGCAGCTCTGAGCAGCACTGAAGCTTTTCTCACCTCAGGCAAACACAGGGGTTGAACAGAAAGCTCAGCACATGCCAGAAGCCCCAAATCCTGTGGTTCTGCATAGTGTGACTCCTGCCTACCACACACAGCACAGCAGGCTTGGGTAAAAGGCACCAAAGCATCTTCCTGTCAGCCCCTCTTGACAGAGGGTAGGGACTGAAGGGCACACTGAGGGCTGGTGGCAGGAGCTGTGAGGGGAGAAATGGTCACGGGAGCACTGCGTTCACTGCAAGCACCCTGGTGATGCAGGGACAAGGCCAGCAAATTACTCAAATTACTTGAATCTCCCCAGTGGTGCGCAGAGATTCAATCTTGGTATGGCATTAAATCAAGTCAGTGACACAGATCAAAGGATGCTGCTTTAATCGCCCAGTTAGGCCTCAGACATCATTAGTTACTCATTATGATGTGTTGATGCTGGCACTCTCCGTAACAGTTATGTACGCTCGCTACCAGACATTTTTCTCATCAAATGGGATGTCAATACCTTAACATCTTAATGAGTTACAGTCAATATCCGTTGCAATAAAGCCTGTGTTTTCTCATGATTTCGTCTACCCTTAGGGTTTTGATTAAAATGGCAGCTTTTTCCAGGTAATTGATTGAGGAATTATGGAAATTCCGTGTAGGAATGAGCACACGTTGCTGCTCGGGCTCCAAAAACCTTACACTGTCTCCAAGCAGCCAGTGCTTCAGAGATAGTAAGGGAGTTTGTTGTTTTAGTATAGGTCTGGATATGGTTGTTTTATTCTTTCCCAATCACTTATCAAACAATTTCACTAGCAAAGAAAGTAATTAAAATATCCAAAGGTGCACTGGGAACTGCTCCAAGCAGGTCACTGGTTTGCAAAGGTCTAAGGGTCGTGAGTAAGTGCTGCCATCGGGTGAGTGCTAGTTCAGAGGGACATGCAGAAAACCAAGGTTTCCTGATTTACTGCATTGGCAAAATGCTAAATTGTTTGCAGAAATGTGAGAGCAGCCAGACCAAGCTGCTGGTACCAGTACTCCTTCAGGTTCAGCAATGCTGATAACACCATGTGAACTGAAGGGCTCCAACCAGCTGAGCAAGGACAAGCCTCGGCTGGAGGCAAACCTCCTGTGCCAGCAGCCCTGCGCTGTGACCTGGCTCCTTATAAATGTGTTATCAAAACAAGCTGTTTCAGTGATTCCCCTCTAGGCAAACTTCAGTGACATTTGTGACACTTCTCATAACAGACCCAGGGCTGGAGGATGGGGCTCGAAAGCCACATTCAAATTGCTTTTCATTCCAAAAAGCTCCTTTACATGGGAAAGGATAGCAGAGGTTTCCTGTCTCTAACCTAAACCCTGGGTTAGACATTTCTGTGCTGTTTATGGCAGTGTAAGACTGGCTGTTGGATTCACATGAGTAAGAGAAAAATTGTCATATTCTTAGCAGTCACTGGAAATAGCAAAGGAGTTGGGATTCATGTTGGAAAATGCCAGCTGCTTCCTCCGGAGCTCGGCAGCCCTGCGGTGGGGACACGGCTGGGCCTGGCTGGGGCACGGAGCTGGCTGTGCTGCTGGGGGCTCGGGAAAGGGTCCAAGCTCCTCCGATTCAGACATGGAACCTTTTGCAATGCGTTTACATCTCTCATTGTGAGTATATATTCTATTTAAAGGTATTTTTAAGGAATATAAAGTGTAAGCCTGGCTGAAGAGTGATCCTACAACACGCAGGACTGAGCCCACCCCCTGGTCCATTCCCAGAGCTGTCCCACTCCGTGGATCCTTGTGGGATGCTTGCAGGAACACCTGCCTTCAGGCTGACGGGAGTGCCTGCCCCCTGCTTCATCAGAAGCCTCACAAAACAAGCCTGGTCCTAAAATCCTGAGCACTAGAAGTGCACAGCTGAGAGCTGCAACCTTCACTTGGGAGGGTTGCAGGCAACCCCTGAGCTGCCAGAACCACGAGGCACATCAGACACACCGAATTTACCGGCTGCATTTATTCTTCTGTGACAAGTCAGTGCCTTGAGTTTTGAGGGTCTCACTGGCCTGGGACTGGCGGTACTTTCCCAAGCCCCCGGGTTTGTGCCTGCCCACCTGCGGGGCAGGTGGCTATGAGCGGGGGGCTTTGCGTCAGGCTGTGCCCCGGCTCCATCTGCTGCTGTGGGAGGCCAGGCAATTAGCTCCCAGCTGCGTGTCACTCACGGCAACCAACAGAGCTGGTATGTTCCCTATTATCCCTTTAATTAGGGGATGTGCGGTGTTAATAATAATGCATTATATATTAATTGAAAAGGGTTGTTTCAATCTCAGGCTTGCTGTGTAGAGTCATCAGTATGAGCATATGCATTAAAAACAGATTTAAAATCCCTACAGAGTTATACAGCCCTGTGTTTTTTTGTTTGTTTGTTTGTTTTTTCAAATCATTTGACCTTAGAAGTGCTTTAGGTTGTTCCTTTTTTATATTTCATGTAGTTTTTGCATTGCACCTCACTTGGCAAACACTGACTTGTGGGAAGGCACCTGCAGCAGGGGACAGAAGCAAGACCGCGGTGTCTGGGTGTCGGTGCTGGCTCACAAGGAAGCGAATGGCAGTGCCTGAGGTGCTGGAGGGGACCCACAGCCATCGCCCAGGGATGTGTTCCTTCAGGCCAGGCAAGTGTGCTCACATCTGTGCTCCTCTGCTGCCCTCCTGTTGGCAGGAGGTGCCCTTCCTCAAGCTCAGCATTCGTTTGGGAGCCACATCTTGCAAGAGAAATGCTCCTGGCTCAAATCAATCTAAATAGGTCAGCAGTTAGCTCCTTCCCACGTGGGTGCACCCATCCCCATGTCTGCAGTTCACAGCCTGGTATAACAACAACAACAAAAAAATACAGTGCCGGTCCTGGTTCCTGTGAATAAATACACAGCTGCAATCTGCAGCACCTCGCTCCCACTGGGCTGCCTGCAAACAGCAATCAGACCCCTAGGAAAGAGAGCAGGGGGGTCGCAGCCAGGGGCTTGCTGTGGGTGTCCTGGTGGGCACACCACTGCTCCCAGCCCTGCCACTGGGCCTGGGGCTGGCTCAGCACGGAGCAGCTTCACCTCCAGCTGCTCCAGCCAAGCAGCATGCTCAGCACCAAACCACCTGGCCTCCAGCTGCATTTCTGGGGTCAGCAGTGGATTAAAACAGAAGTCCTTGTCACTAGAGGGTGAGCGATAGGGAACCTGGGGTGTTTTCCCAGCTGCAGGGTGTATGGCAGTGTGCTGTAGCGTCCTTCTCATGCACTATTCCAGCAAGGCGCTCAAGGATGTGCTTAATTAAATTGTGTAAAAAGTTTCCAGGGCTTGAAAGCATGCAGCTAAATGTTTTGCTCAGGACTTAATATTAATGCCTCAGTTTCCCTTCTCTGACACAGGGAAAGAAATATTTCCCTCCCATACAGAGTGCTGACAAGCTTAATTCAATCTTACTTGTAAAGTGCATTGTGGGCCTTAGGGAGAAGGTGCCATAAAAATCACCGAATATTTTTCTGCTCTCCCTGGCAAAACAGCACTTAGCTTTATATATTATCCTGCTGGTGATACATCTCCCTCTGGCTGACAGCGGGAGCAATTAATGTATATAAAACAAAGGGACTGTTTAGAAGGCTTGTGCTCTAAATAATCTGCTAACACCTGATGACAAATTGAAATCTGAAAAGATGGAGAAGTCAGTGTTTTCAAGGGTTTTTACTGCAAAAATGTACGCACACGTGGCCTGGGAGCAGCAACGTGAAAAGGGCTGTTTCTCAGACAACATATTTTCTGTATTCCTCATTCTACTTTATGGCCTTTGCTATTCATTTTTCAGTTTTACTGATGTTTTATAAGTTAGAAAACAGTGTTTTAACACTGTTCTCCTATTTCTTTTTTTTTTTGATTGGATTGAAAAGAAGTTGAAATCCACCTCAGAGGCAGCCAAAAGCGAGTGAAGTCGATGGAGCTGCTGCCAAAAAAGAGGCCTGCGACTGAAGCCAGCATGGGTGAGGTTAGGATAGTGTTTATTTTTGGAAAATCCAAATTATAATTAAGAACAACCCTCTAATTCTGATTCTGCATTTATACATGTTGAAAATACTCTGCAGGGGAGTATTTGATGCAACGCACAGCCACTGGCAGCAGCGCAGCTGACACCAACACTCTAAATACTTCTAATGCTCTCTTTTCATGCACGGAAATATAAGTATACTTCACTGCCTACTCCTTAGCCAAAAGCGAGTGGAAAGGTGTTTCTTCAAACTATCCCACTCAAAGGGAAATCATGCAAGTGTGTCATAGGAAAAAACACAAATGACTGAAAATATGCAGCCTTTCACCAGCAGTTACAGTAAGTCCTCACATCCTTTCCTTCCTGCCTGTGTTTTTACACACAACGTTCTGACAGAGCTCAATAGTTTTTCTTATGTTTTGTCTTTTTTCAATGACAAATGATGCTTAAAATACCACAGAGTAAGCATCAGTCATAGCTACTCACTTGGCACTTGTAATGCTTGCTGTGTGTTTCATTTGTGATTTATGGTGATGAAAATGAGTTTTAAATTTCCTGAATAGCTGACAAGGTAATGATAGCAAGTCATCAATGAGTTTTGTTTGTTTTTTAAAGTATGGGCATCAGCCACCTCCCTTTTCTGTTTGTGTACGTGTTTGCCCAGCCTTTCCAGGGCACAATATTTTGTCTCTGATGCCTGCTGCAAGTGGCACAATAAATCCTGACACCCAAAGTCTCCCAGCACGTAAACCCTGCTCGTCTCCCCTACATAAAGCAGCCAGTGTTGCACGTTGGCAGCCCTCCCCTCTGGGCTTCAGCTCCTCGAAGGTCTCAGGGAAGGATCCTGTGCAGGGGGCTGGGGTCACCTGTCCTGGGGCTGTCCTGGGGGACCTGAGCGTGCCCACCGCCCATGTGGCCACAGGTTGGGGCAGCTGCCAGCCACAGTGGCTTCCACTGCCTCATTGTGCTTCTCTTGGTGTAGCTTCCTCCTGTGCTAGGTGGGCATTCGCTTTCTGTTCCCTCCACCCTCTTGTTCTCCAGTTAATCTAAGCCTGGATTCATGGCAGCGGAGACGGCCCGTGGCCTGGGACATCCACGCTGCTGCTGTGCAGAGGTGAGTGCTGTTACCTCAGATGGAAGGGGGGGAAGAAATGCAGGGTCGCCAGCTGGGACTGCGAGTCTACGTTGTCCTCGAGGTGGGGCGTCTGTCTCCACCCACAGCACCGGCTGTTTTCTGCTTGGTTCCTTCACCTCCCCTTTGCCTGCTTTTCCCCTTGTAGCTACACTACTGCAAACATATTCCCCACCTCAGAGAAGCGCAAGGGAGCCTCTGGGCTTTCTGTTTAGCACAGGCTGCAGTTTCTTCACATGCTGCAGCAGCTCAGATGTTTCATGAACAAATTTTGGGATAGGGCTTGGCTGGGCAATGCGTGTATAAGGCGTTGATTGACACCTGTGGTACTTCTGCTTCTTGAGTAATGATGCAAAAAAAAGCCCATGCTTCGGTTCAGATGTCACCCGTGAATCTTTCCCTTAGTGCTGGGGATGAAGGCAGGTGTGCCCACGAGGTCGGGCGGTTCTGGTTTGCGTGAGCAGTGCTGCCTAATCCCTGCTGAAGCCCTGCAAGCGCCAGGGAGCCCCTGTGGTCCGAGCACTCGGAGCTGCTGCCAGGTACAGCTCAGGGGCACCTCTCGTGTAGCTGGAGGCGGCTGTTATCAGAGAGCTGCGGAGGGGAAGGGAGATGCCAGCGGCCGCTGGGTGCGAGGAGTGGCCAAGGGAGAGGCCCCACGGGGTGCTGGGTGCCTGGCGCTGGGGCAGGGCTCTGCAGTGAGGGCCCTGTGTCCTGCCTCATCAATGTGAGAGGGGTCAACCCAGAAGTCTAACAGCAACCAGGGGATTAAGATTCAGCAATAGACCAGAGCCGGGGAGAAAAGGGACTCTGCGCCACTTGTTCCTTCACAAGTCGAGGCTGTGCTGGGGTGGCACTGCCCTGAGCTGGGGCAGTCCCAGCGATGCTGGAGCACACAGCAGCCTCCAGGGACAGCCCAGTGCCTGTATCCTCTCCCCAGTTCCCCCTCTGTCCCTCTCACAAGTGATGCACCTCTTTGTTTAAAGGGAAAGAAAAAAGACTGCAAGTCTTGAGGTGATGTGTTTCATTTGCCCAGTGAAAAGCTGCAAGCAGCGGGGATGGAGGGCGACCGACTCGGTGCAGCAGCTGAGGAAGGGCTTTAAATGCAGGGGGGGGTTCACTGCTGAGAGCCCGTGATGGCTTGCTATCGGCTCCGAGCAGGGGAAAAAAGTCTCGGTGACAGCAAACAAACAGGGGCAAAGCCCTCCCCTTTTCTTAAAGATCTTCAGATCAAGGCCATGGACTGGTAGCATGTTTGTGACTAGGGCCCTGCTTTCTGCAACGTGAGCCCTGTGTGCAAATCCCACATGGAGCAGATGCCAAAACTGCAGCACTTATTTGACACTTCAGTTAAGATGGAAAACAAATGTGTTCTGTACTTATCTTTTCCCTTTTAAGCAAAACCAATCAACTTCGGAACAAGGGCTTTGGTCGCTGCATGTCTGACGTCACCTGTACATCGATGTGACTCTGCAGAGCGTGGTGGGGTCACTGCTGACCTGCCCTGATGTCAGCGGGAGAACAATCAGGCTCTGTGCTGGTGAGGCAGCAAAGCTGCTTATGTTTTGTGCAAAGAAAGAAACTCAGTTAAGCAACTTAAAGGGGAAATAAGTTAACCAAGAAATTCAGAAGGAGCCAAAAGCAATATAAGCAAAGATAGTGCAACAATGTTCCAACTGTCCTGCCAGTTAAAAAATAAATGAATAGCTGAATTAAATAAACATTGACTTCACTATGAATACATACCATGATCTCTTTTATTTTCAAGTTGTAATTGACATCCAAAGGTAAGCAATTTAAGAACTTACTGCAAGTCTTTTTTCAGTGTACATGCTGTACTTTATTGCCTTTGAGATCCTTGCGTGAATGTCAATTTTCCTTCCACTTCAAATAATGTTATGCAACATGAGAATAAATCAACTAAGGATTGCAATTACAGTTTAACTAGTGTAAAAGGAGCAAAGAAAGCACTACCCAATACAGCCCAAGCTGAAATCCTAGCTCCTTCTGTATGAAGGGGAGTTGACCTTTGTACGTGGGCCGTAGATTTCACCATTGATGACATTTGCCAGGCACAGATGTATTTTTTACCCCACAAAGTAGAATCAAGCCTTTCAGTGTCCAGCTTTTCATGCCTCCCCCCCACACCCCTTTTTTTGCTGTAGTTGCTATTATATTCTCCATTTCCAGAGACTGTCAGACTCCTGAAAAGATTGCTGTAAACCAAAAAAAGTTAAGTTTGCAAACATTATGCTTGGGGTGATGTGGGCTTGCTCTTTATCACAGGAAGTCCGGGACACAGAGAATGCAGCTGGGAACTGACGCGAGCAACCCTGCCAAGGAGCAAGCTAAACCACGGGCTATACAGCTACAGGAAAGCAGATAACGAGTGGAATTGGGGGGAATCTATAAAAGGAAAAAAAAAAAAATCCCCAAATTGGGGACCAGTGAAACCTAATTGTGAGTAATTTTCATATGTCTATACTGAAAAACAAGTCCTGATGACTCTGTGTGCAACCCTTTCTGTTTGAAGCCATTTCTATTCAGTCTGTACTATTAACACAGGCTATGTCACTGAATGGCCATGAATATATTACGAGGACTCTAGCTAATAACTACACACCTACCACTTTTAGAACCAGGCCACGGCAGTTTTGCAATAGCTCTGGCATTTACCTAATAAACCCCAACTCACTGTCTACTTTGGTAAATAATATGCAGCCTCTCTTGTAAACCACGCGTGTGGTACATTAAATACTGCTCTGCATTTAACAACCTGCTACTTTCCTGTCCTACTCTCTCGTAAGCCTAATAGGAGCTGTGGTATTAATTTAGCCTGGGTGGAACTGTAGGCTGGACTTGTTGTTCCAGCAAGGTAATTGCTTCACTATGTAAAGGACTTCTGCTTTTCATTTACAATGCACATAGGAAGTCATCTGTAATTTCAATATCCTCCCCGGTGTAGCTGAAGCAATTCTTATGCTGTGAATGTGCTCACTGCGTCAGTTCTCTGACAGGTGGAGCAGCTCTATGGGCACGGTGAGGTGTACCACCTTTAGGTGGCATTTTAAAGGGATGCTGGCTCTGCTCCACCTGTGCACGTCAGGCTGTCCTGTTACTGATCTGATGGAGGATGCGTCCAGCAGCAAGCCTCCATCCTGCTGGGGAGGGTGAGCACTGCCTGAGCCTGGACGCGTCCACAAGCCTGCCTGGCAGATGGCAAACGAGATGGCAAGTGGGCAGAGAGCTGTGCAGAGAAACTTGCCAAAAGTTCTGGTACAAGCTCCAGATGAGCCGCCTGCAGCAGCGGGGTCATGCGAGGGCAAAGGGTGTGAACGTGAGTCCTGGTGGAGAGGAGAGCTGCCCGAGCTGGAGGAGCGGGCTGGGAAGTGCCGGCTCCTGCGGCAGGGTGGTAAGCCACGAGCGGGGAGCAGCCCTGCCAGCCGCTGAGCTGCGAGAGGGAAAGTAAACAGGGCTGGCATCAGAGGCTGAACTTTGTGAACTCCTACCCAATGGAGCTACACCAACAATTAACTCAGTGCAATTACTCGTGCAGGAGCGCACTGGAAATTATTGCAAGATGGATCAAGCCATTAGCAATAGAAAATACAGCATTGCAAAACTCCAAACGCTTCCTTCCAAGTGTTATTCACCCACTTTCCACTGAAATTAATAGAAACAATATAAATGGGTGCTTGGATTCCTGCCGGATCGCTGAAACAAGCGGCTGAGGCATAGCCTCTGGATGTACCTGCTCAAGAGTAAACTGTCAGTGCTGGGTGGCGAGAGATGACTTAGGCTGGAAACATTTCTTGTGCTTCTGCTTTCCCCCAGACTTCTGCTGCTGACAACATTTTGCTGTTTCTTTTGGCAAATATGTTTCTCTAGCTTCTGTTTGGGGAATGCTGGGGCTTGCTGCTGCTACAGAAACTTCAGTTTTACTATGGAAACCTATAAATTTTCTGATTCATGTTTCCATCAAGTTTAGTCCTGGGTAAACACTGTGGAACGTTAGCATTCATCAGTGAACTTGCACAATCCCCTTGAAAAAATATTAAAGAAAAATACTGTTTCCAGTCTAGAATGAATATTGCAGCCAAAGAAAAGATCTTTTATGTAAAACAGAATTTCCCTCTTTCAGAAATCCATGATCTATTCCCAAATATATAGTTTACTTTTCAGTGTATTACTGCATGATTCGTGCAGTGCTGATGCAGTGAAGGTGAAGTGCTGCACTCTTCCTGAGGAGCTGTCTGCCTGCACTGACATTTACATAGAACTTCGCCTTTCTGTAAGGCAGGACATTTACGTGCCTTCATCTTCCCACTTGTGTGTTTCCATTCCCATCAGTCACCCCTTCAGAGAGACAGCCACAATCCTTCTGAGCTTGTATCTAACTATGCATCACGGCGCAGTTACTAAAGAAGCATATGAGGTTTACAAAACTTCGTTTTAGGAGGTGCTCCAGAGAAGAGATTATACAAGTCACTGTTTCCAAAGGGGATTACGGAAAGCAGGCTTACTTTCAGCTGGCAAAACAGACCAAACTGTTGGACCTTGCTCTCTGCAGCGGTGGCAGAAGAAGAGATCCCATCCCCAGCAGTGCTGAGCACCTGCCACTGCCGCTGGAAAAGCGGGGAAGGCACAGGGCATCCCATGGGATCAAGGAACTGGAGGAGCAGCACAGGACAGGGATTGCTTCCAACTGAAGGAATCTGCTGTATGTGAGCAAGCTCTAGCAGCAAAGTGTGGAGTCCAGGAAATGATTTCTGGCAAGGAGCATAAGCTTTCCTTTTGAGAGGAGTGCGGTGATTGCTCCATTGTTCTCATAGTTCCCTCCTAACTTAGCCTTGGCTGTGTCTCCAGTGACAAAGCCCTGCTGGGAAAATGAAGGAATTTAAGAGCATGGGGGAAAAAATATCAGAAGTCATGTAAATCATTTCAAGAAGTTAATTTAAGAGATCAGAACATGATAATAGCTATATATTTTTGCTTGAAAAGGGCCTAACGGTAGTGAAATTGAGCAGTGGAGGGTTTTGGTAGGAACTATGTGAAAATATAAATCTCTGTATGTCAGCAAATGCCAGGGTCTAACAGCAGAGCACCTACTGATTTCCATTTTTTTGTTTACTTTCTTCAAAATATTTAGCACCAGGCCAGCAATCTGTGTTTCGAAGAAAGACGACAAAAATTCCCTTGTTCCTACGCTGCCATAGAGCCTGATTCTCCGGTCACGGGGCAGGTTTCCTGTGGAACTGACTCCATGGACTCAATTGAAGCATTTATACCAGGGAGAGCAGAAAATCGAGCCCATAGGGTAATGCTTTCAAAACAGACCTAAAATTAGGTGCCCATTTCCATCATTAAGAATTTCAGTAGAGGTGAGCAGGTTTTTAAGGATGCTATGGATTCTGCCAAACTCAACGGGATCTGAGGATTAATTTTCCTGTTAAAATCAGGTTGTTCTTATTTAAATGCCCAAATATTGCAGGCCAAGGCTGAACATCCTGGGCTGAAGGTTTTCATTTCCTATCCCTTTGTGTAGCTGTGTCAGTACGTACCCAGTACACCGAGTCTCATCACGTAGTGCTCTGTACTATATGAATATAGTCCATCTTGCCAGACTTTGATACAACAGTCTGGGGATTCAAAATGAAAAGATTAGATGAATTTATTTTCCTCTCTTTGATCCTGAGGTGAGCCAAAATGTAACTGGGAGAGGCCTAAGGGCTGCTCAAAATTATGCTGGTGAGAACAGTAGTGGAGGAACTTGTGCACAGGCACGGAGTAACTTGTGATAAGCGCAGAACAAAACCGCCTCCGTGGCTCCCACCAGCAAGATCTTCCTGCCTCTCGGGTCAAGGTGAAAGGATCCCGTGGAGGAGCTCTGGGGGCGCTGCCTTTCTGCCCCTGCAGTACCTCTGCGACATCACAGGCTGTGCTGCCTGGAAACGCTGAGGATGAGAAACGCATTTTTGGCATTATTTTTTTTTTTATCTGTTTAGGTTGATGCTACCAAAATACTTAAATCTAGCTGTTAAATAAAGATGAATGAGGCTAAAATGTATGCTCAGAAGTACTGGAGGCTGAAGTCAATGGCTGTAACACGAAGGAAGGCAGACACAGGGAAGACATTTTGCTCAAGCTTGTTATTGTGGTTATAGGCATCTTGAGAAAGAAATATGAGGAAGAATTCTCTTCCGTTCAGCTGGACTCACTTATCTGTATATATTGATTAATTAAAAGCCAACCCCAAAATGATTATAAACCCTAAAACTAAACACTTAGAACATATGACACTTTAATTACATGGGTTTATAATTCAGTAGCAGTTGGCTCTTCTGTTCCTCCAGATTAATAAATTCCTACAAGCACATAACTCATTTCTATTTTAGTGCTCTTTCCAAAGCGGTTAGTACTGGTAACGATTAAATTACAGTTGATTCTTTGTAATTTTTTTTAGCGCATTTCAAGTTTGTTTCACTGCAGACTGTAGCCCCTAGTCTATTTCAGATTGTCTAACTTCGTCCTTTGGCTCTAATATTCTCCCAAGTGTGGTGATTTTTTTTTACCACAGAGGCAAGCATGTCAAAAGCAGTTGTGCTATGCCACTTAAGAGGCAGTAATTATCTGCAGGAATTGCAGGAATCTTGATCTGCTGCATCAGACATCACTTCTGTGACAATTAATGCCAAAAAGACACTTGGGGTAAAACCAAAAAGACACTTTGTTCCTGGTTGCGGGGACAGTTACCAAAAGCGTAGAGTGCTGAAGTTCTGAAAGGAAGCACAGCCATACATTTATCTTGAAGAAACTTTTTTTTTTTTTTAAGTTAAAAAAAAAAAAAAAAACAACAACAAACTTCCTGTAACAAACGAGGCTTATTCTTACGTTTCTGGGAACAAGACATAGGTGACACCATTGCGTCACACTGCCCTAAGTGGTGTTTTTGAAAAATCCGATGGCCTTGTTAATGTTCCTACAGAGAATGAGGCTCCCACGGAAACTGACACTTTTCAGCACCGGAGACTATAGATACGTGAGAGCAGCTGTGACTGCAGCATCAGCTCTCACCTGTGTAGACACCGAAGCTAATCAGCTGTGGGACGTAAACTGATAAGAAACCAAGATTTGTTTGTGCTAGTGCTCAGAGAAGTAGGTGTTGATTTAGGCTTGGCAGTTAAAGATCTGTTAGTATTTCTAAACTAATCCTGCTTTTGTGTGACGTGAATGCAGCCGTTCCTTTTTCAGATGCTTTGACTTCATGTTTGGCTTCTCAGGTCAGAAACGAGTTTCAGTGCTGTCATTGTTCTCAAATAGTTTTCAAGTATGCGTAAGCGAGTTCGCATGGCTGAATCCCCTTATGCCATATTTTCTCTGCATATTCATGCAGTGCTCATCATTTGGTCGCTGACTGGGAGCAAAGTTATGAGTTCAAGGCCATTTTTAGTCACTGTATCCAAACCGAATCCACACCTTTGGTGTGTTCATCCTTAACTTGCTTATTGTATTATCCATGAAATATTACATAATTAGATCTTTCTGATCAGTCTTAATTTGCTCTCTTTATTTATCATTACTTATCTTTACTTATCTTTAGTTATCATTATTCTAGTCTGTGTGATCAAAAGGGAAACAGTCCTTTCTTGTCTGAAGTAAAGCACGACCAAACATACTCCTTGCTCGCGGGGTCCAGAAATGGTCTGAGTCAAGAGGAGAAGCTGGCCCTGAAATCTCATGCACAGCCATGTACACCAGGACCCCGCAGATCAAACCTGGCTTACTGTTGCCCTATCCCTTAGAACGGTCTCCTTTTCCTATGGTAAACAGCTTTCAGGCTGGTACTTGTATTTCCCATTGGCCTGAATTCTGAAGAAACTGGAAACTGCGCACTTACTATTTGGCTAATTAGTTAAGAAAACAATGGGGGAAAAGAGAAAATATTTGAGAAAATATTTTCTCGGAAGTTGGGCCTATCTGTGCCTGGTCAGTGGTTAAAAAAATGCCAAATAGAGATTAAGGCTTTAAAAATGATTAAAAATTAAAAACTATGTGACGCATAACAGTTAATAGCTACAGTTGCATTTAATCAGTAGAAAGACAGATTCATTTTTGATTGTAAAGCCAACATTAGAACAAGCTACAAGCTCATTTGCAATATTTTACAGCAACAATTAGTGGTGCAAAGGATGTGACTTTTCATTTGGATGACTATCACCGGTAGGAGGATCTGACAGGAGGCTGAATCATGCTGTGTGTAGTCATGCTCATCTTCACATGTGCATACACACACACACACACCAGTTGTTGCTCAGTCAAATTCCTCTTTTTATAATTCTGGATTGCCACATTTGCAATTATATTGCATCCGCCAGAGAGCTGAGGTCTGTAATTGCCAAACACGTCTGCAGGAGTCACACAGCGACAGAAGGGACACTCATGTACCTGAGTGTAGTATCAAAGCACTGCATGTGATACTCCTCCTGGCCTACGTGTCGGGGTATGGCTGAGCAGAGAGATGTTTACCGGGCAGTTTATTCCCTGAAGCACCTGCCCAGTATAAAGCTGTACATCTGATAAACAAGAGAGGGAACCAGGTGTGGTTTACGTAAGGCAAATAGCGTAGAATGGAGTTGTAATGAATTCGTGCGTGCTGTGCAGCACCCGTGGCAGATCTGGTGTGTGAGAGGAAGGTGGCTGCTGATCCTAAGCACATGCAGGGATCCCACCACCCGAGCGGGCGGCGATCCCAACTGCCTGTGCTGGCAGCAGCGATTTGCCCCTGGGGTCTGCTGGAGCCGGCCAGGGGGAGGTTGGCGCTCAGCAGAGCGGGTTCCTGACGTGCTGTGCCCACGGGCCTCGCAGCGAGGGCCGGAGCTGCCCGTCCCTTGTGGAGAAACCCGACTTGCTGCCGGCTTCACGCCTTGCGTAACCGCAGCCCGGCTTCGGCGCCTCCCTGCCCAGCGCGGCGTCGGTGTGAAGCGAGCGTGAAGCGGCCGCGCAGCGCGGCCGGGGCGGGGCGGGGGACACGGCCTGGGCCCGCCCCGCTTCACGGCCCCTCGGGCAGGGCGGCCCAGCGGGGGGCACCTCACAGCTCCCCGGGGAGCAGGGAGCAGGCCGCGGTGGGGCCGCGTTGCCATGGCAACCGCGCGCGGCGGCGGCGGGCGGAAGTGAGGGCAGCTGATTGGCTGCCGCGGGGCACGTGGGGCGGGCGGCGGGCTCGGCCCGGCCCGGGGCTCGGCGGGGCCCCGCGGGAGGGCGGCGCCGCCCCCGCGCTCCCCCCCCCCCCCCGCGGGCTGCGGGGCCGTGAGGCGGCCGGGGGGGGTGTGGGGGGGGCTGGGATGGGATGAGCGCGGCCCGCACCGCGGTGCCGGCGGGGAGGAGGCGGTGGAGAAAGAGGAGGAGGAGGAGGAGGGGGGCGGTCGCCCTCCCGCCCGTCAGTCAGGCGGCGAGGCGGAGGCGGAGGCAGGGCCGCGGCTGAGGCGGGGGCGGGCGGCGGGGCCGGGGATGGAGGCGCCGCGCAGCGCCCCGCCGCCAGCCGCCGGGCGCTGAGAGGGGCCGGGAGCGGGGCCGGGGCCTCGCGGCGGCCGGAGGGGGGCAGCGCCCGGCCGGCAGCGCCCGCGGCGCCGTGACTCAGAGGCGCGGCCGGCCGGGGGCGAGCCGGGGCTCGGCGCGGCGGGGCTCGGCCCCGGCAGGTTATAAATAGGGCCGCCCCCCGCCGTGTCACGGCAGGACAGCCCGGCGGGGCGGGGGAGGCGCGGGGAGGCTCGGCTCTGCCCGCAGCCATGCCAGCCGGGGGGCCCGGCCGCTAGCCGCGCCGCCTCTCGGTGGCCGCAGCCCCGAAACCTCGCCAGGACCTCGCCGGGCCAGCGGGCGGAGCGGCAGAGCGCGTCCCCGAGCCCCGGAGGAGCGGAGAAAATGAAGCCCGAGCGAGGTAAACGAGCCGCCGAGGCGCTGGGGCTCCGTGCCGGCCGGGGGGGGGGGGGGGAGCGGGCTCAGCGTTTTTTACCCTGCCTCGGTTTGATGAAAACGAGACAAAACCGCGTAGCAAACAAGCCCCTTGCTCTCTGTGGCGGTGCTGCAGTTTGTGTGTCGGGCACAGCCAGCACAGAGCTGCAGTGCCGGGTCAGAGCCGATCAAAGGCAAATCGGGCATCTCTAGGCACTGTCAGTACCTGGACACAAACGCCAGGGTCGCTGCACAATGCCCTGAAAATAACCACAACTTCCATCTGCTGCGGTTGTTTTTCATCCAGCAGTGGTTTTTTGTGCCGGTTATGAAGGAGATGCACCAGAACAAGCGTGCTAAAATACTCTTTTTTTTTTTTTCATGGTCATTTGGTTGCTGTCCTCGCCTTGCTTACTGGCGTCTGGCTTTGCAGAAAAATAAAGTCGCCTGTCTACGTATGTGTTTATAACACTTCAGCTCTTTTTGCAGTGTAGCAACAGCTGCTGATGCCCCTAGAGTTGAAAATCTGTCATGACTTCTATTTTGAACCACACGAGCAGCAATTTTTGATTCCTGTTAGAGCAAGAATATTTGAAAAAAGGCAAATCTTATTATTTGGGCACATCGTGTAACTGTGAGCATTAATTCAAATAAATCCTCGCTTAGATATTTGGGGTTCTTAAAGTTTTGATGATTCTATTGTTTACCTGGTTGCTTTCAGTTTTAAAAACACATTAATTTTGTGTTATAATCACTCTGGTGTTTTGAGAAACACTTCAATATAGTTTAGATATCCATCTGTTAAAGGCTAACACGTACATGACATAGCCATCTTAATTAGGCTCGTTAATGACACGTTTGCTAACAGACACACTGCACAATTGACCACTCTTACGTGGATTTTATGGATGTATGTGCTGTAAGGATTATGCGCTGTGCCAATAGCACGTACATAGGACAGGGTTGATTTGTGAATGTTTGCATAAATTAATGTGATTTAAATACTGGGGGAGTGAAATGAGCTTTCCTCTTTGCTGTTCTTGTTCCTTAATTGCTTAAAACTTCACGATTGACTGCATCAAAGCAGGTTGTTTTTAGAATCTCTCTAGGTTTTAATATTAGAAACTGAAGTTTGAAAACTACCTATTGTCGAGGTGGAAGAAAACTTCAACGTCAGATAAAACCCAAGTCAATACTTGCAGCTTTAAAATATTCTGCTGTAGCAATCTAAAACCTCCCTACGACCTTTGTCTATTCTATTCTTTGATCTTTAGGCAGAAAATATTAGAACAATGAGAACGTCTTTAGCTGCTGTATAATAAATGATCAGATGCCTTTTTAAACTAATCTCGTGTGGAGGGAACCAATGTTATTAAGTAAGCAAGTTGGTGTTTTTTGCTCCCCCTCCCCCAGAAGCTAGTGGCTAATTAATTAGAGAGTCCCATCCATTATAAAACCTCTATGGCAAGGAGCGTGAAATGTACCAGAAGTAATGTCTTAATTCTTTGAAGATAACTAACAAAAATCTTAAAGTAAATCATTGATCTTGGCAAACATTGGCGAGTACCTCCAGCCATTTTAGTCAATGCCTGCAGCTTAGCTGTGTGCTAATGTCATAGAGTGCACAAACCCCGTGCACAAAGGGGGTTGTGAAAGTGCTGCCTAAATGCCACATGCGGCCCGCAGAGGCACGAATCATGCAAATGTTTACGTGTGCTGCTCTCTGCATAGCAGCTGCACCCCAGGATACGAGCAGTCAAGTGTGCAGTCACCTGCTTCCAGTCGGGGGGAATTAATAGCAGAGGGCAGAGGGGAGGCAGACCACTCAGCTCGCCAGCCTCTGCCTTCCTGCAGGCCCGCAAGCCCTGAGAAGGCTGCAGATCCACACAGCATGGGAAACAGAAACAGACATGAAAAGACTTGATTTTTTTTTTTCATTTGCACAATTATATCAGAATTTGCTCAGATCCGAGGCGTGTGGCTCTTGTAATTAGAATTACACTTAAAACTATACTGAAGATGTAATGCCCAGATGCGCTGGGAGATGCTATTGTTTAGCCTTACTATACCAGTAAGACTCTGGCTGTTACCAGCAGAGATGGGTGGTGCAGGGGAGGAAAGGGGAAATCTAATTTTGCAACCACACCTCTAACAGGGGGAGAAATGTTGTAGAATGTTTCAGCTTAAGTAGGTGAGAAAAAAATAAAGAAAAAGGGAAATTTTTGTTAAGCAAAGAAATCTGGCCCAAAGGTAAACTTACCACCTCTCTTTACAATAAGGAAAGTTTGCACGTTTTTATCTGCAGTTTTCAATGTTTGAGAGCAGTGTGGAGGAAGTAGGGTGTGGGGTGCTGTAAGGCAAAGCCATGGAGCAGTTTGGTGAGTCAGGAAGAGACGTGGCCGCGTTCTTACTTGCGCTTTCAAAGCTGATGTCTTCCTTTGCCGTGCACGTGCAGGGCATGTCCCGTGACCATCCATCAGGTGGGGTGTCGGCGTGCAGGGCAGTGGCTGCTCTGGGCACGTCCATGTAAATCCATCGCTCTGTTCCGGGTCTGGGCGATGCAGTAAGCAAGCTGCTGCTGCCTGCTTGGCGCTGCCTTTCCGACGGTGGCACCCCTAAAGGGAAGTGTTGAAGCATCTTAAAACAGCAGTCGCGTTGCTTGAGCTGAGGCTTCACCAGCGCCAGTGAAAAGAGGCAACTTTCTCTTTCTTCCAGTGCTTTTGGAGGAAGGCTGCGTTTTGTTTCTTGTCTTTCTGCAGTAAGAATGTATCAGCTTACCTCGCTGTGATTCGTGATACCATCACAATTTAGCTCTGCAGTACAGCTGCCTGGTCAGCTGCCTCGCGTCGCGTGTTTGGACCTCTGTTTCCTTTCTCAAGTACAAAGCTTTGCTGTTGCTTCTATTGAACTCGACTCTGATGACTTCAGATCGCTTCCCCAGCTTATTGAGTTTGGAAGACAGAGCTAGAATTCACAGCAGAGTGCTCGCAGACTCTTCCCGTTGAGCTTTGTTCATAAACTGTATAAACACGCTGTTTCACCACCGGAGTTAATGAAAACATTGCACAATGTCAGGGCGATAGCATACTGCCAAACTCGGAGGGCTTGTTTTGTACCCTCAGAGTACACTTGGTGCACAACTGGAAAAAATCTTGTGGTTTAGATGAATCGACACTGTAGTGATATTTTTACTGTGGGAATGTTACACGACATCAGAAGGCTTACGATGGTCTAAACGGCTCCGAGTTGCTGCTCCTTCCTTCCCCCCCGCCCCCAGCCCTGCATGAAGGATCAGTTAAAGGAGGAGGACAGGCTTGTTTGTCTTTGAATACATTATGGCAAGTTTTTATCACCTTATTCTAGTCTTTTCTTACTTTTTATTACCTTGCTTTATTTCTTCTTCTGATACACTTTGTCTGTGTAGAGACTGTTCCGTTCTCACTCACAAATCAAGCAAAAAGCAGTTGTTTTACATTCCAGCATCAATCCCCTCCTTGAGACTGTCCTAACTTAAGGAAATGGCTTTCTGCCTGCAAGAGAGGAACAATCAGTCAGAAGACTGCCTCTTCTGCTCTCCTTCCTTCTTTGCAAGTCAAACTCAGATACATGCCTCTGGGTCTGTTTGCAGTAACTGGGTTAAGAGACTTTCTTGCACCTTGTTGGGTGCTTTGGTATGGAAAGCTAACTCTTGGTTAAGCACCTTGCTGGTTACTGCCTCATTTTGGAAACACACCCGAAGGAGCTCTGGGTGTATCTGCGAGGAAAGCTGGAGGGGAAACTGGTGAAGCTGAAAACTTGATTTGAATGCTCTTCTTCAAATTCTTATGAGGAAGAATGGGGCGGGCGTGTGTTCTTGAAGGAAGTGAGTGAGGGGTTGTGGAGTTAGTTTAAGTTAGGAGGTCAGGTAAGGTCCTTGGTTTAACAGAAAAAGCAAAAAACTTAGTTTTATAGCCTGTATTAGCTCTTCCATGGAAAAATGTGTGGAAAACTTGTTTGCAAATATGTGTTGCAGACTGTGTGGGTCCAGAAGTGAAAATACCTCTTGAAAAGGGATGAGTGGTATTCCAGTGCGCCGTATTGTGCTGCGATACAAACACTTGAATTTTATAAAATCATCTCGGGGAAATGTCACAAAGCACTTAACTTTTTTTGGTGGTAGAAGGATGCAGACAGTAAACAAAGTAATAAACTGGCAATGAGGTACTTCCTGCTCAGCCGAGCTGTCACCCCAAAGGTGTTTCAGCAATGCTCCTGGCAGGGCTGCCACAGGTAAGTGCAGGTTGTGTGATAATGAGCAGGAGGTGACGCCGCTTCCTGGCCCAGGAGGAAGCGTTTCTGGCAGAAATACCCTGCTGTGCTCCAGCACGTCTCGGCCACCAAAAGATGCGTGAAGAGAGGGGGGCGAGCAGCCAAGGGCAGGAAAGGGTGGGTATGTGCCTGCTTTTCCTACGTAGATTACTTTCAAATAAAAACAGCTTATTCTTTAAAAGAGACTAAAACTGTTTAGGATAAAACAAATAAACCATGCTGGCAGGTGGTCAGGATATTCCACTCAGATTCCCTTTGTACGGCGTGAAGCCATCCACCTCATCCTTGGGGGGAGCAGATCTGTCCTGAGAGCACGTAATGTGTAGGCACGGTGAAAGAGGGTGAGTGAACAGGAATGTAAGCTTTTTCTTTTTTTCCCTTTTAGTCGAGGGTAGAGTCTAGATTATTTTCAATATTATTCTGTCCTTGCCCGCAGGAAATAGGAATATATGCTCTTTATTAAATTTCCGTTTGGAAAAAAAAAAAAGTAGGGGAATTCTTAGCTTCTAGGTGTTCATCTTTCTTCTTCCAAAAATAAATCTAGTGGTACTCATTTGCAGAATCAGAAAACCTTAAGTTTTGATTTGAAATACCTGTTTATGTTAAGGTTTTTCTCCCTGCTCTGCAAGGTGTGCCTAGATAGCAATAGTGAGGCAGGTCCTCGTTGTAGGACCAGCTCGTGTGCTGGAAGAGAGCTGTTACCGGTGTTCAGTAGTGGTTGTTCTTTGTCTGTCCCTCAAGGAAAACAACCCAGACTAGAAAAAGCTATTTTGGTGGTGGTGGTTGGCTGGTGTCGTCCCTACTCGCCACGTTCGGAGGGGCTCCTGTTGACGAAACTGACACTGAGAAGCATTTACGGGGGTATTTTGGGTCTTGTGGCTGTGCCAAGGCTTGGGCTATATAACTGACCTTTCTGACTGTATTCTTCACTTGCTGAAGTGAGAAACTTTGGCTTGCCAGATGAGATGCTTGGGCTGAAACATATTAGATGGGATTTTAGTTAAGGGCAGTGTTGAAACTATTATTGGATCCGAGGTCTGCCAGTTTCTAAATGTTTTTAAAAATAAGCTAACATTTATAAATACAAATTCTCATGAGAGATGTGAGCTTGTTGCCAAATGAAATTCTGCTTATTAAAATTAGAAATCTTCTGTGAAAACATTAACTGCAGGGAACAAACCGGCTATGTAACATCTGTTGAAAGAACTTGCTCTACTTCACTCTTTACAGAACGTTTTTTTTTGGTTTGTGTTTTGACAAACTTCTAATAGCAACTGTTAAATGGTGGCAGAATAGCCATAGGGTTTGTTCTATCAGCAACAAGTTTAAGATACCAGTCCAGCAATTACCAGCTGTTCTTCTGGTCAATAAGGTCTTGTAGTTTATCTGTCATGACAGCTTTAATAAATTCTCCATCCTGATGTGATACTTACAAGCTGGTTTTTAGATTTTAAAGGTGTTTCACTTCATTGTCTTTGAAGGTGGTGCTCAATTGTTCAGTCTTTGCAGGTCATTTGTATTTAATGTTTAGGCAGAAGCTTGTTCTTAAGTTTCAAATGCATTAGGCATGCGTGTACAATTGCACAGTCACCTTTGTACCACTGAGCACAAAACTTCGTGTATTGATAGGCAATTCAGCATGTCTATATGCCTAGGTGAATGCAAATACAGTTGGACTTTGGAAGACTTGGCGTTCATTCCATAGTCCTTTTTCTGCTCGTCCTGTTCAGGGTGGGATGGATGTGGCTGTAAGTGCTCAGCCTGGGCCGCGTACAGCTGATCTGTAAGTGTAACTCTGCCAAGATCAGAAGAGCAATTTGTAATTGTTTTTAAAGGCTGTTCATAAGCATATAATTAAGTTGTATAGTAGCCTTGATAATTCTCAAGCTGTTTTTTTTAACATTGCAGTGTTACAGTGGCCAAATTAAGTGTTTTTTACTTAGCTCACTTGTATTCAGATGTCAGACCCACGTAACAAAGAAGAACTGGTTCTTTTCACTGATGGTTGGTACTTTACCTTTTAATGTCAGCTTTTGGACCAGAATTGCTTAACGTTGGTATCTGGAATGGGATTTACTAGGTTTTGTTGACTCAAAAGATGTGATGGGATAGCACGTTGGCAGGGATGACTTGCAGGGGGGAGCTGTGGAGGCAAATGAGCACCCGAGGAATGAAGCACTCCACATACATGCACTAATAATGAAACTTCCGTGTCCCTTCTGAAGGCGAGATTCATTATTAGAAACAGACGTGAACAAAGTAGTCATACTGAGAAGTCTTCTGGGCATCTTTGTTTCTTTTAAGAGCAATAAGGGGAGTTCTTCAGCTTCCCCCAGTTTATTTTGACTTGACCATTTTTCATTTTGCTGGGACATCCACGCTCTCCATCCAGGCAGGTAGTACCCAGTCGCCTCTTTGTGATGGATGCACTGCTCTAAAAGACTTCCCAAACCTCTTAAGTGTGACTGTTCCTTGCAGGGTGGGATGGCTGTAAGTGCACAGTCACAGATTTCTTTCTGAGGTATAATAAAAATGTATTCTGAAGTAAAGAGAACTTTCCGAAAGAAGGCCTCAGGTTGCGTGTGCGCCATGTCCTCAGTTTTACATTGCGCATCCTGTGAAGTTGGTGACTTCCATTGGGATTTCTGGGAACCGGGCTGGTAAGTAGGTCCTTTGTAGGTTGTGAAATTCCTTAGTGAGACGCAGGTGACTGCTTGTACTAGTTTAACCTATTGCAGGTGCCGTGCGTGCAGGGATTCCTTTTGCCCACTGATGAGTCCTCAAGATTTCTAGGGCATGTTTCACAGTTCCCTATGCTGCAATAAATTCAGCTCCTTTCTCAGGGTGCTGTGCAAGTATCATCTTGTCATTAGGTACTGTGGGGGGACGGAAGGGGAGAAACAGGACTTTGGTGAAGAATTGAAGCTGGGGAGTGTTAGCTAATACCCACAGCGTGGTCAGTACCACTGGGGGAGCTGGTGGTGTGGCCGTGTGGGGACTTCTTCTGAGGGTCAGGGGAGAGAGGAGGAGAGGTGCAAGAAGAGCTGCTGTGGTCAGTGTGCTCTGCTTCAGAGTATGGAAGCCCTTCTCCCCAACCAGGCATTGCTCTTGGTTTCCTGCCATGGCACTAGCCCAAGTGCAACCATGATTAAAATTCGCACTTCCAAGCAGGCCAGCAAGTTTGGTAGAAAGCTTTGTCTGCAGATTTGGAAGGGCTGAGGGTGGTTAAGAAAAACACTTGAGTAAATGTTTGTGGTGACTGGTCACTGAGGACATAACTTCTGTGTGAGCAGAGTGATTTTTTGATACGTTGGGCTGATGCCTCCTGTTTGCTTGCCCTTGTTAATCACAGCTTTTAGTTCGGCTTTTAACTCTTATCAAGTAGCTTGACTTGGGGGAAAGAGAGAAGAGAACTGATGGATCAGGAGGAGAAGAGCTTTAATAAATATTCCAGTGATGTGGAGTAAAGGAGGGGGAGTTTCTTACTGACTGGGGCAAAGTTGCCAGGACCAGCACGAACTGGGAGTGCATGGTCAGGTCAAAGGGATCAGTATCAACTCTTACACCGCTCAGAAGTAAGTCTTTATTTTCTGTAAAAATTTTTAAACAAGACTCTTTATGCGAATTTGCTTATGCCAAGCTTCCCACTTCAGATGCCTTTTAATGAAGTGTGGCTTTGTTTTGCTGTGCTTTGAGGGGGAAACTCAGCTTGGGCCTTGTGAATGGTAGGCCATTCAAACCAGCAGACACTTTGTTAGCCATGAAGGGGCTGTGAGAAACAAAGTATCCGGAGAGCTGGGAGTGGGGAAAAGGGCTGGGTGCTGACAGCTGCCAAAACTGCACCGCTAGCAGTGCTCCTGGTCAGGTGTTCGGGCCGGTGGCTGCTTACACCACACCAATGCGAGGAAGGGATGGGAGACCCGTTTTAGTCATGTTCATGCTGGTAAAAAGTGAAAGGAGCCAGTTTATGAAGCGGAAACAGGAGGAATAGTTGATAACACTAGAAGAGCTCTGCAGTGGAGATCCATTTTTAAAAGAGGATGCAAAGGGTAAGTCCAGCTTTGTGTGAGGGGCTGGGGAATGTGAAGGGAAACAAAGTTGAATGCATTCAGAGTAAAAGTGCCAGAATACACACCTGCCTCATCCTACATTGAGTGACACTCATTAAAATTGGCCATTTTTGTACTGCCTTTGGTCACTGCCTACACAGTCACACTGGCTTTACAAGAGTTTCTGTGAGAAAAGGTTTTGGATCAATTAGGAAAGGTTAAGTGGCAGTGCTTGAAAGGCATCTGATGTTCCTGCATCCCATCCCAGGATACATAATGGCCTTCAGATTGCTGTTTTGGGTGTGTTTTTTATAAACTAGCTCTATTCACCCTCAGTTAAGCTTCCAGTATGAAATTTTGAGCAGCTTTATGCTACGCATTGATCCTTCTTCCTTTTAAAATCCCGGTGAAACTGCGAGCATCTTCCCTGAGAGCGGCAGAGGCGGGCAGAAGAGCTGAGACCTTGCCCAAGGGTTGCGAGTGGCTGTGAAGGGGGCTGCCCCCAGCTGCTAATAAAGCAAACTGGGGAAGCTGTGCGGGAACAAGCAGCAGCTGGGGGTGGCTTTCAGCAGCCACTGGCGGTGTGGGGGTCGCTGCGGGCTGTGAGGTGGTGCCCGCGGTGCCTCTGCAGCGCCAGGACAACCCTCGGGAGGCCGAGGCGGGGCTGCTGCCGCCTCGGGACGGAGCCGCGCTGGGCTGGGGGTCGGGGCCCAGCCCCGCCTGAGGCAGCCGGGCCGCGCCGCGGCCCCCGAGCGTTGCGGGGGCGGGGGCGGGGCCGGGCGGCGGCGCGGCCAATGGGCGCGGGCCGCTGTTGCTATGCGCGCCCCTACTCTGCCCGCCGGCCGCGCGCCCCGCTGCGCGCCCCCGCGGCGGGCACGGGCACGGGCGCTGCCGCTGCCGGGATGGTGCGCGGCGGGGACAAAGGGCCGCGCGCCGCAGGTGGGTGCGGGGGCGGCCGGGCGAGGGGGGGGGCCGGGCCGGGCCGGGCAGCGGGGAGCCGGGAGCTGGGCGCTGGGTGCAGGCGGGGGCTGGCCCCGTGCTCATCCAGCGCCTGCTGCCTTGCACCTGTGCGGCCGGCACCGCGGGTTAGAGGGGGAGCCGAGCGGGGACTCTGCTAAAGCCTTCACGTTCCGGCTGTGAGGGAGCTGTTAGGGCCCAGCAGCGCGGCTTGCTCGTTACCGGCCGGGCTGTGCTGTGGGACACGGCTCTGCTCCGAAACTATCGCCACAATCCCTTCTCACACGCTCCAAATTCAGTGTTGGGCTCTGGCATCCATTTTAAAATGAGCAGGCTCTTGACTTGAGAGTTACAATGTCCTCGTTTATCCCTCTAAATAAAGTTTAAAACAACCCTGTGGGCCTGGCCCTTCTCCCAGCCCTTTTTCAATGAGCAGTGTGCATTGTCTCTTTTGTAACTTCTTTACTTTTGCAGGTTACTGTTTAACCACTTAAGGGCAGACCTTGTAGGTGAAGGTTAATAGCATTGGAAAAATTACCTGAGGAGCTTCATGCTGCTTCATCATCAATTTCACCTCTGTTCTTTCTGAGATCCTTGCGTTTCTGATGAAGAAGTGTACTCTCTGCCTCTGATCTGCTAGCCTTACTTCTTTTCCTCCGCTCCATGCACTAAATGCGGACTGCAAATACTGAAAGAAACCTCCTGAAGCTGAACGTAGCCTCGCTAGCTAGGAGGAGGATTTTGGGTGGTCAAACATGTTCTGACAAAGTTCCACAAGATATATTACCCACCGCTTAGATGGCGATGAACAGGTTGTAACATCAAAGAGTTCTGAGAGATGAAGTAAGAAAGCTTAAAGAGAAGATGAATGCAGAAAGAAACTACAGTTCTACAGGTCAGATTTTACATGGGGTTTTTGTTTTGTCTTTATTTTGGATAAAATAATGGGATTCGTAATCTACATTCCTCACCTGAGGATACTTCCTAACAAGTCCTATGCTTTTTTTTTTTTTTTTTTTTTAAGTAACTGGATAGCTAGTTCTGTTCTAGCAGCAGTGCTGCAAAAGTTTCAGCTTGTAGGTGTGATTTCTGTCTGACGTGGTGGTTGTAATAAAGTTCCAAGAGTATCAGCTCCTGCTGAACCCACATACTACATATCTACTGTTTCATGTGTTATCCATTAAAATAAAATTCTTGAATTTTTGAGTGTTTCTATCTCTCTCCTTGTGAATATTCCCTTAAAACTTTGTTATTAGCAGTGCATTTGCGCTTTTTGGTTTGTTTCTCACTTTCTTGTTTTTCAGGTATTCTGGAAAAAAAAAAAGGCAGCTCAACAGCATTAGTAAGTGCCTCACATGCTTACATGTGGACAGAAAATGTGCTTAATAGTTCTTCCTCAGTGTGGCTGTGTTTATCTTGGGCTTAGATGTGCCATCAGTGTTTGGATAGCTTCTTGGAGTTGAACCAACTCTCTGGAGTGAGATGGGGTTTGATGGTCAGAAAGCTGCCCTGGGTGTAATTCACGAAGCCTGCACGTGGGAAGTTGAGTATCTCTTAATGGATACTTTTCCTGAACGTGGCCAAAGAGAAGCCTTTTTAGATGGTCTAGCCTGTTTATTTGCATCTTCTTCTTTGGCACCAGAAGTAATGAAATTTTGTTTTTTTGTGATACACTATCACATGGTGCCCTAAGCCATTGCTATTGTATTAGATCTGTTGTACGCATGTGTTCGTTCATCTGCTAAATCTCTCGTCTCAGTAGAATCTGAGAGGGCCTCTTAGCCCTGCTGTCTCTGCACCAATTCTTGCTGCGCTGAGATTGCTAGTGCAGGTATCAGGTTGTTGGTGTGCCCGCCGTCTGAGCGAAAGACTAGACTGGAAAATATTCCCTGCTTATTTGGATTGTGATTTAGCCTTCTGATACTCTGCAAAGCTCTCTCTCCGTTCCCACATAAGTACTTTACAACTTGTTTTCCTTCACTTTATAAGTTTGGGGGTCTGAGCTGTGCTGTCTGTACCTGTACCTTGTACCTGTAAACAGCACGCTTTGGTGTATGTGGCGCAGTACTTTCTCGTTAAATGACTGAAACAAGGACTTGCTGCTGAAGGCCTGGTGCGTGTTCCTAGCAGGACTAATTTCTTTTTACTGTTAAGTATCTTTAGGAACAGTAAAAGAAAAACAGTTGTATGTTATTCCTTTTTTGTCAGTGTGTAGCCTCCAATTTTCTTTTGAGAGCGTGATGAGTGAAGAGCAACAGGTCTGGCCAGCTGCCCTAGGACTAGGTTCAGGAGTCGGTACTTTGTTTTAGGTCACACGGATTTGAATGAAGATAGTGAGGTCAAGGGAGAAGATTTCAACTACAGACTTCAAGCTTGCAAATATGAGAGCTGAGTTTTTGCTTTCTTAGCGTATGCAGCTGGTAGATGAATATAGATGAATATCCAGATTTAATTAGAGGATACAAGGTAGCATTTCTTTGGTAGTAACACATAGCTGAGTCCACACTTGGTATTCTGACGTAAAACTACAAAGCTAGTTCCTTCTGCGGTGTGGAGGAGATGAGGTATAGAAGGCAGAGGGATGCTGTGGAACTGGGGAATGTAATGTAGTGGGGTGTGCTGAAACGGGAGGGATGCAGCCACATCTACCCTCCAACAGAATTCTTTCCAGGCTGACATCTCTGCCAATAAAGCTGCTGCTTCCAGGAGGGTGTCTGCACAAGTGTACGCCTTTCCCTTGGTGAGAAAGGAGAATATTGACCAGCAGGCTAAGGCTAGTAATAGTGATCATCCTGCCTGGGAGAAAACTGAACCCTCAGATGAATTAAACTCACGTTAATTAGGAGTTTACAAAAGGGCTGCAGGTGGGGCAATAGGTTCTGCAAGCTTAAATAGCAGGCACCAGAGATAACAAGTGCAGCTGTTGTTAAATAGTTAATAACAGATGACTGAACTTCTGATGCAAATGATCAGACAGAACAGGAGAAGTTCTCTGCATCCTGACCTAGCGACTCCTCGCTGTTCCCATGGTAACTAACACATTTTTCCATTTTTAGCAAAGTTTATGGAACTGAAGATGACTTGTTGGTTTTATGACATTAAAATAAATTTTAAACGGCAAAGCAGACCAGCTGGAGGAGAAAGCATAAACTAAGAGAACGTGGATATGAATTCCTAGAGACCTTGTGTATTTTGCTTCCTATAAGATCGTTCTGAAACATGTCTAACGTACGGCATACTTTAACATGCCCGGCGGTGAAAGTATTACTATCACCTTCTGCATTGGAACTCTGAGCAGATCCATCTGAATCCTTTTCATTTAACTCCATATGAAAATGACCTATTGCTGTAAGAAGGGCATTGCGAGGGGAAAAGGGAGGAGGAGGAGGTAGGGGACTCTGGCTTTGGTGTGGTGCAGAGGAGCAAGGTAGAACCCATAGCTTATGGGATGGATGTGGCTCTTCATTTGTGGCCAAGGCGGGAACAGGGTGGTGGGTTTGAAGCTCTGACCACTGGGCAAGGTAGGACCTTCTGTGCCCCTTTAGTGATATAAAAACTTCCGCATCAGCCGTGCATTGTTAGAGCACTCTGGAAAAACACTGCTGCGGGTTTCCTCTGTCCGTGCTCTTTTTGCAGAGGTGCTGGCCTCTGGCTGTTCTGGGCAGGATGCTGGGACACCAAGTGCTAACTTTCCTATGTGCTGTAGCAGAGTCATTCTGCAGTTCCTGTTCCTACTACCAAGTTAAATTAGAACCAGAATGGGCAAGATCTCTTTTTAGAGCAGGGTTCCCGAAAGAGCATTTGTGTAGACTAAACTTCACAGCACTGAAACTGCTGGAGAAAAGTACTTCTGAGGCAGGTTGTAGTTTGTTCCCCGGGGAAAGCCACAGACAAAATCAGTATTCCTGCATGTGAGTCACTTCTTATGAAGCATAAACAACCTGTTGTAAGCTCGTTTTTATCAGTGCTCTCAAAATAAGTAGTTTCTTCAGCTGTTGCTGTTTTTGTGAGTTACATTTTTGGCTGCTGATCTTACTTTGTGCTAGTGGCTTCTCCACAGGGTGAAGACTGCCCCGTATGCTCTCAAACTGCATTTGCAGAGAGCAATATTGTGTTGCTGTGTTTGGTTACCTGAATGGACCAGGGACTTCTTCAGCCTCCTCAGCCATGATATTACTTCCAAAGAGAAGGGAAGCAAATTCCTGGAATTCTTACCTGGTGGTTGGTATTTGTTTTCTGGGATACAAATTAAGAGGCACATTCAGGTCCCAGGGCTGCATTTTGCTATGTGTTGTACAAACATGGGGAAAAAAAGACTGTCCTCACCTCAGACCTTATGCAACTATCACACAGAATCAAGGTTTCCAACAGGGAGGGTTGTAAGGAAACAAGGGATAATACTGATAAACGGTGGTTTTGGCACTGTTTTGCACCACGTGTGTGCTTCCCAATTGGAGGTTAACTTGTGAAGTCCAGGTAATTAATGGTCTTGAAACTCCAACGCATTAATGTCGGAAGCTAATTGGAAGCAAACATTAACTGCAATAGTGAGAGACAACAGGAATGATGGCAAGCCATGGAAGATGGTGCAAAAGTGTTTTTGAACTCCTCTCTGGGGAAAACTTGGGGCACTGCTGCCAAAATACACGCGCTGGGGATGTGGCTGCAGTGTGGCTCCCCAGCCAGGAGCCAGAGGGTGCCAGGGGTCGCGTTTTGCACAGCAGGGAAGGGGCTGTTTGGGGCAGTGACCTGTGCCTGGCGTTGCGGGAGCTCCCAGAAGCGTGTGAGGGGGTGCAGAGACCATCCAAAGGACATGAGAGCACATGCCTGGTGCGATCCCGTGCTTTACTCTGTAAATGTGATTTGCTAGGGTGGCATACAGGTTGGTCAGCTCAGCAAGAAGAGTCTAATGAACTCAATTCCACCTTCTTTCTGGGGGTGAAGAGGGCGAGCTGCGTTATGCCTGGATCTCTGTGTCAGGTTCTGGTCCTTTCAAGATGAGCCACTCGTTCAGTTGATGAGAATAAAATGTTCGATGCTGAGAATCTCTCAACTATGATTTATGTCAGTTCTTGAAGATAAATGACTGCAAAAACCCGCTGTTAAAAGCAATAGTCAGTGTAGTCATACATGTATATTCCCAAAACTTAAAATGTTTTTATTATAATCTTCTATACTTAACTTTTCATCTCCTCTTTAAAAGAAAAGTCTTTAAAAGAAGAGATAATACAACAAAATTATGCGATGTGGCTGCTTCAAAATAACAAAACTTATTTTCCTTATGGATTTGTATCGGAAGATCTCTGCGTAATCCTTTTTGGTAACGTAGAGGTTTGGCACAATGAACGTGGCTGCCAGGTCCTTGGGTTTTGTGATGTTTGGAGGGGCTTTTTTTGGTCTGATGCTCAGCTCCAGCATTCAGAGTAACTTGTGGCTATTGAACTTGACAAGTGGGCAAATCTTTGATGTCTGAGCTGCTAGTAGCCGATGTGTAGCAGATGGAGACTTTGTTGTTTCAGAGCTGCAGATGGCTCTAGAGCATTTTCTCCTTTAAAAAAAGAAAAAGTCATTTTGACAGCTTCTGATTTAAGTTGTATATTTGCTGTGTAAATTTTCTGTTGGCTTCAAACTCAACATGTTTTTTCCCCCTGCTGGGTACTTTTGGTTACACATATCTGTAAGTGCTGGAGGAGGAGCTCAGCTTGGTTTTGTTTGTTCATCTCGTTGCTGATGCCTGTTGTTTTTGCACAAAATACAAAAGAGCCCGTGGAGGACCTGGAGCCTGGGCTGGATAAAAGCTCTGATTCTTCTTCGTGCTATTTTTAGCGCAGTGTTTTGTTTTCTGTGTAATTCCTTGCTCCGCGTCCTGACTCGCAGGTCACTGATTTTAGAGCGTGCGAGTGCAGAGCTGGGCCCCCGGCCGCCGTCCCATCGCTGGCTGCGTGGAGGAGCCGGGTGATCCTGCTGGGGGCTGGGAGTGGCGCTGAGTGGAAGGGTGAGCCCTGTCCCTGAGCTTCTCTGGAAAGTATGTTCTAAGAATACGCGGGACAGGCTGTTACAAAACACACGTGCAAGCAATAAACTCGGCGCGGAGGCCAGGGCCGATGGGTGACTTGAGGTCAGAGCCTGCGGGGCCGCTGTCGCTGGGCCCACGCCGCACCACAGTCAGGCTGGACACGCTGCCCCCCTCCAGGAGGGGGAAGAGTTTTGGACAGCTCTGTTGTGAACACACGCTGCCGTTCGTGCTCTAGGAGCGTTAATTTTAGCGCTTCAGGCGAGTGTCTCGTGTCTGGGGCTGTCAGAAGCTTGTTTTGCTCCACGAGGTGCCGGGTGGCAGGGATGTTTATGGGAGCCTTCCAAGCTGCACTGCGGGCTGGCTGAATGAAGGGCAGAGGGAAAGCAGATGCTTGCAGTTTTTAAGCAAACAAGCATTTCTTAAATTGCAGTGCTCGAGTGGGTCCGGTTTTCAAAAAGGTACTTTCCAAGGCGTGTGTGTTTGTGCACAGGAAGCCTGACAACGTCTGAGTGCTCCACAGCTTCATTAGCGGGGTTGTGTTCTTAAATCTTGAAGTAAATCTGAACTGCAACGAGAGGGCTGTCACACAGCCAGGCTCCTGGTGATTCTTCAGACTGCCTGAGAGAGGGACAAAACCTGTCTGCATCAAGCTGCTTGGTACTTGCACAGATGGAATAAGGCTAGGCACGTGCAATGACTGTTGTGATGGTTTGGACTGGAACAAAAGTACATCGCTGCCCGAGCAGTCGATGGTTTTTAATTCCTGGCACGAGATCTTCTTTCAGGCCTTGTGGAAAGCTGCACAGACTCTCATTTCCCCTAGAATCTTAAAAAATCAGGCAAATTAACTTCCAGTTATTCTGGATGGGTTAACTGAGACAGGGGTATCAGCTGAACCAAGCACAAGTGTGGGTGTCTTTGGTGCTTCTTTCACCCATGACACTGCGCTGTAGTTTTTATAGGTTCCTGTCAGACGACAGGGTATTTGAAGTCTCCTGTTGGGGCCCCTAAGGGAAGGTGCTGCTGTACAGCTTACTGAGGCGTTGGTGAGCTGCTGGTAGCACCTCTTTTGTGCTCTTATTGAATCCATGGCACTCGGAATAATACCAGAAGTTTAGGAGAAGTGACAGATCTAGGGGAGGATAAGAATTGCTGTCCCTGAAGAAGTGACATACTAATGCTGCATATGGGAGGCCCCAGTCAGGTTTTTAATAGCCTTGTAATAGAGTAGACTACTTTTACCAAAAAGTGGACTAGGTCATAAGTGGTTTTTCCCAGAATAACTGCCCTTCCCTCGTCCCACATCCTTCTCTGGCTCACTGGTTTGTTTTTTAAGGCACACCACAGTAAAACTGAGAAATTACAATATCTATTAAAAATAGATACTGCTGCATAAATTTAGGGAGATTTTCAAGGTGCAGACAGTTCCTCAGTAGTCCTGGAAACTGTATCCTTGTATCTGTCTGCCCATTGAAAAAAGGAACGTTTCAAGAGAGGAGAGGAAAGGAGGAGGCAGCGGGGTGGCTGTTTTACGTGCTGCTGCTCCCCTGGGAGTTCAAAGTCAGACTTCGGTCTGAGGCTGATGGCTGTAAGCGCACCCCGGTTGGGCTCGTTGGCACCTCACAGCTGGTGCAGGTGAGTGACTAGTGATGGGTTTTTGGAGTGTGACACCATTTCCAAGGCCGAGTGCTTCGGCACTTGCAGAACGCCCCCTGCTCTGGCAGCAGGATTGCTGTGCAGGCCCAGAGCTGGGTTAAGGTTTTCCATCACGTGCGATCCTGCAAGCCACGTGGCTCCTCTTTCACAGGGATTTCCCTGCTTCTCACAGCTGTGGCATCCCTGTCGAGTCCACCCAAAAATGATTCAGTGTTGGGTGTTTTGCATTCACGTTGCACTTCTTGAATTCGCTCTGGTTTATTTTTAAGAGGCCTGGCAGCAGTCTGAAGGAAATGTCATGTTTTGTAACGGTTCTTTTCGTGCAGTGACCATAGGAAGAGAAATACTAGCTTGGGTGGCCGTGGCATTTTTCTCTTGTATAATGCCAGGTGTTTGAGACACGCTTATACGCTGCATAGATGGCATTCACCATCGGGAGCTTTATGTGCTCCCGCTTCAGGTTTGTTCAGCCCCTTAATGATTCTCCCGAATCATTTGCTGAAAATCTTGAGAGCTGAAGGCACTTCACGTTCCTCCTCAGAAAAGAAATGTTATTAGAATTAACAGTAAAATAAGCACAAGAGCACTTGGAATTATATTGTCAACGTTTCTAAGAAATGTAATTACCTAAGGTGATGAGCTAAAGCCTGAAATATCTCAAAGATGATTTTTAGTGTTAGCGAGGAAGGTTTTTTTTTGTTTTTTGTCTTAAAAAAGGTGTTTCTGGCCTGTCTACATGACTCTGAATGCTGTTCTCAAAGATAGTTTCATATATTGTAAAGATGTAGTGATATGGAGCAATAAGCTACAGAACAAGGTTTTAGCAGAAGTCTGGGCAGCACAAGATGCAAACATGCAGTGGTTTATGTAGAGAGCTGCTCTGGCAGCTCCCATAAGCACTGAAATACCTCCCGTAGTTTGTTTTTTTTTTTAAAACCACAGTCCAGTGTTTTTTTCCAGGTAACATAAGAGTGATTTATTATCACAAATTGCTCTTTTACATCTTTAGATCGATCTCTGTATAAAATATTGCAGAAGGCTGCAAATAGTTGAGTCTTAGTCGAGCTTGATTGTTGAACAAATTAAAGAGAAAACTTGTGTGTGCAGTCCTGAACTGTATTGTGTTTAAGGCCTCAGATAAAATTTCTGGCATCCATTTTTCTTTATGTATTATACAAATGCAGTCACAGCCAGAACTTACTGCAGAACTGCTGTCAACCTGTTTAATGGGAGGGAAGTCTTGGCTTTCAGATGGAATTAGGCCTCCCGGTGCTCAACTGCTGCAACTGTCGTATGGATGTTATGCCTTCAGAAAGAGGTGAGGCCTGGCCAAGTACGCCTGCTTCTTCATTGTAAATTCATGTTAGGCTTCCATTGAAAAGAAAGCCACAGATATGGAGCCACTGCAGTGTGGTATTTACAGCTCGCAGAAAGATGAGCAAGTCAAGGAGAGCCTTCGGTCTGCGTGCCCTCGGCTGTGTCGCTGCTGCTGCTCCGTTGGGTCTTGAATTGGCGAGTTCTGGTAGCAAAGCTCCTCATCAGCCATCATCGTCCTCATCTGCGGGGTCCATTTGGCTAGGGAAGCTGTGGCGAAGGACGAGGCCTCGCCCCTCTGAGAGGGTTGCCTTCATCAGAAGTGAGTGGTGAAGGAAGTTTGAAAAAAGCTTGAATGTATATTTAGAAATCTGATGTAGGAAAATCCATACTTCTAACGTTAAAAAAGCTTAATCGTTTTCTGGCAAACACCTTAGGAAAAAACCTTCACGTTGTGTAAGCTCACGGAGGCTGTGTTTTCTGTTGTAGGGTGATGTACTGCCTCCCTCCCCGGCTCCTTCCACTCCCAAGCCACCTTGGCTGGCCGCAGTTGCACGCTGTGCTGGTGGAGACTGAAGCTCGCCTCGGTCTCCTCTCCACAGGTCCCTTGCTCCCTTCTGTGAAGCTTAAATAGGATCACTTCAGTAATTTATTTTCCACATAATCTTGCAAAATTTATATCCGCATGTTTATGAGCGTGGTAAATCAGTGTTGATGCTGAGTGAGGGCTGTATAGAAAGCCTTCCTTCCTAATTACAGCTGCACAGTCTACTGAGCATTTATTCTGTACTTTTAGTGACATGTACCTGTGCTGAAAGAGGTGTTTTCTAATCATTCACCTTTTATGAACTACCAAAGATATCTGAAAAAAAATTCAGAGCTGCTGAACTAGAAATCCTGTTGCTTTGTCTTTTTTTTTTTTTTTAAGGGTCTGTCTCAGCGGTAGGTTTATCAAGTCGCGCGGTTTGTTCTAATACCTAATGTAGGTAGCGATCAGCTAACCAAGGGAAAAAGTAGAGCTCGAACAGAGCAAATGGAAAACTTAGAAATTATTCAGTCGGCTCCTGGCATGCATGTTTTTTCATTATATTATAAGATTTTGTGCAGTTCACGTTTAGCCAAATGGCAATCTAGGAAGTCTTAGTATAAGGGAAAACACAAACTGTGTTTAATTAAGAGCATTAACTGAGGCAGAAGTCCTCTTTGTTTTCACTGCCTGCCTGGTTATAGCATGTTAGTACAAGTAGCATCTTTTGTAACCCATTCTGTAGACAGCGAAGTCTGAGGATCAGCAAAAAGCGTTATGTGTTGTTTCTCCACCCTGCTTGAATTTAAGATCTAAAACATCCTTTAAAAAGTCAGCATTAGAGCTCGTACAGCTTTATGCTGACACTCCAGGGCTCTCCTGCCTCTGTCAGGGTACAGTGGAACAGCGGTATCTTGGAATATGTGATCTCTCCCGGTTCAATGAAGTGGGATTTGAAAAGAGTCTGACACTTGCTGCCTGTCTTCAGGTATTGCTTTTCTTCTGTTAAATGCAGGCTGTGAAATCAGAATGCTCAGTCTGCTTCACCATTTGTCATTTCCTTCTGGAGGAAGAAACAGTTGAGCTTACATCATTTGTGCTTTTTCTTTGCCCAAGTAAGTGAAAATAAAGCTGGTTTCTCTCATCAAGATGCAGATGTAGGACCTAGAGGTTGGTGGATTGCCAGAAAGTCAAAAGAAGCAGGTTAAACTGACATTGCTAGGTAACAATAGTGAGTTACAGTTGGAAGAAGAGAACTGACTCAGTAAGCTGTGCAGTGATGGCAACACAGGCTGTCAGCCAGAGCGCAGGAAGCAAGATGGGAACACCCAGCTCAGTTTACCAGTCTGCTTTTTGTGCTCTCAGAGCACTAGTTTCTGAGATTATTGCGGAGAAAATTAGCTCTAAATGAGTGCAACTGCTGTTCTTCCCTTGGCTTTTATGTTGGTACTCATTAAACTCTTTGACCCTGAATGGGTTTTGGTAGAAGTCGTTTTGTAAATTGGACTTTTTGTCCGGCCCAGTTTTAAGCCCAGTGTCCTTCTGATAACTTCATTTGCTGAAAAAGTGACTTGAGAGCAGTTCAGCGTGCTGTGAGCTGCGTGCAGCAGGGCCGCGGTGACGCGGAGGTGCAGGGAGCATGGCAGGCTGGGGGCAGCTGGCGGTACCGACCGTGCTGATGGATCCGTGTGGCCCTGGAGGAGCTCCGTTGGCTGCCGTGTAGCCATGTCCTGCTTTTTAAAAATCACCCCTTTCTTGCAAGATGTTGTGTGGTTATGTTTGCTGATGATAAACTGTTGTCAGAACACCAAAGCAGATAAATTTTTCCTATTCTTCTATGCAGAACTAAGTAGATCCAGCACTTGTTTAGCTTCTAGTCTATTTCCTTTGAACAAGAGCAGGGTCTACATCAATCCGAATTTCAAACTCCTGTGCTAGTGTTTCCTGCCTCCACCCGAACTGTTTGATAATCGGGTGGTGGTTCAACTCAATACACTGGAAAACAAAAGGAGGCAGCAGAAGTAAGATGAGGCGTTGCACTTCTATACCAGCATTTTCTTAATGGCTGTCATGCTTTCCAGGCTCAAAGATCGATGAGGAACTAAGACAGGATTCAATGCAGGAAAAGAAATCTATAGAGGAATATTCCTAAAGTAAGGTGTGTCACCAGGTCACTGCGTTTGCTTAAATTTAAGTAAACCTAGCCAATGGCTTGTTTCTTGAAAGGAGTAGGCCAGCTTATGATTTTGACTCTTGATATTTAAAATTATACTTAAAACCTTCCTATTGCAAGGCTTGTGAGCTGTGTGACTTCAGATATAATTAGGGGCTTGTAGCGTACGGACATGACATCCAGAAAAGCGTGGATTTCAGAGGTTGAAGGGCAGCTTTCTTTGAAGTGGAGTACAACATGGAGTTAGTTAACTGAAGCATCCTTAGGTGTTTCTAATTCCCGAAGAGAAGCTGTTAGTCAAATGTTTACATTGTGTTTCATTTCCTTCACAGTAGTTTTTTGAATTCCTGCCTTACTCTTAAAACCCAGAACTACCTTTAACCCGCTTTTGGAGAAGTGAGGTGATAAAACCTATTTGGAGTTAGCTGTTCTGGGGGAAGGGCCAGAGAGCCGTAGCTGTAACTTTTTCAATGCCTTGCAATTGCTGGGAGGAGATAGGGAGGGAAAATTGACACTGGGGTTGTACCAAATGTACTTGAATGAGGTGCAGCACAGGCTGGAGGGGTGCGTGGGGGCAGCGTGGGGTGGAGGTGAGTGCTCGGTGCTGGCCGGGCAGCCGGGAGTGGGCGAACGTTGGGGCTGGCATCCAGCAGCTCCAAGCAGCCCGTGCCGTGCGGCTCCCACTTGGTGCTGGGCTTCAGCTTCCTACAGAGCTGGGGATCCAAGTGCTTTGTGCTGGTGGCCTTCACAGGCTGTTACGGGTGCCTGAAGACTTGCCAGGGACAGTCTTAGAGCGTATTTTAAAGGTCATTATTAGCCGTGTTTCATGTTCTCCCTTAAAAGCAGCCCTGCAAATCAGTGGGGGTCCCCAGGGGACAGCGCAGGGTGAGGGGTGCAGGCCCTGCCCGAGCTGACCCCGCTGCCACCACCCCTGCAGGAAAGGATCCCAGCTCCCAGCCTGACGCTGGGGTGGCCCTGGGAGCACAATGGGCTGCATGGTACCGAGTGTCTTTGCTTCCTGTCTGAGCCTAGAAAATAGATTAAATGCTCTTCTGCTACCCATGAAAACACGCTCTGTAATTGCAACAGAAAATACTGTAATAGGAAAGGGAAGGGAGTTGGTCCCCACAGTCGTGACCTGGCTGTGAAAGGAATCAGCTGGGTGCACCGGGCTGAGCTGAAGTGTGGGGAGACTGCTCGCTTACAGCTAAGTGAGTTTGTGGCTCGCTTGTACCCCCCCCCGTGTGTAATTTCAGGAGATTTTGGAACACAAACCACTCTCAACTTTCTTTGATTTTGAGTTCTTGTTCTTTCCTGCAGTGTTCCAGTGATTTGTGGATGGGGGCAGGCAAGGAAGACCCTTTGTGAAATCTCCTGTGAAACAGGCTTTCCTGTTTGTCCAGAAGATGTAGAAAAACACTTCTTGTTGTAGAGCAGACAAAGGAAGACAAAAATGGTGTACCTCCAGGTTTAAATTCTCCGGTACTGGATATTTTGTTCTATTTGTAGTAGCTTCAGTCTAAATTTATATTTTTCTTGTTTTCACTCCTACAGTCATGTGGCATCTGTTGCTCTCTTTTGACTAGCTGGTCAGTGCACTTGAGTTTCAATTTGTGATGAAAGGGCAGTAGTGCCCATTGCTGTAATTCCCATGTATTTGTGGCAGCTAACTGGAGTTTTAGCTATTTTAAGGGAAATAAGAACCGTACATTGCTGGGGTGCGTATTTTGTATTATACACTTGGATGTCCTGTTGGGAGAGAGGAAGCAGAATAAAAATCATGTCTGTAGACAGATTATAGGATTGAGGTTATTCTGTGCACAGTATATGATGCCCTAAATAGGGCTGAATCATAGGCAAAAGCAAACTGTCACAGCACACGTGCACCAAGACTTTTTTATAACTAGACACTGAGTTTGCTGTTTCTATAAATGTCTTTCCACCCTTGTCCTCAATTACATCAACTTGCATCATCTGTGCCTGTTGTGTAGGAACAATTACCAGCTTCTCAGTATTCATTGCTGTTTTTTTCCTTTACTAAAACTATTAGTTGGTAGATAATACAGAAATCTAGTGGAGCTGAAAAAAAGTCAATATGCCACATGAAATTTGTAGGAAAATGCATTTCTCAATATCCATTGTTATTTCTGCGTAAAAAAAAAAGATTGAATACCTTGATTGTTGTACTGTTGATACAAGTTTTAAGCGTTGGCCCTGCCCTCATAATGCTGTTATGAAAACAGCCGTGTTTCCTAGCTCAGCACTTGGTGCTTGTCATCCTTTAAGGGGATGCAGTTTCCATTTGGGAACATCCTATTTGTGTCACGCAGCCAGTGCAGGTGTCTGTCCAGCGAGCTGGTCTCCTTCCGTGCTGCAGGCAAGGAACTGGCAACTTGGGAAACAACAGGGCTGGCCCAGGGGCACAGGCAGGGTTTGTGCATTGAACTTGAACCTCTGCCTTGTCTGTTTATGTGGAATAACACCACCCGTGTGCTCGGAGCCTGAGTACCGTCTGCGGGTACTGAGGGGGTACTCTGCGCTATAGAGCTACCGTGTTCATTTGCTAGGTGGATCTTGCGTTTGGACATGTTCAAGCAGTCTCTGGCTTATGTCAGCGTGATGTCTGTGAAGAAACTGGGTGTTTTAGGTGTACAGTGTGAGCTTCAGTACCAGGTGGTTGGAAGGTGTAAGGAAGGTGGGCTTCTTGCCTGAATCTAGCTGTGAGGAAGCACTCAGGCCACAGATCTTACCCGTTAATTTGTGTCAGGTCCAAAAGCCTTTGGTCCAATTCAGATCCTTTCTGAAAGACAGGGCAAACCAATAGGTCTGCTGCTCCCCATGATAAGCTGTTAGTGTTAATTACAGGGCGGATCTATTTTATTATTATTAGTTGCTATTTAAAGTTTTCTGGAGAAAATTATCAGGTATCGCATCTTACTGTGCATACTCCTGTTCCTTCAGAAGCGATTTGTCTAAGGTGGGATCTGCCTGTATAAACACATGCATCTTGATCCAGCTCTTTAACTTTTTTTTTTAAACCGTAGTGTTTTTGCATATTTTAACTACATAGTTTCTCTCATATTTTCTTAAGGATGAATATTTTCTTCCCCTTCCTGTTTCAGCTGCTAAACGTGAAGCCATCCTTGTTGCCATCTCTCCTGCTCAGCACTTTCTAGGTTTTTGAAACTTCTACATCGGAGTAGAAGCACTTCAGTAGTGATCTGTCCTAGTGTGACTTCCTTAAAATTACTGGGATCTTTGGGCACGCGGGGATGAGCATGATGCTTGTATTGGCAGCCAGGTAATAGCTAAATGCTTCTCAGAGTTTTTCCGTATCCCATTTCCCTGTTCTGCAGGTATGACTTACCTGTTGTTGACCAGGGTTTTGACAGGGGAAAAAAAAAGTTGCAGGTGCCTAATTTTGTAGGTGACTCATATCACTACACACGAGGCTTGTCCTCTGTTATTTGCTGTTCCTTTAATCTTTCATGCTCCCTTTATTAGTAATCTTCTGCCCTCTGTCAGATGAATGACCACTGTAATGATGATTTCATGTATGGTGTGTGTGCCTCTCGGGGTCCTCTGGGGGATTTCATCTGTCCTCTGGCTGCTCTTGGTGGCCAGGTGAGCGCTGCTGGCAGCATCCAGCTCGTCCAGACCCCTGTTTGGGGAGGACACAGCTGGGGCTGGGCAGTTGCCTGCCTCCCTCCGTACCCCCGTGGCTGGAGCCGCAGGCGGGCATGGAAAAAATGGGTGGGGGGAAGTCTGTAGGGATGGGGGCTTGGATAATGACCTTGGCTCCCTGGCAGTGGGCTGGCTTCTCCCGGGTACCTTGTGCAGATCCCTCCAAATAGTCTGCAAGCCCTGGGGTCTGGGGAGTACAAGCCCGAACTAGGCAATCATGGACACGCAAAAGCTAGTTTTACATACTTTGCAATTTGCATATGCAGGTAATTAGGCATTTAATTGGAGTTTTTGTTTAATACATCCCTTATATGGATTTCTCAAGTCTGTCTTGCCATGCTTGCTAAATGCCCTGGTATTAGGGAATGAAGGCAACAAAAAAATAGACTCCTGAGTCCGGTTTTCTCCAAGAGGAAAGGTATTTATCCATGGTAATCAAAACAGGAATAGAAACGGAGAAAAGCGGGACTTGGCCTGTCCATCTTGGCAGTTTTGTGTCGGTGGATGACACAGGGCACATGCTAAAATTGTGAAGATGTCATGTGCCTTTCTTCCCCATAAGCATAAAAATACAGAACCGCTGCCAGCCTTGCCTCCACCTGCTTTATTTTGCTACTCTTAAAATAGACTTGGAAGTCAATGCATTTTAGCTTCCTCTGAGGAGATCTTTCTGTAACCTCTTCAGTAACTAAATCATTTTGATCCTTGAGCGTTTCCAAGCAGAGGGGGAATGGCACGGCCTGGTTGGAGGCTGTTGGAGGCTGTGTGACACCCTTACGCTGGGGGGGAGCAGGGTGCTCTACAGGCTGCCATGAAATAGGGGCCTGTGCATTGTGCTCCGCAGGAATCGGGTGCCAGGGTAACTCGTGAAGAGCAATGACAGCTGCTGCTTTGTTTACAGAGACTTGTTGAGTTTTAATTCTTTGTACAAGTTGAGACTGAGCATTGTACAAAACAATGAATATTCTCTACGTTCCTCCTGAACCTTTTCTATGTTTGAAAGCTGTTACTGGTAACTATAAATGGCCTTCTCTTAAATAACCTCCAGCTCTCAGCTAGAGGAACTCTCAATAAAAATCTTAAAGAACATTGTGTCCCACTTTTCCTAACAGAAGAAACTCTTACTATTTTTTTTTTGCTATTCATTTTTTTTAATGTACTATATGATGTATCGTCTTCCCTTTCTATCTGTCGTATGATATTAATGATGCCAAGTCATACTGCCGTTAGGCTGCTTTCGTTAGCACTCAGGAAGCCTTTTTCTTTCAGAAAAGCTGTAATGCAGCCGTGGATCACAACACAAACACTTGTTTCTTGGCACTGGTGAAGTCTGGTGACTTGGCCGGTTACTACATGTAGCTTTCTTTAGAGAGTATTTGTAATTTTATCTGCTTGCAGTGGCAAGTTATGGGCTGAGGCCGTTGGTTTGTTTTGGTGGTGTGATCCTTTAGGTGCTAAGGGGAGGACAATCTGCCTGATACAAACGTCCATTTTCCATACCTCTTGTTTGAGGTATAAATTGGAACAAACTGCAGGGGCAGCAAACAGTCAAACGCTTGTTATGCAATAGGTGATGTTAATGTTTGTCTCTTTGAACTGACAGATACTTTAGATGAATACTTCGAGTATGAAGCTGAGGAGTTCCTGGTCTCCTTGGCCTTGCTGATCACTGAAGGTCGAACACCTGAATATTCGATAAAGGGCAGAACAGAGGGCTTCCACTGTCCTCCAGCACAATCGAGTCAGCCCCCAACAACTAAGCATGAATGCAGTGACAGAGTGGCTCAGGTATGATGGTACCCATTTCATCGCAAGTATTGTGGACTTTGTTCTTGCTACCGTGATCAAAATCAGATGAGAAGTGCTGGTAGATTCACAGCTAAGCACGAATAACAATTACTTTGTGACAGTTCTGCATTTAAACAAGTCTGTACTTTAGTATTATACTAATAATAGATCAGATCTGTCCTTAAAATGAAAGATCATTAAGCCTTTTATCGTTGAACATGAAATTCTGCAGACTACCTGAATGCAGTACCTATTTCAGCCTTTGTTATGCAAATTGCAAGTGCTATACTTAGCATTCTTGTTCTTATTTTGAGAAAATGTAGGCTGACTTGCCTAACTTTTTGATCTTCCAGGTGGTATTGAAAAGTTAATGGTCTAAAAAGCAGGAACACCGTCAAATCTAGCCAGTCTCTTTTGGGTTAAGGCTGGAGCATCCCAGCTTTACTCAAGTAAAAAGTGTATGATTTTACACTGTTATTCATGCAGAAGTTAGCCTGCTCAGAACCACAATGTTTAAGATGCTGCTGAAGGTGACTGGTGGAGAGAGTAGTGCAGCGTATGGTAGTTGGAGAAAATTGATGTGAGCTCTTCTTATGCAGTTGCTCAAACAGCAGCCATAAATGATTTGTTACTTTTTCATTTAATACTCCAGTATTTACCTCTGATTTGATGAAACTTAGCCTTCAGAACTTGATCCTTACCTTCTTCCAGTTATTTGGAATACGTCTTAAAAGTAGTTTTAAATGTGGCTACTATTTTCATGGCTTGCATTTATTCCCTCAGTGTCGTCAAGCCAGGCGAACCAGATCTGAGGTTATGCTGCTGTGGAAAAACAATATTCCGATCATGGTAGAAGTGATGTTGCTTCCAGACTGTTGCTACAGCGATGAAGGGCCTAACACCGAGGGGAGTGATTTAAATGATCCTGCAATCAAACAAGATGCATTGCTGTTAGAAAGGTGGATTTTGGAACCAGTTCCTCGACAGTAAGTTGGATGTTAGGATTAGTTGATAATTGCAAGAATCTTGTCCTGTAAATCTCTTTAAAGTAGCTGGCTACTGTTTTGGAATTGGCCTTATACTTTTAGGACTTCAGGATCTGACCAAATCACTATTTACTAGTGAAATCTGAGCATCTTTTAATCGTACTCTTGCTGTATCCATAATTTCTGCATTGTGCAATGCAGAGTATGTAGTGTGCCTAGCTGAAAATGGTCATTTTTATATGTGGTCTGTTAAGTAGTATAAAAGTTTATACAGGTAGGAATAAATCAGGCTAAATCAGGCTGTGTAGTCTTCAAAATGTTTGGAATTTCATTGTTTTCTTTGACTCAGCCATGTTTTATTTTAAGAATAAAAATCTGTAAATATATTATTCCAGTATACAATACTGTGTTCCAGTATTTAATGCAAAATACTTTAACAATACATATGTATAATATATATAAAATAAAAATAAAGTATATTTTTAAGACTGTAATTTCCTACAAGATATTTAAAAACACTTGACCTACCCGACAGCTAAAAGTATAAATGGAGAAAGGGAAAAGGACAGCAAGAGATATTGTTGTGAAAGCTTAGTTTTGATAGTATTCTATGTTCTGGTTCTCTTAGTTCTCTCTGTATATTCTTAACGTCTCTGCGCTTCTCTTAATGCATTTTAGAAGTGGAGATCGATTCATTGAAGAGAAGACACTTTTACTGGCTGTTCGCTCTTTCGTTTTCTTCTCTCAACTGAGCGCATGGCTGAGTGTTTCCCATGGTGCTGTTCCCCGTAACATTCTGTACAGGTATGTTTGAGGAGCAAGTTGTTTTTATCTTCTGTTTGCCAGTTGTTGCAACTCATCTTAAAACAATTCTTCCCATCTGTTCTCCTCTTTGTTTTCAGAGGGTGCCACATCGTTGGCCCAGCCCTCTGGTGGTTGTGTGTAGTTCATGTACTTTGCAAAGTGTGGTAGCGTGTTTCTATAAATGCTCTTCTGTATTGTTTCAGGGTGAGCGCTGCAGATGTGGACTTGCAGTGGACGTTCTCCCAGACACCAACTGAGCACGTGTTTCCTGTTCCTAATGTTTCTCACAATGTGGCCTTGAGAGTCAGTGTCCAGTCCTTGCCCAGACAGTCGAACTACCCAGTTCTGACTTGTAGTATTCACACCAACCTTAGCTTTTACGAAAAGCAAATGCAAGAGCGTAAGTTACATCAGCGCAGTGAATCCAGTGCGGCAGAGCAGTGCAGTACCTCCAGTTCGCAGCGTGTCTGTGGGAAACAAGCGTGGACAATGACACCTGAAGGCCTACTTAATGTAAAAAAGACACCCGAATTTACTACATCTATCAGAAATTTAAAGCTTTATCCATCTACCGGCCTTGGATCTGACTGTGGGGCATCACAATCTAAAGTTCAGTGCTATAATGCTACAGCAGACAATAAGACACAATCTCATGAAACAGCTGTCAGAACTTTTAAAACCTTTTCTTTAATTGACTCCCGTGTTACAAATGGTCATTGCTCTCATCAGCCCACCGGAGAAATCAACCCTTTAATAGGCTCTTTACTTCAAGAGCGACAAGAAGTCATTGCAAGAATTGCTCAGCACTTGATTCACTGTGATCCAGCTACTTCACCGGTTGTTGCTGGACGTCCCTTCAACCTACATGAAACTGGCTCAGCTATGCCAAAAGCTTTTCGGAGTACTTACGAAGATGAAAACTTGCTTAAGAGAGGCAAGGAAAACTCCCCTGCTTCTGTTGCCAACTTAGATAAAGCAATACAAGAAGATGGTGGTGAAGGCAAAACCAGAGCAATACCAGAGATCCCAAGGCTCGATCCCCGTGCTCCAGTGAACCACTGTGGCCGTCCCTCTGCAGGAGAGGGAAACCCTCTCATCGATTCTCTGCTTCAGGAGCGGCAGGAGGTTATAGCAAGGATTGCCCAGCACTTGATTCATTGCGATCCAGCTACTTCTCATGTTGCGGGACGTCCATTCAAAGCATGTGAAACTAGCCCAGTTACTTCAAAAATTTTCCGAAGTACATATGAAGATGAAAATTTGCTGAAGAAAGGCAAGGATCCGTCTTCTGTTTCTTTTGCTAAATCCAATTTTTCTTTGCTAGAAGACAGCAGTAAATCAAGGACGAAAACACCTGATACTCCTAGCAGTACTTCTAGGTTTGATGGTGAATCGAAGGCTTCTCTGAAACTCCAAGCAAGAAGAAAATTGATTTTAGCAAAACCTAATGAAGCTGTCCGACACGCATTTCATCAGACTTCAAATAAGACTTCTCATTTATTTACTAATATGCACACATCATCATCATGTGTTAAAGAAAATAAATCTGAATTGCCAGAAAAATTGGAAATAATACATTCTGGTTATGTGCAGAAAGACCAGATAACCAATAGAATTAAACAGTGTTCAAATTTTAGCAGCATTGATGAACAGATTTGCACAAACAAACTTAAAGAAAGAACAGTTGTTAGTGAGAACAACAACACGGACAGTTTTAACAATTTACAGATAGATAAATGCAGAATACTTGAAGGTACAAAAAAAGCATCTGTGATGCAGGCATCTGACTCTTTGCACAAGAATGAGCTCAAGTGTTTAGATAAAGACTCAAAAAAAACAAATATTTATGAGCAAAATACTCAGCTTATTAGTATTGAAAATTATTTAAATAAAGACCATGACAGTTTCAAAAATAAAAACAAACAAGAGAAAACAAAAACTGCACATGATGAGAATGAAGACCCAGTAGGCCTTGATTTCCAAAGCACTTCTCAGAAGAAATCTACGGAAGACAGCTCAGTCAGGTGTGAGCGACTGAAGAACCCAGATGTGCAGGTAAACAGGGACACAAAGAGCAATTCCTTTAGCTGCTGGCTGTTGTGTGGCTTGTAACTGCGTCCAGTATCTGCTAGGGGTGGTAGGAGGAAGGGTTTACGTCTGAATTATGTGAAGCAGCATGGGACTGTTGTCTGCTTCAAGGTCTGAAGTGATATTTGGCCTAATGGTGCTCACCCATCCTTCATTATAAATTTATAAATTTAACATCGAGAACAGCATTGTCTTGTTCTGCTCATTGTGATAGCATTAGAAATGACAGGTTCTGTAGGCAGTTAGACATCCTGTATAAACGTACCAGTGTCTGAATGTGCTATGTGGTCATTTGAACGTCTGTAGCGATTGTAGATTGAGTCAAAGAGAATTTTTAGTAAAGCACCAGTGCGATGCAGATTCACTGGCTGCAGAAGTCTTCTCCATTAAAGCAAGTGAGTGATAACTTGATAGGCCATTGAAATAGCCCGTTAATATCTTGAGTCAATCTGTTTTGCTGGCAGAAAGCACCATCTCTAAAACACACAAATATATGGCGGAAACACAACTTTCGATCCTTGGATGGAACTTCAACCAAGGCTTTTCATCCCAGAACTGGATTGCCTCTACTTTCGAGTCCTGTAAGTTATTGTTGAAGCTGCAACTTAATTATGACTTAACTTGTAAATGAGAAAGGGGGTATTTTATAATTTTACTATCTGCATTACAGAAGCAAGATGCCTAGGTGGCATTTCTGTTTACTTTGTGTTAGAGTGATTAGTTTTGCAGGTGGAAACCTGAGAGTTAATAAGTGAGTGAAGTTGAAGAATAAGTGAAGAGTTCTTGCATTCTCAAGACTGACAAAAGGTTACATCAAAAATTCTATGGCAAGCAGTTCTTTGGTGATATTTAGAGTACAAAAAGTATTTTGAAGCTTATTGTTTTAAGTGTAAGCTAATGCTTTGTCATTTAAGAGATTTTGTATGAGTTATTAATACCAGGTGGCTTATTATTCTAAAGCTTTTGTTTCTGTGAACAGCCTGTACGGTGTATTTCTCAGCATCCAGAGGTGTCATTGCATGACTAAGTGACACAAGACAGCTGTGATAATGCAGGAAGGCGTTGTTACAGTTCCTGGAATGTTGTTTGGGACTTCTAAGGAAAAGGCAGAATGGATTAAAGCTGCCGAAGCAGTGATCTTTTGTAATCAACGTACGATGTGTTTCATTCTTTAGTGTTTATAAAGGATGTGATATCTTCAGAGAACTCTGATGGAAATCACTGGAAATCATAAATATTTGTTTATTTTTGATGCTGTGCACTGCTGCAAAGAGATGTTCAGCCTGTTAAATGAGCTGGACAGTGATTTGGGGGTAGAATTATTTTTTCTTGCTTACCTCGCATCCTTTCTTGGAAGCTCCTGACTGTTTACGTTGATGAGATTTTTATTTCATTTTTGAAAGTTCTGTTTATCAGAATTTACAGTCTTTAATTTTGGTATTTTCTTCACTACGTTTAGAATGATGCTCTTCTCCTTTGTTTTTGATTTTGTAATGTCATGAAAATTCCTGGCAAACTTGTGCTTACTTGCCAAAACTTTTTTTACTGGAGGTACAGTTTTCAAATTAGCATATTATTTCCCTTTTGAGGTTCCTCAAAGAAAAACACAGTCTGGGTGCTTTGATCTGGATTCATCGCTGCTGCAGTTGAAATGTTTGTCTGCAAGAAGGTACATTTTATTTACCAGAAACTTTGAGACTTTTTTTTTTTAGAAATGGAACACACATATATATCTGTATGCAACAGCAAGCACATTAGAAAATACGAAATATGGGTGTAACATAAGAATCCGTATTTTGAAATAACTTTTTAAAAGTTTCATTGCAATTACGTAGACAGTAGATTTCAACCCTTAGTGTGTTGCATCAGTTGATGGATTTTTTTCATGATTCCAAATTTTCATACGTTAAACTAAAATGACTGTATCAGAAGAAGATAATCTCCAATTTTACTTTTATTTTTGATTGTTATAAAAAATTATTTTTTTAAAAAAGTCTAGATTTGGCTATTTTGTTTCTCTGCAACATGGAGTCATTGCAGAGCTGTCTCACTGGCTGACTAGAGGGAACTATGTTTGCTTTATGTTGTCTGTGGCATGAGAAGTGCTCATGTGGCACCAGGCTGGACTGTGGTAGATAGTCTCCATGGTCTTTTTAAGATGCCTGTTGAAATCTTTTGTCTGAAAGCCCGCTTCATGACTGTGAGATGGCTGTGGCTTGCTGTGGCTCTGGTTTCTCCACAGTAGGGCAGAGTGGATGCTGGGTCCCCTCGGCCTATGGCTTGTAGCCAAATTTCTGCTTTGGTCCCCAGACCAGTGCAGCTCAGGAACAAAACCCCAGTATGATGTAAGATACACTGGAATATTCAGCAGAAAAGTTTCTGCATTCTGTGAAAAAACATTATTTCAAAACAGTGTAATTTTTGTGTGAGTAGAGTTGATTGGGTTAAACATTTTGCCTTTATTTGTTCCGAGAACCTTTAGAAAGGGACCAGTCATGACCATTTATATGTTATAACTTAAACAGCTTTAATATGGTAGTTTGGAAACTTCAGGATATGAAACAAATAACTACATGTGGGAGAGAGTTTTCTGTTATTTTGTTCAGTTCCTACTAGTGGAGTTAATGAACAATGTAAATCTGTGTTGTCGGTATCTCTTTTAATATAAAACTTGTGAAAGTATTTCTCAGTTACCTAGAAAATGTTTTGCAAAGGTATTAACAGGCTGTTACTGCTTTAGGACAATATTTTGTAATACAATAAGTGATTCTTTTTAGAGCTGGTTATACCCAGAAGACAAAAGCAAATGTCTTCATCCATATGTTTATTCTCCTTTTTTTGATAGCCCACAACAATGTATAAACAGAGACAGTGATCCAGAGAGCCATGGGAAACCATTTTTAAGTTCTAGCGCTCCACCAGTAACAAGTCTTAGCCTTCTGGGAAACTTTGAGGTAATGCATATTCTCTAGAAGTCTTGTGGTATTTTTATTACTCTTCTGTACTGCTTTTTAAGAGTGCATTGCTGTGGATAATTCCAGCCTGACTACAGTGTAAAAGTTCATAATTAAATTGAATGAAATTTGTTTTAATTTCCATCTATAAAGGCATGTATTTTGCTCTGCAGACATCTCTCTCAGATACAAGCAACTCAATCTCTAATTTTGTAAGTTTTAATTCTCACAGTGGTTAAGTTGCGAGGTTTTCTGTTGGCTTAAGAGATTTAACAACTGGTTATTGTTTGTGTTGTAGTATATATACCTAGAAAAATGGATTCATACTTTCATTCTTAAAACTTACTCAGTATGTCACTAAAGCTAGGTGACATCAGTGTAGTAAAAAATGTATTTAAAGTGTAGCCTCCAGCTTTTGACTTCATGTTGCATATCATGTGTCAATGCCTAAAGCACTTATGCATTGCACAGTATTTCATGAAATACGGAGTGAATACATTGAGTCAAGTCCCAGATTAGTTTATTGTTCTTTCACATATAGTGCATGCTAAGGAAAGTCACACATAGATCCTGCTACAGTAAAACTCTGTGGGCTTTTGCACAGTTTTCAGGAGGACTATGATAAGATTTTCCTGATGCTTTCTGGAAAGCATCCAGAAAGTGGTCAGCAAGATGACCACTGTTATCTTGCTGAATGTTCCCCTGTTCATCCTAATTTTTGCCTTTTTGCCACAATTTTTTGGTAGGTCACCTTATGAAAGAACTAAAACCAAGTTCTTAGAAAAACTTGTCTTAATTTGCTGCGTGCATAGTCTTGCTATATTTTGAATCATTCCCAACCTAAGCTGTATGTGTGTTGTTTTTCAGGAGTCTGTCTTGAATTTTCGCTTAGACCCGCTAGGCATCGTTGAGGGTTTTACAGCAGAAGTGGGAGCGAGCGGAGTCTTTTGTCCCACTCACATGACTCTGCCAGTGGAAGTGTCATTCTACAGCGTTTCGGATGATAACGCACCCTCTCCTTACATGGTAAGTGTATGGTCAAATGTATTTTTTTCTGTTTAAACCATTAGGCTGGAACAAACCTCACACGAGCTTTTCAGGTGAACTTGTCTAACTTATACTTTAACATGATAATCAAACGTGTTTCTGAGATGTTTTGTAATTACCTTATCATCATACATAAACTACCCAGAGCAATGCAGAGTTTCTCTGCTGAGCAGGTACATCTGGGGTAGTAGAACTTGGTGAGAATTTTTTTCCCCTCATCCTCCAGCACAGCAAAACCCTGTGGTTTTCACAGGCAGCTGGCTACAGGTTGCAGAGGCATTAAATTCTGATAGGTGCAGATAGGTGAGTGAAGAGTTCAGGGAGTGAGGCTTTGGAGGGATCTGGGGTATTTCCAGCTGCTTGTGATCCAGTTCTCTTCCTTTCCCTTCTCCCTTTCCCCACCTAGTGCTTTTTCTCCCATTGCTGTGCCCCAGCATCCGGTTGCTTTGATCATGGGATATTGAATGTATTTGTCTGTCTCCACAACAGAGTGATCAACCTCCACTAACTCTTTTTATCCAACATACTTATAATAGACAGTGAGGCAATAGCTGGAGTACAGGATACGTTTTGGTTATAGGATACATTTTGTTGTCCAAATAAGCTGCTGTCCAGGGCAGCTAACTGCTTCGCCAGCAAGTGGCTTAGGTATAGGCCAAGGTTCAGTTGTGGATGGAGACTTTAGACTCCTTGTCTAAGTTGTTTAGCCTTTTTTTTTTTTTTTTTTTTTTTTTTTGAGGAAATGTTGTCGCAGCTAGTGTGACATGTCACTCTCATAAGCTGCTTGGTTTGCTGGTGTTCACACTGGCACAGTAGTTTTGTTCTTGATATCCACGTAGTAATTCTGTTCTGCACTTCTACAGTGACAACAGCTTTTGGTTGCCTAAAAACTGTTACCGTGTAAAAGGCAAAGGTCTGTTGGATGCTAGCATTGAATCAGACAGCTAATTTTGTTCTGAACGCCTGTTAAGTACCTTCAGTGTTACCTGGGTGACAGATCTCATAGATGGTAAATAGTCTGCTTAAACATGTAAGTGAACTGTTGAACACCTGAAAATCTCAATGTTTAGACTTGGCACTTACCCCTTCTGTTTTAAAGTGGATTCAGAAAATGAAATGAAATGGGTTTGCAAGTTAAGCTTGCAAACTTGGCTATATCTTCCTTTGACCACAGAGAAGTATCAATTCTTTTGCTTTATCTTTCTAGATTATTTCACGTAAATTTCCAGGAGGTGAAGGGATTCTGATGTTCCTCAAATGGTTAAAGTGACATTGCTTATTTCCCTACCAGGGTTTCTTTGTTTTAGGCTTTTCCACATGTTGTAAATGTGCTATTATGCCTGAGTCTCACAGGATTAATACAACATTTATATAGTGCCTCCATCATCAGAAACATTGTTTCTGTTTGTATAGCCAGTTTCTTTGCTCTGAGTTTTGCTTTTTTCTTTTTTTTTTTTTTTTTCCAACTGTCTCAGTACAGTACACGGGTTGTGCACCCCAGTTTAATTGAGTGCATGCTCTGGTGCAGTGTCTTAAGGGTGACCTCAACGGTGTCAGAGCAGAGTGAATTCCTCAACGGATGCTAAGTGGGACGCTCAGATGCTCTGTAGATCCCAGTTGGTACAAAAGCAGATCATATTGCTGCTAGAGTTTAGGATGAGAATAGAAGATTAAGTGCATCTGCTGTCCTTTGAAAAGCAGAAATTAGTTCTTTGAGGATGGAAGTATTATTGGCGCAGTTGTAGGCCATATAAAAATGGAAAGGCAAGTCTTTCATTTTAGCTTAAAAGCCATTTTAAAACGCAAGCTCTTTTCTCCATAGCTTCCTGACTGCTAGTCTGAAGATGTGGAAACTTGGAAGTTGTTTCAAGAGGAGAATGTACTCCTTATTGCACAGCTTTTAGCAATCTGCCAAAGTATTTGTAAAGATCCCTACTGTTTTTAACTGCGTCTTAAGTGTTGTCTTTATTCTTCAGTTTTTACTCTTAAAAGCAATCAGCAATGTATAAGTAGAATTACACGAATAGAACATTTTGATTTGTTTCTATCACACCCTGTTAACTATATTTGTCTTTTCTTTCCAGGGTGTAATTACTCTGGAGTCCCTTGGTAAAAGGGGTTATCGGGTACCGCCTTCAGGAACGATACAAGTGGTATGTACGCAGCAGATATGGGTGCTTTAAATCACTGATACCAAGAAATTAATGCAAATGTTATTTATTACTGATGAACACAAAGGTAACAGTGGAAAAAAAATGAATTTCTATAGAAGCTTGTAGTATTTTAATTATTCAAAGTATACATTGGTGTAATTTGTGATTCCAAACACTTGAGCCCATCCATGCTGTGAAGAGGTTTCAAATAAGTTAATTAAAGTTTGGGCTATTTGTTGACACCCCTTCGCTGTAGAAGTAATGAAGTAATTTGCTAATCCAAATTCTGAAATCCCTCAAAAAGCAACTTGCAGGTTGTCTCCATACTATTCAGATTGTTCCATACCGTCTTACATAAATTCTGTAACATTTTAAAAGCCACCTGCTTTTTGTAATAAAATCAGAAAGTGTATCACAGCCACTGCTTAGAGCCAGTGGTCTGTCTCTTTTAAGAATCCAGTCCAAGGTGACACGTTGCTAATGTCAAGCTTAAAAGTGGAGCCTGCACATGTGCTTCCTGCAAGCATAGTGTATCTCCAGAATAGTGCAGACAAAAGTCTGACTAGAAAAATAAAATAAAAATGGGGAATGTAGATTAGCAAAGTAATAATAGTCCTGATAGTGTTTCAGATCAGGTAATGATTACTGTTATATTAAAAAAAATAAATAAAAAAATTCTAGTAGCTTAAATGTTAAAGTGAACTGAAAAGCTGCACATTTTTCCCACAAACGTTCCTGTATGATACAGGAACAAAATGCATAGAGGATGGTGAGTATTTTGGCAGGTAATATTTTTTTTCCATTTTTCATCTCTAAAGAGTTGTATTGAACCTTTTTTTTTTTTTTTTTTTTTCCCCCAGACCTTATTTAACCCTAACAAAACTGTGGTGAAGATGTTTGTGGTGATCTATGACTTGAGAGAGATGCCAGCTAATCATCAAACATTCCTACGGCAAAGAACTTTCTCTGTTCCTGTGAGACGAGAAATCAAGCGGACTGTCAATAAAGAAAATAGTCAACAGACTGAAGAAAGGCTACTTCGCTACCTCATACATCTGAGGTAAGCTTCTTGGAGTTAAAAATAAAAAAAGTAAAAATAAATCCAAATATCTACCAAAATTTACCCCTCTTGATTCCTTTGCCAGCCTGCCTTTCTTTTTACATGTTTATGTTAAAAAAAAAAAAAAAAAAAGCTCTTAATTTGGTATTCAAGGTAGATGATAGAAGAAGGAAAGCTAGTAAATAAATTGGAAATAAATTGGATCCTGCTTGGGAGGAACAAAATTAAAATAAAGCTCTTTCTTAACATTTGTATGGCCTTGTAATTACTTGTTTTCGTATGAACAGAGATTTATTCTGGCTGGAGCAGTGTATCTTTTTGATGTTAAAAGAAATAGTGAGTGAACCTGTTACTCAATAGAAGCCAAAAAAGGATCAGTGTAGAGAAAGTGGCCAGTGCGCACACGTGCCCATTCAGCAGAACAGGTTCTAACATGACAAGCATTTGGAATTACTACTAAAAATGAAGCGCAGTGGTTACTGGTAAAATGTAAATATCTGTTTGGTGATGCGGTACCACTGACGTGCCTTTCACTTTATAAAATATTCACACAGTCTTCTTTGAATGATTTACAAAGCACTGCCTGAAACCAGATGCTGTGCTACTGTTCTTCGGATGTTCTGAAGACTGCAACTTGAAGCAGAGGAGCAATGCTGGCTGTACTTTGTCCTTTGGCAGCTTGCAAACTTTTGCCAGCATTATTGCACTAAACGAACCGCATCCATGCAGTCCCAGTGATTTCATTGCAGCACTTCAAAACCTGATGACTGCTGACATTTTAGAGCTAGCAAACTAAACAGTCAAATATCTGACTTGTTGTGGAATTACTTCTGATGCTTATTGCCCCTATTTAGAGGCATTGACTTCTACGCAGCAGACTTTCAAAACACAGCTTTGTCTTTGACTGATTCCAGACCAACACTTTTCATTAAATGAAAGTTGACAGTCAAAAAATGTGTGTTGGCTTACTGGAGTGGGAACATAGTGTCATGATGAGGATGCTGAACTGTTTTCGCCCTGAATTTTAGTCCGGTTTGAAATTTGTCCTTTCAGGTCACACTAACTTGCTGTGTCTGACTTAACCACCTTATACATTTTTTCATCTAGGGTAAATTGTGAAAAAGAGCATGTAGCCTAGCTAAAAGGCTCTATTCACTTGTAATGTTGTTTTTAAAATCTTTCATTTTTAAAAGCAGCAAAGTTCCCTGAAACCCATTTTACTGAAAATTTGCTCTACAAAACAATAACAATAGTGGTTTTTATTTTTGTTACTCAGGTTGGCTTAAAACAGCCTTTCAGTTTTAGTTGCAGTTGTTGTAAGCTTAAGATGCTTGTTTCCATGTTGAAATTTTTGCTTAAACAGCAACAAAAAGAAGTCACAAACGGTAAGCTGCGTTGTGGCGGCATCTGCTTGTGAGGCCTTAATTACAGTTGTCAGCACTCGCATTATGAAAGCTTTTTTTTTTTTTTCAAGTGGTAATTCAGCAAAAATGCTTGCATAGGTCTGGAACTTAACGTTGGCAGCCAGATTTTCTAAAGCACTCTTTCAAGTGTCAGATACAGTGTGTGTGCAGCTTTTCCTAGCATAGTTTTGCCTGTTTGAGGGTTGCTCGGTGTGCCGTTAGCCTGTGTCTGTACGGATGTGGCACTGACATCAAACGTAGCTTGCTTGGCCAGCACAGATTTCTTCACTGCACAGAAATTGGGAGTTGCGTCCGCAGTTTAAGAAATCTCTTGAAGGTACTTTGTAAATACATTTTGTGTTGTTGCATGTCAAGCAAAGTTTTTTTGTTTTGTAATTAAATCTGCGTTAACGTAGGAGCCGGGAGTCCAGCTCTGCTCACGCGTCGCTTCTGCCCTGTCCTGTAACGGTGACGACCATCAGTTGGTTCCTGGGGTGTGTTCTGGCACCCCTGCAGTGATGCAGTTGACCTGCCCACAGCTCAGCATTTTCAAAGTTTTTACAGCTGGTCAACAGTCCTGGTTACTGACATGTTGCCTCTTTTAATTCTATGGAGCGTAATTGCTGTTGCTTCATGGCTAACAGTGGCCAGTTCTTCATTAGCCAGATGTTCCTGAAGGCGAGGTGGAGGGGACGCTTCAAACCAGTTGCTCAGTAGTGCTTCCTCAGGGTGGTGACACTTTTTTTTTGCAATATTTTTGTGATGTGGTGTATGACGCATTTACCAGTGGAAGCTGGAGGTATCTGTCACTAATTTGCTAGCTGCTTTTTGATCTTTCTGATCTCTAAGCGTTTTTCGTGATCTAGCAATCTGTGGTGTTGTCCTACTGATTTTTATTTGTGGATTTACTTAGATTTTAATGATTTTTGTTGTATTGTCTTTTCTTCTTGCAGAAGGAAAGGTCTTAGGGTAACCATAAAAACATACACTGCTGCAGCCTGTTTCTTGGGTTTACTTTGTTCTTCATGAATTTATTCTTCGTAATGGCCCATAATATACGTAAAGGCTTTTGTGCTCGTGTTTGTCATTTCTCCAGTAATGTTCATCACTTAAAGTTTCTTTCCTCTGCCAGACTTTCTAGCTCATCTGTTACTGTGTTTTTAAGTCTTCCACTGTTTGTCTACTGGTGCTGTTCCTAGGACACCATCTGTCCGAGGAAACACATCTCATGTTTTTCTTGGTTTTCTTACACTACTGGAACTGCCACAGCTCTGGAGCTAGTCCTGTGCTGGCCACTCCACCAACACCCGCAAGAGTGCATGTAATTGTCTCCTGATTATTCCAATGTATTTGCACATATGAAAAACAAGTTACAAATCCCAGTTACTATGGTAAATATTCCTTTAAATAAAAAAAAGCAATGGAAGCAGAAACTAGAGGAATCCCCAAACTCTGTTACTGTCTCCCACTTGTTCTCTTCCAGTCCTTGTGAAATGGCATGCTCGGATGAGGCAGATTACAGGGAAGGATTATTTACTGGGCAAAGGAAATCTTGCAGGATTCTCACTGCTAGAAAATAAAGAGCTTGAAGTTAAAAATAATAATTAAAAAAAAAATTGATAGATCCATGTGTATAAAGGGGATAATTCAGGTCAACTTTACGATGGTGCTTTGATAACTAGATCTAGCCATACTGTGACTAATGTAATCAATCATACTTCAGCTTCAAAAGGTGTTCCAGTACCACTTTTATTTAAAAATGTGTTATGAGCTGCGTGCAGACTTAACTTTTTTTTTTAGGTATTCAGTTTGTTATTCACCTCTTTTACTCTTCCTTCACATGCCTTCCTTCAGAGTCTCCCCCTTAGACAGCAACTACTTTGGCTGCCAGGTGAAGGGCTTCCCCATTGACAACACCATGCACGAGGGATGGATAGGAGCTCCTTGTGGGCCAGCAGGAGCATTCTGCTAGACCCCCCCTACATTTCATGCTCTTGACAGAGAACTTCCTCTCTCTAGCTGTGGGATGGCTATGGGCTATCCTGCTCCACTGCTCTGAACGAAGCTGTGGCTGGCACACAATCCAATTCTGCAGCCTGCCTGCCCCCAGACAGCTCAAGCCTGCTGGATCTTGTGTTGTCTTTCTTGTGCCTCCCAGAATTTCAATCTGATTATGTCTGTGTATATTACAGAGACTCCTTTTGCTTCAGTGCACTCAATGAATAAATGCTTATTAAAAATCTGTCCAAATTGTAGTACCCATAATAATACAGTGTGTGCTTTGATGTGAGCAGTGTGCTCTTGGCATTTATAGTGGTGTCATTTTGTCCTTACAGTAGAAAAAGCTCTCATTTCTAACACAGTAGCAGTAGCTTTTCTCCCCTACCATGACATGCTGATAATGATGCTCACTGGCCATAAGAGAGAGTCCTTGAGATCCCCTGCCCTTCCTGGGTGGGGAAAGGGAATTAAGTTCTGCCAGGTGCAGACTCCGAACACAGTTCTCTGAAATGCGAATCGTGTCTCTTTATCTATAGCTGTTAAATCTCAGTGAAAGTGAACTGGCACGTTTCTGGCAGGTTTGAAGGCTGTTCAGCTACAGCATCAGAAATAAATGAGCCCAGAAACTGGCCACTGTTTCCTTTGGTGATTGGGCCAGTAAACTCAGCTCTTTGAAATGGCTCCGTATTCCTTGCAAAAACCCTCTTTGTCAGCTTGCTTGCAGAGACCCCCGTACCTGCTGCTGCTTAGGTTAGAGTTAAACTTGGCATGTTGTATAAAGCATTGGTAAACTTCTTGCTTTAAGTTTCAGAGAGCAATGAGATCTGTATGATTGACATGTGTATTTGATATGCATATCAAGGCCACCCTTTGGGCGTTTTTAGGAGTGCTCACTTAAGAGTACTTCTTGGCTTTCTAGATGCCTGAGAACTTTAATCTCTGACAGTACGTAAATGCAGCATGAACTTCAAAGATCCCATGCCACTTTCAAAGCTATATTCTGTATTTGTGGTGAGGAACAGAACCTTCAAATGCCAGAGAAAATGAAGTAGATAGAAAACGTTTAGAAAACGTTACTCTTTTTTCTTTAATTTTGTGGTCAAATGTTTTTTGGCCTTAATTTCTGAAAGGAATGCATTTAATTCAATAGTATTAAAGGTTATTCTCTTTTTTTTCTGTTCTATATAATACAGATATTCTTTTTTTTTTTTTTTTTCAGGTTCCAGAGTTCTAAATCTGGAAAGATCTACCTCCACAGAGATGTAAGGCTCCTATTCTCTCGGAAGTCCATGGAAGTTGATAGCGGCGCTGCATACGAACTCAAATCTTACACTGAATCTCCAACAAATCCTCAGTTTTCACCAAGATGTTAGCAAACAATGGCAAACTAAAGTATTCATTGTACTGTTGATTACTTCTTACAAGGGAAGATCGGTAAAGTTGACAGTATAAAATTAAATCTGTAAAGGAATGAAAATAGCGCTCGAGAGAGAAGGTTCTTATGTGATCCTGGACCAGTTTTGTAAAAGGTCTCTGGAATGAGCTTTGTGTATTCCAAGTAGACTGGAAACGTACTTAAATCTAATCTTTTTGTACTGTTTAAAACCACTTCATTGGATGTGTTGCAATAGCAAATTCCCAAGTTAGTTTAGTGTTTACACTTTTTATTTTATTTTTCAGTTATTTAATATTTAATGTTTCATTTAATACTCAAGTGATGTTTGTCTTTAGTGTTCTAATGTAGCATAAATCCTATGTAAAATCATACTATGTATTTTTGGCATTAATATTGAAATCTGAAATATATACAGATGTCTTTAATCTGTGTGATGTTTTTAAGTGATATTCATTTAAGTTATTGAAAATGGGGACAGCAGTTGAATTTCCGTAACATTTCATACTATGCAAGCATTCAGCTTTTTTCTTTTGTTTCTTTGATGGTACCCTTTTTTCTTTTTTCCCCTCACATACAGATTTAACACCACTTGCAACCATAGCGCAGAATGTTTTTCTTACTCATGCATTCAGATCATTGATTCAATTCATATTTGGCTCCCTCCATTTCTTTCTTTCCTAAAGGGCCACTTTAATATTGTTTTTGTTAGTTTCACATAATTCCCCCCCCCATATCTGATTTCCGATTGTGCTAAAGGATGTACTGTGCAAACGAATTAGCATTTATATCTTAAATATATGCAAAAGCTATGGAACATGTACTTTTTGTTTTATTTTTAGATAAGGAGGATCTTCATGTAATCCTAAATATTTTTAATAGATCAATTCCATTTAGGCCACTAGGTGGCTATATGAAGTTTTACTAGAGATGCTACATTGGGAATATAAATGCTTTCCAATACGTGTATTCCTAAAACAAATCACAGTCAGATAAACAGTTTATGCTACGTGTTAAACTGTGTAACTGAGAGAAATAAAGCTAGAAGCGTTTGATTATATTTGAGGTATATATTTAATAATGAAAATGAAGCTTCATGATGCTTGCCGAAGATCTGGGTTTCTCTGCTGTCTTGTCTTGGTTCATGTTTTTCTTTACATCGCTGTTTTCATAGTGTAGTACTATGAAGGGTGACCTTCACCTGTGGGAGTATGACACCCTTATCTCATGAAGAATGGAGAAAGAATGAGCGTGCACGTTGTGTATTCAACGCTGCCCTTAGCTGGGATGAGAAGCCACTGCTTCATGAAGTCCCGAGGAAGCCTGCCAGGGACAGGGAGGGAGACCAGACTTTCCAGATGATACGTATCCAGCTGTCGTGTATATTCAAGTGGCTGTTGCTACAGAAGGGCAAAGCCCAAATATTACTGAATCCATTTCCAAGTGCAGTATTTTTCCCTCTGCTACGCTGGGTTTTTGAAAGGTTTGCTTTTGTATGACGGAGACTTGGGGAAAACCATGCAGGAGATTGATTGTGGTTTCTAGTTGTGTGTCTTGTAAACCTGAGAAGGTTTCTTTTGGTAACAGATGAGTCAAATACAACTGCAGCTGTATGTGTACGTAACTAGGACCTAGACTAGGATAATGAAAATGTGTCCCAGTTTCCCTGTACTCAGTCATAAGCAAGCAGCGTGTACCCTTAGAGTACTTGTTTGTGTCACGGGGCACATCTGCTCGCATACTTGACGAAATGACACTTAATGAGGAGTCATAAATCACCCTCAGTAAGTTAGCCTTACCTTTTGGCACTGTCAGTACGCGATGTTTGTACGGCTGGATCTCGAAGTGACTCCAAGCCACCCTGTGCTCCTCGGAGTGATATGGATTTGTCCTGAGGGGCAGAGGGGGGTGGGTTTGGGGTATGTGGTCACTGCACATCACGTCCAAGAAATTATCTGTATTGGCTTACACAGTCAAACCATACTTGGTCCCTATATGGGTGCTGTTAGAAATGAACACAACCTTCGGTTATCTGTGTACAGCTTCTCAGCCATGTCCCCGTCAGGCTTTGACCTGTGCTGCCCGTTCCACACGGGACACAGGCTGTGAATGCGAAACGCGCCCAGCCCGCCATGGCTGCTCTGCCTTCCTTCACAGGGGCTGGGCTCATTTTTAGGCAGCCCTTTCCCGCCTGTCCTTACCCCTGCCCATGCCCCGCGCTGTGGGGCTGCCAAACGGCCCCGAGCCGCCCGCGGGGAGGGAAGGGGGGGGGCTCGGGGCCGTGACGTCAGCGGGGGGGGGGGGGCCGGAAGGCCGCAGCGCTCGGCGTGCGCGGCCGCGCGCGGAGGAAGTGTGGGCCCGGCCGCACGCCGTCCTGCCACCCGCCGCCATCTTGTGCGGGACGCGGCGGAGCGGAGCGGAGCGGAGCGGAGGGAGCTGCGCCGTGCCCGGTGCCTGCCGCCCGCCGCCATGTCCGCAGAGAGCCCCGAGCCCGCCTCGGCCGAGGAGCAGAAGGTGGGGGGGGGGCGCTGAGGAGCGGCGGGAGCGGGGAGGGGGCCGCGGGGGTCTGCCGGGGGGGGGCGGCCGCGGTGAGGCGGGGGCGCGGGGCGGTTGCGCTGCCCCCCCCTCACCCCCCCCCCCCCCCCCCGCACCCCTCCGAGCGCTGCGGGCCGGGGGGGGCGCGGGGCCGGGCCCGGGGAACGCCCGGGGGCCGCGTCGGGGCCCTCCGGTGCCGCTCCCGAGGCCGCGTCGCAGGCGGCTCCGAGCGGCTGCGGCCTGGCGGGGCCCGCGGGCCCGTCCCGGCAGGGCGGGGAGAGGCCGGGGGGCGCTGAGGAGGGCTCCGGGAGGCGCGGCCCGGCCGGGCGGCCCCGGGCTCCTGTTTAACGATTCCCCGCTCGGCCCGGGGAGCGGCCGCACGCCTCGGGAGGCAGAGCGGGGAGGCAGAGCGGTGCCGCGGCCATAGGGCCGGGAGGCCGAGCCGGCCCCCGCGGTGCCGTTTGCCCCGAAACGCGGGCGCTGCGTGGCCGTGCCAGGGAGGCCGCCGAGAGAAGTAAACCCCCGGGCTGTGCGGGGCGCCCGCGGTAGCTCGGTAAGAGCACGGGGGGCAGGCGGCAGCGGGCTCTTCGCGGGGCCTCCCAGCGCCTGGGCACGGCGGCAGCTGAGTGGGGCCCGGGCCCTCCGAGGGGCTGCAGCGCCGGGCTGGACACCGGGCTCGTGGGGGTGCGGGGGCCGGCTGGGCTTCAGAGCTGGGCTTGGCGTAGGCAGGCACTCTAGGCAAGGGAAAGGAAATAAAATGGAACTTTGTTTTCTTCGCTCTTCCATCCTGTGATAATAGAGTGAGGGATTCGTGCTACAGCATTGCAATATCAAACTTCTTTAAAAATGTTTGTCTGGATAAACAAAGTTAAGATCGGTTCAGTTAATGCTTAGCTCTGAGGTACTTGTCTGACCAACCCGTTTTGCAGTACTTAGTCGTTTGTAAGCCTAAAAAAGATGAAGCCCCTAAGGGAGCTTTGAGGCAGCAGTTCCATGGCGAGATGTCTGATATAAACGTGTTAGCACAGCACGGGAAGCTTGTGCATGTGCTCAATGAGAAGGGTGTTAAACAAGAAAACGATAGAAATTGAGAACTTTCCATGAGTCCAGTGTTTCCTGTTCCCAATGGGAAAACTCTGGGTAGTGGCAGGAGGAAGTTCAGCAACAAAGAAACCTTTGGGTGATGTAGAGCATGTGCCTGGTTGATGGATGCTGCTTTTGCTGTAGAAGTCCATGTTTTTCAGGAGGCCCTTAGTGCTGCGTCTTGTTTTGGGACTGGCTTTTGCCGCATCAGTTGTCTGGGGAATTGTGCCGTTGTCATGTTTCTCCTATTTTCTACTTCACATTTTTTTCTGATGTCTTTCCTTAGAAGAGGATAAGCTCTTCATAACACAGCTCGAGAAGGCTTCTTTGTAGCCATGCAGTTGAGCTGTCCAACAGATAGAGAACCTCATGCTTTTAGTAGCCCCATAAAAATTAAAAGCAAGAGCTATCTTTAAATGTGTTAGGTAACTACTGGCTATGCTGGTAAACCCTTTTAATGAAGTAAGCAGACTTCATTAGCTGTGCAAAAATTCCTGTAGAGAACTAAAATTACAACTTGTGTGGTTGTCACCAGGAAGAAGTGCGTGGTATATCTTGATATATTTTTTTTTTTTCCTTCATCAGTTGTCAGTTGTCAGGCTGCTGCTTCTATAATAACTGCGGGGAAGACAACTGCTAATGCATGAATGGCTTTGCAGGTTTGGGTTAAAGCCTTCGTGTCTCAGCGACACGGCCCTGAGAGTGCTCCCTGCTCTCTGGTGCACAGAAGAATACAAGGTCAGAGTAAGCACACGATGATCTTCCCCAGAAAACTTTCCCAGGGCTCCTCAATGCATGGCATAAAAGCCTTCTGAGCTGCAAATGGACGCATCCGACGGCTTTCTGAATCCATCTAAATTCTTGGCATCCCCTGTATCCTTTGGCAAGGAGTCCTGTAGCTTAGCTGTGTTACATGAAGAGCTGTTCGCTTAAGTATTTTGGAACCTGTCGTCAGCTGGTTTTGTTTGACAGCCCAAGCCTTCATGTTGAAGCTATTCTTTATTTCATGTTACCTAGGTGGTTTTTTTGGTCTTAGCTGTTCTTGGCCATCAAGAGTAGGTGACCAGAGCCTGAATCCTTTTTCTCTGCACTGAGGCACAACACAGTTTTGTGTTTTGGTCGCCTGCTGTGCGATGATTTGTCAACCCCGTGAGTTTGCATAAATGTTTTCTTTGAAGCACCATGAATACATATTTATGTAAGCTCTGTATTGTTGGCCCTCTGTTCTTAAAAAAATATTTCCTTTTGGTTAGTATTGGCAAAACATGCCCCCTCAGATGCCTTGTCTGTTGGCTCAACAGTGAGTCCCCAGTGATTCAGCATTAGATGCTGAAAGAATGGCTTTTGAGAAGATCCAGAGACAGTGTTGGCATGATAATAAAACAGCGGCTGAAGACTGTTTGTTCCATTCGCACGGAGGCCGTGCTCTTGGCTTGTAGGGTTATTGTATGGCGAGGAGGTGTTCAGCGCTGCTTCTGTGTCCTGTGCTGCCAGGGAAGTTTTGCTTTTTGTGTGTGTTTTATATTTTGTATTTATCTGTGTTTTGTGTTGCATTGCCTGGCTATGTTTTCATCTAACTACAAATAAAAAGCATTGCTTCTATCTAGACCCCACAGAAGTTTCTCGTAGGCTGCCCTCAATTTCTGCCCGCCCCTGGTAGGGCTGGCCATGGCGATTCCCACTGTGCTGGGAGCAGCTGTCTTCCAGAGGTCTTGGGGTAATAGAGCAATTGGAAATGTTGTGTTTCGAGTTTGTTGTTACAAGCTTTGCTTCCAAGGTTTCTTGCCAGAAGGGTGCCGATCGTTATAGAACTTGGAGCTTTTGTAAGAGGTGTCAGAGGCCTTGTGAACTGGGGCAGGCCAGCGCAGGGGTTCAGCTCCTCAGCACTTGTGCCTGAAGTAGCTCTCGGCTGCTCTTGATCCGTTGTGCTCCCTGCTGCCGTGTTACCGGACCTGTTGGTGCAGCTGCTTGGTGATCCAGACACGGGAAACTGACCCCAAAGAAATAAAGCCCAGCAAGAAAAAAATGGGTAGTTATTTTTGCATTGAATTAATTTCTGTAACCCACTGACGTGGAGTACACTCATGTGAACTGACGCAACGCAAAGGTTGGTGGTGCTGGTGGAAGAGGAGTGTGAAGGGGCTGCCTAAGCAGCTCGAAGTGAGTACGAATCTTTAGTCACAGATGGACGTGAGGCTCTCCTGGTTTCAATGGCAATTCTTCTTTCCTGACTAAAAGTCTTTCTGTGACTTCAGATGATAATTACTGTTCAAGAACCACAGCAGTCAGCACAAATCAATATGAGTTTTCCCTGAACTAGCCATGGTTTGCATGCAGAAATGATCTTGGCCAAACACCGGAAGGCAGTGAAACAAGGAGTTTGAATGGAAGGTATTTTAGAAATGACTGAGTAAAAAAATTGTACCTCATGCATCAAATCACTGCATGAACTAGAGCGGGTACCTGTAAAGTAAAGGTCAGTGCTGACAGACTGGATGTGCAAACTAGTTTTTGCCAAATGAGCGTTTTCAGATCACTACTTGGAGCATGCATATTTTTACAGTATTCTCACAAATTTGCATTTTTTTCTATGCAAATAAGCTGTGTTCAGTTAACTAGGTAATGATAATGTCGGCCTCTAATAGAAGGCCAGTATAGAGAAGTCAAATAATGTTTGTTAATATGGTAGCAGGCATGGTTTTCAGACTGAAATACTTTAACGCTATTTCACAATGAATATCAATGCATTACAGTTGCATCGGAGTCATAAAAACTGGATTTTGTGAGAGCACAAGTGCTAATCCATGCAACTCCACGAGGAAGCAGGGCCAACTGAAAAGTCTCATGCTCTGCTTTCAACATTCGTTCTGACAGAATCCTTGTTTTCACCAGAGAAGTGTTTTTTTTTGTTTGTTTGTTTTTGTTTGTTATTTTGGGGATATTTTGGATCATAACTGAGTAGCAGTGTGCTTTTAATATAGGTTAATTTTCTGTGAAAGCAAAATGGGTTGAAAAGTACCTAAGATGTGAGGCTGAACTCCTACAGTTGTTGTCAGTATTTGAGAGAGAATAAATGAGAATGTTTATTAATGGATGTGTTCAGATTGGAGCAGAAATCTGCATGTTGGTGAATTCCTTGCAAAAGTGTTGTACATAAATAGTTTATTGTAATTCTTCATTTAAAATCTTGGTAATTTTGTTTCAGGAAATGGAGGATAAGGTGATCAGCCCAGAAAAAGCTGAAGAAGCAAAATTGAAAGCAAGATATCCTCATCTGGGCCAGAAGCCAGGAGGCTCAGACTTCTTGAGGAAGAGGCTTCAAAAAGGAGTGAGTTCTTTACTGTCTTTAGGGTGTGGACAAGAAATTCCCAAATTCCTGTATCTGTGATTCTTTTCCACTCCCCAGACCTTTGCATGAGAAAAGAACACAGCCAGTGTTAACTTTAAATCTGTAAAGGCCTGAGGAAGCGAAATTGATTTCCACAAAACAAATGCCAAACCGGCAGGATAGTTGCTTACAGTGCCCCAGTGGCTCAGCTGCAATTCTAAGAAATTTTAAGAAATTTAAAAACTTTGAAGCTGTCTCACTGCAGCTGTGATAGATTTGGGTTTAAAAAAAAAAAAAAAAGAGAGAAAACAGTAAGGGTCAGAATCTCATCTGTGTTCTCTGCTTATCTTATCTTACCCGTTCTTATGTTGCCAGGATGTACGGCCACTCTTGTTACTCATGTTGTTAGTGTGTGAAGGCTTAGTGTTTGCAGGTACCATCTGACATCAGTGGCTTGAGAAGGTTGGTGTAATTCCAGATACATACACCTACTCAAAAAGTAACTGTAGAATTAGTATTTAAATACTGTTCCACATTTGACCAGTGTATCTTACTTTCTTAGTTACTGAACAGTTTTTTGTTAGTTCAGGATTTCATGAAGTGACGTAATGCTTTTCAGGCATGTTAGAATTCTGTTCTTGGGGTAATCCTAGCCTCTCATTACTTTTAATGGTGTTTTCCTTGCTGTCACACTATTGTTTACTCTCATCTAGGCCATTTGAGTGCACACAGTGATTCCAAGTGTAAGTCCTTTGCAAGCCAGCTGTTGGAGTTCGGTGCTGATCTAATTTTGGGCTATCTGGTAACGTCTCGTGGGAATTGTTACTTTTGGCAGGTTTTTTGGATAAGCTTTCTCTTGAAAATTAGTGTGCATGCAGCATGGATAATGGCTGCTGGGGGTGGACTTTTGGGAGTTAAGCTGTTATGTGGTCAAAGGCAAACTGAAAGAGACTTGAGCGTGTTCAGTGCCTGTAGATACCAAAGAGGCAGGGTGAATGTGTTTTGTACAGGCCATTCAGGCAGACAGACCAGTGTCCGCTCCGTAAGGATTAATGGCCACAAAGGAATTACTGTAAACACGCCACCAGTCTCTACAAGGTTTCAGTCCTGATTACAGCACCACTTCGTGCAAAGCTTCTTACAGCCTATGTTTTCCAATACGAGCAGGGGCAGGCCAGTGGGCGTTTTAATTGCCTCAGCATTTTGGATGCTGCTGGTATGATGAAAGATGGCATAAAATTGGGGGTTCCAACTCTTAATCTGTCCTCTTCAGTTCCTGATGTTGCTAATACCTTTTTTCCGTGTTTTATTTTTCGTTGTTTTTGTTTAGTGTGCTCAGTGTCCTAAATGAGAAAGCATCTTATCTGATGGGGACTTCTGGTGTACTTTAGGCTAGCTGGGTTGCTGAACTTTAAAACAGGGTGAGAATAGTGAGTGTGCTTTCAGACAGCTTTGGCGATGGGAAGATACGTGGGTAGGCATAGAAACAATTTGAAAAGGATGATCCAATACAAGCCACCTATGAAAAGCTACAGTAAATCAGAAGTAAACACAGAGTAATCTATGCAGAGAAATGGGCTGACACTCCAGTTCCTGAAAGATGATGCTTTTTCTCCAGAGGTGCAGTTGCCGTTTGGCAAGTAGGCTGCCCTCTGCTCATTGCTATTTGCTGTTCAGAAATGTTCTACATTGGGTGCACACACCCAATTAATTTTAATTAGCATACGTCCTCCAGAATAGTAGTAAAAACGGATGCTGTACTCCTCTAGACAGATTCTACTTGGAACGAGTGTGTATATAACTAGTATAGAGACAGAAATGTGTATCTGTTAACAGCAGTTAACACACCGAAAGATAGAATTACTCAATTATTACCTAGTTCCTGTTTAAAAGTTTCTTTTGGTTTCTTCGGTTTTGAAGGGGAAAATATGAAAGCCTATTTCCAAACTGGGTTGCATTATAGCTAAAGCCTTGTCTGCAGATACAGTGCAAGAACACTGTGGTGTAAGTAAGGATTCCACTGTCAAAAGGATGAATTGTGAGCAGGTTTACCAATACAGTTATGTAGTTCAGGTGTTCTGATTGTTTAGGGTAAAAGAGATGACTTTAAGCCTCTAGTAAACCCTAATAGGGGACATTTAAAGCCATCTTCAAGAGGCCTTGCATTTAAAAACAACAACAACAAAAGCTTCCCATCCCCAGGTAAAGACTTGAACTTCAGTTTAACACTGCTGCTACTGAACATTTTGCAGTTGGTTAGTGCTACTACAAACTAAAGGCTACGGCAATAATGCTGCCTGGAAGTACACAAGCACAGCAGGTTGCAATGGCTTTTGTTCAACTGACTTTGAGGAATAAGCCTATCTAAAGCTAACCAGGGAGTGTTCTTCCAGAGGTGATTATGCATTGTAAGCAACAGTTCTTAGAGCTAATCTTTGTCCTGAATCTAGGCTTTGGCCTCATTTGACAATCTGCAAAATCACGGGTTATAAGTAGATTAGTGGTAGACCTCATAGTAAAATGTAAACAAAATATAACGGTTCCCCAAAAAAAAGGTGTCATTGAGCAGTTGAAGACTTGATGCAGGCCTTGGATGAAATTCCACACCTCATCTTAGTGTAACACAGATAAATTATAAGTCACCTGGTTTTACTGTCCACAGATAACTTAAATGTTTTGAGAAGTATGATGACAAAGCCTGTTAAACGTAGTGCTAATAAAAAATTGCTGAAATGCTGAGGGATGCTCTTCTACAAATTCATAATTAACATATTTCTTTGTTCAGGAGAAACCTGGAGCCTGGGATAAGCCAAATCTACTGTGCAATCCTTCTAAAAAGCTTTTTGAAGGGAATTCTTAACTAAATTGGTTTGGGAACTTTAGGGATCATAGTTCCACTGTTTTAATGTATGCAGGAAAAAAAAAGATTTTTTTGTTAACATGCAGTTTCATGTGTCTTTGATCTTCTGGTATGATAAGGCAGGCTCTGTTCTCCAGCCTTACTTCATATATTGTTTGGTTATTCTGTCTAGCAGAACTTGATCGCTGCACTGTAATTTACAAACCCCAAGGTTTCAGTTGCGGGAGGGCAGGGCCCTTTGGAAATGAGTACCAAAACGGTGTTTGTGTACGGTGTGAGTTTCATGGTATCTGTAGAGCGTTAACTGTGTATGTAACTAATGTTCAGAGTTTAAATGTGTGCTTAACGGTCTTGGTAAGATTTTTTTTTTTTATCTGAATTGACATAAAGCTGCCTTGCAAAATGAGAAATTCGGGCTTTTAAATCTATGTGTATTTTGTCTTCTAGCAAAAATACTTTGATTCTGGTGACTACAACATGGCTAAGGCAAAGATGAAGAATAAACAACTGCCTACTGCAGCTCCTGACAAGACAGAAGTCACTGGTGACCATATTCCTACTCCACAGGATCTCCCACAGCGGAAACCATCTCTTGTTGCTAGCAAGCTGGCTGGCTGACGAGAACAGCTGAACTGCATGATAATTCTCATTCCTGTTATTTCTCCTTAATAGTTATTTCTCACCCTCACATCCCCCTTTTTCTTTCTTACACTAAGTCATGAGACTGACAGCTTTGCAGGTAGCGATAGCATGTGCTGCTATTGTAAGGGAGTACTGTTAAGAGTAAAACGTGTAGTATTTGGACTAGTTGAGAACAATGCACTGATTAAAAAAGGACAAGTTTGGTTAGAGCAATGTAATCTACTTGAAAATGTACATATTGCCCGTTTCCTAGTGTAGGACTGGTTCCAGCAAGTGACATCGCAAGTTTTACAACTTTTAATGTTTCTGCTTTTGTTATTTCACCTTAATTACAGCATATTTGTATTTAATATAACCTCCAGTTGTGTTGTTTTTTTTCCTGTGTTTGGGTTTGTTGTCTAAAATAGAGGTTTAGACCACAAGTTGCTAGATGGTAAAGCATGTATAAAAACAAAGACAGGGCTCTGATTGAATTTTGTTTCTGCTCTTGAACTTGAACGGCCTTAAACCTGTTTCAGCTTTAACAATAGAGTTTTTACTTGGGCAATATTTGCCCATTCTGGTGTAACTCTTGTGAATCTAGTGCTTATTGACAACTGCCTGTTGAAGCTGGTATCCTTTTCAGTTCCGTAGCTTAGAACACACTTTTGTTGAAGATGTGAATGAAGTGTGCATGTGCATAGACTGTTGAATTCACTCTTGTGCCATTTTTGTAAATACAATAGTTTTGCACAACCTTTTGAAAATGTCTATTAATTTTACATTTTAAAAAGCAGATAATGTGCCAATCAAAGCACAAGTGATTCTGTATCTTTCAAAGTCTTGGCCTGAAACGAAGAGCCCAGAATCTTGCTACTGAAAGTGAAAATTGTGTACCTGAAATTTGTGAACCCCCTAGACTTACACTTGACTCAGCCTTATGCTTTCGCAGTTGTATATTTTGTTTCGCAACAACGTCCAGCGTTCAGTTATAAATCTGAAATTTGTACCTATATGTAAAGGCAGGTGCCCTTTCTGTTCAGCAGCTCTTTTAAGCTTTTAAAGGTGAAATGCTCAATAGTATGACATGGAAAATAGCTAAATGTACTGTTCTAGAGAGTTTCCCTTGTGGCAAACTCCAAATCTAGGCTTGCTAAGGTTTGATATGCAATTGTCATTGTACTATTTTAGACTTCTGGAAGTGAAAGGGTATAATTATTTTTCTTGAACTCCTGAAGTGGCAGTAAACTAACTCCTTTTTTTCTGTTATATAGCAGTCCCTCATTGGTTTTGGGAAACGAAAGGAACTGGAACTGGTATTTGTATAATGATCTACTGAGAGATAGGTAATTCTTCATGTCAGAAAATAGGAACAAACTTCAGTTCGTCTGTATGGGGCAGGTTGTGAGTACTAGATTGGCAGAATACACAGTTGATACTAGATGGGTAACCTGATGAATTTAAGAGCATGATTTGTTCAGTGAAATCAGATGTATGGAAACACAGTATGATCCATAATGTAATTGATTTTAGTACAGGCAATCATGGCCTTGATGTTCTTTAGGAGTGTAAGAAACCCTTTAAAAATATCAGCGTACTTTTTTCTTAAACGGTTCTATTAAAACACTATGAAAAGCAAAGAACCAATGCAGGCATTGTAAGAGAAACCACTTTTGAAGATGGGTGTTTTTAGAAGGAGGCACTTTGTATTGATATATCCAGAAAGGTCTTACAGAATAAATATCTGCTAGTTGAAAAGACGACTGTCCCATGTTTTCTGCAATGCTCTTTTCTAAAGGAAGACTCAAGGAAACGATCAAGATGAGATGAACAATCTTAACTTGGCCCTGCTTTGGTTAGAGTAGGCGGAAACTCTGTTGGTGTCTATTATAATGTGTATTCTTCAGTTTAGAGAAGTCATTCCAGAGAACTTTTTAAATTGCTAACCTGGTTCTTTGCAAGTCTTTATAGCCCTTTTCAAGCAATTATGGACAAACTTGTGAGAGCCCTTTTACTCCTTATCCTCCACTAATACTATAAACAAATTGTGATTTTTCACAGAACAGTTTGAAGAAATTATTAGACCGATTTTTTATTTTTTTTTTAAGCAAGAAATCAGGCTGGAAGAATAACAAGGAAGCTGGATATATTAAAACAAACTGCTTTCTGTAGTTGTTTGTTATAATGTGAAAATCCCTCTTTATTTTTGTATGTGCAAATGAAATTTGAAAAAACAATAGGATTGGGCCTGGAACAAATATTGAACAGTTGAAGGTGACTTGCTTTGTATTGTCTGGTTCCACTATTTTGTAGCTCACATACAGTGAGTTTTCTGATGCTTGAGATTAAAAAAAAAAAAAAAAAGCCATTTAAATTTAAGCATCCCCCTCATTTAGCTGCAACTCAGCTTGTCCTGCTGGTTAGATAATGCAAGCTTTTTTGATGTTCACTCAGTGACTTGCAGTTCTTAAGGTTACTACAGATTCAGCTACCAATATATTATCCATGTGTATACTTAAAGTACTGTAATACTAACTAGGTCAGTGACTGGTTATGAGCCTTCACATCTGACAGACCTCAGCAGCAGGCACAGCAGTTTTGATTCTATACACTGTTTGAAACTTAGGAAGTCCGATAATCACTTAACAGTAAAACAAAGGTGACTGCAAATTGATGCTAACTTTCAGCTTACTCCAGCAAGATAACTCAGCTATCCAAACTTATGTACATAATGTATTATATAAGTTTTACCATTTGATAATGACCTTTTTCAAAAAAGACCTGCCCACACTGTAGACTGGCAGTCCCTTTCATACCTTGCCTTTAAAGATAGACAGTGTTTAGTTATTAGACTAGTGTTCATGTAGGCTTATGATAGCAGATAGCACCAACATTTTATTCAAAATAGTTAAAAGTGAATGAATTCCAACTTCACGGATATGTCCCCAAATCTGTAGTACCAAAGGCTTCCCTCTCATTGTTCTTGATGTAGTAGGACAGTGTTTGTGTAAAAGCCACAGGAGTACATTTTGTTGGACATATTTACACCCAGTCGAGATGTTAAGGTGATGAAAATGTCAATTGTTCTTTACAAACTTACACATTGTATAGTATACAGAATAAATTGATCTACTTAGTTTTTATTGCAATGTGGAGATTTGTCTCGTCTTTACTGTGGTTTCCTTAATGATACTGCATACTCCCGTATCCTCTATGGAAAATTTCTAAAACCTAACTCTTGCTACTCTGTATCATTAAAAATATGACTGGGCTTTGGTTTCTAGTATGTTAGACTACAGAATTACTTTAATGTAATCACATTTATATATATTTCAGTGCTTATTTTTCTAATAAGGCAATTAAAGCTTATTGTTTGAAAACTCCTTAACAGATGACTGTTTTGGTCCCTTACACTGAGTGAAGGGGATGTCTGGGAATTAACTTGTCATGTAGAGGTTTGCATTGCTGTTGACTTCGTTAACCCGAACTTGGTGAAATTTCCATGAAATCAAGATGCTGGAAAAAATCCAAATGATTTTGTATTCAGACTGTGGCGTAGGTGCTGGTCTCTGCGCAGTTTCGAGATGCACGTGGTGTATTTACGCAGGTAGCTCAGTAACCAAGGTCATAGTAACACCCGCCGTGCTTGGCATCTCCAACAAGCTAAGTGTCCAAGTGAAGCAGCAACATCCAAGTGCCATGCTGAAGCAGAGCAAAGGCAGCATTAACACAAGCATTAGTGTCCTAATAATAATGGGGAGTGCTATCAGTCTTTGGCCAAAGACAAACCATTTAAATACAGGCTTATACCCAAATCTACTAATTAAAGCTGGGGCAAGTAAGTTGCACAAAACTCCATTAAGAGAAGCTGTGCATGTAGTGGCTGTTTTAACTTAAAGTGGATTTGGTGGTGCCTGTGTGGTTTGATTATTCCTACTTTAGTACAAGTGAGCCACCCTTTTCAGATTCAAGTCTGCACTGGTCTTTCAGGCTGGCTTTTTCATCCCAGTTTCTGGCATCTGTACATCCTGAGTAACTTAATATCTGAAAATTTCTATCCCTATTTATTCCTGTTAATTATTTCCTTAGAAAATAATTCTGGAACACTAGCAGAGAGGCAGGCAGGACTGACCTCGACTGATGTGCTTGAAAAAGCTTTAGAGGAAGATGAGTGATTTGTCACTGACTTTCTCAGGCAGCGCATCTTTGTTACTCTGAAGATGCAGCTTGCTACATGTTTTAAGTATTTCTAGTGGGTGCAGAGGTCTGTTTGTGTACTGACGTGAAAAATACTGATGAAGCCTCCACTGATCTCAGCACATTTGACTGGTTTAAAATAGGAGTTTTACTTTCTGTTTCTGACAGTCTAAATTTAACAACAGATTTTTTTCATTTTATTGGAGAACAATGATGTAGCTCTTGATAAAAGAGGTATGCTTGGTTAATGTCAAATTCCACAGACAATGGAATAGCCATCATGGACACTCCTGGTACACAGAGTGACTGAGTAGAAACTCAGTTCAACTGCTACTGGTACCTCTGTCTTTAGAGGAGTGATAGTGCAGTATGATTGTTTCCTTATTAGTTTTGAGGAGAAAACATTTCTTCCTCAAGAAATAGGATTATAATTTTTTAATCTGTGACATTTTCTAGGAGTTGAACCAAATGGCTGAAATTCCAGGGAAGCTTAAATGCCACAATGGGAGCTGTGGATTCTTCTGAACAAGAGGTCTGTTCTCAGGTGATGGGTTTTGTGCTGTTGAAAACACCTTCATGACGTTCCAGAGACTAGAGGAATCCTCCTAGTAGGATTAAGCATAAACGAATCAAGGCGAGCTTTCTGCATGGGAATTTCATTATGTATCTTCATGTGCCATCTGAGATCTGTGTTTCTGTAAGCCCAAAATCATGGAAGCAAGTCCCAGTTGTAACGGGAAGAATGGAAGCCTGGTATATAATTTTATCTCATCCTATGCATCTCTTACATTTCAGAGCTCTTAACTGCAGTCAACACTGTCAGAAGCTAATCCTGTTTGTTTTCTACAGCCAGAATTTACAGGATTAATCCTTGAAGTGTGATGATATAGGAAAGGGTGGGAGGATTTTAGCCTTTGAATTCCTCTGTTACCATTGTCCATCTTTCTAGTGAAGGTCCTTGGAGTAAAACCAATGGTCCGTAATGGATGTACAAACGCTTTTCTGTAAGAGTGGGTAGACCAATTCATTATGCCACATAAACCATCTCACGTTCTTTGTTACCAGTATGTATTATTTCTGTGCTTCTAATGATTTCCTGTCTTTATATGGCCAACAGAGAATCTACTCCTCGCTTATGGCACAATGTGACAATTACCAAATAGGGAAGCCTCATAGGATAGGACACTTAAAATCTTTCCAGCAAATATATGATGCAGGAGATACTTCTAAAAGTAGTAAGTAGTCAGTCTTACAAACAGGTTTCTTGACAACTTTCAGTGCCCCCAATTCCTGTCCTAAAGGACAGATTTGAAATCCTGGTTTATGCAAATTGTGTCAAATCATAGCATATTTTGGACTCAGATACCTATTTTTTGCTGGTGCTCGTAATTACACTTGGCTCCTGAGCTTCAGCTGTAAATGGCTGATACAGTAATCCACAGTCCAAGGGAACTCCTGAAACGAGTGTCTTGAACAGAAAAAGATGGCATCCTGAAGAAAAGGCATTTAATAACGTGTATGAAGCAGCACACAGAGAGACCAGAACTCTGATATTTTTGTGGTTCATGCATCCAGTTCCTAGATCAAAGCTGTTAAAAGGGGATGATCACACTGGAGCTCCCCACCACTTGTTCTGTGGGTATACATGAGACCCAACTGGCTTTGTGCTATATGGCTGTTTTGCCATAGGGTGCGCATGTGAAAGATGGCTTAGTGGCTTTGTAGCATAAATCTCCCTGTTTTGCCATAGGGTGCGCATGAAAAGCAGCTGTGCAAACTTCTTAGGCAAAAACCTCACCCCTGACCTGGACATCAGTTCGAAGGAACCTGTTCTTGGCTTCTGCAAGGACTGACAGCAGTTCTGCTGATGGAAGCGAGCCTCCTGGGCTTGCACCAGTAATTTAGTCCTGGGCATACTGGTAGAATATGGGAAGGATTTTTTGTTGCTGGTTTTGTTTGTCTGCTTTGATTCAATTATCATTAAATAGTTTCTAAACTCTCCCTGCAAAATAAACATTTTTTTAACCTCATTTCTGAAGCCATTAACCTTGGTTTATTAGCTATGAAGATCACGTATCTGCACCTAATACAAACAACTCCAGGTAGGGCTCCATGTTTTCATCCTAATTATTATTATTTTTTTTATTTGTGCTTGCTCCACTCTCTAAATGCTTTCACATAGCAGCAGCGATGCACAGCTAAATTTTAGCACCTATTGCACCATTTATTGGGGGAGTCTTTATTTTCACTTTTTATTATTTTTATTTTTTTATTTTTTATTTTTTTATTTTCACTATTGAGCTTTATTTTCACTCCTGGCTGTCAGCAGCTTGGTGTGTGGCTTTGGGCAGCTCGCCCGTCTCCTTCATGGCTGGTTTTCTGTTGGTGCTGTTCTCTTTGCTCACAGCAGGTCTCTGGGGGAGGCCGGGTGCTGCCCCCTGAACACGAAGCTGTTGTTGAGAGGGTTGAATTTTGCTCAGAGCTGATATCGATTAAAAAGCCGAAGCATCTTCGTGGAGGCTGTGGCAGAAGCACCGGGTGCCTTTGGGTGTGTTGGGGACCGGCGGGACGCGTCCCATGAGGAGAAAGCGGCGCACAAGAGGGGGAGAGGGGGAGAGGGGCTCGCTGCTGCCACGCCGGCACCTCCTGCCCCAGCAATGAGGCACGGAGCCACCGAGCTGCCCCGCAGCCCCAGCCGGGACGCGGCTTCTGCTTTTTATTTCATTCCCTTTCGACACGGAAGCCAAACCGGGGCGGGGGGGGGGCTGCCGCCGTCTCTCTGCGGCCGGCTCGGCGCCGCGGGGAGCTGCGTGCCGGGGGCCGGCCCCGTTTCCCCCGGGGGGGCTCCCCTCGCCCCTCGCCCCTGTGCCCGCAGCCCCCGAGGCCGGGGCGGTGTCGGCGGGGCCGGGCCGCGGCTCCCCGCCCGCCGGGGGGAGGCAGCGCCGCCCGCCCGCCCGCCGCGCTCCCACAATGCACAGAGCGGCCCCGCAGCCCGCAGGTAGCGCCATGGCTCCCCGCCGCCGCCCCGCCGCCTCCTGAGCATCCTCCGCCCGCCGCCGCCGCCCGCCGCCATGGCGGCCTCCGAGCTCTACACCAAGGTAGGGCCGGGAGGGGGGGGGCCGCGGCCGGGCCCTCGGCTCCACGCGGGGCCCGCCCGGGGGCAGCGGGGCCGGGGGGGGCGCTGCGGGGGGCGGCGGCTGCGCAGCCCCTGCGGGCCCGGGCGGTGGTGGCGGGGTGGGGGGGCTGCGCCCGGGGGGTTTCGCCTTGCGGGGGCCGCAGCCTCGCAGCTGGGGCCCGCACGGCTCCTCCCCGCGGGGCCGGGGGCGGCCGAGCGCTGGGTTTGGGGTTGGTCCCCGGGCGATGGCTGCAAGGGAAGGGCAGAAGGGCAGGGCAGAAGGGAAGGGGCAGCGGGCACCGCCGGACAGCGCCCGGAGCCTCCCAGAGCCCTTCCCAAACGCCCGGAGCTCCGCACGCGGCCGTCGGCACCGGCAGCCGCCTCGTGAGGTTCTCCTGAGGCAGCTCCCGGCCGCCTCCCTGTGCGAGGGGAGGGCAGGAGGCCGGGAACGAGGCCGGGAACGAGGCCGCCTGCTCCTGGGGTGCGAGGGGCTCCCGGTGCCGGTCCCTCCTGGCCATGGCACCGCACAGGGCCGCAGCGGATCCGCACGGTGCTTGTGTCGGGCGAGGGAGCGCGGTGAGTGCCCTACGGCGCCTCAAACAAATGAGCGCGGACGAGGCACCTCGTGGATCCGCTCATGGACACGTATCTCCACCAGCTGGCTCTGCAATGGGGTGGCCGGTCCTGTGCTGGCCTGAAGAGCAGCGGCACCGTGGAGCTGGTCCCAGGCTCTCGCAGAGCTCAGCCGTGTCAGGCCTTGCGTTGGAAAGTTGGGCTTGGTTTCTCTCGCGGTGAATGTCCTTACAACGGAACTAACCTCTCTCAGGAGGACTTATTCAGAAAGACTTTATTTTAATTTCAAACACCGTCTGACCTTGAATTCACTTCCTTGAATCCTTCCTGCCCCAAAACTATGGGTGTCCCGTTGTCTCGGGGCCTGGGGAGAAGCTTGTGCCCCTTCCAGAGGCAGGGAAGGCAAACCTCCGAATCAGGCACCCAGCAAGGAAAGCTGCCAAGGGTTCACCAGAGCTTCTTTGCATTCTTCCCTTCACTGCCTGCTTTTTCCCCAGGAAAAGCCTTCATGCTGCTTAATTGAGTTCAGTACCTCCACGCGTAGTGGCAACAGACCTCATCCTTGATGGAGTAACAGAAGGAATGGATTTATGGTCGTAGCGTGCAGCAGTTAAATGAGCAAACACCAAGTAAAACCACTGCAGGTGTCATCCTCCAGGAGAGGACTTGCTGGATGACCAAGGCCAGCAAGATTGCTTCTGTGCTTTCCTCTCACACGAGAGGCTATTCTTGTCCTCTTTTGAGCCATACGTAGGCACAGAAAGTGTGACTTTCATATCATTTTTATGCTGGCAGGCGCAGCCAGGATCATCGTTCAGGACAGCTCCCTAAAGTACCAGGCCTTCCACTGTAACATTGACCTCAGCATGTGGCATTACTGGCACATGCGTTTTGCTGGCACGTGCAGCAGGGTATGAATTTGCAGAACGTCGTTACTGCGTGTGCCTCTGCGTGTCCTGAAGCACCGGAGCTGGATGCTCACCCTTGCTGGGGTTGTGCTGGTGGCTGTGTTCCTCCGAGCCCAGTGGAGGTGTCAGTCCCCCTCCTCACGCTGCCGGCAGCAGTGGGGCTCTCTGCTCTGCGCCACACCCGTCCAGCTCTGGTAACAACCGCTCTAAAGCCGTCAAGCTTGGTGGCTTTGCAGGCCAGTGTAAATGTAGCAGCCACCATCCCAACCACATGGGCCTTCTTGAAATAGTATAAAGGAAGCTGTCCTTTCTCATGCTCATTTTTTTTTTTTTTTGTTAGAAACCAGGGCTATGTGTTTTCAAAGAAGTCACGGCACTCCTATGAAAATCCCGTTCCTTTGATTCATGCAGGTGTATATTTAAACTCGGTGACCGTATAGACAGCCTCATTGCTGTGCATCCCTGTAGTTAATCTGGAAATTTGAATTGAAGTTAAAGGATTGGCACAAGCTAATTGTGAATAATGGGACTGAACCATGCTCTGCTTTGTGTTCCTGCTCCCAGCAATGCAGCAAATACGGATTCTGCTCGAAGGCTTCAATTTTGGGGCGCAGCAGTTCAAAACTGCTCCGTGGGTTGTGTCCCGGGCATTGTTATTAGATGTGTTTTGTGCTCCTGAGCTATGTTTCACTTGTCCTGTTGAGAAGCTGTCAATGGGAGATCAGTAGTCCTACTGTAAGGTAATTTTTGAAAGTTATGGTTCTTTGACTTTGGATACAAACTGAGTAGAATTGGGGTGTGCTTCATGAGTAATTGTAGCCCCACTGAACAGTACTCAGATGTAAGTGATCAGCGTTTCATAGCTGTTGACCAACAGCAGATAGGTATCTGCTTGGGCTGACCCATGAATATCTGTAGGGACCATCTGGGACATGCGTTGGCTTTTGTCTGCCTTCCTTGGAAAATAAGAGCAAGTGAGAGTGCTTTGCCCAGCCCTGGGCCTCATCTGACTCCTCTGCCCTGGCCGCACCACCAGTTGCAGTGACAGACTTCATGGTCTTGCGCTCAGGTTTGTGCGAAACCATCCTCGGCACGTGCTCATTACCTGCACACTGAAGTTAAAACAGATCAGGCACTGTGTTCGTGCCTCCGCTTTTCAGATTGGAATGGAGATTCAGCATCGTGAAGTCGTTTTTGTTCTCCATTTTCTTCCTTTTCTCCCCTGGTTTGAGCTGTTCCTGCTTTATGCTGTGTTCTCCTACAGCATGTTGCTTTGCCCTCTTAGGGGGATGTCGGTGTCGGTTTTGTATGGCTGGGTTCAGCATATTTATTTATTTTTCAACTCATTTGTTCATTTCATCCTTGCTGTTACCAATACTTCCTTCCCTTTCCAGCATCTTGCAGGCTGGGGCAGCTGGCTGGTCCGGTTGTGGTTAAAGGGGGCAGAAACGGAGCACTAAGGGAAGCCCTAACCAGTTCTCACTGCAGGCCGGCAGCCTGGGCAAGCTGAACTCAGTGGCCAGCCTTCAGTTCTGGTGCTCTGTCCTGGAAACGGTGCAGGCTGGGGGTTTACAGCGTTACACTGACTTAGGGAAGTGTCGGAGGGAACTGCACAGGACAAAAAGCCGCTTGTGCAGTTCCCAGTGTCGCAAGAAGCCTGCTGGGGCTTTACCGGCACTGTCTGCGAGCAGCTGCCTCAGTCCTGAAGGCAGGGCCTTGAAGTGTTTGGAGCTGGCTCCCTCGCACCGTGCTCGCTCCTCGGCAGTGGGCCCGCCTGCAGGCAGCTTCTCAGCGGGGTGCTCCTTGCCTGGGTGTAACGCTTTGTGCGCGGTGAGCCTGGTGTAGAAATCAGAGGTACTGGGCAGCAGTCGCATCTGTAAGTGGTGGTGGGCTCTCATGGGGTATTTGCTACTCTGTCTCTGCCTCTGGTCTTTGAAAACTAACACAGCAGCAGCGGGGATATTTCAGGCGCCTTTCTGCTTTGGGGACCTGCCCTGCTGCTGGAGTAAAAGTGGTGGAAACGGAGGGTCACAGCTGTGTGCAGCAGCTCTGCTCCCCTTGCCCGTAAGCAGAAGGCGCTGGATTATGTAATTACCCAGCTGTCTAACGATGCTTGCTTTAGCCTGAGCTTGATGTTTTGGTACGTTTTTGTAAATAAATAAATAAATAAAATCCTGTGGTCAGACACCAGCCACAGGGAAACTGAAAAAACCCTTAGTTTTTCACCAACACTTCTGTGATACATCAGCAATTTATCATTCTTGGTACAAGAAGCGTGAGCCTTGGGAGGCAGAACTGGTGAGGGTCAGAGCCTGAGCCAGTTCCACTGCAGGGGGCCGGGGAGTGGGGCGTCCCACGTCCCCTGGCCCACAGCGTGCTTGGGGACACACGGTGTCACCCTCAGCACAGGGCCATGGTCAGGTGGCTCCAGGCTACTCGTGAAAGCTTCTGTCGGTCCGCAGGTGGTTTTTGGGAGGGTGCATCCCATGGGCCTAATGCAGCACTGAAAGTGGAGCATCACTGGGAGATGGTTTTGGGGGAGAGGAGACACAACCTTAAACTCAAAATAATAGATATGTCTTTTGGTACAGACCTTACCTTGAAAGCTCTGTGAATTTTCTTTGTTGCATATAAGAAGAATTATGAAGCTCCCATTTGTAACAATTGGTCATTTACTTAATTCTCCAAGTCTCGTGTTAAAACATTTACTTTCTAAGATTAGTGGATTATGTGGGGTCCCCTGCAAATTTGTCAGCAGTCCTTGCACAGTAGCAATGTCTGTGCATTGAGCTGCCACTGGTTATTTGCTGTCTGTTTCTACTGCCTTGATTTTATAACATGTGCCAGATGGCTTAGGTAATGGATTCCTATTATTTGTTAGATAAATAAATGATCAGATAAAGTGCTGTTGAGCTCCTGCTGTGTGCGGAGCTGTGCAGCCACCACCCTTACCTTTGGGCGAGGCACTGCGCTCCCGGTGGAGGTGGAAGGGCCAGCAGGTGGGTGGCAGGATCTCCTCCTGGGGCCTTCGGTAGCCCGATCCTTCCCACGTGCTTCAGCACCAAAACCACTTCTCTCACTTGACTGAGGCTCATCGTTTCATCTCTGTAGAGTTAAAGAAAGCATTTTGCTGTTGAAAGTTGCTGATGGAACTGGCTGAAGTGGAGGACGCCACAGAAGCTTCCAGTGACACAAGATCTGTTTTCGGATGGTCCGTTCTTAATGGGATTAGGAAGGAAAGCAAGAAGTGACAGTAAAACCAGGTGGTGTCGCTGCCGGGGGGCAGAGCCGAGCGCAGCAGGCAGCCTGCTGGCCGTGGGCAGCTCGGGGGCACTGCCCCTGCCTCTGGCCGGCCTCCACAGCAGGCCGCGGGGAAGCCAGCCCTGTGGTGCGTGCTGAGGGCTCCCTTTCCATTCCGATTTCATTACCTGAACACCCCGAACATGCACTAAACGAACCTTAAAAGAACTGATGGGAGGATCAGGTTATTCCCGAGCCTTGACACCTGTGTGTGTGCAGGAGCACGCGCCCGGGCGCTCCTTGTTTGCAGTTCTGATTTGTGTGCTTGGAGGGGCAGAGGTTATCTGCGGGCTATCAGGTGCTCAGTGCAGCACAGCCGTGCTCACTGCTGCGTGCAGCGCGCCGGGCTCTGGCCGAAGCACGGCCACGGCTGGGAGCGGGGCCAGGAGGCAGCGCTGCTGCTGCCAGCTGGGTAGAGCAGCACCGAGCCATCGGGACGGGTCAGAGCAGTGCTGTCATCTCCTGCCCATCTTCCCTGCTGCTGAAGTAGCAAGGAAGGAATTCATATTTCCCCTTAGTAATCGCTGGTTCTTGTTGCAGCAAATAGTTTGGGGCCAGAATAAACCTGTGTTTCTTGGAAATGTCCTTCATGTCTTCGGCTTTCTCCTCTTCCATCAGACTGTTCTTTCGCTGAAGTTTTAGTCGTAGCCCATAGTCTGACTCATGACACACCACAACAGATGCGTGTTTTTCATGGAATCGTGGTTGGGAAAGACCTCCACGATCAGCTAGGCCAACCTTTACATTCCAGTCCAGCTGGTTTTGTCTTGGGGGATGATGCCTCTAAGGGTTTGGTTAGCTTAAATTTGTCTAAAAACTGTTAAACAAGTAGGAATGCACCTAAAGGATGTGGGAGACAGAATTCAAGCTGCGCTGAACTCTGTGGACAGCCATTTTTTGCTTTACTTCCGAGCTGCACCCAGAACGGAGAGCTGCACAAGGGGGCTGCTTCGGCCTCGATCGCTGGTGCCAGTAGTGAGGCTTTTAGGGCTGTGGGCAGAGAGCAGCACTTCCATGCCCATGCCGAGCTCTGTGCTAGCCTTGCTTAGGACTGCATCATTTCCCCATGTTCCCAGAAGTGCTTGGCTGTGCTTAACTGTGATCCTGCAAAGATTTATCTTCATCCAGTGTGAGTAATCCTGTTGCTTAATTTTATGCTTTGAAATCAAGCATGTAAATCTGCAAGACTGAGGCTTTGACCTTCTATTTCCTCTTACAGCAGAGAAATATTTTTGCTGTCATACACCTGCCCAGAATAATCTGTGCAGGAAAACAAATGAAAAACTATCCTTGGGATACTTCCTTCTCAAGTTCTTGGTGCTCAGCTCTGTGTATGCAGAGTTGCAGTAAGTTAGAACCTGTCTACTTAAACCTAAATTCAGTATTTAATGGCAAGAGGACGTTTTCAGGAGGAGCTTCTTTCCCAGTGCCGCACCATCCTGGCGAGTCTGAGTCCGCTCACCCTGAGCACAGCCCCCTTCCTCACCTTGCTGCAGGCAGCAGCCCGACGGGATAACCTGAGCTACCCAGTGCTGTGTAAATGCAAAAACCTTCGGGGTTACCGAGCTGATCATCTTGATTTGGGCGTCTTACTGTTCCTGGCCACTCCTAACCCCCTCCTTTTCTGGCACGATGCAACTTCTTTGCAACCTGCTGTCAGTTAGGCACAGTATTTAGTAGTTTTATTTCTGTATGTTTGGCTCTTTTTATTTGCAAGTAAATTATAAAATAGAGATCAGCACTGGCCGAAAGGTTGGAAAAGGAAAAAGAGGTAAGTACTTGGTGTGATGGCATCAGAGGAGGCCCCTGCTTGCTGGAGCGTGCATTAAGCAGCCGGAAAGTAAAGGCAGGAAGCTTTGGGCACACCGATGAGTTTAGGGCTTCACTCCTGCTGGATGCCTGTGGGTTGCACATCCTGACCCAACTGTTAATGGGAGTATCTGTGAATTTTAATGCAAACTCTGAAGAAAGTGAAAGTGGATTACTTATATGAGCAGACATCTTCTGTCTTTACACCATCTGTTTTCCTTAGTGGCCTGGATTTAATTTCTTTGTCCCGTTAGTCTGGGACACTAGCAAGCATTGTCACAGCTCCCTTTCAGTAACAGTGCCACGGAGGTACTCAGGCTGGGTAAAGCTCCTTCTAGTGCTACGGGACAGGGAGATCCAAAAGCAAATAACCAGATACATCAGTGAAAGGTCTGAGGGAGCGGTGTCACGACTGAGCTGGCAGATGAGCAGCGAGAATCGCTCACAGGTGCCTTTAATGTCTGCTGCAAAGTCCGGTCCCACTGCTTCATCTCCTTTTTTCTTGAGCGTGTGGAAAGCAGCACCCGTTCCTATTGCTGAGGCTTGCCCGCCTCGCCTGCTGCCGGGCCGAAGGGCTGCGGCGTGAGGAGCCGCTGCAGGCACCGCGGAGCTGCTGGCGAAGCTGTGGCCGCGGGCTGAGCGGCGTGGGGGCGGCCGCCCCACTCTCAGGCTGCTGTGATCACATCTTCGCTTTTGCCTTCTGACCCAGCTCCAGGTAAGGCTGTCAGGCTAATTCACATCAAATAACAGATGCCACCGGTAATTAACAGGATAATTGGCTTGGTGCATTGACTTAGTTCTTAGGAGACAATGGAGATGGTTGAAAGCAGACTCTTCTGGGCTGCTTTTGCTTTCGTTTGATGAGAGTCCCGTTTTTAAAATTAAACACAAAGAGCTCCGGGTCTGTCCGTGCAGTAGCAAACACAGCAGAAAGTCCGACTTGTGCCGTGTCGTGTAAAGTTTCATAGGGTTGCTCCGTGGTTAGATGCAAGCTGCATGCTTCTAGCCTGGTTCTAAATATAGAAGAACAGATACTTATTTGAGAGATTCACATGCCCATATGGTCTCCCTTGTAAATGGGTATGAAAAATGATGAAGTCTTGCTGCAGTTATTAGCAGCGTCTTTGAATTCTTCTGTTTGATTATCCCAAGCCAACAGAATTTAGCTGTTGCATAGTGGTTTATAGGAGGACACTCTTGCTCTTTGTAGAGCTGGAGAAAGAAACTAAAATATTATGAGTCGGTCTAACAATGGGGGAATTCATGGCCCCACCACAGCTTGTCACACGTTGCTCTCTGCAGGCTCTGTGGGTTATTCATACATATCTTTAAAGCAGATGACCTCAGTTGTTTTGCCGAGGGAACCAGCGAGAGATTCCCAAGTTGCCTCATGAGTTAGCGTACACCAGTAAAGGAGAGATGGAAATCTTTTCCATGGAGGTTAAGCCTGTTTTGCCTGGAAAGGAAACACCAACTGCCTGGAGAAGTGCTGAAAATCTGTGTTATGAGAGATCTGGGATGGAAATAGATGGATTAGACTACATGTATGTCAAAGTAAGTAGAACGTGTTTGGTTGTTTTCTTGGTTTTAGTGTAGGCGAAGGCCGTTGAGCCAAGCATATAACAGCTTATTAACATAATAGCTTATTAATAAAGGTTTAAATTCAATAGAATATTGGCTTACATATATGGAAGACTTTTTTTCAAATATTCCAGACAGTGGTTTGATTGTTTAGGACATTGTTGGAAGAACTTATCTGTGGAGAAGCATTCGCGGTTGCTAGCGGGTGATGTCAGGGTGGGTCCCTTCATTCTGGTAATCATGTGCTGGAAATACAAAGGCAACATAAACTTTTTGCAAGCAGTCGAATACACAGCACTCGCAGAGAAGAGGAGCAGAATAGTTTTTGTAAAACTAAACATGGTGCAGAAACTCCAGTGAAGGTGAAGGGTGTTGGTCTCGGTGCCCTTACCGACGTGGAGCTGTTCCCAGTCCCTCGTGCGGGTGGAGGTTAGAGCTGCTCTGCGGGGCTGCCACAGCTCACTGGAGCCCTTCTGGTTGGGGTGGCAGGGGCAGGTGCCATGCTTCCCTCCCAAGCACTGCTCAGGGTGGTGCTGCAGCCACTGACCCCGCTTCTGCAGCTTCCCCCAGCTCTCGCGAGGGGCGCCTGGTGGATGCATCTCTGCCTGCGGGCTTTGCGTTGAGATTTGTGGGGTTGCTTGCACCGTTTGTAGCTTTCTTGCTTGTGGATGTGCTGTCAGCCTCCCACAAGAAAATGGAGAGGCAGAATACTGCTTCGTGGAGTGCCTCGCTGGTGGCAGGGTGCTGTTATGGTGTCGCAGCAAGGCGTAGACTTGGCCTTATACTGGCAGAATCAAGCTTTGGGTTAGCTGAGTAAAACTGGCTTTCCCTGAATAAATTGGGCAAAAGCACTAAAAGCTCTGTTTTCATACACTTGCCTCTCAGCCTGGTGCTTCTGTATAGTTGTAACGAAAAATTACCAGTTACAGACTAACAGTGTGGTGGTTTGCAGTTCTGGATTTTTATAACGCCCAGCAGGTATTTACTGTTAATGGGACTCTTCTCAAGCAAAAAGCAGAAGGAGGTCTGTTTGGACTTGATCCCAATGTTCCAGAAAGATGCTCAGGAAAGTACACCTTTACCCACTATCGAAGTCTATACCAAACATCTTTCCTTCCATTTTTAAGTTATTAACTTTTAAAGTTTTCACAGTTAATCAGCAATTGTCCATACTCCGGATGTTTTACAGATACCAGAAAATTCATACAGATACCAGAAAATCCATCCTTACGTCACCTCTGCCAGTTAGGTGATCAGCTGTGGCTCCTCTGCTCTTTTTCTCAATAACTTCTTCTGTCAAACTCCAGCACCGTAGCACAGCACGGCTCAGTGCATCTGCCTGCTCAATGCAAGCCTTTGTTTTTCCTTCCTGTCTAAGGGAGTGTTAGATACACCAAATAATCTCATCGCAGAGATGCAGATGGCTCTCTGCTGAAGCACTGCCACAGAGACAAAAGACAACGCTTCCTCTTTCAGCGCATATGAACCCAAAATGAACAGCCAGCTGCAGCCAGTGCTGGGAGCCGCTTCTTCCCCGAAGCAAAACTTGGGCTGCTCAGTGTGTTGCAAGAAATGACTCGCTTATCCTGCCTGCTGTAGGTGGGGTTTCCAGAAGCTTTTGGGAAAGTAATTTAAAAACGCTTCTTTAAGATATTAAATCCATTTAAGAAGTTGAGAAATGGAAATCAACGTTATGTCACATGACATCAACATATAAAAATATGTGAGAAACATGAGGGTCTTTCATGGTCTGGAAGTAGTATTTATGTCAGCAATAGTTAGTTATGCTGTGAAGTCTGTATTGTGACTTGCATTCTCTTAGTATTAAAACAAAAGCCTTATTCAGGCATTCATAAATTTAGTCATGACATGGTGAATGATTTTTCTGTGTATTCTTTAAGTATTGGCTTTTTTTTTTTTTTTTAAGTTGGAGTGTTTTAGTAATATACCCACAACACTCAGTGAAAGCAGATGAAATCATACATCCTTTTCCTAATATTAGTTCTTCAATGCAACACATTTTATGAGCTTAATATTCAGGGGATGGCTGCAGTTTTTCATTTGCCCTTAGTTTCTTGTGGCCACTATTCTACAATGGTTGTAACATGTTTTTCAGGTTGGATGAATGAGGAGGTATTTTAGGGCAGACTTGTAATTAACTTCTTTCTGAAATCACTAGAATACTGGCACTGTTTGGCCTTCATTTTGACATATGGGGTGAAATGCAATATCCCGTATACCTCTTTATGTGGATTAGAACCAAAGCTAAGTTTTACATGTGTCAGAACTCAGGGTAGTTTTCTGTTGCTTAGTCTGGGATGGGCGTTACACTTCTGCTCAATGTTTTTGCTAATTTTATTGTGTTTATTTAAAAAGTTCATTTTCTCTTTGTGTCTCAAGCAATGACTGAAGCACTCACGGTTTCGATCTAGCTGTAGGTGCTGACTTTTCTGAGCCAGATCTAGGAATCAAAACTGTTTCAAATGCAACATTTTCTTAAACATTGACTTAATTTGCTTTTAGGCCTGGCTTATATGACAGCACACATTTCTTAAGGAGCATGCTAAGTTCAAGGCAGGAGCCGTAGAGCAGCGAGGAAGGCAGGAAGGCAGTGAGGAAGGCAGGAAGGCAGTGAGGAAGGCAGAACACTGTGCCTGCACCGAGCTTCCAGCCTGCCCGCCAGGCTGGCAACTCTGCCAGCCTCCCCAGGCACTCAGACGCGTTTTATCTTCATGTAGCTGCTGATACAGCCTTAGTTAAGCCCAGTCAGAAACATGGTCGGAGTCATAATGTCCCGAAGCAGCACTGCATGTGACTTCCCTTAGATGTGCAGTGGGTTTCAGCTGTGTGCACTACGGGCATCGCATGCGGAATAATTCACAGAATAACAGATTTTAGCAGCAGCTGGCTGGAGATGGCTCTCGTGGAGGGCCCCAGAACCAGGTGTGGAAGGGGAGCTGCGAAATGGAACAGGAGCTGCCAAAGGCCGATACTGCAAGCAGCGCCTTAGAGCGTTGTTCAAATGGGCAACAGTTTGATGGATAAAATATTGTATGGGATGATAATGGCTGATTACAGACCAAATCTGTCTCTTTCTGAGACATTTTAAAGAGAAGGTCAAGTACAGTCAACATAAAATGTACAAAGTCATGTTTCTAAAGAAAATTTACGTGAAGTTCATTCTGTGGGTGTTAACTCTTCAAATCCTATTTTTCAGGGTCATATCAAGTCTAACCCAGAAATGTAACTCTTCTTTGATAGGTTTGATAGTACAAAGTAAGATGCTAGGTTTTCTGGCTTTGATGTCACTCCCAGTGTGCGGATTTCCACGGGGATCACTTTCTCTGAATTTCAGTAGAAAGGTTACTAATAATTTTAGTATTTAAAGAAATGGAAAAAGAAATTCTGTTTGCTGACCAGATTTGCCTGTAGCAGCATGTATATATACGCTGCATTTGGGATTTAGCTTTTTTTTTTTTTTATGTATATATCACTTCAAAGTAAAGTGAAGTTTCCCATCAGTGTAAGTCCGTGGATGTTTTCCCGATGGCCAAGGACAACTAGTTGTAATTCGTGCCACAGCAGTTCTTTGTAGGATGCTGGTAGGCCCCGAGACCTCAGCCGTCCTCTGAACACCACCCTGCTCCCGTGGTACTGCTCGCTGGGCCTGCGCTGGGCCATGCTGCTGCCTGCAGGCACCCCTGGGCTCGCCCGCCTGCTGGGCCGCTCAGAGGGGTTAGCAGCCTGCTACGGCAGCAGTTGCACCCCAGCCTAGGCTGATCCCTGGCTTTTGTTAGCACTTATTGCTGTAGCTGGCCATTGATGGCTGCAGGTTGCGGGGGCACTCATCCCTCAGAGGCAGCGGCCACAGGCTCGGCCGGCACTGCCCCTTGTCTCCTCTCCTCCGCCTGAACGCCATCAGAGTCGCTGCGTGGCCGAGGCTGCTGGCTGGCGGTGGCTGTGAGGAGCAGAGGGAGGTGCGGGCAGAGGTGCTGCGCCTGTACGTGCAGCCACGGGTACGTTTTCAGTCAGGTTTCACCTGGAGCAACCTGAGGAGAGCCTGCCTGGCTGGTTAGCTCTGCAGAGAGGTGCACCACGCTGCCGGGCTCGGTTTACTTGCTCCAACTGTTAGGTTATTTTTTCTTAAATTCATCTCTGCAGTGACAGTGATAGTTAAAAATAAATGTACGACTTCCAGCTCTGGAGACCTCTTGTATTTATTGGTTTCATGGCTACACTGCTCAGCTCTCGTGAGCTTACTCGTCATTTGCAGTTCTTCGTGCAAATGAAGAGAACCCCTTACAACCCCTTAGAGCCCCTGACTTTCTGTGGCAGGCTTCTGCTCCTCAGTGGAGACGGCAGTACTCAGGCCTTGTCTGTGTTAGTTGCGTTCCAGTGTGAAGCTGTGTGAACTTTCAGGTAGCAGTACCAGAGCTCCCCTCAGCACTTCAGAATTTTGGTGCCCCTTGAGGTCTGTCTCCACGCTTGTCCCTTAACAGCATTGATTTAACTCTGAGCCCTGGTTAAATGACTAAAGCATTTGGTGGCGTTATTTGTTGTTGTTCGTGACTCGTCTCCTGCTGGTTTATCTAAGGGTAAGTTTGGATATCACTGCCCGCGCCCATGTCAAGAGTCGCGCTTGGTGAGGTGTCTGTGGGCCCTCGGGCCTGCCCTCTGCCATCCTGGTCCCCAGGTCCCCTGTTCTCCCGTGGCTCTGTGTGTTGTCTTTCTGTCCCCTTCTGGTTCTGCTTATGTAAGCGCTGAAGATGTTGCTGATCCACGAAGCTCAGTGGAAGCTCTATCTAAGAGTATTTCAAGGTATCAGCACAATCGTTCTGAGGAAGGCTTCAGGCTACTGCAGTTCAAAGATGCATTTTCTCACAATTCTGCATCTTTAAATTGGTCTTAAAATGTTTTATGTTGCTGTTTGTAGAAGAAGCTGCTGGTCTGAATGATTCTTCTGGACAACTGAATTTACCAATTTAGCAGTCTGTGGTTATATGAAAGGCTCTTTTATACTAAATGTTGTAAACAAGCTGCACGATAAGGTACAAATGAGACTTGACCATCTGATTCATTTAATTTATGGGTCTTGTAAGGATATAGCAGCAAAGTCCAATAAACTATATAATTAATAAAGTCTAAGAACTCTCTTTATTTGTTATTATCATAATAACTAAGCACAGTGTGAGGGTAGTGAGGTTTGAGAGAGAGGTGCTGGTTTTCCAGCGTTAAGGCAGCGAAGAGGCAGCAGGGCTGCCTGTTTTCCTGGCAAGCCTAGGGAGGGAACTGCAGAAGCTGCAGGCAGAAGTGTTCAGCCGAGTTCTCTTTCTTAAACCCTTCACAAAATGCAAAGTACATTTTAGGTGCAAAAGAAAATCGATTGGATATTCAAAGTACCTGCAGAGTTCAGCGGGTCTAAGGAATAGCAGTTCTTAATAATAGCTGAAAAGTTTGGGGAACATGGGGATTGAAATTTCTCTTCCTATGAGTCAGAGATTTATGCAATATCTTTGGGCTTTTAATCTTCCTATTAGAAAAACAACTTATGTGAGATTGTTTGTCTGATAAAGCATGAATACAAATTGTCACAGATGCTCACCCCACTATATATCATATTAATACCTTCTCAAATTAATTCTTTATAAATATCAGGTCTTAAACTGTACAAGAGGTATATAAATGGCTGTTGCTGAGCAACGAGCCAGAGAATACACTCCATTCCAAAAGAATGCTACTGTTACAAAGATCAATAATTTCTGGTTTGATTTTTTTGCAAAGTTAGTTATGCTCTTTCCCTCAGGTCACAACAAGAATTTAGCTGAGTTTCTGAGAGCAGCCTGCTTGTCGTTTAAGCAATGTCTTTGGCTACTTTCTGATCCTTCCTGGTTACTTGCCGTTTTTATAAAAGGAGAGTAAATCTTGTCTTTCTTTTCAAACTGCAACCAGCAGCAACGTTTGTTCCAGGGAATGCAGTGCTTCCTTGGGACTGTCTCCACCTGGGCGGACTGACAGAAATTGGACTGACTTCAGCACTGGCAGAACTGGGACCTGCTGCTGCCTCTTGTGTTACAATCAGGATCTCTGGATGGGATTCAGGCTGGTCAAGTTCAGGCTTGTGCTTAAGCTCACCTGGATGTGCATCTGCCTGTATTATCCTGTATTATTAGCACAAAAGATGAAGCTTTCCTGTTTTAAGTTTTTCTAGGCTCAGAGTTACCATCAGTGGTGGTGGCATTGTGAGAAGAGGCTGAGACAATATAAGCTGAAAGCAAATTATTCCAGTAGCATCAAATCATGTTTTCAGAGCAATCCTAGCCAAGGAAATCACACAGCTGAGGAGATCCTTTTCTAACAAGTGAGCGGTTTTCATAGATAAGTTGAACCATTTCGCATGATTTTTCCCAGGTTTGTACTCTGGCTTGTAGTTATGCGGCACTAACAAGCAGTTTTCCTTTTTCAATCATAATAATGCAGACTGTTCTCTCCAGGTGGCCATGTTCAGAGTCAGTAACAGGTTCACACTGAATGATTTTGGTCAAATTTTGACCTTGGCCAGCTGTTGCTGTTCTGTCAGCTGCTTCAGCTAGTGCCGCCAAAATTGACGGTCTGTCTTTGATCCAGGCATTAACGAACTGCTTTATCACTATGCAAAAATAAGGTCATTTTTGAAGGAGAGAGAGGCAGTGTCTGTCATAAGGTTTTCTTGATTAACACCTGAAAGACTGTGGGTTTTGAGGCTGTCTGTAAGTGAATAACTAGGTTGTCTTTGCTAAAGTGCAAGTCATATGAGCTCACATGTACGGGCAGGTCTTGCCAAGAACCTAGGGACAGCTTTGTTGAGTTGATTTTTCTGTTTTTTTTGTTTGTTTGTTTGTTTGTTTTTGTTAGGATATGGATTGTTTGTGAACTCTTTCAGTCCATATCAAAAGAGCTGTTAAGCTGGATGAAGAGCTGTATCTCCTGCTGTAATTGTGATTAGGCAATGGAAGTGGAGAACTATTTGATGGCTGAAGCGAATGCTGAGCTGCTCACATGTCTGACTCCGTTCTGTCAGCAGTGTCAATTAGTACTTCAAGAGGTTAATATTTCAGAAGAGCAGCTTTGTGAGTCATATGGTCTCATTTGATAGATAATTGTTATAGTCTGCTGATTTCTTCATGTGATCTAAGAAGAAATCATGAGGTATGAGCGAACACTGAAATTTTCTATTATATTTTCTTATTATATGAAATTCTGGTAATACAGCAAGCTCTCTGAGCCGCCAGTGAGAAACGAAACCATCGTCCTGTCTTTTCTTTCTGCTGTGAACTCTTCTGAGCAATGACATCGCTGTCACTGAGCACTGCCCTTCCGCAGCCCGCGGTGCCCTTCCCAGAGCGCAGCCCAACAGTTCTGTACTTGGCCTGACGTGGGAGGTGATGGGGCAGTGGTGTTTCACGGCACTCTGCTGAGGCTGGAACAGAGTCTAGGCAGGAAACTGAATTTTGAAATAATTTGGTTATTTCCTTTTCATTCTGAATTCAAGGCGGTCCTGTGTGTGTGCCTTGTGTTCACTCTGAGCCCTTCCTAAGCTTGTTCAGAGAAAGCACAGCTGCATGAACGCCCAGCTGTTGGTGGATGGCCGCTGCTGACTGAATGGTAGCAGTATTTACCTGAAGTTTTGTTCACTGTCTTTCCTTGAGTCAGTCATACTGTTATCATCCCTATCAGTAGTTCAGGTGGTTTGAAATTTATATTGAAATGTTATGTAATGTAATATATTTGTAATGTAATATGTTTGGTGGCCATCATCAGGCACAATTTCAGTAAAGCTCACTTGATTCTTGCTGTAAGTTGTATTGTATTATAAATTTCAGTGCTATTTTAGGCTAGAATTTCGTCTCCTTTTTAGAAGACTGACTTGTAATTCAGCGTCTCTAGAAGTTTATCATATTTTAGTCTTATTTTCACATAGTCATAAACTTGATCTTTAAGGAAGGGTGAATATTAGACATCAAAGAGTAAGGCACTTCTCAAGAGAGCCCCTTGTTCCTGTTTCTACCAGTGACAGTTCTTTCTTTTCTGCTTAGAGTTGGATCCCATCAAAGGCTGTAAAGCAACGGGTTTTTAGCATCAACTGATTATATAAAAGATAGAATGAAAATCCGATTTTGCAAATCATTCTGCTAAATTAATGAGGTGAGAGTGTTGTGAAATGATTCAGTGCTTATAATTAGGAACATCTTTCTCTTTCCTCCCACCTGTTCTTTTTACCAGGTGCTTTCTTTGGCAGGGATTTAAGGCCAGGCAGTGATGCTACAGATGAAAAGCTGCAGCTTAGCGCTCTCAGGATGACTGTAATATCTGTGAGGTTGTGTCATGTGGAAGATTCAGCTGTCTCTAGTAACCCAGTTTCTATGGAGATCTGTTTTCTGCTTTCTCTTTTTTCTCTTCTACAGACAGTAGAAAATACACAGTTTCAGCTGAATAAATTAAAGGTGCCTGTTTCATCCTGGCATAGATCACATAATTAGAAACTGCCGTGTGACATTTGCTGCCTGAAGTTAACAAAATTTGTGTCTTACTGCTGGCTTTTTAACATCAGTAAACTTGGTACAGCCCCGAGGAAACCAGCCTGCCGGCCTTCTGGCGAGACAGCATTTAAAAGCTTTCCTCTTTCGTGTCACCTTTCCTTTGCTTTCTGTTAATTCCTGTGATGAGAGGGAAGCAGCATCCCATCACAAATACTGAAGATAAATACTGCTGCTTTAGCTGAGGAAAAACAAAAGTCATAAAAACTGAGCAAAGTGTGGTACATACACTTTTTGTCTTCAGCTGTCTCTGCTACAGTAGCATCTTCTGTGTTAAACCCAGAAACTTGCCCAGCTTATGGCAGGCTTTTGATTCTCAATTTCAAAAAAGAAGAGTTCTGCAAATAGGTGCATTTGGGTAAGTTTGGATGTATGTGTATTTAGGGAATTTTGTGTATTAGGGTATCCTGTGTTCAAAAAAACAAGTGGAAAGGAGAGGAGAGGTTTTTAGAGGAAGCAATGAAAGTAAAGTTTCAGTTCTTTATTTCATTGTTTTTCTCCTTTCACTCAGTAGAGCGAATTGGGTTACCAAAGTGCCATACTTCACTGGTACCTTTAGCTTCTGATAACTTTATATTTTCATTTATTGTGAGTTTGGTTTTCTTTTGAAAGGTTCTCATACTCACTGCTTCCAGGTGGCAGCAGCAGGAGTCGTCTCTGCAGAGCCGAGCGCAGGGCCCAGCCGCAGGCCTGCCTGTGCCTTTTGCTGCGCCCTGGCCCCTTGGCGGCTGCCCTCACGGCCAGCGACGGTGAGGTTGGTTGCAGGTCCTATCCAGCCCCCAGGGATGCTCAGATTTTGCTGGTTGCACGTTACCTAGTCACACGATGGGAATTCTTTTATTTTGCACTGGCACAATCTGGACAAGATCTCTGTGCCCGCTCTCCTTCAGGACCCCTCTAAAGTGAAGTGACTGAGTTACCTGGACACAGGAGGGAAAAGAACTGCAAACTTTTGTCAGAAAGCTGCTTGGTTTTACTCATCTGGCAGAAGGGTTCTGTTTTCTCTGCCTGGAGGTTAAAGTGGACAGAGAAGTCCCAGCTGATGTTTCAGCATGCGCCTCATGAATTGAGGCTGTGAGCTACCAGCCAAGGTTGAGCAGGACCTGAGGAGCGCAGCTCCAGCCTCCCTGCAAGTCCTGTGTCTGAGCATACCCCCGGAAAGCCCCTGGGCCTGGGCCTGGCTTCGGGGTCTTATATCCATGCAGCAGGAGCTGCAGCCCAGCTGGGGCTCTCAGGAGGGTGCATTCCTCCTGCAGCACTGGCTTCCCAGCCGGAGAAGGGAAGGATCAGCTGCTGTTGCCCTGCCTCTGGTTCTCTGCCCTTTTTCTTTGGATTCGTGCTCGAGAGTGTTTTGCAACCGGACTGCTCCTATAAAGCCAAGCAGCGTTGTTGTTTGCAAAGGTAATGGGTGTGGGGAGATCTTGGTGCTCTCCAAGCATTACAAGAGCATCTGCTGAGAAGCTTTCTTGTATTCGAAACTCCGTAGCCTTTTACTAGCGTTTCGCAAGAACTCTTTTCATATGTACCCTATTTGCATTTATGTGCAACTGTAGAAGTAATGATATGGTTTCCATACACTTTTAACTGGTTCTTGAACATGAGATAACCATTGTAACTGGCTTCACTCATTTAAGAATATGAATAATCTCAGTTTTTGAAACCAAGGTGCATGTTAGTTCTGGGTTACTTTCATGAATGAAGTTTAACTGCATCTGCCACAAAGCAGCTGAATTGTGTGGAGATGTGTAGCTGGTTTCCATTGCCTTAGCTCATGCTTGCCATGGGCTTGCTTTTGTTTTAAAATGGTAAATAATAGCCCCTTCGTGCTGTGGACAAATATGTAATGCGCAGAACCATTTGTACCATTTTCAGGACTTTATTTAAAAGTCTTTGGGAGGTTCTTCGTACTTTATCAAAAGTGAACTGGGAACTTCAGTTCACTTTCTTTCCGTTGTAAACAGTTGATGTCAGAATTGGGGGTTTACCCTTGCTGGCGTTCCTGTGGGTTCAAGGAAGAGAAATGCTTTTAGTCTGTGTGTGCGTGCAGTTAGAGTGGAATGGGCAGCGGCTCAGTGGCGGTACCTCTGTACCTAACTGTCTCTAGGGCACATTCAGTTCAGTTCACACCAAACTGACCCCCCCACGAGCCACCCTTCTTCCTGGTGACATGCCCATGACATACCAGAGGCAGGCAGGGAATCGCACAAGGTTGGCACCTGCGTTACGCTTGGAGAGCCTGACAGAGATCCAGTCCGTACCTTTGGCTCGTGTGAAAATGGTGATAACCGGAATTAGACTTTTCTTCTCTATTATTTTAGAGGCATATTCAACCAAATCCTTTCAGTTTTTTTCTTCTGGCATTCTGGAGACAATCCATTTTAAACTTGCCCTTTTTGCAACTACAAGGGAAAGTTTTTAGTACTCCATGTGAAGTAGCTTCGCATGAATTAACTCAGATATGGCAAAGTGTTCTCATAATAATAAATGTTGCTGCGTGATGTTATATTGTAAAGGCATTTAGAATCGGCTCAAAAGAGTTACTCTTAAGTGATTTTTTTAGTAGCCAGGTTTTTGACCTCTCTGAAAACACAGATGGTTTGGTGTGTAGATTTTCAGCATTTAATGTGCATCTTGGAACATTCTTGGTTCTGGGAAATGCCTTTTCCTTTCTGCGTAGGCAATAAAATTAAGCTTGTGTAGCCCTGTGTCAATAGAAAACTAATTCACCTCAGATGTGCTAATTAACTCATATCTTGCTTATAGGTTTGGCTGCTAAATGTATGCATTTAAAAACAGAAAAGGAAAAAAGGTGTTGGTATGTAATATATGTTGATGATGATTTAACTATGTTGCAGAAAGAAGTCACTAATCTTTTGCTGTTTTCTTTAATATTGCAGTATGCCAGGGTTTGGATCCCTGATCCAGAGGAAGTCTGGAAGTCAGCAGAACTTCTCAAAGATTATAAACCTGGAGATAAAGTTCTTCAGCTTCGACTTGAAGAGGGCAAGGTAGGTCTGTATGTTAAATCAGAAGCTGATTGTTCTTGCTCTTGACAAGAGATTGATGTATCTAACACAGGAAGCTATATTGTTAAACTACATCCGTATTTATATATGTGCAATTATTCTTGTCCACAGACTTTGGGGAGTAATTTATGTGTGACAGCTTATTTTTCTGTAGTTCCTGTAAATTATAATTACATAATTCCATTTTGCCTGATTTTTAAAAATAAGTAAGATTAAAACGTTGGTTTTATCCAGCTGCCTGTTACATTCAGTTACATCATTTTTTTTCTACTTACACCCTTAAAGCTCTAACTCTGGTTTGATATTCCAGTGGACTGCAAGGAGAACAGTGTTGCAGAGAAAAAAACATGACTTTTAAGTTGAACATAGTCACAGGAAGGTTAATAATGGTAGAATGGAGTGAGGATTAAGAGCATTGAAAAATAATGCTGTATACTGTGTACAGAAATGATAACATCTCTACGAAATGAGCACATCCTTGCAGTTAATGCCTGTTTATTTTTTCTTATGCTGTTTAAATGGTTATTTAATATTAATATATAATGAAAGCGATCCCTCAGGTCTTCTCATAGAAAATAAAGACCTACTGCAGTAGGTCACGCATTTGTTTTCAATTTCTTTTCTTCTTACCAGTGAGGAACTTAGATCCTACTTTCAGGTAGAGGTCTACATAGCAATTAAGTAAAATGAGCAGATTATATGTATAGAGTAGCTTATAAATAAAATATTTTACTTGAATGAATTTTAATTCTTTGACTTGCTCACATCTCATATGGCAAACTGAGCAAACCTATTCAATCTGACAAAAGTAATTTTGCACCCCCTGTATTCCAGGCCATACTTTGATGTTGCACATTTCACATTGCAAGTAATAGAATGAGGGTGTTTGCTAGTTAAGATACATTATGTTGAGACAAGAAAATGTCAGGTAAATAAAGTGTTGTTGCCTCTACAGACAGATGCAATTAAAACTCTACATTAGAGATTAATTTATATCTGTATAAATTGTAGGTTGTGTTTTTTTCAGGTTACGTTTTTCATAGTGCTCTGTCAACATTCTTGTGTCATATTAGTGTGTATGAAGCTGGCTATAGACTGATGGAAATTTATTTCCTCTGTCCCACTCAAGAGTAAAATATTAAGAAAAAATAATTAGATTTATGATATAATATTTCAGCTTATTTAATAAAAAGGTATGGCAGAAAAAGCAAGGGATTTCTTTAAGTAATAGTTTGAGAAGATGATATACCTTTATTGTTACCTATTGAATACAGAAAACCCTTTTGGAAAAAAATTAATTACGTTTTTCGATAACAGCCTGCTAACTCAAATCATCAGATAATTTAAATCTTGTTTTGTGCTTTTATAACTTGTGAATGTTTTGCTGGGAGAAAATAGTTGGAGGTATTGAATGAGGAAACCTAAACACCAGTTCTTTCAACACATTTCCGTTTGATTTTCAGGACCTAGAATATTGCCTTGATCCGAAGACCAAGGAACTCCCGCCCTTGCGAAACCCTGACATACTTGTTGGTGAAAATGACCTCACAGCACTCAGTTATCTCCATGAACCTGCTGTTTTACACAACCTCAAAGTTCGATTTATAGACTCTAAGCTCATTTATACCTATTGTGGCAAGTACTGTCTTTTTATACTATAATCTTCACACTGAATGCACTAGACAGGAGAAGTTGATTATTGATATATGTGCTTTTAACTTAATGGTAAGGCATGTTGGGCTATTCCTCTGAAAGTCCCTGTGTTTGTGGTCACTAAGTGCATCAAGTCAGCTTGAAAGTATTAAGGCTCAGAGAAAATTGACTTCACTTTATGGCCCTCTAGCTTCCCAATGGACTCTGTTTATAAAATGTGTATTCAGCAATCTTAGCTTGCCCATTGTTCCCTAATCATTGTTCCCCTTAGGCATGCTTAGGTCGGCGCTGGCTGGAGGGGAGCTTCACACGCTGCAGATGTAGGAGGTCAGCCTGGCTGTTTGATGGATTTATTGCTTCCTCCCTTTGATTGCCTCCATCTGTATTGAGCACCTGTTTCTATGTGCAGAAGATACCCGTTTATTTTCCTTTTCATGTTTTCCAGTCAGTGGAACTATGCAAGTGAATTTGTAACAGTGCACGAGCCAATGCTTCTCTGTTCAGAATCATGAACAATGTTGGTTTTCAAAATCCCATTTAACTCACAGTAGAGGTTACCTGATGCTGTAATTACCTGTGATATTTTCAGGTAGCCAAAGTGGGGAGAAGTTACTTAATGATCATTTCATCATAGGTACAAAATTACAGCTGTGTTGTCTGTTTTAAGGACACTTTTTGAAGTATTTCAAGCTTAAGGTTTAGATTTCATGCTTCTGGGCTCATTTCTGTGTGCACATGTGTTTCTTTTAAATTGTAGTGTTTAGTCAGAACACGTTTTGAACTTTTCATATAACCTTTCAATATATAAAATCTGTTATTTTATCGACCATTTCTTAATTTATCTTTATTTTGGATATTGTGCTAATGCTTAAGGAACAGTTTAAGTCATTAGATTTTTTTTTTTTTTTTACATTTAAGCTTAGTAAAACAAAACATAATATAATGATGTGATTACTGGAAACCAGATACTGAAAATTTCCTTCTTGTAATTGTCTGATTAAAACAAAGACACATTCTTCCAGTACATGTAGTCAAATTACCGTGTGTATATTCATAGCCTAGTTTATGCCAGCAGAAAACATGCCCCATGATTTCTTTTTAAATACACAGTTTGACTTTATTTCTAATCAGCCTTTTGTAGGACAGTCCCCATTCTCACTATGGCGTGCCAGAGGATATTGAGCCTTCTTGATGCCATCATACGTTAGACTTGCTATTTATAACTCCATTGTACCTCGTGCTGCTTTGCAGACTGTAGAGCAGGCTGTGGAAGTAGTGTTGCAAGATGGCCCTCGGCAGATATCAGTGAATCCTGGCTGCAGGTGTCTGAAGAAAAAACTTGTATTTTGCAGCTGAAGGCCCTGTCCTGTCCTGGTCTTCAGGTGGAATGTGCCAAGTGTCAATTTTTCCCTGTTCTGGTCACTGGTACAGCTCCCCAGTGCTGCTGGGTATGTAGGGATAAGGTAATCGGCATGTTCAGCTCCTCACAGTGGGCACAGTGCAGACATTAATGTCCCTCTGGCCGTTCCTAATCTGTGGGCACTTAGCAGAGCACATCTGCTCCCAGTCCTGCTCTCAGCAGTGTCCAGACCACGGGGGCCTGAATCAGACTTCGCCTCCCTCTGCTTGCAACCAGCCTTCGTTCCCAAGGTGTGGGACCCACACCTTGTCCCTCACGTGGTCAGCGTGTGGCCAGAGGCACAGAATGGCTGAGGTTGGACAGGACCTCTGGAAGTGAAGCTCCCTCCTTAAAGCAGGTCTGACGAGGTGAGGGTGCTCACGGCTTCGACCAAAGAGCGCTTGGGCACCTCCAGTGGTGGAGATACCACAGCTCCTCTGGGCAGCCCCTGCTAAGGGTGCATGATTTAATCCCTGAACCTGGACAAAGCCCATGTTTCCGTCCCTAGTGCCCTCGAGTAAAGCTCCTGATGGGGGAGCGTTCAGTGAAAGGGCTTTTGTGTAACCGGAGTCCCATGGCCTGAGCTTGTAAATAGTTTCCAATTTATGCGTTTAGTGGTTCCATGCCTGCAAGTGCCATGCCCATACCATGAGACAGCCTGCCTGGTTTGTGTTGTGTTTGCTTCTAAATATGGATTGTGTTTAACATCAATGAAGAGTATTTCAAAAGAAGTGTGTTGTCAGCTGGTTTTGTTTTGCTGTTTGGGAAAACTTGTTGTTTTCATGTTTTTCCTAGTGCTACTTCAGTTGTGGGTTTGGCTGGTTTCTTACAGTTTCTCCTATGGCTGGAAGGCCTTTAGCAGCTTGTGGGGTTTGGTGAGGTGGGATTGCTGAGCTTGATTACCCTTCTTGCTTCCCAACGCAAAGTGACACCTCTGGGAAATGCATGCTGTGTGAATTAGAAACATGGGGACTGGGCACTGTGGCAGTTTCGGGTGGCCACAGTGCAGGTGACTGAGGCTGGACACTGACTGAACTGAAGAGTGTGCTCTGAATTTGTTATCTTGGGTGGTAGGCGTATGTATGTTACATCACAGGCTAAGTGAAATGAAGTTGGTGAGTTACCCCTAAAAGTCTGCTGCTTTGGTCACGGACACTCACCTTGCAAAACACTATCAGTTTCTGTCCTAAGTATGTGCTGCTTCCCCTCTGCAAAAGATTATTGCCTTAGAGCTTTGTCCGCGGAAGGAGCTGTATGTGCCTCCTTAATCTGATTCAGATGTTAGCCAGGTTAGTTTAAATACCCGCTGAAGATGGTTTGAGCTAACCCAGTTGATTTAGCCTGAAGGAGATTTAAAAATGCTTTAATCTACCAAGAGAATTATGGTAACGTTGCTCTCAACCAGCAGAACTAGATCTGGGATGGATGAATTTCCACAGCCCTAAAAATTAATTCAACTATTCTTTCAGTAGTATACTACGTCAAATGGTATTAAATTCTGGAAAATTTCACTTCGAGATAACCCAGACTTTTAAATAGAAGAACTCCTGATTTCTTAACAGGGCTGCCTGTCACCAGAAATCCAGAGGTGATTTACAGTTTTGTTTTACTGTTGAGAACGTGAAATGAAGAGTTACTGGAGGAAATCGAAAGGAAAAATTGAATGTTTATATGGAAAAACTGCTATGGCTATGATCAAAACTCCAGTGAAAACTGCTGATTAGTTCAGATGTAAAAAATACTGCCTTTTATAAAGGACAGCAACCTTTAAATTAATAAATTATTTGCAATAATATGCAGTTTACCCACAGGTGGGTGAATACATTCAAAATGAAAGAATCGGCTACCTTGAATTGGGGTATATGTAAGAAGAATGGCAAGAAGAGTAGCCAGAGTTCAATTTAATGTAACTGTAGGAATGAGAACACACACAATGTGGGAAGGGCCATGATATTTGTTATAAAAACAGCCATGTGATTTAGTAGAGATAGCAAGAAATTATATATCAATTATTCTGGAGTATAGTCTTGTGAGATAGCCTGATTGGAAGTTCCATAGAAAGCACGTTTTTTCTGCCTCCCTTGTTTTGGGTATTTCCAGGTGGCGGTGGCATGTTGATCTTACAAGCCACTCCTGAAATGATTTTAATACACTGGAGACTTGTCACGGGGCTGCCCGTTTTGAATTCAAGGCTTTGTTTGTGCCAACGTAGCCAAAAGCAGGAGGAGGGAATTGTCTGAAGTCTTGCACAGGTTTTTAGATGTCTCTTGGATTAGACTTGTAAGCCTGAGAGGCTTTAGGAGCCCGGCTCGCAGCCGGGCAGTGAGGTGGGGCAGGCCGGGGTGGTTAATGCTCGGCACTCGCTGCACGACAGCTCCCACTGGGACTCTCCCTGAGTGCTGCCGCGCTGTGTGCGCTTTGCTAACAAGCTGTACTGAGCAGAAGCGCTGAGAAACCTCATCGGGGTGCTACGAGTGTCAGAGCAAGTGCAAGGGGATTAGCAGAGACCTGGCTAATGACCTGCACGAGGCCTATGTGCCCAGCTCCCACAGGAGGGCTGCTGCAGAAGAGCCCCTCCAGGTGTTCAGCGCTGAGCGGGGCCCTGAATCCCTCACACTGCGAAGTCATCACAGCGCCTTGGGCGCAGAGCAAATGAGTCGTCTCAGTCCTCGTCATTTTGCCTAGCAGTTGCACATTGTTGATGAAATTAAGAATCATGGCATGGCTCCTGCTCAGTGCCGAAACAGGCCTGAGAAATCCTGAGGATGTGTCCCCAGCAGTGCCGCTGAGGAGAGGAAAGGGAGGAAGCATTCCTGCGTATTGGCAAAGGGCCTGCAGGATCCAAGGGTGCTTCCTGGTGTTGTTCATAGCAGCGAATTTCCTGGCAGTCTCTTGGCAACATCACCGGGGCCCTGGGACACCACCACCTCTTCCCTGCCCTGGCTGTGTCCAGCCACGCTCCCTTGTCCTCTGCAGCGCTTGGGAGAGCGTGCTGGGAGGCTGCTCTTGTACCAGGTGTCCTGGTGTCTACCTCTGCCTCCCCTGTGCTCAGCAGGGCACCGAAAGCTCTCACGTCCCAGACCGAGCTCCCGCTTGGCTTTGCCTTGCAACCCATCCTCCACCTCTGCGATGCCATCTTTGTGCTGCGAGCAGCTCAAGGAAATTATCATCAGCCAGTGGTAGACCAGGCTGGGGCGGCCGGTCTGGTTGCTCTCCTGAGCTGCCAGCTCCTCTCCTGTGCTGGCCTGGATCCCTGGCACACGGGGACACAGCAGCTCCGTGCCCTGTGGACCCCTTTGGAGCGGTGCCGCAGTGAGGGCAGGGCAGGCAGGCGTGGGGAGCCGCTGGTTCGCCCACCCCAGCCTGGCCACCGCTGGCCGACTCCCAGGTGCCCCCCAGCTGCTGATTTTCAGGTCATCTGATGGACACCTCAAGGTCCTGAAAAAAACAAACGACTTTTCAATTGCTTTTTCCTGGTTTCAAAGTGCAGGTTTTCCTTGCACTGAGAATATTGCTCAAGTCTGCCAGTGCTGAGCTCCTTTATGCCTGCACCCCCCTTTAGTTCTGGGCTCGTCAATGCAGCGTTAACAACTTGGCGTGCTTTTTTACAGGGACTTTTACTGGAGTTCCTGAGTCACTTGGGTGAAGTCATGGCTGATGGAAAAACACTGACTCGGTTAGGTAGGCGTGCCTAGACATCTAACTAGCCAGATATTTGAGGACATAGATCAAGGTCTCTCAGATCTCTTCTTGAAAACTTATCTGTCATTGTCTAATGCTTTTGCTACAGTTTGTGCTTGATTTATAAATACACGACAGGATGTAAAAATGGGATGATGCTCACAGCAGCAGAGCCAGATCATAGGCTCTTTCACGTCCCTCCTCCCAGCTTTTGCATGGAAAATTTCTTAGATAGAAATCACAGCACTAATCTGCATAGAGCAGAGGGCTGGGATCTGCCCTGAGGAAGTGTGTGCGTGTGCATGTGAATCTCTGAGTAAATTTAGAAATGTGTTGAATGCTATGGAGATGCTTTCAGCGTGGGTACTTCAGGGGCGGGTTGTCCAAGGAGTGTCTATAGCATGCTTGCTACAGGCATTACACAGCCACACGCACCATGAAATACATATGTGAGGAGATCCTATTTTTAAAATGGCCACAGTTAAAATTAGAGTTTCTCTTTTTTCCCCTCCTCACCTCTTCAAGGTGAGGATTAATTACCATGTCAAGAGAGCATGTTTTGCTTTGAATGGCCAGGTCTCACAGGGCAGTGATCAGTGTTTTCACTTCTGCGTGGAGCAAGTAAAAGTTTCCTACTGATTGTAAACTCTGTGGAAGTGAAGGGTATCAGTAGTCTTTGTTCAAAGCTTCCCTGTGGGCAGAGAAATCCTCATTTCTCGCAGGAAAGAAAATAGGACCAAAGCACTTTGTGGATAGGAAAGATGTGTGGCACAAGACTGAGTTTTCCTGTGAAAGAGAATGGAATTGGAAGTAGTCTCTGTGGGGAGAGCAAAAGGATGGCACGAGATTAGAAATGGTGTAGTAATGAGGGGTATAAAAAAGACAGGTAAGTGCATAACTGTGATGGAAAAAATAGAAAATGGAAAGTATAAGTAGTTACCCGTTCAGACATATAAGATGAGGACTTCATGGTACCTTCTAGAGGTATAATTACTTTATTTTCTAACTTGACTGTGTGCCCCTGTATATTGGCCCCGTGCTAATATGGCTGTGTGTGTTTTTTTGATCCCCTTCAGAAGGGTCGCTGTACAGACCTCCTCCAGGCAGGAGGTTGTTCTGCCAGATAGCAGAGAGAGACCTCCTGGCATCCAACTGACACTGTCTCTACTTTGTTGCTTGTAACAAAAACTGAAGGTGTTAGTCCTGGGCACGGCATAACTCCTGAAGGGTTAATACCCTTTACGTAATTCAATTTCTGGTCATCAAGGCTGTATAGTAGCTATAATTCACAAACACAGGTACAATAAAATACAGGGAAATACAATGCACATTGATCAATTTACTGTGCTGAGCAGACTATTCGGAGTGGGCACGCTGAATCTAGTTGTGTTGTTCATGCATGCTAGCTTTAGGG